>NC_138883.1:9636767-10236767 GCF_965194825.1 Balaenoptera physalus
AGAATTTGTCCCTGTGTCCCCTTCTGTCCTTTCCATCCTGAAGGTTTCTATTCTATATACACAATACATCCAACAGACAAGATCCCTTTACTCTAGGTTTTAGTGGAGTTTCCAGATGGACTGGAGTTAGAGCCCGTGTTCTGTGTGTCCTCTTCTCTGAGAAGTCACTCCCTCACCTTTCCAAGTGTCTCGGGACAGCCGCGGAGGAAGCTGGCAGGCGGGTGCTGCGTTCACCTTAGCCTTGAAGATTCCAAGTGTGAAGATGCTTGCTTGGCGATGTTCCCTTCCCTTTTGGCTGTTTTCCAGAGCCAGCTGCTGAATACTTGTTACCAGGAGACCTCGGGAAAATAGCAGGAGGGCTTCAGTCACCTGATGGCTGTTTTTCCAGCCACACACTATGGTTACCTGGGGCTGGGGACCCAAGGCCTGGGGGTCAGGGATCTGGGTGGGTGGAAGGACTTCCTCCCATGAACTTGCCACTGAGATTCCCCCAGGCCTCAACACCCTGATCAGTGGGCTAAAAGCTCCTCTCAGCTTGACAGGTGGGGTTTTAATCAGAACCCTGGAGCTAACCTTTATGCGCTTGTTTTTGCTGTTCTTGTTTTAAAGCTGCAGCCTCTGCTGCCCACGGGTTGCCTTGGTGCCTCGGGAGACAAAAACCAAACCACTGAAGGGAACAGGTTGTTTGGTTTCTACATTATTTGATGTTGGAACCCTTCCTGCTTTTATAAAACCTTCCCAAGCCCAAAGCCACAGGCTACCTGGGGGAGAATTGGCTGGGGCCAGGCTTTGAAAGTTAAGCTATTCTTCATGGCAAGATTAAAGATTATCCTGCCTGAGCCTCCATCAGACACTGCCAGGCTGACTTGACTTGATAGTCTAGATTTTTGAGTGGGTTGGATTACCTGGGAGGAGGAGCTCAGGGGAAACACCCTTTGAATAGTCCAGTAAAGACCGAATCAATACGTGTCCCTCCAGAACCCCGGAAATGATGCCTCTTTATCCCGCAGCCCTTATCGAGTAAGCACAGTTGATCAATAAGAACAAAACCAGAGAAAGAAGAGCCTGCTTGGTCTACAGCAGAATGAGGTGTTGGAAACCAGAGGTGAACTTGAATTTTAGCTCCTTCACTTTGTAGCTGTAGGACGTTAGCCAAATTACGTGTCCCTGTGGAGTTTTGATCTCTTCCACCTGTAATGTGACTTCAATCGCAGGAATGCCCTCCCGGGGTTGTTTGGAGGATTCAGTGAAACTGTGAATGCTGAGTGCCCGATACTAATCAGGACCTTTTGAATAAATGTTTCTTTTTTTTAATTTAAAGTAAAAGAGGAATTGTGTTGGTATGGTGGTCGATGTTTGGGTAGGGGTTCAACTGAATGGCGTGAATGAATCCATCACTTAGTCAATATATTGAGGTCAGATTTGGTGTCTATACTCGGGGATCACGTCATGGAGACCACAGGGCAGTAGTTGACAAGTGCTAAGTAAGTTGTCTAGTTGGAGGCCTGGAGTCCCTTGGAGGTGGGCGAGATGATGGGGGCCGAGCCATCCAGCAAGGTGCTGGCCGTGTAGCAGGACCTTGTGTTGGGTGGAGATTGAGGATGGTTAGGTGGAGGTTGACAGGGCTGGCTCTCTAGGTGAGGGAGGAGGTTGGTACAAGCCAAGGTGCAGAGGCAGGAATGTGCTGGAGTCTTCAGAAGGTGACTGGTCCAGCCTGGGTGGGTGGGAAAAGGGCCCAGAGGGGACGGTGGTAGTGGATCCTCATTAATAACAAAGCGCCCTTTTGGACTCATTTTTTCTCTGCCGCCATTTCACCCTGGGGACATGGCCTGGGCTGGCCTCTGGCCAGTATTCCACAATGTGTAGGTATTGGGGGGATGCTCTTGGGTTTTGGAGCAGATGGTCCTCCTTGGGTGGGATGTTCCACGTGTTACAGGAGGTTTAGCATCCTTGGTTGAGCCCACAAAAATGCCAATCATGTGACGATCGAAATCTCCTTCCACTTGGGGGTGTGGTACCACCCATTTGAGTACTAACAGGGCACCATGTATGCAGATGAAAGGGGGAAGCTGTGCTTTTCCAAAGAGCCATCTCCACTCTCGTACACAGAGGAGCTATGGTAACTACGTGTGCCCCTCACTCAAAAGACTCTTTGAGAGGAACCTCCAGCTTTGAGGCTCTTGGAAAATCAGTGGTTGATGTAATAGTTGTTCTGTGAATTGTGTCCATTATAACCAAATCCTCGCCAGTTCTTGGAAGAGTCCAGCAACGTGACGCAACAATGCATGACCCTTTGGACTATTCCGTGGAAAATTACTTAATGCGTTAGGTGCAGATGCTGCAACGTTTATTTGTTTTCCAAAACACTGCCTCTTTTCTCTCCAAGTCAAACCAACCAGAGCCCTTCTGGTTCTTGAGTGAACTTCACGCAACGGCCACTTGCAGCAGATGTTTGTTGAGTGCCTGCTTGGTGGCAGCTGCTCTCCCAGGCTCCAGGGAGATACAGCTCTCATCTCTGGTCTATGGCAGGGTATCGGTCCCCGCAGTCCCGCCAGGATATAATGATGACTGTGATGGCGGACAATCGTGAGAGCGTCCAACAAGGGAACCCTGCAGCAGGTGCCGTGAAGGGCTTTCAGACAAGGTGACATTTTAAGTTGAAAAGAGAAGGATACATGGGAATTAGCCAGATGGAAGGGGGAGAGGGACATTCCATGCAGAGGAGACAACTCACCCAGAGGCTGAGGCGGGCAAGAGCATGGCTCATGGACACGGCTCTACTGACTGGAGAGGACAGGGGTGGGCTTGGGGGCTCTATTCAGTCTGGAGCACCTCGTGTGCGGAACCCTTGAGCCCCACCCTGGGTGAAGATGTCTTTGGAGTTGGAGGTAGAGCTTCTGGATTTTTCCCATTCAACGAAGCAATAGATCGGGGCGCTGGGCCATTATCACAGGGACCAAAAAGTCTATGATTCGCTTTCTTTCTTTTGTTTTTTTTTGGCTGCACTGCGTGGCATGTGGGATCTTAATTCCCTGACCAGGGATCAAACCCATGCCCCCTGCTTTGGAAGCACGGAGTCTTAAACCACTGGACCACCAGGGAAGTCCATCACTTGCTTTCAGATAGGCTCAGCTCTGAAGAGGGGCTCCCCACCGCTGATAGAACATGGGTTAGCTCTCACACTGGTTCCCAGAGTTGGGGTGCCTCGGGCACAGCAGGCACTGTGGTACTGGTGCCCTGTGGGTATGTCCTCTCCTCTCGCCACGCCCATCTCTCTCATTTCCTCTTCCTGCCCTGACCCAGTCCAGGCAGATCTGCCTCTGAGACAGACTGCTCCTTTCAAGCTTCATTTTTCTGGGTTGGGGATGATGAAGATGCAGATGATGAAGGCAGTATATTCACCACCTGTATCACTGTCATGTCTCCATGTTGAATACCGACTGTGTGCCAAGAACTCTGTTGGGTATTTTATATTTAATTCTCACTGTAACTGTATGAGGAGGGAAATTGAGGCTCAGAGAGGTCAAGTACAAGGTTCATGGTCACACAGCTGGTGAGCGGCCAGGTCGGAATTTGGCTTTGGATATTTCTTGCTCCAAAACCTGTTGTTCTTTCTGCTAAGCCACCCTCATCCCCCAGCTGAGTCAGGCACTGCGATTAACAAGCACGTGGCTCTGGCCTCATGCAGTCACCTCTTTGGACCTCAGTATCCGCGGTGTAAACTGAGGGGTGAGCTGCCCGCTACGGTAGCCACCAGTCACCTGTGCCTATTGAGGCTGTGTCTAGTCCAGATTGAGATGTGCTGTGAGGGTAAAATGTAGAAGAAAATTGGAAAGACTTACAAAATTGGAAGACTTTTGGAAAAAGAATGTAAAACATGAATAGTTTGAAAATATTTTGCTTTGATGTTGAAATGAAAATACTTTGGATATAGTAGGTTAAATAAAGTATATTATTAAAATGAATTTTGCCTGTTTCGTTGGACTTCTACAACATGGCTACTAAAAAATGTAACATCACACGCGAGACCTGCATTGTATTTCGACTCGGCAGGGCTAGGTTAGACTACGATTTCTGAGAGCCTTTTAATGCTTCAATGTGCAGACTCTGGGGCCTGCATCTCTCTTCTTCCTGTGCAGTGTCTTTAAGCCCCAAGCCCCCTTTGACTTCCTTGCCCTATGGTTGACTCTCTAGGGGGGGCTTTTATCCTGTCTCCTGCCTGACTTCTGACTCCATCGCAGGAAAGAAACTCACCTGCTCCAGCTTCACCCTCTGCCCTGGACAAGTTGTTTCACCTTTCTGAGTCTCAAGTGCCTCAACTTTCAAATGGAGGTGAATCTTGCCCTCCTCACAGGGTTGTTCTGGTAAAGGATGTTGGTAAAGCCCCACGCTAGCAGGAGCTCTGCACACACCCACCCCCTACTCAACATTCTGTAGCCGATGTTTGTCACCCTCCCAACAGATTCCAGTTGCGGTTGTCATCGTCTCTGCCGTGGATGGTGTCCATTTCATCTGTCTAGCAGATTTGTTGGTGATGGGACGCCGCAGAGACAAATCAGCCACCCGCCCCCTGCTGATCTGCTGGTTCCAAGTTGGGGGGGTGGTGGTGGTGCTGCCCTGCCCTGTGCCCCGGAGGCCAGGATGTGGGTTGGAGTCTAGATTTGACTTTGCACCTGGTGCAGGGAACTCAGAGGCTTCTGAGCAAATGGATCAAGTACGTACCTGGAATCCTCTCTCCGCTGGCCGTAGATCCCACGCTGGTCCATCTCTTTGGGCTTCAGGGGGCTCAGATCTAGAAGCTCTGGGGTTGAAGAGTTAAAATGGTCATTAGGGTGCCAGTGGGGCAGTTCTGGTGGGCAGTGGTGATGAGTGGGCAGGTGTAGGACAGAAGGCTGTGCTGTCTGAAACAAAGCCCTCACGTGCCACAAAAGCCATGGGCTCCAGGGCGAGACCCCTGACCTCCCAGGCCCTGTTCCCCAATGTACTTAGAGGAAACCAAGTCCTGCCTTATTAATAATGTATGCGAAGCCCTTGGCACGGTACAGCGGTGTGTATCCGCTGGGTTAATCATCTGTGGCAATTGCTGGTTTTGTTTGCACAGGGTTATAAAAGTCAGACCATCACATTTTGGGGCCACCACCCTAACACAGCTGCCGCTGTTAGTTTTGTGTGGTCCCTTCTGGTCTTTTTCATATGAGTTTGTATTTTTCACCCTTGTATCCCTTACCCGTCTGAGTCCTGCTTTTTCCTTTTCCCTGTTGCATCTGATCCAGAGCCTTCTTCCGCGCTGTTGGTGCCCTCCCTGGCACCCCGAGCTGGCGCCCCTGACCCCTCTGCCCTCAGCATCGTGTATCAGCTCTTGCCCTTTCATTGTCACTCTGCCGTGACTTGTCTGCTCCTCCATCAGACGCGAGCCCTTTGCAGGAGGGTCTGGTCTGAGCCACCTCCATGGGCTGGTCCAGCAGTGCCCATAGAATGGACACACTGCGTCCCACTGAGCACCCGGGCCGGACTTTTCTTAACCAGCTCCCTCCTGGGCGGTGTGAGGTTGCCCTCCAAGCAGAGTTGCCTTCTTGAGCATCTGACTCTGTACAGCCGTCTCCACTTTGGGGTGATGTATTCTCAGGATAGCGTTCCTGAATAATGATGACCAGGTCAAACATCATGTGGCTCTTGATCAACATTCACGGTGAATTTTCATCTTGGGACCGCCTCTGCCCTTCTTTTTGGGAGTGGGGTTCTGGATCCCCCAGACTCCCTTCACTTGGCACTTATGCGGAAAAATGAAGTGTTAAGCCGGCTCTGATGGGAGAGGGTCAAGTGAAGAATACAAATGAAGCAGAACGGTCCAACCAAAGCTTGAGTGGACCCAGCTGGCACGGGTCACGGGGCGCTGACTGACGGCTGCCCTGGGAGAGCCAGGCATGCAAGCCGAGGAGTCCTCCAGGGCAGCCTGAGCGGACAGAGCCACATGGGGCAGCTCCCTGAGAAAGGGGACTGTGCGGGCAGGTGTAGCTGTGGTGAGGAGACAGAAGGAGGGGACACACCAGCAAGTGTCAGGAGTGGGGGGTGGGATGAAGAGTACGGAGCTCAGAGCCCGACGGCCTGGGCTGAATTCTGGCTCTGCCTCGGAGCTTGTTTCCTCATCAATAACATGGTGCCGCTGTAAGGAGTGAGACCTGGCATCCAGCTGGTGACTCCACCAATGGAGCAGGTTACTGGTACTGAAAACAATTCCCCTGTAGGCTCCTGGAGGGAGGGAGTCGGCCTCGTGCCCCGTGGAACAGAGGTTCTCAAACTTTAGGTCAGTGGATGATGTGACCCCCAGGGGACGTCTGGCAACGTCTGGGGACATTTCTGGTCACAGCTGCAAGGATGCTCTTGGCACCTAGTGGGTGGAGCTCAGGGATGCCGCTCAATGTCCCACAGGGCAGCACTCACCACGGAGAACGATGCAGCCCAGAGCGTCCACACGGCCTTTGACGCCTGGGCATCCTCCGGAGGCCTTGCTGAACCTCCGCTGGGCTCCACCCCCGGGAGGTCTGGGGTGGGGCTGAGAATTTGCATATCCAGCAGGTCCCCAGGTGCTGCTGGTCCCTTGAGGAGGTGGCTCCGTGAGCCAAGCGCACAGCCATCACCTAGGCTCCTAGCTGACGCTCTTTTGGGAGCTCGCAGTGCGCCAGACGCGGCGTAAAGGGATCACCTGCATTTCACGGCCATCCCCTAAGAGAGCTGCTTTTATCAGCTCCCCTGTTTTCCAGATGAAGAAACTGAGGCTCAAAGAATAGGATTCACACTAAGTCTCTGGACACATCACCCCCTGACAGGGGGCTGAGCTCTCCTCTGGAAGGGGCCGCCCTCAGCCCAGCTGCAGCCTTCTGGCCCTGCAGCTGCCAAGAGGTGAGCTCACCCGCTCCTTTGTCTCTTCCCAGTTCTGCTTATCAGCCTCACAGAGGGAGGAAGGGGAGGATCCCTGGGCTTCGGTCCCAGGCTCCAGAGGAGAAGGGGGAGGGGGGGCCAGGAGGGCACAGGAGGAGGCTGCCAGGGCGCCAGCTCTGGGGACCTCTGGTCTCCCGTCCCGGCGGCTGGGCAGGACCTCAGGACTCAGACGGGGGCGTCGCTTGGCCTGCCCCCTGCCCGGGTGCTTCCGGGAGCCCCCCCCGCCTGGGGCCCCTTCATCCCCCTTTGTGTGGTGGGGTTTGGTGTTGGCAGCTGAAGCCTGACGGGCCCTCGGAGGACAGGAGACGCCGGTGTGAGGATGGCAGTGCTGGTCTCGGGCAGCCACGCTCCTCAAGCCAGGGTTTGAATCTTGGTGCCTCCTGTGACTTTGCACGAACGACTGTGTCGTGGGAAATGGGGGGAAGTTCTCCTACCTCCCTCAGGACTGGAGTGCAGATTAATTAATGCCCACCATCTCTGTAACCCAGACCCGATGCCCAGCAGTCCCTCCAGAATCAGCAGCCACTGGTTCTAAGCTGATGGGAGGCCCTGGGACCCAGACCAGCCTCCTGGCCTCAGTCTCCTCACCTGAGATGGAGGTTTGAAATGGCTGGCCTGCCTTCCTCACAGAGCGGTGGGAAGGTCTGATGAAGCCTCGATGAGAAATGCCCCTCCTTCTATACCCCGCCTGTCTACCTTTGCCACTCACCATCTCCAGGCAGCCTTCCTTGATTTCCTCCCCCATCCTGCTTCCAGTGCCCCAGTGCTTAGCGCTCTGTCCTTGAGTGGGTGCTGACAGCCCTCCCCTCCGCGTTGTGAGTCCTTATGGGGCCGGGGCTCTGCTGTGGTCCTCCTGTGTCCCCAGTGCCTGGTGCAGAATGAGTGCTCGACAAACATTGCAATGCATGCATGGAGTGGCAGGATGAGGGACCTGGTGCCTGAGGACCTGGTGCTTCTTGCTCCTACTTTCAGAGCATCTCCCCTTCTGATGTGGATCCCAGTGGGGGCTGGGCACTGAGGAACCCAGGAAGTTCTCTATGGGCTCTGGGTTTCCCCAGCGGCTCCCTCCTGACTTGCATGAGCCTCTTTGGGTTGGGAGAGGGACTGGGGGGCCACAGGGTGGACCCTGGGCAGCCTCGTCGCCCCACCCCGACCTGTTGGCTCACCAAACCATTAGTGCTCCGAGGACAGGATTTTGTCTTGTTCATTCACTGATGCTTCCAGAATGTTTGGAACAGTGTCCAGGACATAGAGGACACTCGAAAACATTTGCATGAATGAATGAATGAATCCTGGCAAGTGCTGGAAGTGGCTTTCTATGGCGCATAGAAATACCTGGAACCTGATGGTAACATAGGAGCTTTTTTTTAAAAGTTATTTATTTATTTATTTATTTAATTTATTTTGGCTGTGTTGGGTCTCCGTTGCTGCATGCAGGCTTTTCTCTAGTTGAGGCGAGCGGGGGCTACTCTTCGTTGCGGTGCGCGGGCTTCTCATTGCCGTGGCTTCTCTTGTTGCGAAGCACGGGCTCTAGGCGCGCGGGCTTCAGTAGTTGTGGCTCGCGGGCTTAGTTGCTCCGCAGCATGTGGGATCTTCCCGGACCAGGGCTCGAACCCGTGTCCCCTGCATTGGCAGGAGGATTCTTAACCACTGCGCCACCAGGGAAGCCCCATAGGAGCTTTTAAAATACGTTTCCTTCCAAAGGTACCTTGGAGTCAGGAAAAACCGTCTGGAATCCCATACTGGCCACTCTGGCTGTGTGACCTGAGCAGGTTATGGCTTATCTCTGAGCTCTCTTTGCTGTGCCGTAAAGTGAGGATGAAATACCCAAATCCCCGGGGGTTAGGTCGGCTATGCTTGTTGTTGCACAGCCGTCTCATTTTATGTTTGCTTCTGCCAACTTGGCGGCCCCTTCTTTGTGGGCATAGATGTACCTTTGTGAGCAAAGCATATGCTCCCCTGTCATGGGTCCTCCTGGGTTACCCTGGGGCCAGTGTTTCAGCCCGAGATTTCCTAGCCTGGGTGGAGAGCTTCTTCCTCCCTCCTACAGGTTGTGTGTTTGGGGGAGGTGACACTGACAAGTGGGGGAGTCGCATTCCTGTCACCAAGGTCACCATCTCTTTGCACGACTGACCCCTTCCTCCCCCCGGGGTCCCCGGGCTGGTGACTCTGTGGTCCCTTGAACAGTCTCTGTCTTCTTGTTCCAGTTTGTCTCCAGGGGTGGCAGGCGGGACAAGAGAAGGTTGTGGTGGCCAAAAGGGGCGCCTTTCTCAGGCAGCGGGGGGTGACCTGGGACAGGCCAAGCTGAGTCCAGCACCTCACCCTCAGGGACAGCTTTCCGTCCATAACAAGAGAGAACACAGCCTCCCCGTTGTGCTTTGTGGTTAACTGGGGCACAAGACTTGTTGGGCGTTGGGCGGGGGGTAGTGGGAGAGGAGGAGGGCTGCAGGCAGGAACTGGTGGGGAATTGGGTGCGGTGGGGTGGCCAGGTGGGCTGGGTCTGGGTGGTGATGGACCTTGCAATTGGAAGGATTGTCTAGGATGCTGTGCCTTGACAATGGTCCTCTCTCTGCAAGTGCTGGCCAGGCCTTGGAGCAGCTGAAATGTTCCTACCCTGTCGGTGGGAATGCAAAATGGCACAGCCGCTTCGGCAAAGTTTGGTAGTTTCTTATCCAGTGAAACATACACTGCGATTCGACCCAGCAGTTCCCCCCCTTGGTATTTACCCGGAGTAATGGAAACCTGTCCACACACACAGCTATGTGGGAATATATGTAGCCGCTTTATATCGTGTGCATGGACCCAATGCGCATGCCCTTCAGTCGGTGAAGGGATGCAGGCGATGGTACCTCCAGACAGTGGAATGCTGCTCAGCCATGAGAAAGAAAGAGCTCCTGGTATACGTAACACGCCTGGATCTCCAAAACACGCTAAGTGAAGGAAAAAAGATTCTAATGGCTCTACTTCTGATTCCATTTAAATGACATTCTGGAAAAGGCAAAATAATCAGAATTTTAAAATGGCCTTGTGTTTATCAGGGGCCAAGAATTGGAGGAAGATGTTTGGCTACCATGGGGCATGGAGGGACTTTTGTGGGGTGATAGAATATTCTGTATCTTGAATGAGGTGGTTCCATGATTTTATTCGTCGAAACTCACAATGTTGTACATGAGAAAGAGTGAATTTTACTATATGTAAATTATACTTCAATAAATCTGACTTTCAAAAGAGACAAAGAGAGTGAGAGGGACGCCACAGACAAGCTGAGAATCTCTGTGTCACAGTTGTTTTCATAGTGCTGGTGTGTCCATTTATACAGGACGGCACACAAGTGGCCTTTTTTGGTCCTGTGACCGCTGATGTAAGTAAGCGCTTTCTAGACTGATCTTTGAAATCTCTTCCTCATAAAAACCACAGGACCCCACTGAGCTCTGGGCATAGATTTACCTTGTAAATGAGACTTTACAGACTTCTTTCAAGCCTAGTAAAGTGAGACCCGCAGGTAAGAGTCTGACAGCCACCCTTCCACTCCAGGCTCCGCAGGCACCAAGCCTGGGAGCACATTAGCTGGCCTGCCTTTGCTTTCTTTGCCTCCGAGAGAGACCTGGGGGTGACGCTGGATCTGTCTCGATTAGGTTTGGCTGCGAGTTACTGAAAAACCCAAATAACAGCATTATAAACAGATATGCGTTTCTGCGCGGGCAGCCCAAAGCTGGTAGGCAACTGTCCACCACAAAAATCTGAGGGATCCAGGCTCCCTCTAGCTCATCGCACTGTCATCTTCCAGTGTAGCTCTGACCTCACAGTCCAAGATGGCTGCTAGAGCACCAGCCATCGCATTAGTGTTTCAGGCAGCAGGATGGAAGAAGGGACAATAAAGAAGGGTCAAGGGGTGGACTCTAGCTCTCTGTTAGTGGAAGTTTCAAGAAACTGCCCCTTGGCGTTTCTGCTTTCATCTCATTGGCAGCATGTGGTCACATGTTTGTAATTAACTGTAAGGGAGGCTGGGAAATAGAGTCCGTGGTGCCCACCTAAGAACAGCGGGTCTATTTTTATGGAAAAAAGAGGGAAGGGATATTTGAGGTGAGGGGCAACCAATGGTCTTTACTACAACTCTCAGTTTTGCCGTGTCTTTGCTGTGGGGCCTTGGACCAATCTCTAACCTCTTGAGGTCTTACTTTTCTCATCTGTAAAATAAGCACAATAACTCCTTCCTCACTTGCTGGTTTTGGAAATGAAACAAGATAATGTATATAAAATCCCTGGGGCACAGTTTCCCCATGGTAACCATTTTTATTACTCCCACTGTGTTTTCTGTAAATGGTCTCTGGTTATTAACATCTGGGCTAAGCGGGCACAGCGGAGAACACCATAAAGAAGGGACACACTTTGCAGATACCCAGGATCCAGTTATCCGACCAGATTTACTCAGCAGTTAACTCTGATGGGCCCTGGGGACCAGGCTACTATATCCTAGTATCACCGCTAACTTACCCTGTGGCAGGCCCTGTGTGCAGGCAACGATGCTCTTGCCATCCCTGCTGGGCGCAGGGGGAGCCTGAAGCACTGAGAGGCTTAGGGACTTGTCTAAAGTCACACGGCCAGTGAGAGGCGGGGGGATTTGAGCCCGGGCAGTGTGGGGCGGGGTCCGGGTTCTCTCGGTGTGTCGTGGGTGCCCGTGGCTTTGTGCAGGGACGGACTGTGCATCAGGGCAGGACGGCGGGGCAGGGGGGCAGGTGCGTAACACGGGGCCATGGGAGCCCCAAGATCAATGCCCCCTTGAAAGAAAAGTAGCCGGGTAGAGAGATGGTGTAGGCGGAGGGTGGAGGGCACGCCAGGCAGGGGGAGAAGGTGGCGATGATGAAGCGAGTGGGGTGCGCCGTCGGCAGCGGGCTAGAAGAGGTCATGGCGATTTACTCCATTTCCGGTTGAAATGCTGGTCTTCAGAATAATTACTGCATGTGGGCGGCGTGTCATTGACAATGCGGGTACCGAGTGATGTAAATCCCAGCCCTGCCGCTTGCCGGCTGTGTGACCCCTCTGAGCTTCTGATTTGTTTTTCCTCCCGTATCGTGGGCCCTACACCAAGCCTGGTTGAGAGGAGTGGGAGTTTCCACTCAGGAGGCACCTGGCACCTCTTGGCAGTGGCCTGTTCTCCCCTGGACTGTCCTGGCCGTGGCCCTTACCGGCTCTGTGGCCTCCTCTGCACCCGGCTGGGGGTCTGCTCTGCGGATGAGCCCCCTTGCATGTCAGGGTCCATAGTGCCCTCTTCCTTGGGTCCAGAGCCAGACCCTTGTCCTGCCTTTAAACAGGTCCCCTGCACCCAGGGGGTCAGCCAGGTCCTCAAGGTGGGAGAGGGGCCCAAGCCCCCCTCATTGCCACATCACTGACAGTCACATTGCCATCAGTGCCTTTTCTCTGCAATTCCCTCACTCAGAGACCGGGGAGGAGAATTTTGCTGCATTTAAAAGCCCCAGGATGGGGGCTTCCCTGGTGGTGCAGTGGTTAAGGATCTGCCTGCCAATGCAGGGAACACTCCGGGAAGATCCCACATGCCGTGGAGCAACTAAGCCTGTGCGCCACAACTACTGAGCCTGTGCTCTAGAACCCACGAGCTGCAACTACTGAGCCTGCATGCCACACCTACTGAAGCCCGCGCACCTAGAGCCTGTGCTCTGCAACAAGAGAAGCCACCACAATAAGAAGCCCGTGCACGGCAACAAAGAGTAGCCCCCGCTCGCCGCAACTAGAGAAAGCCCACGCACAGCAACAAAGACCCAATGCAGCCAAAAATAAATAAATAAATAAATAAATTTATTTAAAAAAAAAAAGCCCCAGGATGGACCTCAGGCTGCTGACGGAGTTCCTCTCCGTGTGCTAGACCAGTGGTTGTCTGATATTTTCCTCTTTTCACTCATGTGTGTTCCCCAATTTCTCCACAAACAATATGTTCAGTTTTTACTAATAAGAAAAGCAAAGGTTTTGAAGAATGAGCTTCCAACATTTTGCCTGGTGCATGGGAGACATCCTTCTGGGCCCCGCCCCCAGTCCTGCCTTCCCACAGACACATCCACCCCACTAGATCATCTGTCTCCATTTTAACCCACCACTGTAGATGAAAATGGAATGTATTAAAACTCATGAATAATTCACATTACAAAAGGAGTATCGGCTTTACAACGTCTGCTTTCAGAGTTCATTGTCTGACAAAGGCTGCCTAGAAAACCTAAAATGTTAGCCAGCCAGAGAGTGGAGCTACCCATTCTGTGCAGTTGTCGGCAGGTCATTCTCTCCTGGGCCTGTTTCTTCACCCAAAAAAAATACAGGGTTAGATTTGGCTGCCTGTTCTGATCGATGGTTTGTGCCTGCCTAGGTAAGGAGAGGGGCCAAGTCTGGGCTTGGTGGAATGGCGTGCTGGGTTTGATTAGCAATGTCTGCTGTGATGCTGGTTGGGGGTATTTAACATGAGTGAAGGATTTACTGTCCCAGGACTAGATTATCTCAGAAATCTCTCTTTTTTTTTTTGTTTTTTTGCCACTCTGTGCGGCATGCATGATCTTACCCACTGGACCGCCAGGGAATTCCCGTCTCAGAAATCTCTTTGACAGTCTGTGTATCTATGAGCCGTACCCAGGGCCAGCCACATAATTGGTAGAGTCCAGTGCAGAACAAAAACTGGGCTCTGGCTGAGAGTGGGGACATCAGTCTCCTTCCCAGGAGCTCGCTGCCCCAGGCCCTCAGACAGGAGTTCCCTCTAGGCCAGGATGGGGCCGGGGCCATGCTTCCAGATGGCTGCGGGCCACTCCTCCTGTGCCTGCAGATGCCCAGGTCCCCAGCACCCCAGCCGCAGACCTATAATGCCTCTCCCCCTGTTCTCTCTCTGCTCTTGGGCCCAATGCCGTCTTGTCTTTGGCACCCACCCCCCTGACTGTAAATCTTCCTCCATTGGCCCCCTGGTGACTGTTCTAGAACTATCAACTTTGGCAGCTCCATGAGGAAGCTGGCCTCAGTGCCTGTGACCTACAGGAGGCAGGAGCCAGGCTTTCAAAACTGCTGCCTCCCAGAGCGGGGGCAGGGGGAGGGGAAGCCTGCCAAGACTTGGCTGTCAGGTGGGCCTCACTTGCCCGCTCTCCCTCCCTCCCAGCACATCTTGATTGGGCATCTGCTATGTGCCAGACACGGTTCTAGGTGCTGGGAACACAAGGTGGGCCAGACAGACGAGCTCCCACTCCTCTGGAGCTTCGCATCCTAGTGGGGGAGGTAAACTGTAAACAAGCGCGCAAATAATCAAAATCTGGATGTTAGAAGTGCCTGGAGGAAAATTAAGATGGCTTTAGGGAAGGAGGGGTGGGGGGAGGGGAATGTGGAAGCCAAAATATTGGACCCCAAATTAGTTCACATTCTAACTCCTGGAACCTGCAGATATGTGCCTTTCCATGACTAAAAGGCCTTTGCAGCTGTGACTAAGAGATTATCCTGGATTATCCGGGTGGGTCCAGCATAATCACACGGGTCTCTCTAAGTGAGAGAGGGAGGTGAGAGGTCAGAGTCGGAGTGATGCAGGTTGAGAAGGACTTGACCAGCTGTTCCTGGCTTTGAAGCGGGAAGAAGACCACAAGCCAAGGAACCTGCGTGGCCCTTAAATGCTGGAAAAGGAAAATGGGTTTTCCCCTAGACCCTCCAGAAAGAATAGAGCCTTGATTTTGGCTCAGGGAGTCTCATTTCAGACTTTTGACCTCTAGAACTATGAGATAAACTTCTGTTGTTTTATGTCACCACGTTTGTGTTGATTTGTTACAGCAGCCAGAGAAAACTCATACAGGAAGCTCTTTGTGGTCATGGGAAGGCTCTAAGGAGATGAGCAGTAGCAGTTATGCGAAGATTTGAGTAAAAAATACTTTGGGCCTAGGAAACAGCGAGTGCAAAGGTCCTGGGGTAGGAGTCGTTTGTGGGTCGCTCTTCTGTCATGGCCAGCTGTCACATGAAGCGACCTGGTCCTTTGATCTACATGAGAACTCTGACCTTTGCGCCACCAGGCCTCTGTCTTTGCTCATGTTTTTCCCTCTGCCCTGCGTACTCTTTCAGCCAGCGAATTCCTACTCATCCAAAGAGGCCCAACCCAATGTCTTCTGGGAAGCCCCTCCTGACACCACCCCTGTACAGACTAACAGTTTCCCCCTTTTCAGCCCTCGGCTCTCATCATCCTTATTCTGCTGCATCAGTCACTTGTTTATACATCTGTCCCCTCTGCTGGGCCATTCCCCAGGAGGAAAAGCTGTCTCTTTTTCTCCTATCTTTAGCACTTGGTACAATGCCTGGTGTGCAGGAGGTGAAACATTTGTTGAGTACCTGAGAGCTCTGACCTGTGAACTGATTTTTCTGAAGCCTCCTGCTTACCCTCTCCAGCTACCAACCTCTTGGATTAGCCTGAACTCACCAGCTTGTGGGCGTGGCAGCCTGAACACATTTTCCCCCGGAGACAGTGTCCTCCACCCTGTAATCAGGACAAAAAATGCCTTGAGCTTATCACGGGGCCTTATCAGCCAGGAGCCCAGCAGGGAACTCACAGGGGAGAGTCTGCAGGGTTTGGTGAAGGGCTGTTTACAGGGGTGGGGCGGGAGAAGGGCCCCAGCAAGGGAGGCGCAGCCCTCGGGGACTCACAGCAGAGGTGGGGAGCTGTTCCAGGCAAGGAGAAGGGTGCAACTGAGGGAACCCCCCAAAGCCGTAGCCTGGCGAGGGGCCCCCAGCGGGAGCTGTGGGCCGAGGGGGTGAATGCAGCCCTGGCTGAAACAACAACCGGGGAGGCCAGCATGAGAGCAGGGGGATGAATCATCGGGCCCCTCTCCACCCCCATCTGGTCCTGCCAGCATCTCCCAGTGGTCAAACCCAGCAGGTGGCCAGAGGACAGGGGTGCCCAGAGCTGCAGGCTCAGAGGAGGGGTCCGCCTCCCAGATGGGGCATGAATTGGAGGGAGGGGTTAGGCAAATGGAAACTAAACGGCACAGGAACGTGCATCCTAATCCTCAACCCAGCACTTTAAAATAAGCATCCTTTCCTGCATGTTATGTTATTATAGAGCAAGAGTAACTTGCCCAAGATCGAGCTGCTGGGAAGGAACAGGCGAGGGAGGGAGCTGCAATGTAGATGCAGGTCTGTCTCCCGGGTCTTTCTGCTCGACCTGACCCTTCCACCCAGTTGCCAATGGGCTTGGGTCCCTGAGCACCCACTGTGTGCAAGGTGCCTGCCGGACAAGCACCCCAGCCCACCTCCTTCCAGAGGCGTCCCGGGCTTCAGTCTCTTAGAGCCTAGCTTTCTTCATCCTTGCAACAATCGCACTTTGTGATTCTACGGTTGGTTGTGTGTTCTTGCTTCCCCAAGGCGAGCAGGGACCAGGCATCTTGCTCAACACTGTTGCCTCATCCAGTGCCTGGCGCATAATAGATGCTCAGTAAATACCTCTGGAAATATGAATGCATCCTACCCATTCATTGCAGGTCCTTCAGCAGGCAGGCTGACCCTGCTGTCCTGGCTGCTTGGGGTGTAGTGGGAGGGTGTTGCCTGGGGCAACAGGGCAGCTCTTCAGGGCCAGACTTCTTGCCTCACCCTCCTTCTCCTCCCTCCCCTCCTCCTCGGCATCCCATTGGTCTGTTCTTAGTGCGGGTGTGGTCGGCCCTCTCCCACCCCCAGCCAGGCGTGGGACTGGCACCCTCCCTGCTGGCATTCAACAAGCTTTGGCTGCAGCATTAGGTGAGAGACTAGTGGGAGGGATTTTTTCCTCTTCCTTTCTTTATGCTTCCGCCTTCCTTACCACTTGGAACCCCAGGGCTGGTTTCTGAGGAAATCAGGTTTGTCTGATAGCCCCGAGGAGGGAGGGAAGGAGCCTGGGCCCCATTCTCAACCTCGCAGCCCGGGGATGTGTTGTCGCCACGGATTTCTTTTTCCATTTCACAAAGCAGTGAGGGCTTCCTGGGGGCAGTGCACCAGTATGGCTCTGCCCTTCCCCCCTGGCATTGATGCAGAGCCAGTTCAGAACTGTTCCTGGGCATGGTCCAGAGGGAACAGTGAAGACCAGAGCCTGGCAAACTTCCCAGGAGAGTTTCAAAAATATATATGTTCATTTGATTTGATTTAAAAATAAATTAGAGGAAGCTTTGAAAATATGGGGGAAAAGAAAGAAAAGTACCTTCAAGCCCATTCACTCTGATATAATTATTGTCATTTTTATGGGTTTTTTTTTTCATTTTAAATCATTTCCCAAATACAGTTTTATTTGTTCTCACGGCCATAAAAGGCTACGTGCAAAATTGCATTCTGCTCTGCGTCACTCACCGACTTCTTTTTCCTGGGACTTGGTTGCTTCCATCTGATGATGTCTGATGGCTGGTTGGGTGAGCTGGGACTGAATTCGCCGTGGCCTTGGAGAGGCACAGACTCCGGGCCTCCTGTCCCCACTGCATCCTGTGCTCTCACAGGCCTGACCTCTCCGAGCCTTATCTTGCCCTCCCGAGCTTGTCTGTGCTAATCCTCGATTTTTCTCCTGCTCCCAGCAAATCCTGGCTCCCGGGAAAGCTGGTGTTTTTAGCAAGGTGGGAGATGAGGCAGCCTGGGAACCTGGAGAGCAGGTGAAGCCAGCAGCCCCCCTCGGCCCCCTGAGTGGGCAGAAGGGAAAAGCTGTTCTCAGGCTTTTGACCTGAAGCTACTTAAAGTCAAGGGCATCATCTCCTGGGAAGGAAAATCAATGTGTAAGACAGTAAGGCTTTTGCCCATAGCAAGTGGGGCGGGGAGTCCTGGGAGGGCAGGTCTCTCATTACTGGTCTTTGTTTGTGTTGTTGTTATTTAAACCATTCTAGGGGAGGTTATGGCATCTCTGGAGGCTTTTCAAAATAGCACAGTTTCTGGTTTTAAAAGTAGCACATGTCCACTGTATAAAATTTGGAAAATATCCAAAATATAAAGAAGAAAATAAAAATCATCTCAAATGGCACCACCCAGAAATGACTACAATTAATATTTCCTTACATTTGCTTCTCAGGCTTTTTTTTCCCGTAAATGTGTTGTTGGTTTGAGCATAAATGGGTTAACGCACAGTCACTTGGACCTGCATTCTGGTCCCAATGTCACCGCTTACAAGCCGAGTAATAATTGAACTAAAGACTTCCCTCCATGCCTCAATCCCTTTCTCTGTGAAATGGGCCTAAAGTCAGACCTCCCTCACGGGCTTGCAGTGAGGCTAAAGGACATGTTGGGCCCCAGCACAGCGCCAGGCACACAGTAAGCGTTCAATAAATGCTTGTCGTCGCCATTAGCAATTTTGGTCAGTCGTATACACAGTTTTGGACCCTGCTCTTTTTCATTTTGTATTAAGATCTCAGAATTTCCCTGTGTCTTAAAAGCTGAATAAACATCATTTCTGTGGTCGGTGAGAGTTCTCCCTATGACTTATTTAGCCACTGTTGACCATTCAGGTCTTCTCCAGCTTTTCACTGGTTTTGATACATCCCACTGTGATGAAGTTCCTTGCCCATTCATTCATTCTCCGGGTTTCTGATGATCTTTAGGACAGATACGGCCGTGCAAACATACTGGGTCACAGGCTACAAGAACGTCTTTCTGGGGCTCCCGATAACGCGAGACCACATTACTTTTCAGGAGGGTGATACCGCTTTACATTCCCTAGACGGCTTTGCTAGGACCAGTCTCCCTCCCCTCACCAGCATTCTGTGGGGTTTGATGTTTATTTGCACAAGTAACCATCCCCAACAATGCCTGTAACCAGGAGCCTCTGTGGATGAGAGGCAGACACTCTGGCTAATAACATTTCCAGGGAGGATGCAGGTGTCCATTTTTTGCTTTTTGTTTTTTTTCTGGCATCGGCAGTATGCAACCCCAGTTATTAGCTCCAAGAAAGCGAGAAGGGCAGGAGCTGAGGGGACAAGATGATGCAGATTGGCATGGACAGGGGAGGCATCTGTTTACAGAGCCATCGCTAGGCAGCTGGGCTCCCATTTAACGTGGCTGCAACAGGTGGTTTCCCGGGTGGCGAGCCAAGTTCCAGGCAGGCAGGAGGCGCCACGCCTCCCGCTCAGTGAGTGGATATTGTCATCAGTAACCAGGGACACGGAGGCGGCCCCAGTCCTGCTCCAGCCAGCTAAAGCCTTTCCCAAGGTGGTTTCTTTTTAAATTGTTCCTCTTCTTTTGGGTTGGAGCCTAGCACATAGCTAAGAGGCTATTCATAATAATGACAACTACAGCGAATATTTCAGAGAGCTCCGCTCTTTCCAAGCATGTTTTCCTGTGATCTCCCCTGCAACCATATGGGATGCATGCCCCTAGTAATCCTAGTTTCTGGGCATCATTATTCCTGGACTGCTGAGACTTACTGGTCCTGTACCAAACACCACCCCCTGCCCCCCACCCCCCGCCAATGAGCTCTTGGAATCTGAGCAATACAGACAAAACAAAACAAATATAAAATAAAATGACACCCATTTTACAGATGAGGCTCAGAGAGGTTAGCTTGTGCAAGCTCACCCAGCTGAGAAGGGGCAGAGTCAGGATCTTACCAGGGTCTGTTTGTCTCCAAGATCTGTGCTTCTAACCTCCACTGTATACTCCCTTCATACAACTGGTGTTACTGGGGGCACCCACGGCCGTTCCACTGGGTGGGGCTGGGAAATTCTGAGACTAGCAAAGCTGATCTGACATTCAGTACCTCACAGCATCTTAAGGAGGTGGTGAGTTTCCTATGGCCGCTGTAACAGATTACCACACACTTCGTAGTTGCAAAGAACACAACTTTATTATCTTACACTTCTGGAGGTCAGAAGTCTGACGCGGTCTCACTGCCCAGGGACCAGCAGGGCTGCATTCCTTCTGGAGGCTCCAGGAGAAAATGTGTTTCCTTACCTTTCCTAGCTTCTAGAGGCCACCTGTGTTTCCTGGCTCTCGGCCCCTTCCTCCACCCTCAACGCCAGCAGTATCTAATCTTCTGTCTCTGACTCCGCTTCCATTCATGGCTTTCTCTTCTGTCTTCTGGGTCAGATCTCCTTCTGCCCCCTTATTATAAAGATTTGTGATGACATTGGGCCCATCCAGAGAATCCAGGAAAGTCTCCCCACCCCAGACCCCTGCATCAGAGACTCTGGGTGCGGGGCCGGGCAGTCTGTGTGATTTGGATGCGCGCCCAGGGTTGACAACCCCTGCACTCCGGGAATGGGGACACACACAGACCCTTCTCTCCCTCTCTGAGTCACTGAAAAATACACATCCGGCTGCTGCCTCCTGATGCAGCTGCCTCCCCAGAGATGCCGAGGTCCCAGACCTGTGCTGAGGAGGGCAGGCAGGTTGAGGCCGGCCCCGCACACCTGGCCCTCTGGCTTGTGTGATGCACTGGGCTTCGGTGGAGACTGACCACGGGGCTGGGTTAGGAGGTCACAGAGGCACTGCCTATCAGACAGAGGGTTTGTGGGCAGAGAAGGCTGGCGTGGGCGGACAGGTTTTTGTTTATTTGTATAGATGCCGACATGATGCTCAAATCCACAGGATTATCCTGGTTTGCAAAGTCAGCCCATCAGAATTGCCTCTCACTCTTTCTGCAGATTCACAGGAGAGGAGTGTCCAAGGGGAGGTTCAAGGAGCTGGCTTAGGCGGGTACTGGGATTCTGGGAAGGGTGATGGAAGCAAAATGCAGCAACCCTGGGGGAACATGACCTGGGAGGCAGCTTAAGGTATAGCCACTGGCCCTTTTTTTTGCTAGTTGCTCATGCTTCCTCCCAAATTATAGATGTGCCTTTTACGTTGCGTGTCTGTCTATCTGCAAAACCTCATGCAGACTTTCTGTGGGTTCACATGGCAAGCGGAGGGTGATGAGTGAAACCTCAGTGATCCCAGATGATCTGCCATGAGGTCTGGGCCTTTGAACTTGCTGTTCCCTCTGCCTGGAGGAAAGGGGTCCCCCGTCTCCAGACGCTTCATCTTCACGTGTTTAACTCCTGGGTATTTTATTTTATTATTATTTTTTATTTGAAAATATAGCATTTTTATTTTGGAGGATGACTTTTTTTTCTTTTAACCAAAGTGCATAAAATTAACCATTTTAAAGTGTACAGTTCGGTGGCATTTAGTATATTTACAGTGTTGTCCAACCATCACTGCTATCTAGTTTCAAAATATCTTCATCACCCTAAAAGGAGACCCTACACCCATTAGCAGTTAATCCCCACCCTCACCCCCAACTCCTGGCAACCACTAATCTGCTTTCTGTCTCTATGGATTTGCCTATTCTGGATATTTCATGTAAGTGGAATCATATGATATGTGGCCTTTTGTGTCTGGCTTCTTTCATTTTGCATAATGTTGTCTGGGTTCGTCCCTGCTGTACTGTGTATCAGTGCTTCATCTGTTCTTATGGATGAATGATAGTCTACAGTATGCTTATTACATCTCCCCTGCCCATTCTCCCATCTCACTATCTGGGACTTACCATTTTAAAGTAAATTTCAGACATGGTGCCATTTTATCCATAAATATTTTAGTATGTTTCTTTAAAAGATAAGGACTCTTTTAAAAAGCGTGGCCACAATATCATGGTCACACCTAAAACAATTCATGATAATTCCTTAATATCCTCAAGGAGCCAGAGGAAGCAGTTTTTCAGCCTGGCATTTGGCACGCAAGCTTACCTCGTCTCCTCTCCTCCTCCTCCCCCAGACCGAAGATCTCACATCGACTTTATCATGTGGTTCCACGTGGATCAATTGTCAGTGGCTGCCTGAGGGCGCAGTGCAGAAGTATTTTGAGGTCAAGTCTGGGATTGGTGGGAAAGTGCGTTGGTTGATTAGTGATGCCTGCCATGGGCACCAGTGGAGGATGTGGTAGCACCATGGACCCTTTACTTTAGCCACATATTTTAGAGAGTCTCTCTGCCTTTATTCCAGGAATCCAGGCACCTGTACATGCTCCCTGACATTCCACCCACCCTCCCACCCACCCAAGATCTTGGCCTGTTTAATACCCAGCTCAAAGTCCACTCTTCTGAAACCTTCCCAGGTCCTCCAGTCATAATTAATCTTTAACTCTGTTGGACTTTATGGGTCCTGTCCTATGTCTCCAGAGGAAGAAGCCATCTTCCACAATTTACTCAGTCTCCCCAGCACTGTATCAACAGCACAAAAAAAGCTAGAGTATTACCCAGAAGCCTCAGCATTCAGACATGGGCCCTGCCTTCCTGGCTCAGATTCATATTCTGTCTCTCTCTCTCTCTCTCTCACACACACACACACACACACACACACACACACACACACACACACACACACACGCACACACACACTCACACACACCTGAATTTCATACTCTCATTTCCTGGAGAGAATTCGATGACCTAAAGGAATGATTCTAATGGGTATAATTTCAGGCACCAGCTAAGGATAGGTGGTTTAGGGTTTAATTTTTCATCCTATTCAGAATCAAACTCTGAAAGCTGTGGCATCATGCAACAGCAAACAGCCCTGGAGCTGAAGCCCCAAGAATTGCTCCCGCCCCGGCTCTGCTCTGCGACCTTGGGTGGGTTGCCCCCCATCCCCTGGTCGTCTGTGTCTTCCTGTGCATAAACGGGCGTAGGCTCCGTGATCAGTGATCCCCCTGCCAGTGGAGGGCACATGATGGCCCTCCACTCTGCCTCCGACAAAGAAGGGGCTAGTCCTGCTGAAGTGAGGGCTTTAAGCAAAAGAAGCAGGGAGGTGGTTAGAAATAGCCCGTCTTCCCTGTCAGCACCCTGTTCTGGCCTCTTATATGCCTGGCTGCCCCTGACCAGGAGGAACGTAAAAACTTCCAGGACTGAGGCAGGAAACGCCCTGGAAATCATGTCTCCTGACTCTGCCCCAGACCCCCAGGAGCCACTTCAGTGCCTACCTGCCCCTGCATACTGGACTCAGCTGCCCATTTAAGCCTGCCCCACCCCATTCCCCACTGCCTCAGGGTCAACTCTGAACAACTCATTGGGACTTTCCTCAGATCTGACCCTTCCCACCCCCCAGCCCCCAGCTCCTGCTCTCGTCCAAGCCCCCATCACACGTGCCTGGACTGATACAGCTTCCTAACTGGCTTCTTGACCTGTACTTGCTTCCCGCCAGCCTCCTCTCCATAGGCTGCCAGAGTGATGTTCTGACACAGTCTGATTTGGCCAATCCCTATGGTTCTGTAGAAGTCCAAATCTTAGTACAAGAAAAACGGTTGAAGATCTGGCACTTGGCTTCTGCCCATCCTCTGCCCCTGCAAGACCAAACTGCTCATGCTTTTTTCACATACTGTTCCCTGCACATTCTTTTCTCCAACAGCTGTGCCTGGTGAACTCTTATTCATCCTTCAGAACCCAATTCACATATTCTCATCTCATGCAGCTGATGCTCTGAAGAAAATTACTACCCATGACCAGGGACACGCAACCAAGTCCAGAAGGTGTGTCCCACAGGAGATAAGGGTGGAGCAGTTCTCTGGCAAATTGGGGGCTGGAGGAGCACACGCCTACCCACTTCCCTCTCTCCCTTCATCTGCCAGTGTTGGAGTAGCCCATCTCTGTGCAAGGAAACAGCGTGTTGTCACAAACGGTCATCGGGGGTTGGAAGTCAGAATTTCTAAAACTTGCTTCCAAATGTCCATACGTGGATAGAAAGATTTCAGCTAAGAATGACTTTGAATGGGTCCATCTTAATTTCAAGCCAAGATATGCTGTCATAGCAGATTACAAGAACTCTCAGGAGTATTTCCCAGTGATAGACTTCATTCTGGTTCTGCATAGTAGATTACTTGTGTGTGAGCATGAAATACCTGCCACCTATTTCCCCTGGCCTGATGGAGCATCTCTGAGCAGAGAGACCACTTCGCATTTTCAAGACCGAGGGATTCGTGCATCCAAAGGTCTCCTGATGCTGGCAGTTTCAGACTGACCCAGAACACTGCCCGGGAAAGCGCTTATGTATCCTTTTAAAGCTTAGCCCCACGAGGCATCACCTCCTCTGGGAACCTTCTTTGGTTTCCCCCAGTCAAGGGGGTGAGGCGCTTACCTCTCCTGGAGATGGTCACTTGGGCTTATTCGCTTTTAGACCATGAGCTCCTGGAGGGCAGGGAGGATGTGTTTTCATCTTGTTATTTCTTGTGTCTAACACGGTGCTGGGCACAGAGTTAGTGCTCAGGGTTTGTTGAATGAATAAGTAATCACTCGTTGATTGATTAGTCTGGATTTGGGGGAATCCCTGGCCCCCACCTGACTCTCTATGCTTTGACCTCATCTCCCCATTTCGTTTTTTCACTTCCTATTTCTCTTCTGCTCTTGACTAGCCTAACTAATCTCTAATCACTGCCCTGAATTGCTGTACCAAAGTGACTGCCACTTTCTATTTGAAACATCAGAAGGAAAGTTAGCGAGCTTACCAAGATTTCCATCAAAAGGAGTTTAGATAATCAAGAGATAAGCTTTGGTTTTCTAGAGCCTGCGTGACTTAGAATAGCTCTGTCCTGATGACCTGCCTAAACGCTGTTCTTTGAAATGATTCAAAGGGGTCACAGGTGGAACATGAACTTGCACCTAAGACTTTGGCTCCCGATTTGCTCACATCCCCAGAATGTAAATTAATCAGAAGTCTGACGTCTAAGTTTGATTCTTCTTCTTTGACCTGGCCTAGGTCCCCACCTGTAAGATACTCTCGGTGGCCCGGGACTTGGGGAGAGGGGCACTTGGCAAAGGCTTCTTGGCACTAACTCCATTTTATTCTGAGAGCACCTTGAGAAGGCCTGTCCCAAATGCTAGCCTCTGGTTAAGGCCTTGATCAGTGGGGAAGATAGTGAAGGGTCCCAGCAGCAGGGGCCTCGACACAGTGACAAGCCCCTCCCTCCCCTTATGTCCCTGTATCCGTGACACCAGGAAGTACCCGTTCAGGACCCCAAGATAGATTCCCTCACCCACTTCTGCCTGCCAGGAGGGGATGATGAAATTGATTCCCCCAAAACTTTTTCCTAGAGCTACTATATATTTCAATCCCTATTCATTAAAAAAAAAGTGATTATAGAATATTTCAAGCATTCACCAAAGTAGAAAGAATAAGACAGTGAACATTTTCCCCTCTGCAGCTTCAGCAGTGATCGAACTGCTCGTGTGTCACCTGTGACCCCAGGCCGCCCCTCCCACCTGCTCTGGTTGTTTTGAAGCAAATCGCAGACCTCAGATCATTTTTGTCCACAGGTATTTTAGTAGAGAACTCTGAAAGAGGCTCAGAAATCCTTGGAGGGTTTAGCTGGATCGGTGCCGCTCCTGCCCCACCAGCCAGCCCGGCCCCAGCGTGAGCTCCCCGGCCTCTGCTACACTACTTCCCTTCAGCTTCCGCCTGGCCTTCCACCTCCCCGAACAAGCGTCTTCTTGTTCCTGCCTTATTATTGCCTTTCCGTGGTATGTTTGTGTTCTAAACATCCCACAGGTGTCTGTGGTACTGAACTTGACACAGGGATATAGAGTGAATCTCACCGAAAAGATACGTACAACGTGCCTGACCTCTTTCAGAATCCGTGCTCACCTGTGTGTGCGTGTGCATGTGATCATATAAATCTGCCACCCCGTTCCCCTCAGGTCTCTACTCAAATGTCACCTCTTCAGTAAAGCTTCCTTTGCCAGGGTTTCTTGACCTCAGCCCTAGAGACATGGTGGGACGGATAATTCTGTGTCAGGAGGGGCTGTGCTGTGCATTGGAGGATGTTTCACAGCCTCCCTGGTCTCGGCCCGCCAGATGCCGGTAGCACCCTCCCCCCGGTGTGACAATCAAAAACGTGTCTAAGAATTGCCAAATGTCCCCTGCGGGCAAAATCGTGCCAGAATGAGTACTATCGACTTTAATTTTAATTGGGAGAAATAAGATAGCACCGCTTTTCATCCATCCCCCCCTTCACCCACAATCTCCATCCCCCTTCCCCTTTCATGTTTCATTTTTCTATTTGGCCCTTATGCCCAGCTAACAGACTAGACATTTTACGTATCTATCCTGTTGATCGTCAGCCTCTCCATATCAGACTTTCAAGTGTCACGCATCTGGGACTTTTATCTGCATCATTTGCAAGATACCCTCCTATGCTGTTTCCCCAGGGCCTAGACCACTGTCTGACCCATAGGAGGGGTCAGTAATTGTTTGTTGAATGAACAAGTGATCGTTTTATAACAATACTGCGAGACACACACAGGAGGAAGAAGGCAGTCAGGGGCTCCCCCACAAGGAGCTGCAGGTTTGGAGACATCCTTCCACGGCGGCGTTCTGGGACCAGCTCCCTGGAGCTCAGGACACGCCTCCCTCCCAACCAGTGGCCAGGGCCATGTGCCCAGGTGTCCAGGAGACTGACAGGAAATGACGTCTGGCCACCGCTGCCGGGCAGAGACGAAGGCAGCTTCCTAGGGGGTATGTTTGCTGACCACATTATGGCATGATGACAGCTAATCACGGGTCCATGACTGCCAAGCATGGGCAGGGGTGGCAATTAAAATACCGGCTGATTTCATGGTCCTGGATGCCTTGAGAAGTTAGAAAGGTGTGGTTAGTGCAGTGTGGGTCTGATGGGGAGAAAACAAAGAAAACAGGCGTTTCCAAGCAGAGCAATGGGGAAAAAAGACCAGAGGAGGGAGAGAGGGCTATGGGTGTGTAGATCTGAGAGCTGAGCATTTCCAAGAGGAAACAAGCTGGAGCAAAAAAACAGGGGGGCAGAGGGACTTCCCTGGTGGTCCCGTGGTTAAGACTCTACACTCCCAATGCAGGGGGTGCGGGTTCGATCCCTGGTTGGAGAACTAAGATCCCGCATGCCACATGGCATGGCCAAAAAATAAAATTAAATTAAAAAATTAAAAAAAACAAACAGGGGGCAGGGACTGCACTGCAAATGCGGGGAAGAAAAATTATAATAATTGGGAAATAGAAGGATTGCAATAAAGGATGGGGTGAAACTGATCAGTAAGCCAGAGCCCTAGTCATGAACCCAAGAAGAGAACAAGGTAAAACTCTTCCTTATCTTTCTCTGCCATAAACGTGCCTAGAGAAAAGGAAGTAAAACAACTCTCAAGCCACGTGGGTAAAGAATCTGTTCTCTATTTATCAACTGAAGTGGGTAAAGCGTTCAAAATTGGACAGCTGAGCTGAGTTCAGAGAGAGATTCTGAGTGCAGGCTTGGCTGGATGGAAGATGGTTCTGTAGAAGGCCTTTGCGAGGGGTTCTGAGGATGGCATGCGATCATTTTACTGTTGGGCCAGCTCTGGCAAACAGAAATTTGTAGCTGTTAGTATTGTTATTGACTAAGGTGTGTAGTCAGAGGGGAAACCAGGTAGGTGAGGGCAGAGGTGGTATTTATAGAACCACAGGTCAAATGCCCACTCACACTTACCCGCCCTGCCCCGGGCTAAGATAGTCAAGGTTATTAAATTCCCTAGACGTAGCAGTGAGTGTATGGGTGCACTAAGTGTATGATTGTTACCGATACGTGCCAAACACCACTGAGCCTTTCGGGGCCTTTCCTGAACACACTCGTTGTTTTGGGAGTATTATTTATTTAGGTGTGAGCCAACCTCAATTGGGGTGCCAGGCCCAATCAGATGGCAGAGCTGGCCATGTGCAGCTCCCAGTTATAAAAGTGAACTATACTCCCATAAGCACTGCCACCTCCTCCTCCTTGCTGATAAGCACCAGGCCCCGATGAGACACACGGATGAGGAACCCTCCTGAGCAGGGGTGAGGGATGACTTCTCCCAGATGTGTGACCTCTGATGGGATGGGGTGGGGGGGATTCACTGGTGCAAATCACCCCAGAAATGTCCTCAGAGCAGACGCCCACACCATCCTCCCTACACCTCTGGGCCTTCCGGACATCCTTGGTGGCTTTTCACCTGCTGTCCCTCTTTCTGGAAACTTCTCCCACCATTCTGCCAGCCTCTGCAGGGCCCAGTCCTTTAGATTCTGCCGATTGGAGGGTGGGATATTATATGTGCATTTGTTTATAAAGGGCTAAAATATTTCTGGAAGAAATCACACAAACCGCAACTAAATCATTTGCTTTGGGGGAGGGAAATTGGCTGGAGAGAGAGGGATGGGAGACTTCACTTTTATTATTTCATAATTCACTTTTATTATACTTTTTGAATTTTGAACCAGGCGAGGGTTTATTCGAACTTACATTGTGAGGGAGGCTTTTCACAACCTCGGCCCCAATATTTTCCCTTCGGAGCACTAATGAGCAGCTTATAATTATTTTATGGATTCGTTTGATTTGGCCTTTCTTCTCTCCTCTAGAATTTGAACTCCACGCAGCCAGGGCCCAGGTCAGCCTAGTTGTTTGGTATCTGGTACAGGCCTGGACACACAGCCTGACTTGATGGTTGGATAAATTAAGAAAGAATGAACTAACTCAGGACATGCGGCTGGTGTATTGTGGTAATGAACTTGAATCTATAGCCACCAAACTACCCACTTTAAACACTGCTCTGGATGTCATGGAGCTCACGGTTGTCCATTGAATTTACTGCTGAAATGCCCAAGGTGCCGGGCCCCCCAGTACAGGGCCTGGCACCTAGTAGGTGTGCAGGAGAGATCTGTTGAGTGTGTAAACGGATAACTTCATCTCCCCTCATTCTGAAGCGTTTTGGAGTCTCCCTCACCCATTCTGTTCCCAGGCCCCACTGAGGCTTGGGCGTTGTCTGTTACAGCAGTGAGCATGACTCTTATACCCCCTCATCCTCTCTTCCTACAGTGGCCTCCCCTGCCCTCGCCTCCCCAGCTAGCAGCCTCCCAGCAAACTTCTCCTCCATCTCAGCCCCCCCTCTTCTTCACAGCCTGCTCTAGCCCCCTGCTCATCCTTCCTCTCTTTATTTTTCTACTGGTGGACTGAGTACCTCACTCTACCCAAGGACAATCCCTGACTTAACATTTTGACATTTTTCTTTCCACACTTTTCTCCATTCACCTATTTATATTTAAAAGAAGACAGGAGTTTTAAAAAACTTTTATTGGAGTAGAGTTGATTTACAATGTTGTGTTAGTTTGTGCTGTACGGCAAAGTGAATCAGTTATACATATGCATATATCCACTCTTTTTTAGATTCTTTTCCCATATAGGTCATTACAGAGTATTGAGAAGAGTTCCCTGTGCTGTACCATAGGTCCTTATTAGTTATTTATTTTGTATATAGTAGTGTGTATATATCAATCCCAATCTCCCAATTTATCCCTCCCTCCCCCTCTTTCCCCCTTGGTAACCATAAGTTTGTTTTCTACATCTGTGACTCTATTTCTGTTTTGTAAATAAGTTCATTTGTACTGTTTTTTTTAGATTCCACATATAAGCGGTATCATATGATATTTGTCTTTCTCTGACTTATTTCACTCAGTATGACAATCTCTGGGTCCATGCATGGCATTATTTCATTCTTCTTATGGCGGAGTAATATTCCATTGTATGTATGTACCACATCTTCTTTATCCATTCCTCTGTCCATCACATTTATGTTGCTCCCATGTCCTGGCTATTGTAAATAGTGCTGCAATGAACATTGGGGTGCATGTATCTTTTCGAATTACGTTTTCTCTGTATGTACACCCAGGAGTGGGATTGCAGGATGATATGGTAGGTCTATTTTTAGTTTTTTAAGGAACCTCCATACTGTTCTCCATATTGGCTGTATCAATTTACCTTCCCACCAACAGTGTAGGAAGGTTCCCTTTTCTCTACACCCTCTCCAGCACTTATTGTACGTAGACTTTTTGATGCCTGGTGTGAGGTGATACCTCTTTATAGTTTTGATTTGCATTTCTCTAATAATTAGTGACGTTGAGCATCTTTTCATGTGCTTTTTGGCCATCTGTGTGTCTTCTTTGGAGAAATGTCTATTTAGATCTCCCACCCATTTTTTGATTGGGTTGTTTGTTTTTTTCATATTGAGCTGCATGAGCTGTTTGTATATTTTGGAGATTAATCTTTTGTCAGTCTCTTTGTTTGCAGATATTTTTCTTCCATTCTGTGACTTTTTGTTTTGTTTATGGTTTCCTTTGCTGTGTAAAAGTTTTTAAGTTTAATTAGGTCCCATTTGTTTATTTTTGTTTTTATTTTCATTACTCTAGGAGGTGGATCAAAAAAGATCTTTCTGCAATTTATGTCAGAGAGTGGTCTTCCTGTGTTTTCCTCTAAGAGTTTTATAGTATCCAGCCTTACATTTAGGTCTTTAATCCATTTTGAGTTTATTTTTGTATATGGTGTTAGGGAGTGTTCTAATTTCATTCTTTTACATGTAGCTGTATAGTTTTCCCAGCACCACTTATTGAAGAGACTGTCTTTTCTCCATTGTATGTTTTTGCCTCCTTTGTCATAGATTAGTTGACCATAGGTGTGTGGCTTTATCCCTGGGCTTTCTATCCTGTTCCATTGATCTATATTTCTGTTTTTGTGCCAGTACCATATTGTCTTGATTACTGTAGCTTTGTCATATAGTCTGAAGTCAGGGAGCCTGGTTCTTCCAGCTCCATTTTTCTTTCTCAAGATTGCTTTGGCTATTCAGGGTAAAAGAAGACAGTATTAATGCCCATCAACAAGAGAGCAGATAAACAAATTGTGCACTAGTCACACAGTGGAATAACATGATACACAGAAATAATAATAATAAAAAAAGATCAGACTATTGACACGCACAATAATATGGATGAATAATGAACATTAACAGAACAAAAGAAGACAGACACAAAAAAGACTCTGTACTCTGTGATTCCGTTATATGAAGTTTATCTATGGGAATGAGAGTCAAAATAGTGCATACCTTTGGATATGCACTGGGAAGGGGCACAAGAGAACTCTCTGGGGCGATGGAAATGTTTACATTCTTGATCTGGGTGGGGATTATACAGATATAGATATAGGTTAAAATTCATTGAGCTGTACACCTAACTTTTGTATGTTTTGTTGTACTGAAATACGCTTCAGTTGGAGGAAATAAAAAAGAGAGTCTTGTGCTCTATGTGCTGCCCTGTTCCCTGACACTTTCACCTCATTTGTTTAAGCATACTGACATTGTGTAGATCTGCACTGTAATTTTAGTGGCTACATAGTATTCCATTGCATGGATTCATTTGTATCTTCAGACCAATTTTGTTCCCTGGTAGAAAATCCTTCTGAAATGATGTAAGAGGAGAAGGAAAACCCAATGTCTTTGGCATCATCTTTGTGCTTCTCAGGGATATGGTTCTGCAGACAGACCAGGAGAGCGAGGCTGCTGTTCTGGGATCAAATTGTTCAGAATATTTTGGTTCATCAGGAATAACTTATAAAAATGAGCCAGGTTCATCAACATTGAAAACTTCTATTCTTCAAAGGAAAGTGAAAAAACAACCCACAGAATGGGAAAAAATATTTGCCAATCATATATCTGATAAGGGACTTGTATCCAGAATGTATAAAGAACTCTTATACCTCAGTAGTAAAAAGACAAACAACCCAATTTAAAAATGGGCAAAAGATTGGAATAGACATTTCTCCAAAGAGGATATACAAATGGCCGAAAAGCACATGAAAAGATGCTCAACATCATTAGGGAAATGAAATAGAAACCACAGTGAAATACCACTTCACACACACTAGATGGCTAAAACCAAAAGGACAGACAATAACAAGTGTTGGCAAGAATGTGGAGAAATTAGAACCTTCGTACACTGCTGGTGGGAATGTAAAATGGTGCAGCTGCTTTAGAAAACAGTTTGGCAGTCACTCAAAATTCCGAACAGTTACTATATAATCTAGCAATTCCACTCATAGGTGTATACCCAAGAGAAATGAAAACATACATCCACACAAAAACTTGTACATGGATGTTCATAGCAGCATCGCAGAATTATTCAAAAACTGAATGTCCAAATGTCCAGCAACATGAAATGTTGTGTATCTGTACTATGGAATATTATTCAGCAGTAAAAAAGGAGTGAAGCACTGATTCATGCTATAACATGGATGAACCTCGAAAACATTATACTAAATGAAAGAAGCAAGTCACAAAAAGCCACATATTATATGACTCCACTTACATGAAATGTCCCAAATTAAGGGAGGCAGAAAGTATATTAAAGTTTGCCTGGGGCAGGGAGGGGCATGGGGAATGGGGAATGACTGCTAATGGGTATAGTATTTCTTTTGAGGAAAGTGACCTGAAATTAGATTGTGGTGACATTTCCACAACTCTGCACATATACTAAAAACCATGGACCTGTACTTTAAATAAGTATATAGTATGTAAATTATACCTCGAAAAAATGAGTGAGGCATTTGACAAATAATAAGGGGGAATTAATTATTTTTCATTGAATTACCTGGAAAACACTGAATTAGGTGATGATGGTCAACAAAGACAGCATTAACTGGACCATGGTTTGGCCAAGATGTGGCACGTTGTAGGGGGAGGGTCCCCACCGACAGGCTGAATCCTGGGCTTGTCCCTCCTTGCAGGCTGTTTGACCCTGGCCAAGTCATCTTACTCCTTGGGTTTAGTTTTCTTCTTCATAAAATGGAAACCAGTGTTAGGGGAATGTCAGCTACTCTAACAGATAAGCCCATACGTCACAGTGGTTTCACGTAGCAGAAGTTAATTTCTTACTCATGCCAAGTCATACTGCCCTCCAGCCGGTAGATGGGATGGGAGAGAGAGGGCGGATGACCAGGCCGGAAGTGACACACATCCTGCCACCCCATCCATTGGCCAGAACTCTGTCACATGACCCCAGCTAGATACAGGGGCCAGGAGATGCAGTCACCTCCCAGGAATGTCTCCACACTTTGAAAGGGGAGCCTGAACCTTGGTGGACAGGCAGCTGGGCTGGGGGATGCAGGAGGGGAGCCTGGGAGTCAAGAGGCCACATCATTGTCCAGTGAGACCATGAGTACAAGCCCTGTGGCGAGTTGAAAGGCACCATATGAACACAAAGTGCTGTAACCTTTATCATGAGTCACGAGCTGGGATGAAGTCCTTTCAGTTCTGCCAGGGTCAGGCCATCTGACCACCTTTCAGGAGATCTGCCAATCAGAGGGGAAGCATATTTTTACAGGAACACCTATGAACTCCCAAATCAAAAGACCGTAGCATTGCTTGCTTCCTCCACTTCGTTCAGGTCTGAAGCCGAGGACTAGATGTGACCGTCCCACAAGGCTCTGCTGTCTCAGACGCTGATGGAGGCTTCTCCCCTGGCCTAGGCGTGAGCTGGGTTTCACCAGGAGATGGCTCACAGCTGCGAAGAGGATTGTGCTGTGGGGCTGTTGCTATAGAGGAAATGTGATTATATTCAAACTCAAGTTTATTCAACCAGAATATTCTTTTTCCTCAAGGCTGGAGAATGTCACAGGGAGGCCCTCCCTCCCTCCCTCTGCCTACTTCAGGCTACCGGAAGGCCAATGTTCAAGAGGGCCGTGTCTGAGCGTGAAAAGAATGCCTCGTTCCTTCTGATCCCAGCCAGCTGCTCGGAATATGATTCACTGGAAATGAAAATGAGAAATTGATATGGTTGGAGCAATGGCAAACGGTTGCAGCCAGGAGGTCTGATTCGCAGGTAGTGACTTTCTCCACTTTCCTACACTCACGCATGCCACAGGGCAGCCCTGTGTGTATTAGGGTTCTTCAGAGAAACAGAACCAACAGAATGTGTCTACATATAGAGAGAGATTTATTTTAAGGAATTGGCTCATGTGATCATGGAGGCTGGCAAGTCCAAAATCTCCGTCAGGCTGGAGACCCACAGAAGAGTCGCAGTTCAAGTCCAAAGGCCATCTGTGGCAGAATCCCTTCTAACTTGGGGGAGCTCAGTTTTTGTTCTGTTCCAGGCCTTCAGCTGATTGGATGAGGCCCACCCATGTTATGGAGGGCATTCTGCTTTCCTCAAAGTCTCCTGATTTAAATGTTGATCTCATTCAAAAAGAACCTTCACAGAAACATCCATAATGATGTGTGACAACATATCTGGGTGCATGGCCCAGTCAAGTTGACCCATAAAGTTAACCATCACACCAGGTTTATTACAAACATGCTCACAGAAGTGGTGGGCTGGCCTGCAAAGTGCATGGACGCCAGGAAGCTTGGGTGTGAATCTTCCCTCCTGAATTTTCTAGGGAGGTAACTGTAACCTCTCTGAGCCTCTGTGGTCTTAAAAATACTGGCCATTTATTGAGCCCCTTCTCTGACCAAGGATAGTGGATTCGTGATTCTCCCCAGGTTTAAAGACAGGGCATTTAGGGGACTGGCTCAGGGTTGGGTTATACAGCTGCTTGGTGAGGAGTGGAACCTGGAATCCAGGTCTGACTCCCACCCCTGGCAGGTGCTCAATCAGTAACAGGTTTTTTTTCAAAAGGCCCCTTCGGGGATGGTGGTGTTCATTCTGGACTTGGAGAGTCCAAGGCCATAATGATGTTGGTGACAACCTTCTTACTGGTGTTTGCTGTGCCGGCCATTTGTCTACGCTCTTCCCAGACACTCATTCAGTCCTCATGACAACCCCATGAGGTGGGAGTGGCGATGATCCCCAGCTTTACATCCTGCCACCCAGAGGACCAGCCACGTGGCCTGCGGCATGTTTCCTGACTCCCTAAGCCCAACTTCCTCACCCAGAAAATGGTGAGAAAATCTGGAAAATAACCCTTACCTTGAATTTAGTAAGATTGGATAAGATAGTATCTCTGAAGTACGTGTAGCAGACTGCCTGCCTGGCACACAGCAAGCGCTCAAGAAACAGTTTTCTTTTTCTTTTTCTTAATTTATTTATTTTAATTTATTTATTTTTGGCTGCGTTGGGTCTTCGTTGCTGCGCGCGGGCTTTCTCTAGTTGTGGCGAGCAGGGGCTACTCTTCGTTGTGGTGCACAGGCTTCTCATTGCAGTGGCTTCTCTTGTTGCGGAGCACGGGCTCTAGGCGCCCGGGCTTCAGTAGTTGTGGCTCACGGGCTCTAGAGCAGAGGCTCAGTAGTTGTGGCACACGGGCTTAGTTCTCTGCGGCATGTGGGATCTTCCCGGACCAGAGATTGAACCCGTGTCCCCTGCATTGTCAGGCGGATTCTTAACCACTGTGCCACCAGGGAAGCCCCAAGAAACAGTTTTCTATTTTTATGAGGCATTTAATAAATGCCAAGTGGATATCTCTTGGCTGATTCTCTGCTCGCTCTAGATCATTTTTCAGGTCGTAGCTTGCTGAGCTGTCCTCCGGTCACTGGAACGTATTTGTCTTTTGTGGAGGGAGATAGGGTTGCTCTTCTGGTAAGCAGAACAGCTGCGGCAAGGCTAAATATTCAGTAGCCCGGCTAAAAACTGGGTTAACCACAGGGCAGATACAGGGCCCTGAGAAAATGTGGACTTCAGGAGAGTCACCGGAGCCGGCTCTGAGACTGGCTTTAATGCTCTGGAACAGGTGATGACACTTGATTGCTGATGCCCCGTGCGAGGTGGGGAGACACGTGGAGAGTTCAGACTGATTTCCCGGGACGTTTGGGAATGCAGGCGGGGATGCTGGCTGAGTCACAGCACCTGTCATCCAGGCTTTTGATGCTGGCTCTCCTGGGCCCCGAGCCAAGCTGCTGCTCGGAGGAGGAATTCCTAGGAAACACATCTGGAGAAGGAGCTACTTGAAGGTTGTCAGGATTCATTCCTTATCAGAACGAAGTTGACGGGTGCTTTAGGAGGCCTGGGAGTGAGAGGACGGTGATGGCTTCCAGGTTCTTGCTGTGGATGGGAGACGGGCTGTGGGGATCCCCATGTTACCTGGGGGGATGGGGGAGCCAGCACACCTGCAGTCAGCCTAGGGTGGCCAGGGGCGGAAGAGCCACCTGCCCAACAGCAGTTATGTGCTTTGCTGGGCCCACTGCGGAGGCACAGGTCTCAAGACCCTGGTGACTCTCAAACTGCGGAGAGTGAAAGGGGAAGCTGTTAATTACATTCCATGTACATTGTTCACGGATTCCGTATTTGCACTTCGCCTACTTGCTAACTTTATTTGCAGCCCCCAAATCAATACTCGTGGTGCTTTCACGGTCATTTGCAGACACCCACAGAGTGGCAAAAAATTTGAGTATCTAACGCACATGTTCCAGCTGAGATGGAACAAAGCATCAGTCTGTCTTCTTGTTTCAGTTCTCATGCTGTCAACAAGTGTCCTTTCGAGGTCTAGTTAGTGCCACATTTTTAGCATTTTTGTGCTTTTCGCTGGTGATCTCATTGTTTAAAATGCCCCCCACACATCGTGCTAAAATTCAAGAAGGCTGTGATGTACCTTAAGGAGAAAATACACGCATTAGATAAGCTTTGTTCAGGCGTGAGTTATAGCAGTATTGGCGCTGAGTACATTTTTTTTTTAATACATTTATTTATTATTTGGTTTTGGCTGCATTGGGTATTCGTCGTTGTGCACGGGCTTTCTCTAGTTGCAGTGAGCGAGGGCTACTCTTTGTTGTGGTGCATGGGCTTCTCATTGCAGTGGCCTCTCTTTTTTGCCGAGCATGGGGTCTAGGCGCACGGGCTTCAGTAGTTGTGGCTCACGGTCTCAGCAGTTGTGGCTCGCTGGCTCTGGAGCCCAGGCTCAGTAGTTGTGGCGCACGGGCTTAGTTGCTCCGCAGCATGTGGGATCTTCTCAGACCAGGGCTTGAACCCAGTGTCCCCTGCATTGGCAGGCGGATTCCCAACCACTGCACCACCAGGGAAGTCCCCTGAGTCCAATGTTAATGAGTCAACAGTATATATTAAGCAAGGTGTCTTTATACAGAAACACACATAAAATAAGGTATGTATTGATTGGTTGACAAAAATGTGGCCAGAGGTTCTCAGGAACCCAAACCCGTGTTTCCTCAAGGAGCAAGAATTCAGTACTTGCTAATTCAGTGTTCGTGGTGACTTTCTAGAATGTAACTACTGTGAATAACGAGAATCAACTGTATTACCTTTGGTCAATAGGAATAAACTGGGTCATATAGGCACTTAAGACCTAACGCAGAGCCACGCCTTCCAGGAAGCCTCCTCTGGTTTCTCCAGCCTCCGGAGATCTTTCTCCTACCCCATCTCACCCCACAGTATGTATTATTTATCACTGATTTGACACGTGACATTGGCTGTAAGATATTAGTCATTTTCCCCACACATTTATCTTACAGAGTGACAATGGCACGAGCTTCTTGAAAGCCGGGAATGCGTCTGTTATAATTCTTTGGGCACTGCTCATAGTAGAGTGTGTTTGAGTCTTTCCGCAGATATTTGATTCATTAATTTGATTTGCATGTTGGATTCATCCTTTTAATGAGCAAATAAATGCAAGAGTGACGGAAGGAAGGAAGGAAGGAAGGAATGATGTGCTCACTGAATGCCAGGCACCCACGGGAGGCAGTAATGATGAGAAAGTCACAAGACAAAGAATCCCGGGTGCTGCAGTTGTGGGGAACAGAGAGAAGGTGCCTCCCCATCCTAAGATGGGCAGGGTGGACATCCAGAGGAATGTCATGAGTAGGTGGAGAAGGGCAGGAAGGGTGTTCCATGCAGCGTGAACAGCATGTGCAAAGGCCCAGAGGCACGGTGGGCAGGCGTGTTAGGGAGCTACAAGACGTGCAGCAGCAGGGGAGAGCGGGAGTGAGGAGAGGGGACGACAGGCAGGTGGGCCGGGCCCCCGCGGCCTCGCATCTGCACACTGAGGAGTCCTGAGTTAGGAAGGGCCTTTGGGGGGTTAAACACTCAGGGGTTTGCGGTTAGGCGTGATGCTCTGGTCCTTAATTGGCTCAGCAGCACGTGCACATGATTCAGAACAGGTATCCACCCTGTGCTGGCTGGTGGGGTCAGAGGACTAAGGTGTCCCAGGGGCTCAGGGAGCTCACGCCCAGGAAGGGGAGGCACAGGCAAGTCAACTCCTGTCCCAGCCCCACTGGCTGGGTGTAAAAACAGGATCCCCAAGCAGGTCAAGTTCGTGTTTTTCTGTCCTGCTCCCAGCAGCTCTGTGGGAACCGCGGCCCGGCCCTGCCCTCTCGCTTCTTCCCAGCTGGTTCTTGAAACCCCAGGAGGGGCTGGGCAGAGGTGGGGGTGGGGCATCCTCCTGTGTCCTGTGAAGGACCCTCTCTGGCACCCGCTGGGCTGGTCCATGCTGCCCTTCCTCCCTGCTCTGAGGTCAGGCCTGGGGTGGGGGCAGCTGGTGGACGGCCAGGGCCCAGCCAGCGTCCAGCCAGCATCCGAGCTCTCCGCTTTGTCCTGTGTCACAGCCACACATGGTCACCTCCCTCCGTTCTGCCCTCGGGGGGCGCTGTCCGGCTCCCACTCCTTTCCCAGCCCTGGTGGGCCAGCCGCTCATGCCTCCAGGTCCAGGAGCAATCCCTGAACAAACACACACACACACACACACACACACACACACACACACACCACAGACACCCACACACCACACAGACACACAGACACCACAGACACACACACCACACAGACACACACACCACAGACACACACACACCACACACACAGACACTCACAGACACACACACCACAGACACACACATACCACACACACACAGACACTCACAGACACACACACCACAGACACACACACACCACACAGACACACACACCACAGATACACACACACCACAGACACACACACACCACACAGACACACACACACCACACAGACACACACACACACACACCACAGACACACACACACCACACAGACACACACACACACACACCACAGACACACACACACCACAGACACACACACACCACACAGACACACAGACACCACAGACACACACACCACAGACACACACACACCACACAGACACACAGACACCACAGACACACACACCACAGACACACACACACCACACAGACACACACCACAGATACACACACACCACAGACACACACACCACATACAAGTACACACACTATACACAAACATCCACATACATCACATACCCTACACTACCTTTACACAGCCAACATACCACACACACTACTCACACACATGCACATGCACACCACATGTGCTACACACAGCAGACACACAAAAATACCCACACACGGCGTAGCCTCTCCAAACACACGACACGTGTACTATACATGCCATACACATACACAAATATGTACATACTACACAAACACGCGCACACCACACACGCACACCACCTCCCCCGCACCACACGCTACACACCCATCCTACACAGATACACACGCTGTACACAAACATCCATACACATCACACACCCCACACACCCCTGTGCACACAGCACACGTACCACACACACTACATACTCATGCACACCCCATACACGTACACCACACACCCCTTACACACATCACACGCCCATACACACACACACCCCTACACCACACACAAGTACACATGTACCAGACCCCCCCCACGCACACACATACACGAGGTGCTGTGCTGCGAGGCTGCAGGGCTGGCCCCCTCGTGCTCCCTGTCTCCTCACGGGTGTTGCCTCCCAGCACTGTGTCTTTCGTCTCTCGGAGCCTTTATCACAGGCCCCTTGGCCTGAGGCTCCCCGCCAGCGCTTGTTACCATCGGCCGCACCACACGGGGCGGGCACCTGCCCCCCCGCCGGACTTGAGCTCGCCCCGTCCCTCCACACTGGGCTCTTTGGGGGCGTCCAGTGAACCACGCACACTTCATTCCCTCTTCTCTGGGGATGAGCCCACACCTGGAAGCTTCTTCGTCCCACGTACGTAGAGAGCCGGCTGGCTTTTCCCACCAGCCCTTCAGCTTAGAGCAGTCTGTTCAGGAAAGATGGAAATGTGTCGCCTCCTGTCGGAACATTGTTGTCAAGGAAACAACGGGCTTCCTTGAAGGACTAACGAAGGACAGAGAAACTTCTGCAGCTCTTGGGGCAGTGTGACTGTTAGAACAGAAAAAGTAGCTACCGCTGCAGGCGTGCCCATGACGCGGTTGCCATGTGTGCCTGCTTTTTCCTTCTTATCACAACACGCCCTGCACCCTGGGGCCACAGGTGTTGCTTTAGTAATTGCACAGGTGGGAAGAATGAATGTCAAGGCGTCTATTAGTTTGTTAGTGCTGCGTAACAAAGTACCACAGGCTGGTGCTTTAAGAACAGAAATGTATTTTCCTACAGTTCTGGGGGCCAGAAGTCCAAGATCAAGGTGCCATCAGGGTTGGTTCCTTCTGAGATCCATGAAGGAAGGCTCTGTTCCAGGCCCCGCGTTGTAGACCGCCGTCTTCTCCCTGTGTCTTCACGTGGTCTTCCCCTGAGTGTGTGTAAGGACACCAGTCCTATTGGATTACGACCCCCCCAATGATGTCATTTTAACTTAATTATCTCTGTAAAGACCCCATCTCTAAATACAGTCAGCTCTGATATCCTGAGGGGTTAGGAATTCAACATACGAATTTCTGAGGGGACACAATTCAGCCCATCACAGAGAAGTTAAGCAAATTACCCTTGACTGCACAGCTGGCTGGTGGAGCTAAGAGAGAAACCAACATCTCCCAGCTGGCAAAGGCCATGCAGGGCCAGAGCAGAACCCAATAGCAGTCTTCTTGGAGAGGGCTGTCTCCCTGGCTCTGTGGGCATTGCTGGGGGTGAGGGGACTTGATGGGAAAGGATGGAACAGAACAGAACCTTTCCATCCCTGCTGATGCCTTTATGTCCTTAACTCCGGAGATGCCCTGCATTCCAACCAGAAGGACCCATAGGGTCAGGCATGGAGACTGTTCCTTCTGTTGCACATACCCAACAAATTCTAGTTCTGAAACTCCAGCAAGCGCCCAAGCCTTGTTTCTTCGTTGGTGAGATGCTGATAATAACACCTGCTTCTTAGGACTCCTGGTAGCAAGTGACAGAAACCTGACTGGAACTAATCTAAGCACAAAAGGGAAGGAATCTGCTTTTACATTTCAAGAAAGAGGAACCAAAGAAGCCACTGGCAGGGTCGGGGTGAGGCTGAGCCCCAGGAGTAAAGGAATCCGGGACTCAAATATCACCAACTGTTTTGCTCCTCTCTGCATTTTGACTAAGTCTCTCTTATGCTCTAGACCAGCTTTCTCCACCAAGTGGGAAATGTGGTCTCCATGAGCCCCCAAGTTCAAATATCACGGCTTCAGTCATGGGAGGGACATCTCTGATGGCCTCTGTAGTCCCAAGTCCAAAGCTCCCAGGGAAGTAGCTCATTGGCTCAGCTGGGCTCCCGTGGCCTTTAAGTCAATCTAACTGTGATCAGGGAGGGGCAGGGTCCTGAGACGTGGCAGGGTCAGAACACAGTAGCTCCACACCCCTTATAACCATGTGGCAGGGGCAGGGGCAGGGGAGCAAGTGGGCAGTCTCCCAAAGACAGAGTTTGAACACACCGTGGTTGAGAAAATTAAACGAGATGGTGGTGACACTCTTAGCTCACTGCCTGGCTCTCGTTACTCCCTTCCGCTCCACCCGCCCCTGAGGTAGTGCCAGTTAATTGGAGGAGATTAATTGGGATTAATGAGGTGCAGTTCAAATATTGTGAACGCTTAAGCACACAGTTACTCTATTAGCAAAACATTTTCAGTGGCTCCCGCTGGGTCTTTGTCAATGAATAGACACCTTATTTACAGTTGGCATCCTTCACATCCAAGAGAATGACTTGGAATCTACTACTTGTGGAAGATAAAGAGGGAAGAGAGAATAAAAACAGTAACAAATAGCTCCTCGTCTACACACAGCTGGCAGCAGGTCCTCGACAGTTGTTTCACTGGATGAACAAAGTATAAATCATCTATTTTACTCTGGCCTGTGCCTTGGTTTACTTCTCAAATCTAATTCGCACACACTGCAACCGGGATGAAAGATCACACGTTCCAATTCAAGGAATCCATAGGAATAATGGCCTCATTGCATATTTGGTCCAAAGGAACCCCTTGGGTGGCATTCAAGGCTCTCTCACCGAGTGTCCCCCCCACCCCCATTTTTGCCCCACTTCTCCCTGCCCAGGAGCTGGGGGCTGACAGGTCTCAGAACCTACCTTTTGTTATTGGTCACGCTCCAGCCTTCTCTGTCCCCCTGCAGGGAATGCCCCCCCCTTCCCTCTCTGCTGACCTTGGACCTTCAAGTTCCTGCTCCAACTCCACCCCACACGGGAAGTTCCTGATCGGAGGCTCCATCCACCACAAGAGCCCTTCTCCGAGCCTTGAGTTTCCCTGTGTCTGTGTACCCGGCAGGGTGCTGATCGGGCCCTTGTATTCAGCAGTTTTTCTCTCCTGCCAACACAGACACACATTATGCGTCCAGTGCATTGTTCAGTTTCATTTTTAAATGAATAAATGAAGGAACCAGGAGCCACCTGGTCATTTCAACGTCTTGAGTGAATATTTAAGAGATGGTTGGATATATGCCCAGAAGTGGGATTGCTGGATCAAATGGTAGTTCTGTTTTAAAAATTTTTTTGAGGAACCATTACACTGTTTCCCACAGTGGCTGTACAATTTTACCATCCCATCCACTGTGCCCAAGGGATTCAGTTTGTCCACATCCCTGCCAATGCCTGTTAATTTGCTTTTTTTTGGGGAGGGGGGTGTGCGATTTTGAGTTGCAATTCTCTAGTAATTAATGATGTTGAGCATTTTTCATATGCTTGTTAACCATTTGTGTATCATCTTTGGAGAAATGTCTCTTCAAGTCCTTTGCCTATTTTTAAAATTGGGTTATTTGTTTTTTTGATGTTGCTGTTGTTGAGTTATAAGAGTTCTATTTATATTCTGGATACTAACACTTTGTCAGATGTATGATTTGCAGATATTTTCTCCCAGTCTGTAGGTTGCCTTTCACTCTGTTGATTGTATCCTTTGATGTACAGCAATTTTAAGTTTGATTTAGTCCCATTTAGACAAATGGTATCTTGTTTTATCTCTATTTACTTCTACTGTGAGGTTGAATTATTTTAATGTTTACACTGGAGTCACATTTTACCCAAAAGTTGGGTTCTAAAAGTTAACTGCTAATGCAAAAAAGCAATATTCCTTTCTATTCTATACCATTAAATTTTTTTTTTCAATCAGTGAATTTTTATTTATTTATTTATTTTTAACATCTTTATTGGAGTATAATTGCTTTACAATGGTGTGTTAGTTTCTGCTGTATAACAAAGTGAATCAGCTATACATATACATATATCCCCATATCTCTTCCCTCTTGCATCTCCCTCCCTGCCACCCTCCCTGCCACCCTCCCTATCCCACCCCTCTAGGTGGTCACAAACCACCGAACTGATCTCCCTGTGCTATGTGGCTGCTTCCCACTAGCTATCTATTTTACGTTTGGTAGTGTATATATGTCCATGCCACTCTCTCACTTTGTCACAGTTTACCCTTCCCCCTTCCTGTATCCTCAAGTCCATTCTCTAGTAGGTCTGTGTCTTTATTCCCATCTTACCCCTAGTTTCTTCATGACCTTTTTTTTTTTTTTCTTAGATTCCATATATATGTGTTAGCATACGGTATTTGTTTTTCTCTTTCTGACTTACTTCACTCTGTATGACAGACTCTAGGTCCATATACACCCATGTTCATAGCAGCATTATTCACAATAGTCAAGAGGTAGAAGCGATCCAAATATTCACTGATGGATGAATGGATAAACAAAGTGTGGTATATATGCAATAGAATATTGTTCAGGCTTAAAAAGGACGGAAATCTTGGCACATGCTACAACATGGTTGACCCTTAAGGACATTATGCTGAGTGAAATAAGCCCGTCACAAAAGGACAAATACCGTACAATTCCACTTTTATGAGATATCTAAAGTAGCCAACTTCATAGTAACGGAAAGTAGAATGGTGGTTGCCAGGGGCTGAGGGGGAGAAGAAAATGAGCCGTTGTGTTCAGTTTCAGTTTAGCAAGATGAAAAAGGAGATCTGCTGCACAACAATGTGAATATACTTAACACTATTGAACTGCACACTTAAAAATGATTAAGATAGTTTTATGTTTTTTTACCACAATTAAAAATAAATATAAAATAATTATTTTAAACTAAAGCAATAAAAAACAAAAAAAAGAGATGGTTGGGAAGAGAGGTGTTGGGACCTCACTGGGTACTCAGCCAGCGCGCAGGGCAGATGCCCTCCCAGGGGCACAGCAGGTGGGGGTTACTCTAGGCGGCTGGCCTTTCCCAGGAAGCAAAGAGCTCATAAAGGAGTCATTTTCTAAGTGTTAAGCCCGGCAATTCTCTGTTGAATCACAAAGCGACTGAGTGGTGGCCGTTTCTTCAGGCAAGGTTCACCGTCTCTGACAACACCAGGAGAGAGTTCCTTCCCACTAAACACTCATGAGCTTGATCAGATTGTGCTCTTTTGTCAGTCGAATTGGGTTTAAAATGATGTAGGGAGCTCCATGAAGTCCTTCCTGATCTGGCAGCTCACAACCTGGAAAGGTAGGCGCTGTGCGTCCCATTTTACAGATGTGGAAGCTGAGGTGCCCATGAGATTGCATCTGAAACACGCTCCACTTAGTTGTTTCCAGTTTGGGTGGTTGGGGGTCCCAGTGGACATGAAACTCAGGAAGGTTGGTGTCGGGGAAGTTGTCTGGAATTCACCCTCATTTCTGACACTAACTGCAAAGTTCGAGGGGTTTCCCAAACCACCCTCAGGTTTGATAATTCATTAGAAAGACAACAGAGCTCACTGAAAGCGGTTCTACTCACGTTACCCCCCTGGCACTGATGTGTGACAGTACGCACAGACATCACCCACTAGGGAAGCTCGTGTGAGCTTCGGTCCCCAGGGTATTTACTGGGCCTTTGTTAAGTAGGCATGATTGATCAATCGATTGATTGATTGATTGGTGGCCCACGTGGTTGCACTCAGTCTCCAGGCCCACTGGTACTATGTGACCCACAGCCCCCATCCCAGGTCACACTGTTGGTCTCTCTGGCGTGGTCAGCCCCTGCCCTAAACAAGGACACTCCTGCTGGATGGCGTAGGTCACCTCCCAGAAGCCAAGGGTAAAGGCTAGTCCTCTCTTTGGCCAAAGTCAGACTCTGTGCTACTCAGACGTGCTGGCAGGAACCAGCTTTGGCTGGCCTGATGGATGTAAACGTGCACACCGTATCACAGGGCTGGGGCTGTCCCATCTGCCGTTACCGCCATGTGTCAAGTTCTAAGCATTCTGTAAACACCTGCTCTCACTGCATCCTCATGCCAACCCCACGGTGCTTTGGACTGTCCCCCCACTTTACAGATGGGGACAGTGAGGGGAGGCACTTTGCCCAGCAGTGCAGAGCTGGTACGTGGTGGCATCAGAATGCCTCGGGCCTTTACTGTTGCTGCGTTCATTTTTAAACTTTTTAAAAACATGAGTAAGTTGCCGCCCGACTTCAGATGGCCCGCTCAGCACCCCTCCGGTGCTCCTTTGGTAATTCCCAACCCCTTGCAGAAGGAAGGACCACCCTGAGTGCAGTGGTCTTGGGGCCAGGCTCAGCCAGAGCTGGGAGGAAGAGACACAAAGCCATAAAGCAGCCGGGAGGGAAGTTATTTTTCAATCAAGTTGGGCTTTGCCTGCTAATCCTTCCCCTCTGCAGGGGCCGAGGGCAGAAAACTCTTCTCTGCGTGAAGACTCCAAGGTCTGGCCCCGGCCCTTGGACCTGAGTTTAGAACCTGGCCTGCAGCTTTGAGAATAAGCAAAAGTAAAGGAATGTCTCAGAAAACCACCAGGCCCGGAAGAGTTCCAACTGCTCCTTATGAAAGAAGCGATTGAAGGGAGGGAGGAGGGGGCCCCCCACCAACAAAGACCCAACAATTGTCTCTGTGACACTGCTCGCTCTAGAATTTAGAGCACATTTGCTTAAGACATTTAGAATTCCTTTTTTTTCCTCCTGTCTGATCCTGAACACAAAATTCCCTCACCTCTCTGAGCCTCAGTTTCCTCATCTGTAAAATGGAGATATTAATACCCACCTCACAAGTGCCCAGCACAGAGCCCAGAACTCAATAAATATAGGGTCCTAGTTTTCACAGTTGAGGGTAAGAGAGGATCTTTGTGATTTTAATGCCAGGATGTCAAGTCCTTGTTCTGTAATAAATGAGTTCTATTTATAAAATTGAAGACATTCTGGATTGGACACATAGGGAACAAATGTGTTTAAAAGAGTACAAAGACCACTTGACTGGGAGATGAGTCTCTTTTACTACATCTCTGATTTTATAAGGTCGGTCAGTGAGAATACAGGATTCAGTTTTACAGCCAGAGTGATTGGACCCCATCCACAAAACTAACATCAGGGGGCAGAGGCACCAAGGTTTTCCAGAACACAAGATGGCGGGTGGTGGTTTTATCATCATCACCTGAGAACTAAGAAGATGGGCATTGTCTTTGGCCCTTCAGTGCTCTCCCACTCCCCCCCCCCCATGTGGGATCGCTGTGTGCAGACGTCAAATGCATATACGTATACATGGGAAATAAAAAGGGCCTCAGGAAACCTAGAGGTTAGAGAGGGTGATGTTTGGTTCCAGGTGGTCCCTGGAGCAGATTTCCTGTATTGTCGTTAAGAAGCAGCCCTCTCCTAATACCTTTTCAAGATCTCATAGTCTTTGCCACCTTTTCTGACACCTTCCCAAACTCCCTGCTGCTCCTCCAGCCCGCCCCGACACACGCAAACATCGGCTATCATCTCTGAGGATTTTGTCCCATGCCCCCCCCCCATGTTGTTCAGAGGCCCCAAACAATATACAGTATTCCTGAGCCTTTGCTTATGCCTTAATGTATTGCAGTCATTCGTTCTTTGCACCCTGCGGTTAGAGACAGGCTTCCTGGCTTCGCGAGATGACCTGCAATAGGGTTAATCTGCAGGGTTTTAGAACCTGGATGACATATCCCTAGCTCTTCACAAGTTGGAATTGTTTCTCATTTCTCACTCGGATTCAGCCGCCACCATTTACTGAAGTTGGATGATTTTTTGAACAGAACATACATGTTAGGGGGAAACATAAAGGAGAGAGAAGACATCATGGAAAACCTGGTGCCTATAATGTGGCCCCTGAGCCATGCTATCTTGAATCATTTTCCTCTGGCTTCGTGAGCGAATGAACGTGAAAGAGTTTTGCTACAGAAACGTAAGGACCCACAGGTGCTTATGCATAAATGTGCTTATTACTGAAGTATTAACAGCACCCCCAAACTTGGAACTAGCCTAACTATCCAACAGTAGGGATATGGTTGAGTAAGCGTTGAAGAGTTTACACTGGGTTTATCACGTCATACAAGAGGATGTGTATTGTGTCAGTTAAGATCGTGTTGAGCTGCAAGTAACAAAAACCCAACTTACAGTGACTTCATCAAATAGGATTTATTTATCTGAAGCCTGGAGATAAGCAGCTTGGGACCAGTTCTGGGGCCCAGTAGAGCCGTCGTGGAGCCAGCTGCTTCTATTCACTGCTCAGTCATTCCTAGCAGTGGCTGTTATGTTTTCTAGCTTCATAGTTTCGTGACTGGAAGCCAGAGGATTAAAGGCAAAGTAAACCTCAGCCTTTTCTGCTCCCTTTTACAGGGCACTCCTGGAAACCCCACCCCCTAACTTCCTCTTCCACTTCATTGGCCAAGCTTTGTCACATGACTCCCCTGGACTGCAAGGGAGGCTGGGAAGTGATTTTTTTTTAATTAATTAATTAATTTATTTATTTTTGGTTGTGTTGGGTCTTCGTTTCTGTGCGAGGGCTTTCTCTAGTTGTGGCAAGCGGGGGCCGCTCTTCATCGCAGTGCGCGGGCCTCTCACTATTGCAGCCTCTCTTGTTGCAGAGCACAGGCTCCAGACGCGCAGGCTCAGTAGTTGTGGCTCACGGGCTTAGTTGCTCCGCGGCATGTGGGATCCTCCCAGACCAGGGCTTGAACCCGTGTCCCCTGCATTGGCAGGTGGATTCTCAACCACTGCACCACCAGGGAAGCCCCAAGTGATCATTTTTAAACTAGGCAGATTGCTGGCTCAAAATCAGCATTCCGTTAGTTGAGAAGAAGGGAAGGATGAATGTTGGGGCGGCAACCAGCGGTTGCTACAGTCTGCTCCATTAGCTACCCACCATCCATACATACCTTTTTCCATCTCAGAACTCATATGAATGTTCCATATCAGAACATTCCCAAGGAAAAGTCAGAAAATTTCACTCTGAGCCAGGGCTCAAAATCCAGGATCATGAAGAGCTCTGCCAGTTGCCTATCAGGTTTGAAAGTGTCTGTCTGGTTCCTTGTACCTATAAACTAAAAGACAAGTTATTTGCCCCCTCTCCCAACACAGCCAAGACACAGTGATGGAGAAGGGGCAAGATTGATGACATAATAATAATAATAATGACAATAATAATAATAATAACTACTACTACTACCATTCAGGAAAGGTGAGAAAAGATATTGAGCAGGCAAACAACAGTGGCCACCCCACGGAATACCACATGGCATATATAATATGGTCGAAATTATGTTCAAACAAGCAAGCAAAAATAAAAAACGTGTAGAGGAAGAATGGAAGGAAATAAGCTTGCCTTGGAATAATTGAATCCATGTGACTTTTTTCTTTCCATTGTATTTTCTGATTTTTTTTGTGTTTTAGGTATCTATTAATTTTACAAACAGAAAATTCTTTTGTCAGATCTGGCGTTTGGAAACATTTCCCCCAGTGGTATTAAGGACAAAAGATGAAAAAAGATTGCACTATGCACAGGGTTGGGTACATAGCAAATCTTTTAAAGTAAAGCTTAAAATTTCTATCACATGTATGGACATCATTTAAAAAATTAAATATACAGACAAGCTTGTAATAAACGTTGTAGTCTCCTTCCCTAGCTGTCTGCACTTTCAGGCCCGCTTCTACCGGGAAGCGCTTTTATAGGTTTTAGACTCTTGAAGATAGGGTTCTTCCTGGGTAGAAGATGTGGTTTAGTGTGGGAGAACTGACAAAATATATGAAATCGCTAATAGCACAGCCTCGGAAAGTAGGCATCCCTCTGCAGAGGGACCCGCCAAGGTGGCACACAGCGTGGCAGGAGGTGGTAGTGACCTAAATTGGAAGGACTTAGAATAGTTCTGCTAATGAGCTCCGCCCTGGTTTACTGCGAAGTCTGGGAGTGGTGGTGGCGTCCGGTGTCCCGGTCAGGGTTGAGGTCGGGAGGCAGTGTGCCCAGCAGGCTGGGTTTGACACAGGCTCTGGGGTCAGGCCTGAGTATGAAACCCGGCTCTGTTACTGACCACATGGGTGGCCAAACCCGTCCCTGCCTCAGTTAGTGCGTCTGTAAAATGGGAATCAGGAATGTTCAAGTTAAGGACTGTTTGTTGTTGTTGTTTTCTTAAATTTTTATTTATTTTTGGCTGTGTTGGGTCTTCGTTTCTGTGCGAGGGCTTTCTCTAGTTGCGGCGAGCAGGGGCCACTCTTCATCGCGGTGCGCGGGCCTCTCACTGTCGCGGCCTCTCTTGTTGCGGAGCACAGGCTCCAGACGCGCAGGCTCAGTAGTTGTGGCTCACGGGCCCAGTTGCTCCGCGGCACGTGGGATCCTCCCAGACCAGGGCTCAAACCCGTGTCCCCTGCATTGGCAGGCGGATTCTCAACCACTGCGCCACCAGGGAAGCCCTGTTGTTGTTTTTTTAACATTTATTGATGTATTTAAATTCCCTATTTCTTCTTGCCCTGATTTTGGCATTTTATAATTTGCTAAGAATTTATTTTAGTTATGTGTTTGAACTTCCAGAATACAATTATTTTATCTTCATAACAATGTGTTTTAATCTGGATCCAAATAAGGGCCATACATTGCAATCCGAGGGGGTCCCTTGAGCCTATCTTAATCTATCGGTGTCCCTTCATCTCTCTCTTTGAATTTGCACTTTGCTTGTTGAAGAAATTAGTGGGGATGCTTTTAACTGCAACCAACAGAAACTCAGAAGAGCGTGATTAAGCTAAAAAGCTGCCTTTGCTTTAAGAGAAGTACAGGGGTCCCACTGAATCCAAAGGCCAGGGTGTGTGTAGCAGGGCCTTGAAAATAGGCCAGAACAGAACTCTCCTTTGTACGCTTTCTCCCTCTCCGTCTTTCCCACCCCATCTCTCATCTCCGTGTCTCTCTTTCTTCCTGATTGACCTGTTTGCTCTCCAGTCCGAGTGGCAGCAAATGGCCCCTGTGCCGCTTGCTCCATTCAAGGGACCAGTCAGATGGAGGCTGGAATCAGACCCAGTCTGATTCCCAAGAAGGAGCTCAGGCCCAACCCTGATCCAGTGGCCGTGTCGTTGACTTTCAGGGTCCCGCTGCCTTTACCACCTGAATCAATGCCCAGGGAGGAGCATCCCCACACCAGGGGGTGCCCTGCAGGGCGCTCCGGCGTGCACACCACCATGACAGTACCCGTCCCCTAGGGTCACGGATCAGAGAAAAGAGCTGAGCCATGTGTAGCACAGGGCACACGGTGAGCCCAAAAAATGTGGCAGCTTTAGCAACAAAAAGCAGACACCAAAAACTCTTAGGAATCATGAAGATTAGTTCACGCACAGTGGTGTCACGTGGCACGGCACCCCTTTTCTTCCCGAGGGGAAGGTGGGCCAGGTGGTGGTCCTTTTGCAGTCAGGCTTATTCTCTTGATACCTGAACCTGGGAGAAATCCAGATCCAACTCTCACTGATAGAGCCATGGTGATCTGTTCCACCAGAGACAGGTGGTCGTAAGCCCCCCAGGCCAGCGCACCACAGCGTTGGTCCCCATACTGATTCCTGGGTATCTTCATCCGGGCTTTCTTGGTTCAGTCCTATAGATTCCACCTGAGACTTGGCTCACTGGAACAGCCTGAGCGATACTGTGAGCAGGAACTGCAGGTACAGAAAGGGAGAAGACCTAGTTTGTGTTCCTAGAGCCACACTGGTGAGGTTAGATGGACAGATTGGAGGTCAGGGTCGCAGCTGGGAAGTGAGTGATCCAGGCTGTATCAGGATGAGCATGGTGGTTTTGGAGGCCAGATGCAATGAGTGCCGTGGTAGGTGGGTTTTCCATTGATTGATTGATTGATTGATTGATTCAACAAGCATCTCTACTTACACACCAGGCATGGGTGGGATGGAGGATGGTAAGACACTCTGTTTACTTATGGATTTACTCATTCACATGTCTGTTCATTCATTTATTATACTCTACTTTCTTGAACAAAAACATTTAAGGTAGTTTACCTGATCCATGAAATAAAGTTTAAAATTTTATAAACAAAAGAATCTGTATCAAATTCAGTTGGCCCTCTATATCTGTGGATTCTGCGTCTGTGGATTCAGATAACAAATATTCCAAAAAACATTTCCAGAAAGTTTCAAAAAGCAAAACTTGAATTTGCCACGGGGACAACTATTTACGTAGCACTTACATTGTATTAGGTGTCGTAAGTAATTTAGAGATGATTTAAAGTGTATGGGAGGATGTGTGTAGGTTATATGCAAATACTGCAGTGTTTTATAAAGGGGACTTGAGCATCCACGGATTTTGTTATCCGTGGGGGTCCTGGAATCAATCCCCTGCAGATAACAAGGTATGACTGTAATATTTTTGTAAAAATTGAGGTCCAGGGGAAAGTTAGTATCCAGACATGCGGGCCACCGTTCCGCTCATTTGTTAAACTTGGCCTTCAAGTTTAATGAAGAATTTCCTGAAGGCAAAGTGAAAAAGGAAATTGAACTGGTTATGAGATTCCTCCAAAGAGGAATATTTGCAGTGGCCCCTGTCCCTTTGTATAAGAACCTGTTCAAGAATCTGTTAGTGATAGGGTTGTGTCCCATCTTTTTGTGAATTAGTGTGTTTCCATCTCCTACATAAATATACGGAGCCATTTTCAAGTAAAAATTCACCCCTAACCAACCTGTTCCAAGAACTAGTTTTCATAGCGTATCTAGTTGGAGGAATTACAGTAGTTATCAGGAGAGGTAGCAAAACCTTCTTCCAGCTCACCAGATTTTCCAACAGCCTGAAAAAACATTCGCCAGGGCTTTCTAGCCAGAATCTCAGAACATCTGTGTGTTTTTAGTTTTCCTCTAAAACGTTAAGATTTGAAGAGCTGGAAACGTTTGGTACCCCATCCCACTATCGGTCAGCTCTGACGGCCTAGCTTCCTGATATCAAACCGAAACCTGTCATCCTCTAGCTCCTAACTTGTACCCACTGCACTTTCCCCTTTGCCATAAGACGAGCTTTGAGATCATGGAAGCCTGATTTTGGAGAGGTACTGAGTGCCTCATCCTGGGACACATTCAAGTAGACCCTGGACGACTGCCTCGATGGCAGGGTTGGATGAGAAGCTACCCTAAGTATTTAATGGCCTCTCCAGCCAGAACACTGAACTGCCAAGTGCTCTGACGGGCAGAATAATTCTGGGTTCCTTGCGGTGCTAAGAAAATGGGTGAGGGAGATTACTCTCCTTGGACAAGGTTTAATCTGCTAAGAAATTTTGCCTACGGGTAGCTCTGTTTGATTTTTTTTTAAGGCTGTTTCCATTTAAACTTTACAAAAGAAGAAGGAAAACAAATAATGATTGTGTGGGGTTGTTTTCCTTCTCCGTGTTTGCTCCCTTGGATTCTTCAGACAAAGTGGATATTTAGCAGGGAATGAGGAGGGAGAGGCTAGGTGATAGGACTTGGTTTGAAAAAGGCCAGCTGCTGAAGAAGGAAAATAAGGACAAGAATTATTTAAAAGTCTGGTTGCCCAAATGTGACTTTTCTTACAGTTTTGGTGATGGGAGGAGAAAATCCAAGTGGATTTCTCTGACTCGCAGGGACCAAATACTCAGTTTTTCTGCTACTCTTATTTACCATACACCTTCTGCCCCATCCACCCCACCACTGCTGTTTGCTTTTCTTATAACAGTAAACAGAATGCAAACAACCCCCTGCTCCTGAAGCCCCAAACTGACTTTTAAAAGTTGGGCCGTGAAGGCTATGGCCACCAGCAAAGTCTAGAATGGCTGATTAAATCAGGCAATGGGGCTTGTGAAGTCTAGAGCAGGGCTTGGCAAGCTGCGGCCCACCAGCTGTTCTTACAAATAAAGTTTTATTGGAACACACCATGCTCGTTTGGGTATCGCCTTGGCTGCTTTCTACCACCATTGCAGAGTTGACTAGTTGCCAGAGACCATATGGCCTGCAAAGTCTAAAACATTTACTATCTGGCCCTTGACAAAAAAAATTTGCCAACTCCTGGCTGAGAGCAGTGGTTCTCAGCCCTGGCTCAGTGTCAGGATCACCTGGGGAGCTTTAAAAATGCAGATGCCTGGGCCCCGCCCCCAGGGATTCAGATTCAATTAGTCTGGAATGGAGCCCAGGCATCTCTGATTTTTTTTAAAGATTCCCCAGGTGACTGTGAGGGTTGAGCATCACGGGTCTAGTCTCAGTGGGTTTTGTAGGATTACCGAACTGGAATTTGCCATTCTACAGGGTTCTACTCAGTGGCAATGATCTGCCCTTGACCTCAGTGTGAGTGCAGTCCTTAAGGTCTGAACCATTATGGCTGTGACATAAGGGAGACCTTGCAATGACAAAATGCCTCCAGTGACCCTGGGAACTAAAGGTCCCTGAAGAAGGTTGAAGGTGACCCACATTACCTTGAGGTGTGTGTGTGTGTACACTCTGGCATGCACACACACGTGGGCATGCACAAGTGTGTGCATTTGGATGGTCTGTGTATATAGATAACCTTTGTCTGTTTTCAAACATATGCATTTCAAAAAGGAACCCATGGTGTGTGAAGCATTTGTATTTGTCACATTGGCAGCCTCTGGGCTCTCAGGCTAATAATTAACAGGAAATTTGGAGACACTTCCAGCTTCAGGAGAATTTGACACCTCTTGCCTTTCCCCATCATAGTTTCCAATGTTACCTCTCCTGCTCAGGGCGGGAATTTCTATTCACACTGGTGTCACTTTTCGTTGGTAGTTTAAAGTTGTAAATGGGAATTTCAGGGTTTGTTCTGTCCCTGGCATTTAAAGCAAATATTAACCACCTTGAGCTACGCTGTGTTGGTCTCCCACGTGGCTCCCAGGGCCTTCTGCCCCTCCCAGCAGCTGTCCCCTCCCGCCTGCTCTCCAGGACACAGTGCTGTGTCTACTGCTTAGAATGGCCAACTCATCCCAGTGTGTCTGGGACTTTCCCAGTTTTAGCACTGGAGGTCCTGTGTCCCGGGATCCCCCTCGATCCAGGGCAAACCAGGGCAGTTGGTCACCCTAATTCTAGAGAATCTCGCAGCTGATTGGCCTTTGCATGTACATAAAAACATTGGTATTTGAAGGGTGAGTGTGGGGCTTTATTAAAAATGCAAATCAAGGTCATGTGTATGCAGCTGAGCATTTTAATCTCCTTTTTAAAAAAGAGCTGAACCCAAGAAGTCAAGCTAGTTCTTATTAGGCCTGTTTAAGCTCTGTTCGGGGACAAAACACCAGGTCAGCCTGTATTCTGCCGAGCTCAGCTGGGTGTGAAACCGATTCTTTGTGAAGGTTCTTCAATAAGATGTTTGCTTTGAAGGGTTCCACCAGCCCAGCAAGGTGCCGTGGAGAGGGTATTGGCTCACCAGGCTAGACTCTTCCCTCGGCTGTGCAGCCAAGCACCGGAGTAGGTCACTTCCCCTCTCTGAGACTCAGTTTCCCCATCTGCACCAGAAGCACCATCGCTCACCTGTTGAGGTTGCCGTGAGGATTCAGTGGCGGAGTATTTCTCCCTGTGCCTGGAAGAGGCTGCAGAAATGTTGACTTTTCCCTTCTCCCCTTCCTCTCTGGCACAGGGGAGGCTGGTTCTCACTTAAGGCAGGTATAAGCCTGGTTGGCCAGCTGCTATAATAACAATCCCCAAAGGACTCTGGCTTAACTCAGTGAAGGTGTATTTCTCACTCACTCAACAGTCCCACAGTGGTATTCCTCATGGGGTGGCACTACTGGGTGATCCCTGTCCCAGTGGGGATTTGGGAGTCCAGACTCCTTCCCTGCTATGGCTCGGTCCTCCTCTACATCCTTGGCACAAGGCATGAAGCATTGGCCTGGCCTTGTCTGAAAGTGGCATGCTTGCACCTACCCGCGTACCATTGGCTGGAACGCAGCCATGAGGTCCCCACCACCTGCAAGGGAGGCTGGGAAATGTAGTTTGGCTATGTGCCCATGAGAAAAAGGAAACAGGGTTTGGCAAACACATGGGAGTCTCTGTCACAGGAAGTGCGGCTGCCTAATTCAGTGGCTGTGAGGACCCAGTGGAGACACCCCCCCATGAATGAACATCTCTCTCTATTTCCAAAGCAGGATTCTACAAGAAAGTTGTGATCAGTTTTACCCAGAAAAGGGGTCTGGCTTCAGATGAGCTTGGTTGAGACCAAGTGAAACACGTCTTTATTGCAGGACTTATCAGAGCCTTAAAAATACTGATCATATATATCCATGAGAGGAAACAGAGGATGCACTATTTCCCAGCTTTACTGGGTTCCTCTTTTGAAAGGCCTCTTAGAACTAGTCCTCTGCAGAATGTGGTTTGGAAAACACTGTTTTAGAAGTTACTCAAGTTAGTATTCAGAAGCCAGGATACTTTCCCGAAAATGCTGGTATTAGAAAAAAGAAAATCATCAAAATCTGTGGTCCACAAGGGAGAGTTCAGTCCCCCAGGAATCACGGTCTCCATAGTATGGGAAGAGAATATGTTTCTATCTTGCTTCCCTTCCTTCCTTCTTTCCCTCCTCCCCTCCCTCTCTCCATCCTTCCTTGTGGGACCTGGCAAAGGAAGCCCATGAGGACGGGGTCCACATTCTTATTTTCCATGGTTGAGTGTAAGCATCAACCCATTTGCTTCCTGGATGGCTGTGTGAATGATCTGTCTGACACCATTTAAAATCTCCGTCTCCGTTTCAACTGGATGTGTCCGGGCAGTCTGCCTGACTTGGTCATGTCACCTGGTCTGCCCATCTGGGTGGATGTTAAAAATCCCTTTTCCCAACCTTGGTTTTTATGGCTGGCTGGCGTCATCTGTCATAAATCAAGGTGGACCAAGGTTGAGCACTGAGGTTAGACAGGATCACTCACAGGAAAAACTAGAGTGGGTTTATTTCTTTATGTTAGTCACAGGCACCCGCCCTATATATATATACATATAGCTTAAAACTTAATTTGGTGTGTAATTGGGACTAGCTCTTTGGAGCCCTGGGTTATGTGTTTTGGAGCAGCTAAGAAGCAGGGGCATGGTGGGGCAGGACATGGTATGTTAATTGGTGGCCTCTGGGACCTGTGAGATAATTGGATTTAAGTCCCCAGTTCGAATGAGCTTGGCAGTTTTATTGGAGTCCCCCGGGTGCATATTGGGGAGACCACCGGTTCGCACCGGCTGGAGCCTGGACTCACTCTTGGTCCTGAGGCCCATCGGCACATCCCCAGCCCCACAAGGGACAAAGGAGAAAAGGCAGCAGAGGAACTAGAAGGGGGGTGAGAGGGCCCTGCCAGCTCTGCCTGCCACTTCCCTGCACACCGATTGGTAAGAGTTGCATGCTCCTTGGCCTGTGGTCCCAAGGAGGGTTTTGCATTTTATTACCAAAGTCTCAATAAAAGGGACTTGGGTCAGAGCAAACACTGGGGGAGGAAAAACAAAGGAAATTAAATGCAAAATCACCGCTGGTGCAAACCACTTGGAGGCCTCGGCTTTTAATACCACCAGAGCCGATGGCGGGAAGTAGCCCCCAGGAGTCGGAACCGAAGGCTGCTTGCCTGGTACTCCTGAAGTCTGGCTCCCCTCCTGCTGAAAAAGAAATTGCCGTTTAATTTGTTTCTGAGTTTTATTTCTCAAATGAACCAGCATGGGGCCATGTAATGAGGTTGTGTTTCTGGGAGGTGTTGAAAGATGGGGAAAGGAGTGAAACCATGAGGTGGGGGACCCGGCCTCTTCGGGGGGCGGCCTCAGGCTCCTGGGGGTCCAGCAGTGCCAAAGGCTGGGCGGGGGCCAGGCATGCAGGGGCTCGCCCCGAGGGCTAGCTTCTTTGTGTGCTGTCCGTGGGGCGGCGGGTGCCCTTGAGCCTGGGTTAAAGATCCCCAGATGATGGAAAGAGCTGGCACAGCTGAAGGGAGCCAAGGGGGACACTTAGAGTGAGTGGGGGTCTGAGCCATGGAAGCAAGAAGGATAGTGGCTTTCCCAGCCAGTGGAGGAAGTCAGCTCAGACCCAGAATGGGAAAGTGTATGTGAGTGTCTCAGGACGTCGCTCATATAAGGTGGGGCAAGAGGTTTCTGGACCAGGATGCTATCGGAGGAACCCCTTGAGACTGTCACCGTCGGGGGCTGTGGCTTCCCCTGGAGCTGAGATGGCCCTCTGTACAGACCCGGGCTTCTGGCGAACAAGGCCTGGGGCGCAGCAGCCAATGCGTGCCAGGGTCCTGCCCTCACACAAAACAGGAGTAAAACTTGAAAAGTACGGGGCCTCCTGCCACCCTGCCTCCTGGATAGAGAGGGGTGAGTGGGGGACTTCAGTGACCTTTCCACTGGGGACGGGGAGGGCCCACCAAGCTGTCACCAGGGTAGCCGCGCCCCATCCTACAGAAAGCTGTCTGTAGGGCCCACGTATGGGTCCCTGGAATGCTATGAATTGTGAGAAGAAACAAGTCTGTTTACTGAGGTCCTCTGTGTGTCCGACACACACACACACACACACACACGCACAGGCATCATCGTCTCATTTGGTAGGGGAAGGCGTTGTCTCTATTACACAGAAAAGAAACTCAACTTCAGAAAAGTTCAGCAGCTTGTCAGAGGTTAGCGATAACAGCTACAGCTGCGTTTGTTCAGCACATGCGCTGTGCCCGGCTCTGGGCGAGGGCTTTGAGCTCCTGGAGGTGCGGCCACAGCTGGCCCCAGCCGCCTCCCTCCCGCCCGGGCAGTGCCCCTGCAGCTGGAAACAGGTGCCCCCAGCTGCCGCATCTGGATGGACGTCGAAGGTTAAGCCTCCCCTGCGGGATTCTGCTCTGCCGTCCTCCTAGGCGAGCTCTGATTCATCTCTCGGGAGTATCAGAGCAACTGCGTGAATTTAGTGACTTAAAGCATTATCAGGAAGAGCATTTTTGACAAAGCAGGAAAGGAATTTCTGTTGCCGGTGCCAATGAGCAATACTGTAGCCAACCCGGGAGCCCTATCCGCGTCTCCATCTCAGGGTGTGGGGTGGCACTGCGGGCCTGGCTCCAGAACGCTGGCCCTTTCTCCTCCGCCAGGTGACGTCCCATTGCCATCTCTACTCTGCCCAAAGATGACCAAGGAACTGTGCCACTTGTCTCTTCCCAGGAAGACCCAGGTTCTTCAGCTGTGTACTATCATAACCCCCGAGCTGGTTCATTTCAGATTCCCAGGCCCCAGCCCCAGAGAGTGTGACCCAGTAAGTCTTGGCTGGGGTCGAGGAATTAGCATTTTAACTGTCACCCCAGAAGCCCAGAAGCTCTTGATATTAGGGATCCGTGGGCAATGCTCTGACGAATACTGAGTCTTTAGGTGATCACGTTGCAGTTGTGTACATGAGCGCCCACGTGCATTAACTCTGAGCCTGTGTGTGTGTGTGTGTGTGTGTGTGTGTGTGTGTGTAGTTCTAGGAGGATGGTCATTAAAATGGCAATACTGGTGATCTCTGGGTGTAATGATTTCAAGAGATTTGAGATATATTTCTCTATGCTTTTCTTTCTTCCTTTCTTCCTTTCTTCCTTCCTTCCTTTCTTTCTTTCCCCCCCTCCAGGCAGCTTGCGGGATCTTAGTTTCCCAGCCAATGATCAAACCTGGGTCTACAGCAGTGAAAGTGCCAAGTCCTAACCACTGGACTGCCAGGGAATTCCCTCTCTATGCTTTTCTATATTTTAATTTTTTATGATGAGCATATTATTTTCATCAACAGATAAAGCCATCAAGGCTTTCCCAGGGGTGGGGAAGAGCAGACTGTTATAGAGGAAATATGATATAGGAAGTAGGTTTGAGGGAAATGTGGACCTACGGAAAGACAGCCACAAAGGTAAATGAGTCTATTTTAACTCCCAGAGCTAGTATCCCTTTTTCTGTGGCTTCCAACCCCCTGAGCCTGCCATTGAGAAGGAAGGAATGTCACACCTCCTGTTTTCAAATTGCCTGTTCTAGGCAAAGCCAGCGCCAAAGTCATGCCTTGGAATTTGGGATGGTGGAGTTGAGCCAGAAGGCTGGGCCGCCCCTTCTGTGCGAGCCCTTGGAGTCCCGGGCCTGGCAGCCCCTCCTTCTCCACCCCCCCGGTGCTCGAGCACCCTGGCCGGCCAGGCAGAGCTGGGATGGCGATTTTACAGCGCTGTTATTACTCCGTGTTGCCCAGTAAACCCACACCAGGCCCCACAAGCACTCTGCAAGAAGGCCAGACCCTTCCTGAGAAATGGTTTCCTACACCTTTACAACGTGATAGGTGCCGTGGACAAAAGGGGCTGTTGGGTTTATGGAAACTATATAAAGTTTATAGTCTTGGCAGGGCCAGAAGTAGAAAAGGCCTGCGGGATGGGGGTGGGTGTTTGGAAATGCAGAAGGCCCGGAAAGGGCGGCTGACCTTTGTGTGGAGACGCCAGATAAAATACCCCAAGGACACGCGGTGTGCCATGGGGCTGGGGGAAAGGTGGCCCTTCTGGAACAGCTGTTGGGAATGCTGTTCTGGCAGATCCCTTTCGATCTTCACAGCATTCCTGGGAGGGAGGCACCGTTTTCCCCATCCTGCAGAGGGGAGACTGAGACAAAGGTATTTTGAAAGTTCTGACCTTGACCAAGGTCAGCTAATGGTCTAAAGGTGTGTGGCCCTTAGGTGGGCCTTCTGGGGCAGGCTAAATTCTCGCATTCTCTCTCCTGTGTATTGAGCGGCGTGTCCTAGTTTCAGGAACAGAAAGTATGGTCTCCGTACCCTATTTCTGTTTGGGACTCATCTGCTATTTGTGACTTAGTCTCACAGTCCCCTGGTGTCTTCAGTCATCACCTTGCCCTCCTATGGCTCCACTGTGCTCTTGAAGCTGATTTGTGCCCGGATTCACCCACTGGCCTTGGCTGGAATGGAAGTGAAGCCACCCAGAGGTTGGCTGTGGATCAGGGCAGGGCTAAAATGCTGTCTTTGCCTTTCAGGATCCCTCCGTGTCCCAATTCTATGGGGGGATCATCTTAGGGCCCCCAGAGGAGTCCCCCGTGGAGTCTGAAATCACCTCCTCCCATCCCATCAGCTCTTGCAATTTCTAATTCATTTCTCCTTGTTTATGTGCCTTGCGGCATCCGTGTTTTCTCTCTCCTATTTGGCTGTGAATTCTTGGAGTGCAAGATTCCATGAATGCTTAATTCTTCATCTCTGATTTTGCCCACAGGGTTGGGCATAGTTCCCAGCAAGTAGTAATCATTGAGTAAGTATCAGCTGGAAGGCTGGCTGAATGGATGAATGGATGGATGGATGGATGGATGGATGGATGGATGGATGGATGGATGGACTAATGGGTGGGTGGATGGATAGATGGATGGATGGATGGATGGATGGATGGATGGATGGATGGATGGATGGACTAATGGGTGGGTGGATGGGTGAGTGGATGGACAGATAGGTGGCTCAGTGGGCAGATAGATGAGGCATATGTAGACTAACAGACACCCACTTCCTCATTTACACCCACTTCCTCATTTGCACCCTTTCGCACAGTTAAACTAACAGCCTACGCCTGGTTCTCTTAGGCTTTCACTGAATGCACTTCTGTTTCAGGAGACAGACTTTGCTCTCTCTGAAGCCATATGGAGAAACCAGCCTGAGTGTTTGAATGTGTGTGTAAATACTTTACAATCCCCATAAACTTGTTTAAAGACAGGTGGGGGTGAAGGTATAAACTGGGGCAGCCTTTTGGGAGGGCAGTCTGGAAGTAGCTATTAAATTTTCAAATGTGCCCACTACTAAGACCCAGCAGTTCCGCTTTTAGTCGTCAGGCGTAAGAACTATAGTCACACGTTTGTGCACAGAGACTCACATGCCAGGTTGCCTGTGCCAGAGTGCTGGCTACTGCACCGCTCCACACAGTAAAAAACCAGAAACAGCCCATGTCCATCAACAGCGGGACAGACACTAAACTATGGGAAGACCCACACTACGGAAAAAGCTGCAGAGGCAGAAAGGTCTCTCCCATCTTCTGGGAAGTTCTGGAACTCTGTAACTCATGGCCCTCAGCACATGCCCCCCTCCTGGCCCCGTTTCCATCAGCTTCTTTTCCTTTCTCCCTCCTCCCGCCTCCCACGAAACACAGTTCACTAGAATGAGCTCTTTCATCCTTATGCCTACTAGCCAGTGACCTTCCCTGACAGAAAAAGAGGAAAATGAGAGAGAAGCAGTTATATGCATAATTACTGTCTGCTGGCTCTTCAATTAAAAAGATTGAAAGGCACAATATTAAAATTTGATGTATGGGCACCACTATCTACCTAATAATGAGGCTGCGAGAAAAAAAGAACCACAGTCGCTAGAGAAAACCGTAGCCTTTTTTTCTCCGCCAGGAGATAAATTGCCTCTCATTTCCTTATTGCTAAAGAAATATGAAATGGTTTTAAGCATATGTGATATGTTCTTCCAATATGTTGAAATCCAGAACTTAGTAATTTAGGAGTCCTCTGGCTCCGACATTTCCAGGAAGCTTCCTGAGAGGCGTAGCGTCTTGAGCTACAGGGGCTGCTACCATGGTCCCCGGGGCGCCCAGACCCAGGCACTGGCACCACCGCCTATCACGGAAACTCCCTCCGGGTCCCCGGGCGCCAAGCCAGCGGATGCCACAGAGCCCAGGAGCGAATGGGGAAAGCACAGACTCTAGTTCCAAGTCCTAATTCTGTGGCTTATTAGCTCTTTCATCCTCAGTTTCCTCATAGGAACAATACGCTTACTAATTGCGTGACGCTGGGCAAGTGCCCCAGTTTTCCCATCTTGAAGCTCCCTCCCTGCGAGGGTTGAAGGAAGGATTCAATCAGTGAATGCATGTAAAGTGCTTAGATGGGTAACTGCCGCATAGCTGGTGTTCGGTAAATGTTTTTTAAATCATTATCATTACTACTGCAGATGCCTTTGTCGTAATTTTTGGAAGAGATGGAATTCAAACCCAAGCCTTCCGTTTCCAGGGTGCTGGCTGATGAGGGGCAGACAGACAGATGCTCAGCTCTGTCCCTCTCCAACTGATGTCCGGGGCATGTCAGGGTACCTCTCTGAGCCCCATTTTGTTCATCTATAGAATACTAGTTTCTACTTCGCAGATGGTATTGTCAGGATTAAAGATTATTGGAAACGAAGTGTCCAGGACACAATTTGTGCTGGGTAGATAGATGGCAATAACTCTTGAAAAGGAAAGACCTTTCCTCCTAAGAAACCTGTTTGGGAAATTCTGTCCTGTGGGAGAAGGGGTCTGTGTCTGGTTGCCGTCCTCCCTGCTCACTGGGGCTCTGCAGAGCTCTCCCCTCCTGGGGGGCACAAAGTATTCCCTGGCTCTAAAAATAATTGCTACAAAGGAAAAAAAAAATGAGCAGCTATTGTGCCAGGAACCCTGTTGAGCTTGACCTGCAGGATCGCAGGTGAGTCTTACGGCAGCCTGGAAGTGGGCTGTCCACCCATGTACCTTCATGGGGAAGATCAGATATGGGGATAGGCGACTGGCCCAAGGACACAAAGCTGGGAGGTGACCAGGCTAAGAGTCCAAGCCAGGACTGTCAAATTCTTTCCACCACACATTCCCGAGCCCCCTCCCGATTCCTAATCACTAACCTCCCCTCCTTTCCTCCATCCCAGCGCCTCTGACTACCGCCAGGCAGGTGTGTGGCACCATCACCTCGTGCTTTAAATTTGTATCTTCCCACCAGTGCTCCTTATGCTGGAGAGTCAAATGCCCAAATGCTCACGTTAGCTTGTGCGTAAGATTTTGTTCTGTGTGTCTGAATTCATGGGTCTTTAATCTATTTAAGATGCTCAGGGTTGGGCTGGAGAAAATGGATTCAAGGTGCTCCCCTACCCCTTGCCAGCCTCCTTCTGGGAAGGTCTCCATCCCTGCATGGGACCTCCGGGGCTCCCCATCCTACAGAGATTCCATAGATTCTCCCCTTGGGAAGAGGAGGGTGGGATTTTGCATGTATTTCTTTGCACCCAGCTAATGGCACTTCTTTGTTTTCAGTTGAGAGGGAGAACGTGCAGAAGCGGACTTTTACTCGATGGATAAACCTCCATCTGGAGAAGGTAAGCAGGGCGCTCGGCTTGTCGTTAAGTGGGGGCTTCCTCCATAACTGAGAGCAGAGTTCAGCAGAGCGGGGGTGAGGCTGCTCTGTGTTTTTGTTGTGTTGTTGTTTTTCATTCATTCATTTAAACATCCGTTGAGGGCATTCTCATTGCCAAGCGTCAAGCTCAGTGCTGGGAACGTGAAGGTAAGTAAGAAATGGGGTTCTGACCTCCTGGGGTTATCAGTCTAGCTGGGGAAGGAGAGGGTCCATCTTTAAATAGGAATCGCTGAGCACAAGTTAGGAAACATTCACTGTTGCACAACCCAAACATGGGGCTGGGGGGATCTCGACCTCTAGTCTGGGGTGGTCGGGGAGGCTCTCGTGCAGACCCATTTATAGGTATTTGGGTTGATTCAAGCAAAAACTCCTCACACTTTTTAACCAAGCCAGATTCCCTGTTTCATCACGTAATGCTGCTATTGGTCAACAATATTATCTGCTTGTTTGGGTGCATCGAGCACACATCCCCTTTAATCCTCAAGACAACCCTCCTTACCCCGCACCCCATCCTGTTACGAATGAGGAAACAGAAGCCTGGAGACATTGAATCGCTTCTCTGCAATCCCACGACCGAGAAGAAAGCTCTGCCTGTGGCTTCTCCTGCATATTCCACGTCATGACCCCTCTTCTCCCCTTTTTCTTTTTTTGCTAACATACTCTGGCCAGGCAACATTGAACCGCATTTTGTCTGCCGGCTTCTCAGGCACACAAACCCTAAAAACAAAAGCAGCTGAACCGGACACAAGGATGAACAGCAGAGAAGGGGCGGGATGTGAAATGGATAAATAAACAGCTCGGAGGAGGAGAAATCTGAACCCTTCTCACCACTAGGTTAGCCCCCCGACAGAGAACATTCTAAATTGCCCGGGGCTGGGGGAGGAGAGATGATTTTTCTTATTATAAGAAAGCTGGTTTATCAGGATTCATTTTACTCACTTCACGTCTTCTTAAATTCCACTATCTGGTTCTCCAAATAGACCCAGCCAGTAGTCTCATGTCTTTCAAAGCTGGTGGTATTCAAGTATCCTACTTCCGTGAGTTTAGTACCTATATTTTCTTCTCTCCTCTCCTCTTAAAAGGCACAAGAGTAATATTAACTGCCCTTAGAGTTAACCCCAAAGAAAGGTTCTTGGAGGAAATCACTGAAATGATTAGAAAGCAGAGAAAATAAATGTGGTTTTTTAGGAAGTGGAGCACTTGACCGAAATTTTAATTCACGTAGCGTAAACTTTAGGCCTATAATATTTCCCGAGCAGACGCTTGACCACCCACACTTCTGTTCCCCACCTGTAGAACGGGTTACACTCAACCCAGGAGGCTTCTGAAATCTTCAGGGCAAAGTCTCTCTATATCATGGATGAAGCGTTATAAATCACTTGCCAGTTGTTTTGACTATTGGTGCATTTTCGGCAGTGCTCACACAGTGAAGTGTTATTTTTGGAAAAAAAGGAAAACCGTTCCCAAAATCTGAGTTCACTGAACTCCTAAATTAATGCCTGATGTGTATCAGGGTAGCTGGAAATTCCTCCTGGTGGACGGAGTTTAGCCATAGCGTATTTCTTTCTTTTAATTAAAAAATAAATACAGAAAAGTACAGAGGGTAATAGAGCAAATACCCTCGCACTCACTCACCACCTCCCCCAAACGAACCTCTGTTAGCATTGATCGCATCCAGAATTTTCTCCGTGGCCATGCTTCTGCTTCCTTTTTTGGGGCAGGTGGGTAGCACCCACTCTACAGATAAATCAGATAGCACCTAAAACTGATTCGTAATAAACAGGGCAAAATTCACAGCCGTGTTTCCAACCTTGAGACTTTCAAGAAAAACTTTTCATGTAAAGGAAACCCAGGAACTCCTTGGGGAAGTGGGCTTAACTGCAATTTGAAGGCTGTCAGAAATATTTACGGGGTCTCTGGCTTCTGGAAAAATTCCTTAATTTACCCAAGGAGTTAGATCATGAAGAAACCCCTGGCGGTGCTGTTTACTCGGCCATACCAATCTCATGAAGCCCATGGAACGTCTGGGGCCCTGAGGAGTGTTTTCACTGGAGTGGGTTCAATTTCTGCTCCTGCCATCTTGCAGATGGAGGCTGGCCAAGGCCCCGCTTGCTGCTGCTGGGCTGAGGCTCTTACAGACACTGTCAATGGAAATTATTCTCCAGGTTCAGCTCAAAAGCAAGGTTTGGCCACGGTCGGGGCTGCTAGCTGGAAATTTTGTGAGTTCATCTATCAGGGGCTGTTTTGTTCAGGTCTTGCGTTTCTGCCCCACGTTAACAGGAATAACATTTCCATAAGAGTCTTGGTAACCTGATACCGTCATACTCCGTGTGGAATGTTCCTGCAGAGCAGCGGGGAGTTTGCAAAGAAAATAATTTGCCTTTGGGTTCAAAGTTGCTGTTGCCCTTGAAGCAAAGCCCTTTTCTGTGCACCTGTGGGTGGAATTGCCCGGTATTTTGACTAACTGGGAGTCAGGGGGCTCGTATAAGAGGTAAGGAAATGCCACCTTCCCGAATAAAAAAAGAAAACATGCGCCCTCCTAGGCTTTCATGGGGAGGAGGCCTTCCCGGAGAGGAGGGCTTCCCGGAGGGAAGGGTGCCTGGGCCACAGCTCCAAGATTTCCCTGGCTCTCTGACTGGTGACAGCCGCCATTCCTGTCCCCCAATTAATCCGGTCTCCTGTGGGAACACCCCCCTTCGTTGTCCCCAAGAGCAGTAAGTGTTCTAATGCTTCCAAATGCCCCAATACCAGAAAGTAAATAGAGTTTATGCTGGGGGGTTAATTAAAAATGCAGGTTCCTGGACCCTGTCCCCCAAGATTCAATAAATCCTAACCATCCTGCATTAAAGGAGTTTTTATCAAGCTTGTTTTAGTCAACAGAAATCTTTCTTTAAGCAAAGTCTTCCTGGAACCCTAAGTAAAGGCCAATAAGAGCTATCGAAGGGAGTGCCGCGAATCAGCTTCGTCTGGGACCCCCCTGCCCCCATAGGCCTCCCTGAAGTGCTCTGCTGAAGCTCTGTTCTGGGAAGCACAGTCTGGAAATCCCTGTGCTGGGACATATGCCCAACAAGTTCCAGCCGGCCCCACGGACCCCAGGCCACACCCAGCCAAACTCTTGGTGGACACAACACAGGTCCCTCAGACCTCCCCAGGTCAGAGAGGAAAGCAGGGGGCTTCTGACGTTTTCCACCCAGATCCTCCTCCACAGATCCCCAGCGCACTCACTGCCCACGGGCCACCTCCAGGGAGAGGGGATTGCTACCTCCTTGGATGGGCCCTGCTGCCTGTAGGCACATCTGGATGTCCCGAAGTTTTTTCTCCAGTGAAACCTGCAGTTCTGAAATTGTTTTGTGGCTTACACAGATCACTAATCAGCTACTTTCTTTCCCCCTCTTCCACAGTGCAACCCGCCTCTAGAAGTTAAAGATTTATTCGTTGATATACAAGATGGCAAAATCCTAATGGCTTTGTTAGAAGTCCTGTCTGGGCGAAATCTGGTACGTATGCTCCAGAAGGGTTAGGAAGAAGTTAAAATGCAAAGGAAAACATTGCCAAAGGGTTCTTTTCCGTACAGATCTATGTGTATGTACATATACCTGGCCATCCATAAATCCTATGACGGGAAACCTGGGAGGGTGACATTCCTTTCTCGGTGACTAAGACTGATATAATCATGTGTAACTAAGCAAATATACTTTCGCAAGTAAATAAATAAATGCCCCATGTTTTCTGTGAGTCCAAAGATAAGGATCATGACTGAATCATGACAGTTTAGCTGGCCAGCCATGAAATTACCTACAATGAGAGCTAAGAGTCAGGAAGATGGAGAAGAAAGGCATCTTATCAGCCAAAATCTATAATCCACCCTGAGGCTAAAACTAGATACACAGAATTCTAGAACCTTCTTGTGAGTATGACCAAAATTGAATTGAACCAGCTGATCTTGGGGTTCCTTCCACTTTGGATCTTCACCAGCTCCATGTTGCCTGTATCTGCTGTATATAGGTCGGTCCTCTCTCCCCAATTCACAGAGCAGGGTTTAACAGCTTCTACACTGTTGGCATTTTGGCTGGGGTAGTTCTTTGTCATGGGGGCACTGACCTGGGCATTGCAGGATGTGTAACAGCAAGCATCCTTGGGTCTCTATCCACTGGATGCCAGTAGTACCCCCAGGTGTGACAACCAAAAATGTCCCCAGGCACTGCCAGAGGTTCCTTGAGGGGTCACAGTGATCTGGTCAGAATACCAGTGGTGTCAATTTTGAGAAACCGGCTCTAGAGTCCAGTGTTTGATTTGGCCCAAGAGACCCAGCGTGGCTGATACAAAAGTGCCGCAATGGGGTATAGCTCAGCTCATGTGGACCTCTCTGGATTTGTTCTTTTTTTTTTTTTTTAATAAATTTATTTATTTTATTTTTGGCTGCGCTGGGTCTTCGTTGCTGCGTGGTGCGTGGGTTTCTCGTTGCGGTGGCTTCTCTTGTTGCAGAGCATGGGCTCAGTTGCTCCGCGACATGTGGCATCTTCCCGGACAAGGACCTGAACCGTGTCCCCCTGCATTAGCAGGCAGATTCTTAACCACTGCGCCACCAGGGAAGCCCATCTGGATTTGTTCTTAACTGTAGCTTTAAAGTCAAGAGCCCCTACTTCTGTTCTCAGATCTAATGTGGCTGGAGTCCTATCACACCCCTTCCTTGCCTTTGCTTTCCCAATAGCCTCCCCACTCCGCCACAAGGGGGCTGTGCAAAGTGATCTTATGAATTCTAATGAAGGGCAAAGCCACTGCAGTAAAAGGAGTACAGTAAGTCCCCTACATATGAATGAGTTCCGTTCCGAGAGCGTGTGTGTAAGTCCAATTTGTTCATAAGTCCCACAAAGTTAGCCTAGGTACCCATCTAACACAATCGGCTCTATACCACTGCTTTTAGGCTTGCTTCCAGACATCCTGGTCTTGAAATAAGGATACTGTACTACTGTACTCTATACAGTACTGTACAGTAAAGTACACAAAAGCACAACCACTTGTAGAGGATGCACGCACATGGCAATGTACGCCAGACACGTGAACTAACTTACGTGACTGGACATGCAAACGCACATTCGCGTCTTTGAAAGTTCACAACTTGAAGGATCGTATGCAGGGGACTTACTGTATTTGATTTCTTTGCACATCTCACAATGGGCTGGCAGCATAGTGTCTAATAGGCTTCCTGAAAAAGCGCGTTCTAGCCCCTCGTTCTATGTTCCCAGCAGCCCAGGCTCCCACTTTGTTGCCAGGGCACTGGTCAGGAGCTACCATGTCCTTGCGGGGCCTCTGTTGGGAGTCTTTGATCCTGGAGCCCAGCCAAGAACATCCAAGACCACACCCATTAGCTTGCCTGGCAGTTCACACCATGTGGAAGTGATACCCACTGGCTTGCCTTATAGTGTAAAGCACCCACCTGGAGGAGCGGGGATGGACTTCAGTTTCAGGATGAGTTTCCTCTGCCGGTGCTCCTAGTGGGTACGACTAGCATTGTCAGAGTTTTTGCTTCTGCAAACACCTCTCTCTCTCTCTCTCTGTCTCTGTCTCTGTCTCTGTCTCTCTATGTTTCTCTGTGTCTCTCTGTGTCTGTCTCTTTCTCTGTCTCTCTGTTCTCTGTCTGTCTGTGTTTCTGTCTCTGTCTCTCTGTCTGTCTCTCTCTCTCTCTGACCTGGGATAAATGTCCACAAAGCTCTTGGCCAGAAAACAGAAACATCTGCGGCCGCCAGGGAGGGCTTACCGGATGATTTAGCAGCTGTGGGTGACACCCCCGGCTGACGCTTTCTGCCCTGACGAAAAGCATCAGTGCAGTGAGAAGAACGTGTCACCGACAGTCTCTGGAGGAGGGAGGAATATCAAAAGCCAGGAGCTGGGTCAGAGAGAAAAATTTGATAAATCTGTCCCTTGTTTAACCCCTGGATTCCCCTCCTTCACCAACTCGAGTGAGTTTGGTCCCAGAAACCATAAATAAGGTGACCGTCGGGGGCCCCTGAGGCTACGGTTGTGTGTCCTGGGGCCCCGTGCCCGGGTTTGGATGTGGTCCGTGTGGGCTGTGCTATGAGCCCCAACCTTCTCTTGAGACTAATGTGAAAAAGGTAAAGAAAAAGACAAGCACATCCAACGGCACCGCTGGGGACTGAGTGCCTGTCTTGGCTTAACTGCTTGTTTTGTTCTGGTTTGTGTTACAGCTGCACGAGTACAAATCCTCATCCCATCGTATTTTTCGGTTGAACAACATAGCGAAAGCACTTAAGTTTCTGGAAGATAGCAATGTAAGTATTTGAAACACATCTTGTTAACACAGACTTCCCTGTGACAAAAAGGACATAATTTGAAGTTTAATGCTCGTCACAAGAGATGTGAGCAAAGGGGACCCTGCTGAGATGGTCGAATGAAACTAAGTTGAAATGTAACAGAACTCACGCAGCTAATCCATCAGCCGGAGATACAATCCCTGGCTCCCTGCCCGCCCCTCCATCTCCATCAGGCTCTCAGATGTTCAGAATTTAGTTGACATTTCTTTTTCATTTTGGGGGATAAGAGCACGTCAGGGTGTAAAACTTTTTCTTAGAACTCAGAATATGGGAGAAGCAAGGAGGAAAAGGGGGCTAAATGAGCCGGGGGAAAATTACATAATTCTGTCCCCTTTGATATAACTTTCTAGACTTAAATTAGCCTTTTCTGTGTTTTGAACTCTGCTTCATGTCCTTCCAAACTGGGAAGGAATGGCCCTAGAGGGATGAAATTTCCAAAGTTCCCCTTTCATTAAGTTTCACTAATTAGTGACCACGTGGGTCCCTGCATTGGGAGGGGGAGGGGCCGTGCAGTGGTGCTGGCACTTAGCAGCCCTGGGTTTCATCCCAGCCCTGACTCCCCCGTCTTCCAAGTCATTCTGTGACTCCTTGGCATCCTTTCAACACATTCCTTTTCTGCTTAAATCAGCCCAGATCAGATCCTGTTGTTTACCGTCAGGAACCCCAAACAAATTGCACTTTGTGATGATCTACTGTACATGCCGATGTGTCGGGCAAGCTGAGGGGTTTTTACTGCACTGCCCCCCTGCCCCCAGCACAGCCGCTGGAAGGAACTCTCAGTGTCACTCATTCAGATTCTAAGGCCTGGGCTGAGAAGCCTGGATCCCCACCCATGTCCTGGCTGCCAAGGGCAGAGTAAAGCACCTTTGGCTTTTGAAGAGGGAGGTGTACTCTGTCTCCCGTACTGTGGGGAAAGCCCCAGACCTGGGAGGGAGTTCAGGTGGTGACGGCCAAAAAGCACAGCTCTGGTCATCGCAGCATCATTCATAATAGCCAGAAGGCGGGAACAACCCACATGTCCGTCCGTGGACAAAGGGATGAACAAAACGTGGTCTGTCCATGCAATGGAATATTATTCTGCCATGAAAAAGAATGAAGTGCTGATACAAGCTACAGTGTGGACGAACCTTGAAAACGTTATTAAAGATGCCGGACAAAAAGGACCACTTCTTGGATGGATCTAGAGACTGTCATACAGAGTGAAGTAAGTCAGAAAGAGAAAAACAAATATCGTATATTAACGCATGTATGTGGAACCTAGAAAAATGGTACAGATGAGCCGGTTTGCAGGGCAGAAGTTGAGACACAGATGTAGAGAATGGACATGGACACCAAGGGGGGAAAACTGCGGTGGGGTGGGGATGGTGGTGTGCTGAATTGGACGATTGGGACTGACATGTATACACTGATGTGTATAAAATTGATGCCTAATAAGAACCTGCAGTATAAAAAAACAAACAAACAAACAAACAAACAAACAAAAAAAGACTACACATTCTGAAGCCACTCTACCTTGTTTTTTATTTCTGGTTTCTCTACCTTCTAGCTGTGTAAATCTGAACAAGTTAATTAACTTCTCTGTACATTAGTTTCACTCCTTAAGATGTAATAATAATAATAATAATACCCAAAAAAAAAAAAAAAAAAAAAGGACCACTTCTTCTGTGAATCGATTCCTATGAAACGGCCAGCAGGGAAATCTCTCGAGTCAAAAAAGAGATGGGTGGTTGCTCAGGGTTGAGAGGGGTTGGGGGATTAGACAAGTGACAGTTAAAGGGTATAGGATTTCTTTCTGAGGTGATGAAAATGCTCTAAAATTACGGTGATGCCAAAAAACCATGGAATTGTATATTTTAAATGGGTGAATTGGATGGGATGTGAATTGTATCTCTCAATAAAGCTGCTTTTAAAAAAGCACGTCCCGTTTCGTGAAAACGCTAGCCTCTCTGCAGAGTCAGTTTCGCCATCCGCCTCGGTGCTGACGGCACGTTCAGGGCACCGCTGCCACGGCTTCCACTCCTGGAAAATGATGTAGACTCCTTGAGCCTCCATTTCCACATCTTGTTACATAGAGGTGATAAGAGCCAAACCTACTTCAGACAGTTGTTGAGGGTGGAATGTGCCCGTCCAGGTGGGGTTTAGCCAAGTGCACGCACGGGGCGCAGGGCGTGGGCTGCGTTCGTTAGCTGTCGCTCTTGCTACCTCTCCCCAGCTCCATAGCTCCACCGTCTCCTCCTGGAAGGGAGCATTAGGCGTGGCCCTTCTGGGCAGTGTCCACCCCTGAATTCCGAAGCGCGTTGTTTTTATGATAACGTGGGGCCTTGGGACCACTGCCTGGGATACTCCCTGTTCTTCCTTCCAGCTTGTGAACCCCTAAGTAATTTCCTGCTCTGCCAGCTGCCACGTGTTGATGGCTCTGTACTGTAGGCAGAGCTCTCCCCCTGCATTTACAAAGTGTCTTCTGTGGGCCCCGGGCTGTGCTCAGCCTTGGGGACATAAAGCTGCATTAGGAGAGCATCTCCGCTTCCAGGAGCTTAGAGTCTCGCAGAAGAGGCCTCAGCGGACAGCAGGCTGCTCATCACTGCAGGGGCCCGGGGAGGAGCAGTGATCCTGCAGAAGCGAAAAAACAAACAGCCCGGGAGCCTGCTGGGGGGGGGGGCGTTGCAGGTAGGACTAGCCCATGCTCAGGGGTGGCAGGCCTGGCCTTCTGTAATCCGCCCCTAAATGTTTCCCCAACTGCAGTAGCTGCCTTATGGTGCAAAAGAACATTAGGGATACAAAAGAACATTAAAGCTCCCTTCTCCTTTATTTTCTATTTAAAAATCTGGAAATATGCCAAATGTGGTTGTGTTATGTCCGCTCTTTGCCCCGTTGGCTCCCGTGGCCGGCAGGTGAGACAGGTGAATGGCCCCGTGGGGAGGGGCGCACCGGTGAGTGAGGCAGGTGGAAACAGGCATTTCGGTCGCGGTCTCTATCCCATTGCCAGAATCCACAGAGCGCTCCTGGGCCCTTGTTGGCCCCTTCCTGTCCCACTGTCCCAGCTCGAGGCAGGACGGGCCACAGTGGCTCTCCTGAGCCAAAGGAGTGCCCAGAACTGGGCGATCAATGCCAAGCGGGTGCTGGAAGGGCAGCAGTCAGGTCCCATTTGCCCCAGGATTCAGGTGCTGTTAGTGTGGCCAGCCTCTGTCCCTCCTTCTCTCCCCCGAAACTATGAGGCTCAGAGTATAGTGTTCACTCCTGTGTCAGAGACCCGCTGCCCTGCAGGACCAGCTCTGTGACCTCCGGCAGGTCATTCAACCTCTCTGAGCCTCAGCTTCCTCATCTATGCAATGGGTATAGTGTGAGCATTCACTAAACTAACCCATGAAAACCACTGGGCAGAAGTCAGCACTCCCCAGGGAGGGCATTACCGTGATGACCATTATCACTGCCCCACGATGGATGTGCCAGCCAGAGGGGGAGAAGGAATATTCCCAGAAGCCAGTTGGTCCATTTATTGTCAGTGTGGTGAAAACCACCAAGTTAGCGGGAAGAGGAGGAGGAGGGCATTGTCCCTGAAGCTTCTGACTGATGTCTGGCTGCTAACATCGTCTGTTTGCCAGGGAGAGCCAAGCAGTGGCTGGGCACCCGAGGCAAGGTCTTCGGGAATATCCACAACCCCCGCCTTCCCTCAGCCAGGCTCCCCAGTCCCTGTGGCCAGCAGAGTGCTTTATTCTCCAAAGGTGGCAGCTGCTCCCTGCCCCCCCCTTCCCTCCCTGTCCCAAGAGGGTGCACCATCCTATTCCCCACATCCCTACAAGGCAGCTCTGTGATTTCTCACTTTGGGACACTTTCCATGAACCTCAGCTCAGAGGCCATGCTGGGCTTCCTCCAGGGGGTAGCGAAGGCCAGGATTGTCACCTTGACTAAGTGCGTTGATGTGACTCCCCCCGTGCTGGGATGTGATCAGTGAGCCACAAAAACGGAGGGAGCTGCCAGAGCAGAGGTCCAGGGTACAGGATCAGCCACAGACCGCAGGTGATTCATCCCACGGGACATGTGGTCATGATGTATATGGATGGACTGTTGGGCCTGAATTTGATTGGCTTTGTTGTTCACAATATTGACAACTTCCTTCAGCCTCTAACCCGCCAGTGGTGAGCTTGTGCTCTCTGGATTATTCTCTGGGCATCAACCTGCAAAACAGACCTGAGCCAGGGCCTCAGGATTCTCACCTGTGATTAGGAAAGCCCAGGCCCTACTGATGGGTGTGGTCAGAAACCCCTGATAAACTGGTAGGATCAGAGACCCATCTTTTTTTAAAGCCCCAAAGGAAGGAGAGAAAGAAGTTTGTGTGAGACGCTCTCTTCGTGTTTTCTTTCCCAAGTCTCCTGAGCAGAATTTTGTGAATCAAATTTGGATTTGAAAGTTTACCTTGGGACTTCCCTGGTGGCGCAGTGGTTAAGAATCCGCCTGCCAATGCAGGGGACACGGGTTCGAGCCCTGGCCTGGGAAGATCCCACATGCTGCGGAGCAACTAAGCCCGTGCGCCACAACTACTGAGCCTGCGCTCTAGAGCCCATGAGCCACAACTACTGAGCCCACGTGCCACAACTACTGAGCCCATGTGTCGCAACTACTGAAGCCCGTGTGCCCAAAGCCCATGCTCCGCAACAAGAGAAGCCACTGCAATGAGAAGCCCATGTACGGCAACGAAGGGTAGCCCCGCTCACGGCAACTAGAGAAAGTCTGCGTGCAGCAACAAAGACCCAACGCAGCCAAAAAAAGAAAAGAAAAAATTTACCTTGACTTACTTGATTTCTCCTCTCCTCCCCCTGAAGAATGGAGTTTACATTTGCAAAGGGTGGTAAAGAATGAAGAGGCGGAAAATGTGACAGAGATGGATGTGGCCTGCAGTCCTCAATATTTACTCTCTGGCTCTTTACAGAACTTTGCAGACCCCTGATCTACATACTCAGGTTTTGTTTGCGGAGTAAAATGATGACTTAGGGCGGTGACCCTCAAACCCAAGCGTGTAGCAGAATCACCTGGAGCTCTGGTTAAAATGCAGATTGCGGCCCCTCCCAGGGTTTCTGATGCAGTTGGTCTGGGGGAGAATTTGCGTTTCTAAGGAGTTCCCAGGTGATAATGCTGTTGCTGGTGGTCCAGGGACCACACTTTGAAAACCAGTGCCTCAGGCATTCACCAAGGGCAGGCATCCTGTGGTCAGAACAGAGTTAAATAAATAACCAGTCTCTTAAGGGTTTCTCAAATATGCCCATTTGAACCAGTCAGTAGGGTATTTTGTTGCAGAAAGATGCAGAAACGCTGGGTAGCAGCCTTATCCCCACACACTATTTCTAATTAGTAATGGATAATTGTCTTAGCTGTCGTGGTCCTTGATCGCCGATGTCAGTGCTCTGTGTTTGTCCAAAGACGTGTTAAATCTGGAGGTTTGGTGGTGTTCGTGTAGTACACAGACAGACCTTGGGCATTTACCATCTGTTCTTGGAAAAGGATGACTTTCTTACTAGTTGTGTGTCCTGGGCACGTTACGTTGACTGCTCTGGAATTTCTTTACCAGAAATATAGAGATAATAGAAGAATCTGTGATGTGGGGTTGTTGTGAGGATGAATACTTGTAAGGAGCTTAGAATAGTGTCTGTGCATGCTAAGTACTGTGCACGTGTTTATTAGACACACTTACATACACTTTTGCATGTTGGGGTCCCTGAGAGGTGGCCTGAGGCAGCACCGAACAGCACAGGTGAGAAAGAGAAACAGGCCCACGACGACGGCATCAGTAAATAACATGTTGCATCCTATTTGGACACTCTCATTAAGCTTATAAATTGCTTCTCTCCAGGTAAAACTGGTTAGCATCGACGCGGCAGAAATAGCAGATGGCAACCCCTCTTTGGTTCTCGGGCTGATTTGGAACATAATCCTCTTCTTCCAGGTAAAATCATTTCTTTCCTATAACACATGGTAATGATCTCCAGCAACACAAGAGTGGAGCTGGATGGAGGGAGACAGTGAGATTTCATTCCTAACAGATTTCGACTTTTCTGTTTCCTGGGAAAGAACTAGAAGAACCTGGTTGCTAAAGATTTTGAATTCCTGTGATTCTAAAAGTGATGTGAGCTCTGTTCTCCTCTTGGTACTTGAAGAGTTAAATATTTACTTCGAAAAGTAATTTTGTTCTAAAGTGTCACAAGAGCTGGGGAATACTTCCAACCAAAAATTGAACTTGGTAGAGTTCTTTTCCTAAAATGACTTGTGTTCATCAGAGACGGTTAACGAGCCTGTACAAAGATAGCTCTAGGAAGAGGTGTGTGTGACAGGAAAGACCTTGTTTTTCCATCCTTAGCACCCTCAGCCTCTATCTGGAAATGCAGATTTTATAGAGCAAGGACAGGGTCTGTGGCTGGAGTATGAAGGGGATATTTCAAACTGTGCTCAAGTTCTTTTCCCTGAGTAGGAGGGAGTGAGCTGATGTTTTATCTTCTAAAATCCCCCTCTTTTGAAATAGAAAATCATGGCTCATTGCTTAATGGGTCTCCCAAGCATAAAAATGATCTGCACAGAGGCTCATGCTTACATTTCAGAGAAGAATGAGCTCAAACAAGGCTTGGAGACAATAGCCTTGAACTTAAAAAAACCAAAGGCTCCCTCTGAGCCTCAGTTTCCACATCTGTGAAATGGTAGCAGTGGTCCAAATACGTGGTGAGCACCAAGAGATGCTACGTGGGAAAGCCCTTTGTCAGTTGTACAGTGTCATGTACAGGCTTCAGTTACTGACGTTTGTTCTTCAACTCCCTGATAGACTGGAAACGTCCTGAAATGTGTAAAAAGTCCTTAACTCCACTCTGGATCATCGTTCATTTATTTGGTAAATGTCTAGTGAGTTTCTCCCACGGGCCAGGCTCTGAGCACACAAAGTCTTGCTCTCATGACTTTCTGGTATCTCAGACAAGTCAGTCCCATGTTATAGAATTCTGTGGCGCAGGCCATGATCAGCATATGCACAGAGTGTTGTAAAAGCTCCAAGCTGGGGCAGCTATCTCAGAGGGGGCACGGGGGAGGGGAAAACTTCCTGGATAAAGTGACACCAGAGCAGGGTTTGAAAGGATGAGGAGGAGTTCGCTAGACCAGTGCCTCTCGGACTTTATTGTGCATACCAATCACCTGGTATGGGGGTGGTATTGAAATGCAGAGTCTGATGTCGTAGGTCTGGGGCGGGGCCTGCGCTTCTGCATTTCTCACAGGCACCCCACGGTAGGAGCACATTTGGCGTAGCCAGGAGTTCAGTGTTGGAAGGGAGGGGCACCCTGGCAGCAGGACCTGGGCGAGCATAGGCGGTGGGGCTTGAAACAGCATGATGCACTCCGGGAGCGACGGCCATGAAAGGACGGGGTAAGGGTAGGTGGAGTCAGGTCAGCAAGACCTCAACTGCAGCCTCTGGCCAGAGCTAAAGAGACTCCAAGAAGAGACGGTTTTCCCTGCAAAGCATCATTGCACGCACCACAAGCCACAAGAAGCAGCCAGGCCATCATGAGTACTGCCCTGACCCCTGACACACGACCCTCAGGAAGGGGTTTCTCCTGATCTGGAGAACCAGTTCTGCACAAGCTGGTCCCTCCAGCCGGGGTCCACGAGGGACCGTGCTGGGTCTGCCTCTGGGATCTGAAACGCCGTTTTCCTTCCAGATTAAAGAACTCACCGGCAACCTCAGCAGAAATTCTCCATCTTCCAGCCTGTCACCCGGCTCGGGGGGCACAGACTCAGACTCCTGCTTCCCACCCACGCCCACCGCAGAGAGGAGTGCGGTGATATCGGTGAAAGACCAGAGGAAGGCCATCAGGACACTGTTGACATGGGTGCAGAGGAAAACAAGGAAGTAAGCCGCACGCCCTGTTCCCCAGCACTCCGTGCTGCTGCCAGGCAGGGGGAGGAGGGCTAAGAAAAGGGGCATCACCGTTTACTCAGTTATGTGCCCGGCACTTCACATAGACTCTCAGAAAAGGGAGTTCTGTCATTTTCTGTTTCTGCACACAAAACTGTACTCGCCCAATGTTTGGTTTGCAGAAAGCTGATGATAGAATTTGAATAGAAATCCCGGGAGCCTTCAACACATTAAATCCCAATGTGGGGATGGCCCTTGGATCCTAATAACATGGACACATTTATTATTAAGCTTCTGGGTATCTTTCAGAGTCTGTACCTACTTAAAAATGAGTAACAGTAAAGGCTGCAACCTATCAGAGTCAGGTCTGGCCCTTCCAAAACTGAGACAGCTGAACTGAAACCAAGTTCCTGGCCTTCTGTTTAACCCCTTCCAGATTGGGGGGACCCTGGTGAATCTCTTACCTTTCTAAGCTGCATCTGTAAGATGGTGACTTACCATTCACCCCCTTATGGGAGAGTTAGGGTTAAATGAAATCAACTCTGTGAAAGCACCTTGCAGAGTACCAGCACTTAGTAAGTGCTCAGCAACAGATCCTGGCTCCCCAGTGTATGGAAATAAAAGATGGCAGGAAAAAATAAAAGATGAGAGAGAAGTTGGATCTTTGGGGTTTTGATTAAGGAGTTAAGCGTGAAAGAGTTGATTAATGTGAGCAACCAGTATATGGTATTTTAAAATAAATCAACCAAAAGTGAGCTCATTGCCAGGAGTTAGGGTGGCTATAACAGAGAGGAAGGGTCTTTGCGGGGAGTAGAACAGTCTGTATCGCCATTGCGGCACTGGTCACAGGAATGGCTGCTTGTGACAAAATGTCATGGCACTTACACCATCCCTGTGACACTGAAGCTAATGAAATCCTAATTCGGGCTGTGGTTTTAATAGCCCTGTACCCACGTCGGTGTCCTGGTTCTGCTAACACATGCCGGTAACGTAGGATGCTGCCGTTGAAAGAAGCTGGGTGAAGGGTCTACAGTGGCCCTTTGTACTGCTGTTGCAACTTCTTATGAATCTCAAATGATTTCTAAATAACAGGATTTTTTTACAAGAGAGTTCAGGGATCACAGTTGAGAGATTGACAGGGACGGATGTGGTCTCAAGGGACGGAGTCCAAAGGAAATTAGTGCCTGGCAGGATTATCTATCTTTGTCACTTTTAATGTTATGATTTTATTTATATTAATCATGACATTAGCTATCCCTTAGTGAGTGGCTTTCATGTGCCATCTGCATTACACATTAGATCGTTCACGTGACGTGGCCGTTTTGGGGGATTCAACCTAATACTTGCCCATGACAGCTGCCCTGTTTTATAAATGAGTTTGAGGCTTAGAAGGTCTGTGACTCAAGGCCACAGCACCGGAAGCACAGAGGGGCAGCCGGAGTGTGAACTTGGGTCTTTCGGGCTCCATTTTTATTACACAATGTGTCTATGCTGCATTTTGAACATCACTGATAAAAGGAACAGTGTATAAAATGACTCCATATATATATGTGTATAAATATATATATATCTGGGAACTGGGAAACACAAGGTCCTATTATGTCTCCTCGTGTGACGTACACCTTCCTATCCTGTTTGTCTGGAAATGGAAATACCGATGGTTCAGTGCAGCTATCCCAATCCTCAGGGCCTGGGGCATGTTGGCCTCCCCAGGTCAGCAGCTCCCAGCCCCGCTCGGAGGCCAGCGAGGCATCCCCGAGTCTGCTTACTGACCAGCACTGAGCCTGCTGCTTTTCCTCAGGTATGGCGTGGCGGTGCAGGACTTTGCAGGCAGCTGGAGAAGCGGGCTGGCTTTCCTGGCAGTGATCAAGGCCATCGACCCCAGCCTGGTCGACATGAAGCTGGCGCTAGAAGACTCCATGCGGGAAAATCTAGAGAAGGCTTTCAGCATCGCTCACGATGCCCTTCACATCCCCAGGCTCCTGGAGCCAGAAGGTAGATGTGGTTCTCTCTCTTTCTCTTTCTTCGTAATAATTTTTTTTTTTCCATGTGTGTAACACCTGCCGTCCAATCTGGAGAATACAGACACATCTAATGAAGTCATTTTTATGTCTCCTGTATTCCTGCCACTGAGATCATTTTCCCAGTATTTTTCCTTACATCTAATTACAATTTTCTTTTCCTAATTGGGATCATTCAGTGTATGTACGGTTTTGTATCTTACTTTTTTTAAACCTAACGTTATAATTGTGACATAAGTATTTTGCATGCTGACAGGAGGTCTTTCTTACATATTTTTATTGGCTGCATAATGGTCCATTTAGTGGGTGTACCAAAATTTACTTAGCTCTTTACTACTGGTGGACATCAAGGTTGTTTCAGAATAGTCATGTTTATATATAACACTGCAATGAACATCTTATTGGTTAAAGCTCAGTGTGCATCTCAGATTATTTCCTCTAGGACCAGGTGCCGGCAGTGGAATGACAACAGCTAGAAAGTACACACCTTTTTAGGGCACTTGGTTATCTCTGTCAAATCGCCTTCCATGTGGATTAGGCTAATTTAGGGCTCCCTCTGGCAGCGTGTGAGGGTCCCAGCTCAACAGACTCGCCGATGGGGCGGGCAGCGAGCTGGCTGCCGGCAGGGAGGGACTAAGGCAGTTAGGGAATAACAGAATATTGGGTACAAGGAGAGCTGGATTCTTCATTCCAGCTTCTCTGCTCATCAGCCGCTTGTGAGACTTCACTCAAATCATTCCCCTTCTCTGGGCCTAGACTTACTGAACTGTACAATAAAGAGAAAAAACCTCCCTGGTCTGTGGGATCCTTCGCCATCAAGCACCCCAAGATCCCATGTAAAAACCGCATGTTCTTGTTGGTGGGAATGTAAATTGGTGCAGCTGTTATGGAAAACTGTATGGAGGTTCCTCAAAAAATTAAAAATAGACAATCATGTGATCCAGCAAACCTTCTACTGAATATATATCCAAAGGAAATGAAATTTAAAAACAAAACAAACAAAAAAATACAACCTCAGGAATTCCCTGGCAGTCTAGTGGTTAAGACTCAGTGCTCTCATTGCTGTGGGCCTGAGTTTGATCCCTGGTCAGGGAACTAAGATCCCACAAGCTGCACTGCATGGCCAAAAACCCCCCAAAAACAAAAAATGGCCCCCCAAAAACCCCCAAAAAAACAAAAACAAAGGAAATGAAATTGCAGTCTTGAAGAAATATCTGCACACCAGTGTTCACTGCAGCATTACTCACAATAGGCAAAGCATGGTAACAACCGACGCGTCCATCAGTGGATGAAGAGATAAAGAAAATGCTGTGTGTATGTACAATGGAATATTATTCAGCCATGGAAAAAGAAAGAAATCCTGCCATTTACCTCAACACGAATGAACCTGGAGGACATTATGCTGAGTGAAGTAAGCCAGGCACAGAAAGACAAATACTGCATGATCTCACTTATACGTGGAATCTAAAAAAACCAAACTCATAGAACCAGAGAGTATAATGGTGGTTACCAGGGGCTGGGGGTTGGGGGTGGGGTGGGAAAAGTAGGGAAATGTACAAACTTTCAGTTATAAGATGAATGAGTTCTGCAGAGTCTAACATACAGTATGGTGACTATAGCTAATAATACTGTATCGTGTACTAGAAATTTGCTAAGAGATTAGATCTTGAGGTTTCGCAGCACACCAAAAAAACCCAAAAAACAAAAAAGGTAACTCTGTGAGGTGATGGATGTGTGAATTAACTTGATTGTGGGAATTATTTCACAATGTATATGTATGTCAAACCATCATGTTGTATGCCTTAAATATATACAATTTTCATTTGTCAATTATACCTCAATAAAGCCGGAAAACAATTTTTTAATTACAAATGTTTTAAATAAATAAAATAAAAACCGTGTTTTGCATGTCCTTCTAACTCCTGTGTCTCTCTTAACAGACATCATGGTTGACACGCCAGACGAGCAGTCCATCGTGACTTACGTGGCTCAGTTTCTAGAACATTTCCCGGAGTTGGAAGCCGTATGTCTGTTTTCCTTACCTATAATTCAGAAACCATACATTTCCATCAGCTGGCCATCACATGAAGCTTGGGGTTCGGGCTGTGTTGTTCTGTGTGACAGCCGTAAGGATCAAAACTCAATCTCAAGTGCCTTGAGCGTTGCTTTGCCACTTTTTCATTTCAAAACCATAGATAACATGTATGACATTTAAAAACAGAGTGGGAAGTTAGGCACACCTCTTACAAACCTCTTCCTATCCCAAACTTATTAAGATTAGAAGAGATGCCCACTTGTAATATGAATCAGCTACTTGATTTTCTTTTTTTAAAAATTAATTAATTAATTAGTTTTTGGCTGTGTTGGGTCTTTGTTTCTGTGCGAGGGCTTTCTCCAGTTGCGGCGAGCGGGGGCCACTCTTCATCGTGGTGCATGGGCCTCTCACTGTCGCGGCCTCTCTTGTTGCGGAGCACAGGCTCCAGACGCGCAGGCTCAGTAGTTGTGGCTCACGGGCCTAGTTGCTCCGCGGCATGCGGGATCTTCCCAGACCAGGGCTCGAACCCGTGTCCCCTGCATTGACAGGCAGATTCTCAACCACTGAGCCACCAGGGAAGCCCTGCTACTTGATTTTCTAGATGTCAGATGGAACATTTTAGCAGTCTACCAGATTTTATCAGAATGTGAAAAATTCTAATAGGCAATGACCATTCAAAAGCATGCCTTTTTATTTTCAGAATCTGAGTATACTTGGTGACAGATTTTTTTGGAGCAGAATCAGACCTTTTAGAAGTTGTCATGGCTCTGTTGAACCTCCAGCCAACCCATGCATACGCCCAAGATGATAGTAACAATGATCACCGGGATAACGACAGTCCTTTATTGAATTTATTGGAAACCTGCTGAACACCTACTGCTGGCTCAGGGGAACTTAGCAATAAACAAGATGGATGAGGTCCCTGACCTTTTGTAGCTTTGTTCTAATAGAGAAAACAGTTGACAAGTCAGCAAACACGTCATCATTTCAGGTAGTTAGACGTACTAGACAAAAAAGAACAAACATAACGAGCTAATACTTGCAGGGAGAATGGGCTGCTCTTTTCGCTGGAGGCTTGTCAGGTAACCATCCCTTGTGTCTCTGGGCTGACTGCCACCTCTGCGATTCCACTTGACTTGGTATCATTATTTTCATTTTGTAGAAGAGGAAACAGATACTCGAAGAGGCTTAAAGAGCTCTCCAGGGTTGCCCAGCTACCAAGTGCAGAGCTGGGGTTTGATCCCAGTTCTCTGCGGTTGCAAAGTTCAGGCTTTTAGATTCCTTACAACATATGCTGAAACTGAGACCCCATTTTGCATAGCTCAGAAGAGCCAGACTGAGTCTTCCCCAGGATGTGGCTTTCATTCCAGTCCCTACCTATGTGTGTGTTTCCCATCTGTTTCTGGCCCACAGATCACTTTCCAGGGTGCTTTAGAAGCAGGCATTCCATGGGCTGGAATGTCAGTTTTTCCACTTGAAGCTGTGTGACCTTGAGCTGCTTACTTAACCTCTCTGATACATGTCCGTATGAGATGCCATCTGTAAAATGGAAAGATGACCCACATTAGAGAGTTACGTGAAGAATAAATAGATACATAAAGTACTTACTCCTGTGCGTGGCACAGCAGTTGATGCCCAGAAAATGGTGGTGATATTATTTTGTAATTTAATCTTCATAGGCCATTACTAAATTCTGAAATACTAGGCACCAGGGCTTTTATTAGCCCTGAGCTCTTAAGCTGTAGGCAGAGTTTAAAATTAACTAAAATTTATGCTATTTGTGTGAGTCAAGGTCACGGCTGGGATTCAGCAGATCTGACACTTGCATCTCCCCAGTGCTGGGGTCAGAGACTAGGGCTGGGGCAAGAGAGATTGAACAAGATATGATACCTGGAATAGGTCATCCTGACTCATGGAACACAGTACCTCACCACAGAACAGTCCATTTACATCCCCAGGGGAATACAGATGAGCCAACCCAGCTAATCTAGACTCCCATTAAACCACTGTTTTTCTTAAGCTTAACAATTCAGCTGAGTTTAGTACATTTCAGTAAACATTCATTAAGCCCTGACCCCGTACCAGACACTGTGCCTGGCTTTATGGCCCGACATATGGTTTATTTGGGTAAACGTACCATACGCACTTGCAAAGAATGTGTCTTGTGCAGTAAAAGCGTTGACAGTCTTTAAATATCAATTAGGTTGAGTTGGTTAATATGCTGTTCTAATATCCTATAGACATACTGACTTTTTTTTTTTGCTTTTCCTTTCAATGAGTGTGAGGGAGAAAAGTTAAAAATCTCTGACTTATGATTGTGGATTTGTTGCTCTTCTTAGTTGTGTCAGGTTTTGCTTTATGTATGTGGAAGCTCTGCCATACATGTATAAACATTTAGGACTGTTGTCTCTTCCTGATGACATCATTTTATTTTTATTTTTATTTATTTATTTTTAATTAATTAATTAATTAATTCACTTTTGGCTGTGTTGGGTCTTCGTTTCTGTGCGAGGGTTTTCTCTAGTTGCGGCAAGCGGGGGCCACTCTTCATCGCGGTGCGCGGGCCTCTCACTGTCGCGGCCTCTCTTGCTGCGGAGCACAAGCTCCAGACGCGCAGGCTCAGTAGCTGTGGCTCACGTGCCCAGTTGCTCCGCGGCATGTGGGATCTTCCCAGACCAGGGCTCGAACCCGTGTCCCCTGCATTGGCAGGCAGATTCTCAACCACTGCGCCACCAGGGAAGCCCTATTTTTATTTTTTTTTGTCTTGTAGTATCCTTTGTCTGACAGGAATATAGCCATACCAACTTTCTTATGATTAGCGTTTGTGTGATACATCTTTTTCCATCTTTCTCCTTTCAGAGTATGCTTATGTTTAAAGCACGTCTCTTGCAAATAGTATACAGTTGGGTCTTGTTTTTTATCCATTCTGACAAGAATTAGTGTGTCATTTTATTAGTGTATTTTTTTTACCATTTACTTCATGTAATCTACCATCTTGATTGTTGTTTTTTATTGGTCCTATCTGTTCTATGCTCCTTTGTCCTTCCTTTCTAACTTTTTTTCTGATTATTCAATTACTTTTTTGGTTTCCATTTTATCTCCTCTGTTGGCTTTAAAACAACATCTCCTTGTTTTATCTTTTTAGTAGTTTTCCTAGGGGTTATAATAGTCATCCTGAACATAACTCAGTCTACTATGGATTACTATAATACAACATTAAATAAAATGCATATTTATATATTTTTATATATGCAACTATTTCATTCCACTCACCTCTTCTCCATTCCTTTGTGCTTTTATTGTCACTGACTTTCTTCTGCATATGTTTTAATCCTCAATGCTCTGTTATTATTTGTGCTTTAAACAGGAGACTTTTTAAGACAACTTTTAAAATAGTCTTTTATATTGGCCGTACATTTACCATTTCAGGTACTTTTCATTCCCCCCTTCAGCTCCAGGCTTTCATCTGTGATCCTTTCCTTCAGCCTGAGGAAAAACCTTTGTATTTCTTGTAGTGTAGGTTAAGCAGTTATTTTAGACTCTTTATTTACTAGTTCTAACCCCAAGTTATCTTTGGGTCTACTTCTAATGACTATTGTTTCTCCTGATTATGGGTCTCTTCTCTTGCTTATTTGTGTCTTAAATTTTTTTATTTTATGCCAAATCTGGTGTATAAAAGAGCAGTACAGTTGAGGTAGATGACATTTTTCCCCCAGAGAATATAGCCCTTTCCCAAACAAGGACCTACAATGAGGAGCTGATCATTTTGACCTTCTCAGGAGTTGATAAGGGTTCTGTTGCAGTTTTATTTAATTTCAGCCCTCCAGTTTCAAGTAATTGTATAATGAAGTCAATCCACTCTCCCTACCAGTGCATTGGGAGCCAAGCTCTGCAGTACCACCGAGATTGCTCTCTGCTTTTCAGCCCTGCTCTCAGCTGCTGCATCTTTTTGTTTCTAACTGAAGTGTAGTTGATTTACAATGTTATGTTAGTTTCTGGCGTACAGCAAAGTGATCCAGTTACATACATATATTCTTTTTCATATTCTTTGTCATTATGGATTATTACAAGATATTGAATATAGTTCCCTGTGCTATACAATAAGTCCTTGTTGGTTATCTATTTTATATATAGTAGTGTGTATATATTTACCCCAGACTCCTAATTTATCCCTCCCTTGCCTTTCCCCTTTGGTAACCATAAGTTTGTTTTCTCTGTCTGTGGGTCTGTTTCTGTTTTGTAAATAAGTTCATTTGTATCATATTTTAGATTCCATGTATAAATGATATCGTATGATATTTGTCTTTGTCTGTCTGCCTTACTTCACTTAGTACGATAATCTCTATGTCCATCCATGTTGCTGTCAATGGCGTTATTCCATTCTTTTTTATGGCTGAGTAATATTCCATTTGTGTGTGTGTGTGTGTGTGTGTGTGTGTCTGTCTGTGTGTGTGTGTCTGTGTGTGTGTGTGTGTGTGTATATATATATATATATATATATATATATACACCACATCTTCTTTATCCATTCCTCTGTTGGTGGACACTTAGGTTGCTTCCATGTCTTGGCTATTGTGAATAATTCAGCTGCATCTCACTTAGCAAAAGTCCCTGTGTGGGAGAATTAGTATATGAAGAGAACTAGTTTTGTGCTTGGGCCCCTTCTAGATTCAATCTCTCATGCCGGCCCACACAATCAATAAATATTTAGCTGATCTTTCCTTATCTCGGATGCGTTTGCTCTCCTGTCCATGCCCAGACCAGGCAGCGGCCCACAGGTATGAAGTCACTGACAATCTCTGCTCACCTAGGAAGGGCTCATCCTTCTCCAGAGTTCAGTTCATTGATGTGTCTTTGCAGCCATAGCTTTAAAAAAACACATTCTTTTTAACTTTGGTGTTCTCACATTTCAGCAGGAACAGTAGTCATTTGCCAGTCTACATCTGCATCAGAACACTTCCATTCCTTCTGAAGTGCTTTTTCCACTTTGGTTTTTGTGTTTTGAGAGGGGACGCTGCGTGGCACTTAGACGCTCTGCTGATTTCACGTTGCCCTGTATTTCTTGGCAGGAGGATTTTGCGGATTCCGACAAAGAAGCCCCTATTGAATCCACCTTCGTACGCATCAGAGAAACCCCTTCTGAACAAGAGAGCACCGTCTTCCTTCTGACTGAGAACGGGGAGCGTGCCTACACCGTCAACCACGAAACGAGCCACCCGCCACCCTCCAAAGTCTTCGTCTGTGACAGGCCTGAAGTCATGAAGGAACCCTGCGTTACCAGCCGGGAGCTGGCAGACAGCTCCTCTGAGTTCATGCACCAAATTGTTGACCAGGTTCTCCAAGGGACCCCAGGGAAGATCAACAGCACCAGCGAGCTGGCTCCAGAATCTTCCATCTTATCATCCACAAAGGACAACCAGAGGTCCAACTCTCTGCCAATCAAGAAAACTGTGCACTTTGAAGCTGACACCTACAAGGCTGCCTCCTGCAGTAGGGACCCTTTCTACAGTCCAGACCTTCGCTTCGAAGGAAGCCCAAGAGAGACCAAGGAGTCGTCCAGGCAGGACGGACAGGTCTTGGCAGCTGAGGTTGCTGAGGAAACACCGACACAGGAGGCCCCAGAGATCCTGGAAGCAGCCTCCAGTGAGGCCCCCAGCGACGTGTCTTCGGTGGATGGTAAGGTCAGTCATCCTCCGACTTCCCAGACCTCTCCCTCCTCGAATGGGGTGTCGGAGAGGGCAGCTAGCCCAGGGGAAGAGGGCCGTTCCCCCTCATCCCCGGGAGAGGATACCATTGTGGCCGATTCCATGGAGATCAAGGTTAAGCTGCTGACTGTAGAAGCTATGGATAAGGAAGACTCTTTCGAAGGCATACCATTAAAAGCCTCGAAATTTAACAGCGACCTCGTAGATTTTCCCTCCACCAGCCAGGCTTTCCACGAGGTTCCTTCGCCTCATGAGAAAACACCTGCCGAGGAGGAGATGTCAGAGGATCGTGCTGAGAAGTTGGGTAAAAGGAGAGGTAAATCTGCACACAGGAAGACAGGTTTGGATGAGCCCCCCGTGAAGCCCAACCAGCAAGAACCTCACAAGGACCCTGGCCCAGAAGACCAAGGCTATTCTTTGGCCCCTGAGGAGGCACCGGTGGATAAAAAGCCAGAAGTGTATGAAAAGGCCAAGCACAAGTCCCCCCGGCGCCATCGGGGCGAGGAGGAAGGGGAAGCCGAGGGCCCACGGGGCCTTGGGGGAGAATTGCCTTCCAATCCACCAAGCAGCAGCGTCAGCTTGGAGACCCTCCACAGCCCCAGCGAAGAAGGCCTGGATTTCAAGCCGTCTCCACCGCTCTCCAGGATCTCCATCATCCCCCATGACCTTTTCTACTACCCGCATTATGAGATTCCCCTGGCTGCGGTTTTGGAGGCTTGTGCAGAAGGCGTGGAGGATTTGAAAAATGAAGAAGTGGACCTCGAAGAGCCAGAGGGGTATCTGCCGGACCTGGGGGCCAGGGAGGAGGAGGCCGAGGAGGCCGAGGCCTCCCAGAGCAGCTGCAGCTTCCGCTGGCTGGGCAAGGACCACCCCCAGGCCAGCATCGCGGAGGATGCCAGACCAGCCTCGGAACCCACTCCCCCATCCCCGCAGGAGGACCACCAGCCAAGGGAGGCCGCAGAGAGTGTCCCCGTGCAGGGCCATCAGGTACTTGACTGTGGGTTCGGGAACGCTGAGTGGGGAATTCTGTGCTTCTCCTAAGCTCGGCTTCTTCCTCCATAAAATAGAGAAAGGCAGCTTCCCTCACAGGCATCCCAGGTCCAGAATTGAAGGAGACACAAACTCAGGCTCAGGCAAGGTCAGGGTTAGCACCCGAGAGGAACACTTGTCAATTTTGCACCCTGGGTGCCTCGCTGGCCTCCCCCTAGTCTGGGCCCTGCCCACAGGCTGCCAAGGAGATCAGATGAGGTCATGCTTGAGGTGCTTGAGGGTCCAGCATAGCAGTAGCAGTTAAGTAGTAATCGCAGCTCTACCTAGCAGGCACTTAGTGAACTTTACCGCCCGCCCCGCAGCAGCCTGGGAAAACCAAGCCAGACCTCACACTGGACTCCAGCCTTGATTTTTAAAGGCCTTTTACCTGTTGAGCGCTATTGTTTGGCTCCTGTGGTTAGGAGTGGGTTGTGTCAACAGGGCAAGGCGGACGCGCACTTCTGAGCCGGAGCAGCTGGGCACGTGCTCCTCTGCCACCTCGTGTCTCCATGTCATCTGGCCCAGCAGCTTCAGAGGGGCCCCCCCAGAGTGAGCAGTGAGAGGGTTTGGGGAACCCTGACTGCGTGTCCCTCTGGGTCCCCCTCCCCTCCCTCCCCTCCGGACAAGCCCACCTCCTCCCTGCCTCCCAGCCTGCCCCTGGGCTTCGCTGGAGCTGGTCCCCCATCTGGACGCCCTTCCCCACACTTGGCTTGGCGAGCACTTACTCATCTTCAAAGCCCAATGCCAATAGCAGCCCCTCCCGGGAGCCTGCCCAGCCCCTCTCCAGGCAGAGCGGTCACTCTTCCATCTAGAGTGATAACATTCTCGACGGTTCTCTAGTGGACTGCTGCTGCTTTCGCGGGTTGTGATTTTCTCTCCTGGGAGAGAGGGAGCATTTGTGTATTAATCTCTGGGCTCCAGAGGCCAACCTGACAGGAAACAAGGTGCATTGCATGACAGTTTGGGGTATCAGGGGAGGGCAGGTAAATTAAACCCTGAGGTGATGGAAAGTCAGGACAGGACCCAGCGGAGGCCCAGCGGTACCCGGAGGGGTGAGAAAGCCTTGCCCTGGGGAGGCTGCAGGAGAAGGGGGATCTGAGTAGCCTTGAAAGACGTTTAGGATTTAGATGGGCCAGAAGCGGAAGCATCATTTATGGGTTTGCCAACTCCAGGCGGTGGGGAGTAGCTGCCCGAGCGCGGCGAGCAGAGTTCTCTGGCGCTGACAGTCCAGAAGCCACGTGTGCCCGGACCTGTCCTTTGGTGCCAAGCACCCACTCTCTGTCCGTCTTCGGCTGGAGAAGGGGGCTGGGCGGCTGCATAGGTGCGAGAGACCTGCCTGCCGCCTTCCCCTCTGCCCAGGGGAAAGGAACCTCGTCCTGTCCTCCTGCCCCTAGCCCTCTGTCTGCTGTCTGTCAGAGCAGGCTTGTCCTGTGGGAGACCCGAAGATCCGGCGGGGTGAGAAATGCCCCTCAGCGACATCAGGTCTCGGGGTCCCCAGGTTGGGGGGGTGACAACAGCAACTGGGGTGATTCTCTGGATTATTACAGGCCAAACGCTCTTTTAGAACAAAAGAAAGGGGCCTGGGGTTGGGGAGAGCCTGAGGTGCCTTTCTGCCCCTCCGTGTGACTTAGAAGGGCTAATGAGCTCCTGAGTTCCCCTCCCCCAGTGATGGAGCGCGGCCCGTGGGCACGCAGATGAGGCACTTCATTCTGTTCTGCGCTCCTTCCGAAAGCAGGCTGCGCACCTGTGTGTGGGCAGAATGTGGACAGGTGATTTGGGATGGGGTTGGAAGAGCCCTGGGCTGGGAGTGGGATCGGGAGACCTAGGTTTGAATCCGTCTTACACTGAGCTGGAGGGGGAGAGCTTGCGTTTCTCGGGTCCAGTGTGGGAGCGATACTGGCGCCGCCCGCATCTCTCAGCTCTGATCTGCTTCCTCTGGCGCTCACCTGTCCGACGAGCAGGTGCCCACTGCTCCCAAGCACACCTTGCCATTGGCTCCCGAGTGTAGCCCTAGCCTGGATCCCCGTGAGTGAGCAGGGGCGGGGGAGGGGAAGGGGTGCAGCCCGGGATGACTTGCCTCCAGGCAGAGAGGGTGACAGGGGGTGGAGAATTTCTCTGATACCTGGCCCTTCTTTAAAAAGAAAAGAGAAAACTATCTTCTAAATGGACTAGGAAATGTTAAGTTCTGCTTCTAGACTTTAAGAAAATAAGCCCTCTCCTCATTTCACCTTTCAGAAAAGGTAGCATTTGCTCACTGATGATGGAGGAGCAACTGGCCTTTCAGATTGCTGAGAGCGGTTTTAATTTCTGCAGGGAGCTTTGTTCTCCTGGGCTGTACGGCCTGGCCACTCTGATCCTCTTATTGGGACACCTGTTGAGCAGGTTTTTCCAGCCCCTGTGAGAATTCTTGAGAGGTGCTGCCAGCAATTCTCACGCTTCTCGATTTCACGTGGGAGTGTCGCTGGTGGGTTTCAGAGTGCCTGGGGTGGGGGGTGGAGGTCAAAGAATCTTCCTTATCGCATAAATGCTACAAAGGTGGCACTACCATCCACCTTCGGCCAAAAGCACAGTGAAGATTCATCTCTCCAAACACAGGAGCCACCTTCACACCCCTTGGCCCACCTGGCCTCTAGGATTTGTTCCTCTGTTTAAGTGGATGATGGTTGTGTGAAGGGTCCAACCATTGTCCACTGGGAGGGACATCCTTTATAGGAAGCACTGTGGTATAGTGGGAAGAGGCTGATAATCATTATACCCATTTGACAGACGAGGAAACCAAGGATCAGAGAGACAGTCAGTTGCTCAAGGTCAGATAGCTGACTTAGCCAGGATTTGAAACCAGGTCTGTAAAACCCATGCTGTTTTCGATCCATCAGTCTGGAGCATTTGGAACTCTGCACAGGGAGCAGGAGTTCGGGTGGGCTTCTCCTCCACGGTGGGCTGTGCTGGAAGGAACCCATGGAAGAGGCAGGATTGGAAGGGGCGCCCTAGCTGGGCCTCAGAGTCAAGGTGGAGCAGGGCGCTGCCGGGTGGTGTCACGCACTCAACATCTCAGCATAAAATTCTGATTTGTGTTTGGTTGTCTTGTCCTTCAGTCCCAGGAACTTCCAAGCTCGGAAAACTTAGCAAACCCATTAGAAGAAAAGGTAATGGAAGAACCGATCAGCAGTAAAAAAAAGGAAAAAAGAAAACATGTGGACCACGTAGAAAGTTCAATATTTATAGCACCCGGAACTATTCACTCCTCAGATGACCTGGAAGAAGACACCCGTGACCACAAAGTCCTTTCCAGGTATTTTATTAACGACTTCTCACCCCAGAGCCTGAGCTGGGAAGCTACTCTCTGAACTCATCCCATTTCCGGTTTCTGATTGGATGGGGGACGCAAGGGTGGGGCTGGACAGCAAGGAAAACAGATTCAGGCAAAGTCCTCGTTCTTCACACCTGGGCTCCCCCCCTCCCGCCCCCAGCCAATATCAGACCTGCCCGTAATCAGCAAAACCAGAAGGACTTTGCCTTCTCTCCTCGCTCCAAGTAGCTCTGGGTGGAAACTGGCAGTGAGCAGAGAGGTGGCTGAACTGTAGGTAGGGGTCGGGTATGAAAAGTAATAGCCTTGGAGACTCTGCCGGCTGTCTCTGGCCCCTGATAACCTCCGGTTGGGCTAGGTAGAGACCAAACTTAGCCTTTTATAAGCATCTTACAGGATCAGAAGGGAGGCACTGCATATGCGTGGAGGGGACCATTTATCACTGTCGCATGGAAACTGGACTTTAGTATGACTGCTTCACCCACGAGTTTGGGTCCAAGGCAGTAAGGATGGTCGATTTACCACAGGGGAGGAGGAGACAGGGAGGATGGTGAGCTCTAAGTGCTAGGAGCTTGTGGCACACATCTGCTCTGTCACTCTGAGGCCACTGGATGGTCCGGATTTGTCCCGGGGAAAATATGTAGCTGCTGAATGTCAGAAGACCCTGGTCTCTCCCCATTATCACTCATCATCACAACGATCACCATTTACCAGCCCTTATGTATCAGGCATTTCCCATACATTTGTTCATCAATTCTTGTGGGCACCCCGATAGGTAGGTAGGTGGGATTGTGCATCATTGGGAAGCTTGGGGGGTACCTCCCAGCTTAGGAGATGGCGGAGCTGGGGTCTTGGACCCAGACCTGTCAGATGCCACGGTCCACGTTCCTTCTGTGACCCCGCGTTGCCTGTGCTGGGTGAGCCATGCTGGATGCAAAGGGAAATGATTGAGATACGCACTGGGGGAGTGAGTGGGGAAGCCCATACAGGGAGAGCCGGAGGAGAGGCCGGCCGATGCCCTGCTTCCCACCTGCCCTCCTCTTGGCTCCCGTGCTGAGCTGTGGGGGGACAAAGGGAGAGCAGACGGGAGCCCGGGGGAGCAGGCTCAAGGCACCACGGAAGGCAGCTGCCACCTTAGCCCGTGACTCCCAGAGTCCTTCTCCCTGCCCTTGGCTGTGACTAGCCAGCAGACATCTATGTCTCAGGTGCCGCTGGACCCGACCCCGCTCTAAGTGCAGATGAGCACTTCCTGGCAAGTGGTCCAGGGCTGTCATCTACTCAACCACAACTCAGGAGGGGCCACTGGTCATTTGCCAGACTGCCCCGCTTCTCCCTAAGCAGGTCAATCCTCACCAGTCTTTGAGCGGTCACTATGTGATGGAGACATGGGGACTTCGGAAGAGGTCCGCCATGGCTCCGCCCTCCAGGGTCGCCCAGCTGGAGGGAGAGGAGACGTGCTCCATCTGTCCTGCTGGGACTGGGTGGGCACCTTAGGTGTGAGAGGCAAGTGAGGTTTCACAGTGAGACCTCAGAGGCAGGCGGAGAGGGTCAGGGCAGCCTAGGTGCTGAGATGTCATTTGAATTCCGCCTAGAGGGATGAGTGGGATTTGGGTTTGGGAGAGGGAAGCAGGGGCTTTCCAAGTGGAAGAAACAGCCTGAGGAACAGCTGTCATGTAGCAGGCACCTCAGGTAGTATTTGTTGAATGCGAGGGGGCACGGGAGGAGAGACCAGGGGGCATGGTGGGGCAGAGCAAGTGAATTGGGTGCGTGCTGCTTCGGAAGGACCAGCAAAACCTGCCCCGGTGAAGATGGGACCGTGGGGGAGGGATATGGAAAAGTAAACCGATATTTCGGCGTCTGCGGGCGTGAGGCCTGGCTGATCTTTCAGTGCAAAGGTTTTACTCTGATCTCCCAGTTCCTCCATCCCATCTCACTTCAGGCAAAGCTGTAACTATTATGAAGCATTTTAGCCGAGGTAGAAGCTACACGCCAGAAATAATCGGAGAGCATAAAGGGGCGCTCATGCCCATGAATGAATGTGCACCCCGGCGCCCGTCCTGTGCTCACGGCCATCTCACCCGCCCTCCCCATTTTACACTCGAGAGAACTGAGTTCAGAGAGATCATTGCCTGGCCGAGACTATGGAATGGGACAGAGCCCCGGCATCTCTCTTCCCTGGGAAGGCACAGGATGTTTTCCTGGCTGTCAGTCACCCCCTTGGCTTCCCGTTGGTCTCAGCAGAAAGGCCACTGGTCCAGAGCCTGCGGGACCCCACCCCTCATGGCCTGTCCTCCAGCCTCATCTCCGTCCACCCTCGGTCACCCTCTCCCCCATCCCTAGCACACTAAGCACCCTGGCCTTAGTTGAGGTCCTGGAATGCCCCCCCAACATAAGTTCCTTCATCCTTGAGGACCCTCTGTCCCCTGCCTGCTCCCATGGGTCTCAGCTCCACTACCACTTCCTCCAAGCAGCCTTCTTGGATTCTTCCAGGCTGTTTTTGATTCCCCTTTCTGTGTTCTCATAGCCTCTGTTCTTTTTCTCCGCAGCATTGATCAAAGCAATAATTTCTATAATCATTTATGGAAGGATGTATTTATCACCTGCTCTTCCCCTAGACGTGTGAGCCAGCTCCCTGGAGGCAGGGAGGGCACACCAGCATACCCCAGCATTTAGCTCGGCACCTGCCTTATAGTCGGCATTCAAAGAACAAAAGCTCTTTGTGGGGGGTGATAAGTGAATGGTCCTCATCATGCTTGCTGAAAGAGTGAAGTTCAGGATGCAAACGTGACTACGTCTCATATTGATTTTACTGTAACACAAAAACCACCTTCGAGAAAGCATACTGAAAAAAAGGGGGAGAGGGAAAAATGAGATCCCCTCCCTCTGGGGATGAGCTTTTTTACTAGAAAACATTACAGATACGTGGTCTGGGGTGGGGGGAGTGGAGAGTGGTCCTGCGTTTCCAGGACCACTTGTTGAGTTGACTCTTATGGACACTGTTGGGTTCCAGGCACCAGTGTCTATTTTTTTTCTTTGTAGGTGCATTTTGTTTCATTTTTGTGCTGTGATACCAGCCAGGGAAAACTAGCACAGGCTTTGGATTGAGGAAAAGGACTGAAGTTTCCCTAGGCCTAGCCCCGCCCCTGGCATGTAGTAGGTGCTCAAAACCTGTTAGCTGGAAACGTGCCCCAGGAAAGGGAAGAGCTTGGGGATGTCTGGAGGACAGCCATGGGCGGGAACAACAAGGCTGCCAATGATGGGAATAAACTCGTGGGTCGGGTGCCTCTTTCCTGGACCCCATAATGCCACATAGTAGGTCTGCCTTGAGGAAACTGACATGACTGTCTCTGTATCAGGCCCATCCACATGCAACACCTCTTTCTCCTGTGGAGCAATAAGACAGGGCCACTTTGACCTGCAGTAGGCTAGTATCCCCGCCAGCTCCATGAAGTAGGTAGGGTGGGAATGATGTTCCATTTCACAGATGAGGAAAACTGATCAGGGATGTAAATATTTGACCAAGGTTGCCAGTTAATCAACCAGGAGACAGGATGACAGCCCAGGCCTCTGGTTGGGTATCTTTTTGCCTTAGCCCTGAGTGAGCCAGCTTTATTAGAAGATCAGAGAAACACATCAGCCTCAAAGATATAGTCAGAAAATTAGCCTCCTCGTGTATGAAAGGAAAAGAGGTGGTCCACCCAAGAGCGAGGCAGTCAGCAGCATTGGGCACAGCAAGGAGCACTGCAAAGGGAGTCCGGGTCCCAGGTCTCAGCCCAGGTCTGACTTTAGCTTGCAGAGGACATCTGGTGAGTCCCAAGACTTCGGGATACTTAGAAAAAGAGATCCCTTCCTGCCGCAAGATCCTATGATTTTTAAGAATATGTGGTCTGCTTTCTATTTGAAATTCTTTCTCACTGTTTTCTTTTTATTTTTTCTTGTCGCCGAGGGCTCAGTGTGTCCCTTTCACATCATCCTGCCGTTTGTAAGCACACTCCACCCCGGGGGGGTCTACTGGTACCATGTCTCATTTCCATCACTAGGTCAGAAATCAGAGCTTGCCTACATCCACACGTGGCAGCCTCGGGATGGGGGCAGCAAGAAGTTCTTGGTGGCACCAATTCAAAATGTGTGTTTATTTTGCAGGACAAGTCACAGTGACTCCAGCATTTACATTCGACGACATGCTAATAGGTCTTTGGAATCGGTTAGTATGTGAATTTCTTCTTCTTTCATCCGGCCCCTGCTCATCAATTCCTTTCCATCCTTCCTCCTCCCCAGCCCAGAGCTTTGAAATGACTGACGTGCAACAGCTATGCTTTGGGATAGAAGACAAGCAAATTGAAACCTTGTCACTAAGCATAGTCCAATCAGATGTGCAGTTTGGGCAATAGGGGATGTAAATAAAGTGATGATTTTAAAGCCCAAAGGCATCTTTGTCATAACAAATGCATCCAAGACCCCAACCCTGCACACGCATCCAGAAAGATCACGTTCAAAGACAGAGGTGCCACATAAGCAGAGGATTCGCTTTGTCTTCGCAACCACTTAGCTGTGGATGTGTTGGGACCCAAAGCCCTGGGATCCACAGCTTGCCCTGATCCAGGTTGTTACGGGGGAGGGGACCCTTCCGTCTGCCCGTGGGAATAACGTAGAATAATACTGCATAGTTATTTTACTTTGGAACTAGATGTTTGCAAGATTGAGAAAATCATGGCATGCTCGACTTTGTATGTTTAAAATCATTTCATTTTCTGTTTCAGAGATTTCATCTTTACTAATTGGGTTGCGGGGTTTTGTTTATAAATTTCACTGTAGGAACATTTTAACTATGCTCAGTTGAGGAACGCAGCAGATCTGGATGACAGAAGAAACCGAATGCTAACCAGGTAGGTGGCAGTACTCCAAGCTTGGTGGGGCTTAAAAGGATATTTTTTCTTTAATTATGCAGCCTACCTTCTGGGGGTGGCTATTCTCCAACGAGGCTGTGTTGGATAACAGTATTAATAGTCTGGGCTCATGAAAGAAAATATCTGTTCCGGAAAAAATGAATGGAAATTGAATATGAGTGGGAGGGGAAAGTGGATATGAATTCATGTTGATGGGCAGGGCATGGTTCAGAAAATGACTCGGTTCAAAGACAGGTCTGGGTCATGAACCTGTAGCTGTATTTAGATGACACAGTGGTATAAGCTGGCCCTCTGAGGCAGAGCCAGGCGGAAGAGGTAGGGACGGGATACTGTGTGCGTTCTAAACGCTGTAGCCCCTGACAACTGTGTTCCTTCTGTGTCGCCACTGCAGGTACAATACTCAGAAGCTCACTGAGCTGATTTTACAGTTTTATGGCATCAGAACAGACATGAAGAGGGAATGCAAACATGCCAGGATGTCTATGAAAGTATTTCTTACTGTTGGAGAACTAAATGACCTAGACTAAGAGTGTCGAATTGCTGTAACACCGCCCATTTAGAGCATAGGCAGGCAGAGAAATCTAAAACTCTGACAACTCTGAGATGCCCCTATCTCTGTTAAAGTTATTGAATTACTTAATTTAATTGATTTTTTTTTTTAGTATTTGCCACGGGTTGAATTAGCTTGGAAGGACTTAGATTATTGGAATGGAAAGACCTTGTCTGAAAATTGCCCAACACCCAGGGGTGTAATCTTTACAGGTCCACCTGTCTGGCTACTAAAAAAAGAGGCAAGATTTGTTTCCCTCCCCTGCCATAAAATGGAAATATTAATTCACCTTTTCCACCAGCCTTGACATCCTCATAGGAAAATAGTACTTTTAGCTTTTATGAGATAGAGTCTTTGAAAATTGAACCCGCAAGGTTGAGAAGTGCAGTCGTGTTTTCCGTGCTTTTGAGCATTTATTACCCTTGCAATAAAAATATACAGTTTAAAATTTCTCTGAAAACAGTTTTAAGAAGGAGAAAGAAATTCTGTCCGTTGTCTGTTATCTGCGTGGGAATCGCTCAGTTTCCAGACCAGGGCAAAGGTTTAATCCCCTCTTGGCCTGGCCTTTCATTGTATCAGGAGATGGTCTAGGGAGAAGGAGGTAGTTTTCGCTTCTCATAATCTCCATCAACCTGATGACCCTGAGAAGCCCCAAATGACCCTGAGAAGCTTACACTCTAGGTTCTACAAATGCAGCTGCAAGCAGAGGCCCCCACGCCCAACTGCAATCAGATTATGGCTTCTGACCCTTTCCTGTCACCACCACACAATCCCCTTCTGGGCTTTCTCCACCAGGCAAAACTAAAATGTCACTTCAGCACTACCTTCTGTTAAAATAAGAGAAGAAAGATACATCTGACCAAAAGCTGGTAACCTGGTAATTATTTGCAAGGTTAGATTCCAAAAACAAAAACAAAACCTTGGTGGTACAGAGGTGTGTCTTTTTGTTGCTGATGGCTGTTTTTAAATGATCTGTCATCAGGGAACCTCCATTTCTTTCTTTAGATTCCTTAGGAAGTCCCCTCTATTCCTAGGGAAGAACAAAGAACCATCAGCTTCTAACTCTGAGTTAAGGGCACTGCGGTGTAAGGGAAAGCATCCTGGACTGGGTGTAGACCTGGCCCAGGTCCCAGCTGTATCACAAAGTCACTGTATGGCCTTGAGCAAGCCCCCCTCCCACCCCCTCTCCATGAGGCTCAGTTTGCCCATCTGCAGAATGGAGCCAACAGCTCCTCCCTCTTGGCGCTGTGAAGATGAACTGAGTGGGTTTGAAAGCTCAAAGCACCCCGGGACCCAGCCCTCCGCCTGGGTCTGCACCTCACTGGGAAGCCCTCAGCTCTCCAGTTGGGCAGTGAGGCTGGAGTACAGGGAGGGAGGGGGCTCCACTGGGCTGGAGACCCATTTGTGACTGCCTTGGTGTTTCTCCCCTCCTGCAGGAAGGCCAACAACTCAGGCGAAGCCAAGCTGCAAGAGATCCACAGCCCACAGAGCGACTCGCTGATGCAGTTCGTCCAGCAGCCAGACGTGATGTACTTTATCCTCTTCCTCTGGCTCCTGGTTTATTGCCTGCTGCTCTTCCCCCAGCTGGACATCAACAGACTCTGATGCGTGCGTCTGCATAATAAAAAGACAGGATCCTGGCCAGGGGTGGGCGGTCTCCTTACTTCCTTTTATTGCCTGCGAGGAAACTTAGACTCCCTCTCTCCACTTTTCTTTTTCACGTTTCCTTTTTCTCCTGTAAGTCCTAAGCACGCTTTTCTCTTTGGCTATGGACTCAACGCTCAGGTGTGTGGCCAGATCCTTGGGTGGGGTTTGTTTGAGTGCCTTGCTCTGTCAGGTATTAAGCTTTGTTATTAATACTCATAACTGGGTCTTAGCTCGCCCCACGTGCTGGTTTTTAAGGTCCCAGATGGACTTGAGTTTCTCGCCTCCCGATGAGAAATAGGATGGATGCCTCAGGGAGACTCCCACTGGGAAGAAAACTGCCCTACTTTCCTCCGAGAGGGGAGTCTGAGTGAAGGTGCTGGGGGTCCACGCACCTGTTGTGGTCTGGTGATTGGTCGTTTTCTTTGGGGGGATATCAGAGCAGCACAGAGCTGCCGGGTCCAGCAAAGGGCGTCCATGAACGGCAAAATTCGAGGAAAGGAAGGCTAGGTCATGAGCTGCAGTGCATACTTGTTCACCCTCGTTTTCTTTTTTGTGGGGGGCATGCATTTTAATTTTGCTTTTGCATTGATTGAACTGAGGTAAAGCTGTGATTTTCAAACCTTTCCCATCTATGGAATCCTCCTTTCAAGTGGATTCTCAGGGGCCAGTCTAGTTGATACATGAAAAGCAGAGCTTTGGCTGACACAGGGCAAGGCCTGGGATCCCTCTCGCTTTGCCCGGGCAGCTCCTGGCTTCCACTCGTGCCTCTTGAGGCATCTGTGCTGGTACCCAAGGCCCCGCAGGGCACTGTCAAAAAAAAGCCCCCGAAAGCCCCGAGGAGGAATGCAGAAGTGGCCTCGCTGAGCATGAGCTCTGACTGATGTTAGAGCAGGAAGTGGTCCAGCACGTTCCTGCTCCGAGAGAGCTTTTGTGCACACCTGCCTCACAATGCGAGTCTCAGCACGGGCATCTTTTGTGGTCAGTTATGATGGGTTTCTTGAAAAGGAAAAGGGTTTCTGGAAAGCACGCCGAGAAGTAACCAGAACAGGCAGGTGGTGAGAGGACAGAGGCATCCACCTGCCCTTCCATCTTCCTTCTGCCCTGGGCTCCCTCCGCTCCCTGCTTCCTGCCAAGATGCAGGCCATGCGTCCCTGTGTATTACTTGCCCCTCCCATTGTCCTCCCCCTCAGAAAGCGTGTATATGGTGAGACTTATAAAACCACAGCCTATTAGGTCAGGAGGGGCATTCAGACGGCATCTGCTCTGCTGAACCCAGAGATGCAGAGCTGGTTGACCAAGATCACACAGCCAACCAGGAGCGGACTTGCAAGTGTACCCAGGCCACCTGATGCCCCATCCAGAGCTGTCCCCTCTTTTAGGGAACTTCCATTGGGCCCATGAATGTCCTGAAAAAAAAATAATAAAATGAATAGATAAGAATGTCCTCATTTAAACAAAACCAGAATTTTTAGGTCAACCACCGACCTTTGTTTTTTCTCGTGATTTTCCCATGAGGAAGTTTTGTTCACTTTCAGGCTCATTGCCTGTTCCTTCTGGAATACCCTCGACAGCTCCAACAGCTTGTCAGCTGACACACCAGTTTTGTTGTTACTCCAAGAATCACGCTTCTCTCTCAGCAGGGCAGGGATTTGCTTATTTCAAACGGGGGGTCTCAAGTTTACAGAATTCCAGCATGGCCAAAAGAATTGACGTAGCGCATCTGAGTCGATGACAGCCAAAGCCTGGCCTCTAACCCACTCTGGCTATAGGCTGCTTTCTCTCCACGAACGAATCTAAGCCTTCCCAGCTGAAAGCTGTTCGGAGTTTGGAGCGATTCCATCTCGAAGGCCGAGTGTCCCATGGAAAATGAGCTAATTAGTGACCTCCCTGGCATCACTGAAAGCTGAAAGGTACAGATAATAAAGACTATGTGTGTGATATTTTATAACCCTGGACACCATGCGGTCCTCACCTAAATTAGATGCTTGAAAAGCCAGGGAAGAGCTGACCCGAACGTTAATCATTTCATTTTACGGGTCTAGACCTTGTTCAGAAAAGTCTCTGCAGGTTTCTTCTCTCACCCATTACAAAGTGTAATGTTGTTTAAAACCATCTACTGGCAAGAAGCCTGAAAGTCATTTGGTTCAGGGTGGCAGCAAACTGATTTTTTTTTAAAAGAAAAAAAAAAAATCTCACTTGATTACAGGCGTGTGTGAAAGAAGTCAGATATAGAAGGTGGGTAAGAAGCCTGCAGGACAAACCACTCCATGGCTTGTATTTAAGAATTTATTTTTAATTCTTATCCAAGTAATACATGTTCATAGTTCAAAAAGAAACAAATACTATAAGACTTTTAATGAAAACTAGCAATCCCCTATGGTTGCTCTCTAGAAGTAACACTTTCACCTGTTTTAGCTGTTTCTTCTAATATTTACCTTCGCATTTCTACATAACATGCTTATACTTCTTTTATTTTAAAAAGTAATCTAGAAACATCTACTGGCTTGCTACCGTGGTAGAGAAGGATCTTGCTCTTACCCATACCGTGCTTTGTTTTTCCAGTATAGTTAGATATGTTATTTGGTACATCTCTCTTCATTGTGGGCATATGAGGACTGTTTACTTGTGAGCCAAGTAGTGTACTATAGTTACACGTCCTTTCTCGTCAAATTTTTTCTCCCGCCTTGATGATGATGATTGATGATGATGATGATGATTTTGGTGTGGCACATCTTAGAAAAGAACATGGGAAGTAAATATTATTGTAAATAGTTTGAGATTTTGCATAACTTAAAATATCCTTATTCTGCCCTTACCCAGGTGTAGCTGGATATAGAATTGTGGGTGGAAAGTAATACCCTCCCACCACCCCCCAGCGTGGTTGTTGAGATTCCTGATGCCATTCTGATTCCCAGGCCTTTAGCTGTGACTTGGGTTTCTCCACCCTCCCAGGAAACATTTAAGATCCCTTCATTCTTAGTGTTCTGAACTGTCCTGATGGTGTTGTACCCTTGATGGTGTACCTCGTGCTGGATTCTCATGAGAAACTTCTTAAATTTTCTTGTAATTGTTCACATTCTTTCTTTCTGTACCACCTGTTGTTCCAATGTTGGACTTCCCAGGCTAGACTTCTAATATTTTTTTATCTTTTCTATTTCTCATCTCTTAATTTTTTTTTTGATCTGCTTTCAGGGGTAGTTATTTAGCTTTATCTTCTCAATATACCTGATGAATGTTTTATTAATTTTTAATTTCCAAAACATTTTATAGTGTCCTGTTCTTGTTTCATGGGTGCAGAACTTATTTCTCTGTGGATGTTCATGATAGTGGGGTTTGGGAGAAGTTCTTTTCTGCTCTCTGTTTTGCCTTTATTTCCTCTAAGTTCCCTTTCTCTTAGTCGCACTCTCTGTCTTTCACATTACAAGTTTTCTTCAGATATCTAGTGATCCGGTGGATTGGTTTGTATGTAAGAATGATACATCAAAAAATGGGTAGGAAGTTCTGTGTATCAACTGGTGGATTTTTCTGTAGGGTCACCAGGTGGGCACCTGGACTCTTCATGAGAGGACCACACATATCAATATTTGCAGGTCTTTTCTCATTGTGTTTCCTTAGAGATATTTCCACTTCTCTCCTGCCTGAGATAAAGGGACATACGCAGAGCTGCTACTAGCCTATGCAGGGCCCTCATGCAGTTTCAAAAAGGGCATTCCCTCTGAGTGGATGGATGACTTAGAAATAGGTGCCCCTGTGTGCAGAAGCCACCCGTGGGCACTTGGCCAAACTGGCAGAAGGCATCTTTTGCCTCTTTCTCCAGGGAAAGGCTTGAGGAGCAGAGTAAGGGCTAGATTTTAACTCCCAATTGCCCCTTTAGCCAAGCACCTTTGTGCCGTGCACGGGCTGGAGGGCCGTACCCAGCGATGCCGGCACACACCTGAGTGCCGGCACACACCTGAGTGCCCGCATCCTGACTCTGAGCAGGCATCTCATCACGGTCGGTGTGTAGACTCGCTGAATCGCTCCCGCCTCGCCGTGCCTGGTGTCGCTGGGTTAGAGCTCCTCTGCTTCCCCCCGAGGAGTCGCCTGCTGACGCCGCTTGGTGCTGGTGCCTCTCCTCTGCCCGGGCAGTGCGTGGTGTGGGGATTCCTCGGCCCTGCTCCCGTCTCCCTCAGTTCTGCCCCTGCCACAAATGGGTTGGCATCTCTCGCCTACTGTCATCTCCTCTTCATCCCTTTGTCTTTATGATTCCATCACTTCCATTCCTTTGCTCTTATTTCCGTGGGGTTTCACCAGGGAAGACACCATCTTGCATCGCAGGTCCCACGTTCGCTCTCTCCCTGCTTGTTAGGTGGCTCGCTGCCCTGTGGACGCGCTTGTGAACGCGCCCTGGGTCCTGCTGAGCCATGGTCTGCGAGCGCCTTCATATGATGCTGGGCCGCGTGAGGAGAGGCGAGAGAGCCCCTGGAGCTCCCCTGGATGCCACGGTGCAGATAGGATTCTCCTTCCTTCCCTCCTTTCCACCTCCTGCCCCGACAAAACTACCTTAGAGCTCCCGCTCCCCGCCAGCTTCCTGGAGTCATGCACCTTCTAGGTTTTCTTTGCCACCGTCACTTCGCTGGGAAACAAGCGGTCCACACTGGTGTCAGCCGCGAGCAAACCGGCTGCTCCCTCTGTGGATGGCTGTTTGGAACTTTGTGAACAGTTCCTCCTGGTCAAGCCCGGCCTCTGTCGGGAGTGGGGCTCCCACCAGGACTGGGGACCAGGGAGTACCCCACTCCGTGCCCCCTAGAAGCCACCCTGGGCACAGGCTGCTTCTCCCTTTCTGGGGTTCAGCGGAGTTTCCCCAGCTCTCTCTTCCCTTCCCCATGCAGTGCTGGCCTGATCTTTTTGAGGGTCGAGCTCATAGAAGGCGGAAGATTTGGAGGCTGCCTGCCTGTGTAGTCGATCTTCATAAATTATAGGTTATTTGATAGCCTTAGGGATCACGTCAGGGTCTAGTGCCTCATTTAGGAAATGAGAAAACTGACGATCGGGAAGGAGAAATGACTAGTCACATTGCTCGTTAGTGCCCTCGGGAGGGACGTCTGGATGCCAAGTTTCCTACAGAACTCCAGCCTCCAGCCCCTGCAGCTAAGCTGCACTTCCCTCGTCACCAAGGACTCAGAACATCGCAGAGCTGATCTCTGAAACACAAGCCAGAGTAAACCAGGAAAGGATGTATCTCTGAATATCAGAATTCACGGTGGCTTCTTTGTTAAGAGTTGTTCTCTTTCCGTGGTCGTGTCACTGGAGAGCAGCCCTGTGACACACTCTTTCACGCAAGCTCGGTTTTCCTTAACCCTCCAGAAGGCCCACTGCAGTTTGGAGCCGTGGCCTCTCTTTCCTTTTGGCTTGGAGACCTTCCCAGCAATTTCTGTTCACGTCCTAAAGTCCCCGAGGTGGTCAATGTGGGAGTTTCAGATCCACGTGGCTCCTCAGAACCTTCCCAGTGACACTCTGGCCAGGAAACAAGAGCCCACGAAACCCTCCGGGTGCAGATGTGTTATTTCTCTTGCCCTGACATTGCATCATCTCTGCTGACACCGCCTTCGGGGCGAGACTTAGCGTCCTGGGGCTGCAGCTGCTGTCCACAGTCCCCGCTGAGTATCAGGCTCTTCCTCCGGCCCGTCCAGCTGCTCTCAGGATGAAGGCCTTGACCTGGGCTGAGCCGCTGAAGGCTGAGAGCTGGCGTGAGTGATAACTCGCTTATTTGCTGGAAATAGCTGCGGACTTTGCCTTAACGGTTAGCCGGTGTTAGGGAACCAAGAAATGAGACATGGGTTCTTTGCTGGATGTTGAGTCCCATAGATCTTTTCGGCTCTGCCTCTTGTCAGGCGCTTTGTGGAGGAACAATAGTCAGCGCAGGGAAGTGAGCCCAATACCCGTGAAGCGTGGACTCTGCATGCATGGCGCCCAGAATCTTCCATTCCCATCTCATGCACACCCCGTGGCTTCAGGCTCCAGGTGAGCCCTGGCCCTCCTTGCTCTGATGTGTGACAGCACCACAGTGACCTGCAAGCCTTCAAAGTCCTCCACCCCCGTGGGCGCGACCAGCTTGGGAAGGGGCAAAGGCCTGGAGGCTCTGAGCCCCTACTTCCCTAGGGTCAGCAGAGGTCATCAGAGTTCCGGGGCCCCTCTGACTCTTCTGGAATTGCCGGACCCCTCAGCGGCGGGAAGACCGACTTAGGTGCTTATAATTCGTTCTGAGAACCTTGATGAAAACCCAGCCCTGGGCTGTAGCACCAACAAGCCAGAAAAATATCCTCGTTTATGGGAAGAAGACAGCCAGTATTTTACGCTGTTTGACCACGTGGTTTTAAACACACACACCACTCAGTAATCTACCGCCCTGATCCCACTGCTAACTTCAAAATCCCTGACACTTAGATGTCAAAGCCAACTTTCATCTAGCAGGAATCTCTTTAACTGAAACTCCCCCCGCCCCTTTTTTTTAATCACTCCCTTCTCCCTTCTCCGGAAGGTTTTATGGAATAGGGGAAGAGGGCAGGTTCAGGAATCACCCAGATCTAGGTTCAAGACCCAGCTCTGTCTCCAGATATCTGGATGACTGGTCAAATTTACCTCTCTGAGCATCTTCTGTGCAGAATCGACACTCAGTACATATTTGCTGAGTGAGTAATAGCTTCCTTGTGAGCTTGTTATAATGTCGTAAAATGCTCAGTAGCTCCGTGTCTGCATGTCCCTCCTCGCCAAGCTTTGACTAGACCTCCTTTCAGTTCGTTCAGTTTACCATCGCTTCTTCTAGCCTCTCTCCAATCCGCCTCCATCTTGCCAGCTGCTCTCTCAAAGCTAGCTCATGCCTTTTACGAGAGGAAGCCGAAGCCAGCGTGTACCCACGAACTCACTGGACCCTTAACAACAGTCACGGGAGGTGGTTCTTTCAGAGAGGAAGCTAAAACACAAGAAGGAAAGATAGCAAGGTCATAGAGCTGGCAAGTGGCAGAACCATGATCAAAGGACTCTTCCTTCCAAATGCTGATTTCCACCCTAGACTTTGCTGCTTAGAAAATAAGTTACGCCTTAACGCGATTCTGATTGTTGGTGACTTTGGCCTTGTTGGCACGCGTGGGTGGAAATCTCAGAGTTGGGCGGGTTTAGCAGTTGTATTGCAACCCTCACCTGGCGTTCTTCCCCTTCCCAAGTTTCTGCATACTTTGACCCCCCAACCCATATCAACACTGCTTAAATATCTCCTTCATCCTCATTTGGTAAAAATGACTAATACTGTACATCAACTATACTTCAATTAAAAAATAAATTAAAAAAATTTAAAATGACTGAGGACACCCCAAGTTCAGGTTTTAACCTAAGGTTGCAAATTGACAACCAAAATGACTGCGTCTAAAGGGTCTTTAGCAGCATAACCTCAGTGTCTAACATCCAAGATTGAATGACTTTAATTAACTGCCCCCAGGTAGTCACTCTTCACTTCTTCTCACACACGCTTTTCAGAGTAGAAGTGAGGCTTCCTCCTTCAAAAAGAAAATCTCACTGTGCTGGGCAGAACACAAGTGAAATAGGGACGAGACCATGGATTACTTGGAGGAAGTTAGAACTGGTTGGCCTGTGAGATAGGAATCATTATTTTTCCTTTGTTTTGAATTGAAAAGTTGTGATTTTTGCATTGTTGCAGAAAGGAATAGAAAAATGTCTCTTAATAGGTTTGTTTTCCATTTGCAAAAGTTCAGACTTCTTTTAGACCCACCGGAAGTCAGTAACAGCCTATTCTCTGTAAGACTTTGCTATGAGGACAACCACCACATGCCTGTATTCTTAAATGTCATGCAAGGATTGAAACACTGTTTAAAAGGAAACTCTGGGGACTTCTCCAGTGGTTAAGACTCCACCTTCCAATGCAGGGGGTGCGGGTTCGATCCCTGGTCGGGGAACTAAGATCCCACATGCTGCCTAGTATGGCCAAAAATTTAAAAAAAGGAAACTGAAAGTGTCTGTAACCTAGAGCGTTGACATTGTTCCAAAGTAGGATAGCACTGGCCTGGTCATCAGGACCCCAGGTCCTAGCTCCGGCCCACCTGCTGTGACACCTTGAATAATTCATTTACCTCTCTGGGTGGAAAGGTGGAAGACCTCCTTTTAAAAGTCTTTCCTAGGTTTAAAAATCCAAAGGTTAGCAAATTAGTCTTGTTTTCTTTTTAATCCCAGTAAGTGGCCTGTTTGCTTAGAATAAATGCACCTCTGCATTTGTAAATGAATTCCAAAGCTTAGGGCATGGCTTCCGGCTTTAGTATCTGAGAAAGGTGCCTTTGGAAAGGGTTTGGTAAAATAAAAGGTAGTCTGTTGAAGGTGTGGGGTGAAAGTTTGGAGTAGAACGTGGGAGACCTGCTTCCTAGGACTCCCAGAACTAAACTGGTCTCCTTAAATTAAGTCAGCATCTGAGGCAATTTTCTTGGATTCCTTGAAATTCACAAGTTCAGCTGCAGGCATATATAGATGTAAACAGCTGGACCTTTCTATCCTTCCCATCTTTTTCCCTGTCCCCTCGTAGACTCGAAATAGATAGGCACAGAAATTCCACTCGAATCAGAGGCTGCTTCCATTCTAGCACTGGATCCCTGAAGCCAAAGACTGGCATGTTTGTATAGAATGTCCCTGGGTTGGGAGTGGGACTGGGCGAAGGGGTGCCATGAAGCAGAGACCCTGTCTCCTTGAAATTACACCCTAAGTTAGCTACCTGCATCACTTGCACTGGTGTTGGTAACATCAGCCAAAGACAAAGAGTAAAAGAGGAAGGATGGTTGTTCCCTACCGTACATGGTCAGGAACAATTATTAAACCTGGAAGCAGGAGTTTGTTCAAAGTGTATTGTATTGGATGATGATAGGTATTTATTTTTTCAAGGTCTGTAATACGTTTAACAGATTTAATGCTACAGTTTCTTGTAATGTCATGGCAGGACTTAATTGATAATGTCTGAATATTTTTACTGAGAGCTCTAAGAGAACTATTGAAAAAAAAGCAAAATGTTATTTTGTAGTACAAGAATTATTTTGTCTATTTAGTACATACATAGCTGTAGCTTTGTAAAAAAGGTATCTTTGTAAAAAAAATTGTATGAACATGCACTCTTATTTATTGACTATTGTAAATGAAGATATAAATGACTATTTGCATAATTTATACCTGTGGGAAATTAACTGGAGTATTTGTTATTTGACTGTTTTCTATTAAGGACTATTAGGCTTGGTGCTATGATGAATGGTCTTGTAAAATTACATGTAACCTTAAGAAAAATTTTGAGTATAAATTTCATGAATTGACCAGCTCATCGATAATTCTTATTTCCACGTATGTTCGTGCCTTTGCCAACCAGAAATGATTCTATCTTTCCTTTGTCCCAACAAAGAGTACTATTGCCAGGTAAAAGTGACACCAATTGGCTGTAGAATTGTAGAGACTGTAGGGAATCTACTCTTTTTAACTATTAACTTGTCTTGAACCTTTGCAGGTGAACCTCCAAGAAGGAACAATAATGGTAGTGGTGGTGGCAGTTATTGTAGGAGTGATGGTGGCTCTATGGCTGTGGAGCTATGCTGCCTGCTTGGGTTTGAATCCTGGGTCTGTCTCTTACCGACTGTGTGATTTGTAACAAGTTACTATAGTAGCCTGGGTCTTCCAGAAAACAGAGCCTGAGTCAAACCTTATGTGCTTATGCATCATTGCTGGGGGGATGGGGGCACGGGTGCAATCCCAGGGCAGCAAGAGTGAGGCAAGGAAGGAGGGAAAGCAAATCAAAAGTGGTGCAACAGGTATTTATCGTGTACCTACTAGGCATCAGGCACTGTTCTGGTCGCTGAGAATAGAGTAATAAATGAAACCAAAGTCCTTGTACTCGGAGAGCTTACATTCTAGTGGCGGAGAGAGACATAAACAAAATAGGTAACATATACAGTATGTCAGATACCTATCAATAAGTGCTGTAAGAATGATTGGGACAGGAGCACCAGTTTGGGGGTGGATGGGGAGGTGATATAGTGTTAATAATCAAGAGAGGCCTCTTTGAGAGGGAGACATTTGACTAAAGACTTGAAGGAGATGCCAGGACCAGTCACTCGAATAACTGGAGAAGAGCTGTCTAAGCAAAGGGAAGAGCAGGTGCAAAGGCACTGTGGTGGGATCATGGCTGGTGTTTTTAGGGGGCGCCAAACAGCCTGGTGTGGCTAAAGTACACTGAGTGAGAGGGGAGAGAAGTAGGTGAGGACTTTACTGGGGCAGGTCAGGTAGGGCTGTGTTGGATGTTATAAGGACCTTGGCCTTCACCCTGAGTGAGCTGGATCCCCTGGAGGGTTTTGAGCACATGCTGACTTACATTTTAGCAGGCTCACCCTGGCTGCCATGATGAGAGTAGACTGGGGAACAAAGGCAGGGTACGGAGGCCAGCTAGGAGGCCACTGCAACAGTGCAGGGGAGAGATGACGATGGTACAGACCAAGGTGGGCACCGTGGTGGTGATGAGCAGTGGTTAAATTTGGATATATCGATACTACGAGAGCAGACCCTCTGGATTTGCTAATGGATTGGGTTTGGGGTGTGACAGAAAAGGTCAAGAAAGGCTCCAAAGTTTGGCTTGAGCAGCAGGAAGGGTGGAGGTGCTCTGGGCTGAGACGGGGGAGACATGGGAGGAGAGGTTTCGAGTCTGAACTTGCCACGCTAAATTGAGATGACTGGTAGATGTCTCCTTTCCCAAGTGTACATGGTCCTACAGTGTGGGGAATGCCCCTGGGGTGACTGGTCACCTGCCAACCCCGGGATGGCCCAGCCCCGATGGCCCCTAGCTGCTCTGCTGCTATGTCGCATTTGAGGCTTGGGGATCCCTGATGGGTTTTGGAAGCCCAGGTCCCCTGTGTACCAGGAGGCCATTCCCGAGGAGCCCCCAGACTGGGTGCTCTGTCACTGCCCCCAGCTCTGCATCCCACCCCAAGGCAGGCCTTCCCTCCTCTCCCCCTGCTGTCTTTAATCTTTCGAACACAGATGCCAGAAGGCCCGTCATAAACCTCCCTTGACATGTGCAGAACCTGGTCCGTGCTTGAATGGAGAAAGTGTAGGGTGAAAACACATCGAACCATCTGATCATATTAAAAAGGGGGCGGGAGGGTAACATGATAGGAAGAGAGACCCTGCACTTGGATCGCTGAAGCCTGTAACCAGCTGTGCATAATCATGTTTGAACTTGGGAGCTTGAGTCTTAATTCGGACAAGGTGGCGATACTACAGAAAGCTCAAAGGAAGATGGGGTGATATTTTTCTTTCCATTAATTGTCTTAACACGTAGGATTAGTTTTAGCTGCCTTTGACAGAAAACCCACAAAAGCAGTGGCTTACACCCGATGGAAGTTCTACTCTTGTCTCTCCGAGAGAGAGGCCATCGATCCAGGTTGGCTGGACAGCTTCTCATCCTTCCCGCGGCCCCCAGTGTTCTTCTAGCTGCATCCTCCCTAGAGCACCATCTTTGTCCTCGTGGTCCAAGATGGCGTCCGTCCATCCAGACCACACATCCGTGTCCTGTGCTGTGGAATGGAAGGAGAGGCGGAAGTGGGCCCCCCCGCCTGTAAGACTTCCCAGAAGAACCACATATCAGCTTTCATCCCATTGCCTGAGCTGAGTCCCTGGTCACAGCTGCCAGGGAGGCAGGACGTGGGTCCTTGGACCAAGCACGCTGCTCAGTGAATTGCTAACAGGAAGAGGGCTGTAGGACAGCTAGCAGCTTTGGTGACACTTGGCTCAGTCCTGCCTGTCAGGTTGGGCCAGATGTGGGCAGTTTCTTCCTCACACAGTCTTGTGTGGAAGGCCTCCTGGGTCCACGGGGCTCGGCGTCGGTGATAAAGACAGGAATGAGATCAAGTCCGTCCTTGGAAGGAGCTCTCTGACGAGCCGGAGAGGAAAGTGATGCCTATGGAGGGCGGCTACCTTTTCTTTCTTTTCTTAAAATAATAAGCATGAACATTTAATTAGAATTTAATTGCATTGGAAAACACGGAGAAAAATCACACCACTGGATAGATGGTATCACTAAAAAAGCATGATTAACGTTGCCCAATGGGCGCTGCTACCATTTCTGGAGCGCTCTCCCAGATGCTGGACTAGAAACTCATTGCACGATCATAAATCTTTCAAAACACCCCGTGGGGTGGTGGCCACATCCTGCCCATGAGAAGGAGCAGGAAAAAAATGAAGGTGGGGAAAAAGGGGGGCCGGAAAAATGAGGGTGGGAAAAATGATTTCATTCACATGCTGCCCAGCTGAGTTAGAATAAGAACATGGGGCCACCAGACTTTTCCCATCACGTCAGCCTGCCCTCTGTGCCCCCCCCAGGAAATGGCCCCCGAGAGAACGTGAACTGAGGCACAGGGTCCACGGCTGCTCCCAGACAGGGCTCACAGAGGCCCGGAGGGAGAGAGCAGCTGCCATTTCCAGTCTGAGGCCCACATCCTGCCATGGGGCGGAAAACTGGACAGGGGAGCTTCCCTGGCCACCCTGTATCAGGATCAGCTCTCCTAGGGACCCCAGGTAAGTCTCAACGTTCCCAGGCCTCAGTTCCTTCAAATGTGAAATAGCAATAACAGCCCCAAGGCAAGGCCTGAAATGAGATACTGTCTGTGAAAATACCCAAGAAATAACCCAAAGACAAATGTTCATGATAGTAGAAGAGCATCCTTCTTTCTTTCTCCCTTAAACAACAGAGTCCTAAAGTTCCAATTATCTTTGTCTTATAACTCAATCCCCTCCTACCCAATATTCATCATTGGCAGACTCTTTTGTGCCACTGCCATCACCCTCGAAATGTCCTGACAGCTTCAATGTTCTAGCTGGACAGCAGCGTTTCTACCCTACACTTCTCTCTGGCCCCGGGCAGCGATGTCCCAGCTACTGAGATTTGGCATGAAGGGGCAGAATTAATTCACGTAGAGAGCTCCATCACTGCCGACAGTTTGAGAATCCTTGTGCTAAGTCAGCCCTACTGGGTTGTATTGGCCGGTCTGTAGTGACCACGAAAAGAAACTAAAGGCTGAGTGTAGTCTTTCATCTTGTAAGTTGATTGTCTGTTTGGGGGCGGGGGTGGGTACAGTTCGCTTTCAAATCACATAGGTGCCATTTTATGTGAAATTACTCGCTAAGAAATACCAACATTAGCTCAGTCCCTGGAGACTCTGGAGGGTCCCAGACGACACCCCTTGCAGGAATGTGCACCCAAAGACGGAACCTGGTGAGCACCGAGGACTGGAGCCCCGCCCATCTGAGCACAGAGTTCCCTAAAACCAAAATCTAGGCCTTCCCAAGCTATCTGGTAAAGGACTTTTTTTTTTTTTTTTAATTTATTTATTTATTTATTTATTTTTGGCTGTGTTGGGTCTTCGTTTCTGTGCGAGGGCTTTCTCCAGTTGCGGCGAGCGGGGGCCGCTCTTCATCGCGGTGTGCAGGCCTCTCACTGAAGGACATTTTTAAAATGTATTTATTTCCAGTCTATCATAGACCAACTTTTGTAAAATACAACACAAATTAAATACCCCAAAAATGATATTAAAAAATGACATAGGGGCTTCCCTGGTGGCGCAGTGGTTGAGAGTCTGCCTGCCAATGCAGGGGACACGGGTTCGAGCCCTGGTCTGGGAAGATCCCACATGCCGCGGAGCAACTGGGCCCGTGAGCCACAACTACTGAGCCTGCGCATCTGGAGCCTGTGCTCCGCAACAAGAGAGGCCGCGATAATGAGAGGCCCGCGCACCGTGATGAAGAGTGGCCCCCGCTCGCCGCAACTAGAGAAAGCCCTCGCACAGAAACGAGGACCCAACACAGCCATAAATAAATATATAAATAAATAAATAAATAAATAAATAAATAAATAAATAGATAGATAACCCCACCACCACCAAAAAAAAAGACATAAAAAATACAAGTCCTAATTTTTTATTATTAAATTCAATAGACAAAAATTATCCTGTTGCATCCCTGGAAGATGAATTTACCTCGTAGAGGCCCATGGGCCTGCAGGAAGCCAGAAACAAGCCCCATGAGTAGCACTGCCTGAAACCACCTGCACCTCCTACCTTCTAAAGGGAAATTATCATCTTTGTTTTTGTCTCAATGCAAGCACAATAGTTTTTCATGAATAGTCACTACTTATCTAAACTTCTAGGTCACAGCTGACTGGTTTATTTTCTAATAATTTTCAGTTTGCTTGCAAAGAGTACAAGGCACTTGAAGACATGTGGTCTAATTTTGTTTTGATGGTATCCCTCTAAGTTTCATAAAGGCCTGTGGTATTTCTTATTTGACTGATGGTATAGCTGGACTGAAAAAGGTCATTTGATCTGATGAGGAGGGGGGACGAGGGGCAGCCCCACTGCAGCACCCACTTGAGGTAGCCGACACCACACAAGCCCATACGCGCCAGGGCTGCCCAAGTGCCCTGGGAAGTGGCTGATGAAGGAGTCATAGGAGTTTTGTCCCAACCAGCCTGGACCGGTCCAGCCATGAGCCTCCCTCACCGAACACAGCTCTGGCAAGTAGGCTGGCCCGCCACTAGAAGAATTACATCCTGCCAGGGCGAGGCACTGTCTAGGGCCTGTGGCTACCAGAGATGCAGGAGATTTTGTCCAACTGTCACCCTGAAGACACAGGAGAACGCCTGGCTTCAGTAAACCTGCATCCTCCAGGATCATCAAGGCACCAGACAGGACTGAACCAAACCAGACTTCTCCCCACCTTTGAAACACTCAGGGAGGCCTGGACACAAACTGGGGAGGGGGTCAAATCCCGAAATGTCCTCCTATGTACCTCATGTGAAATAGTAGCTGGCGTTGCACTCCAGGGACCAATGAGACCTGTAACCAGAGATGGACACCCCATTACATAGATGCTATGGGAAAATGTTTAGTTTTTCTAAATCTATCAAAAAGTAGTAGCTTTCACTTTTAGCAACTGTGTGATAAGTGGGATAAAAGTCTAGGCTGCCCTCCCCTTCCCTAGCACATTCTATAACTCATGTTTCAAAGTCATTATTAAGAACTAATTCATGGACTTCCCTGGTGGCGCAGTGGTTAAGAATCCGCCTGCCAATGCAGGGGACGTGGGTTCCAGCCCTGGTCCGGGAAGATCCCACATGCCGCGGAGCAACTAAGCCCGTGCGCCTCAACTACTGAGCCTGTGCTCTAGAAACCGTGAGCCACAACTACTGAGTCCACGTGCCACAATTACTGAAGCCCGCGCACCTAGAGCCCCTGCTCTGCAACAAGAGAAGCCACTGCGATGAGAAGCCCGCGCACTGCAACGAAGAGTAGCCCCCACTCGCCTCAACTAGAGAAAGCTGGCACGCAGCAACAAAGACCCAATGCAGCCAAAAATAAATAAAGTAATTAATTTTTTAAAAAAAGGAAAAAAACCTAATTCATCCCTGTGTCTATGGCCCTGGTAGATGTGGTCTCCACATCATTTAGGGACTAAATTCAGCTGCATGTTACAGAAATCTGGCTACGATGCTTTCACCACACAGGGTTAATTTCTCACACAGGACATTGAAGCAGTTGGTCCTGAGGTGCAGCGGCTCCATGATGTCATCAAGGGCTCAGGTTTCTTCCGTCTTCTATTCTGCCATCGTAGCATGTGGCTTCCCCGTCGTGGTCTCTTCTGGTCACAAGATGGCCTCTGCAGCCCCAGCCTCACATCTCTGTGCCAAGAAAGTAAAAGGAAACTACAAGCAGAAAATAAAATAGACCCCCCAGACTCTCATGTAAAACCCATTAGCCGACACTGTGAAATATGGCCAGCCCTGGGCTGCAAGGGAGGTTGGGAAACGTAGTTCTGTAGCTAGGAATTTTGCTGCCCCGTGAGAAAGAAGAATATGTTGATAAAGAAAGAAAGAACAAATCCTGGGGAGGACTGTCTGCTCCAGCCTCCTCTTATCCATCTTGGGAAATGGATTTAGCTCATTATTTTCCCAACGGAACAACTGATGATAATGACCACTAATTAAGTATCTATCATAAACCAGAAAGGTTGTCAGACACTTCACGCTCATGTTCTCCTTCAACCTTCACAATAATAACCCCGAAGGTAGATTATTATCCTCCCCATTTTATAGATGAAGAAATAAATGGAGACTGAGAAATATCAAGTGCCTCGTCCAAGGTGGCACACAGGCAATTGATGACAATATCTAAATTTTAACCCTGATGTCTCTGTCCCTAAAATCTAACTTTCCACTGTAGCTGAACATACATCTTGATGATTGCTTCAGAGGAAGGGCTGGGGCTGAGAGATTTTCATGCTGAAGATTATTCTTCGAAATTCAGCATCTTTTGTATCCTGGCTATGTTCCTTTGCTGCCTGTCTCATGGGTTAACTCACTGATATAAACAATCTGGCACGCAGTCTCAGATGGCCATCTGCTTTATTTTGGTTTCCACAGATATTTTTGTAGCAAAACTCCTGTAAACACAAGTGCTTGAAAGTTCACTTGTCTCTTGGAGTCCAGTGGAACCTGAGTCTTAAGGAAATTGATCAGTGAGAAGCCTTAGTGCCAAGCAAAAGAAATTTATTCTGGATGATTAAGCAGAAAGACGTAAATTAAGATGATAGGGATGGAGTAGGAATAATGCTGGGGAGGGGCTGGGGAGGGTGTTGTTTATTTATTACGTTTGTATAACTAGCCATAAAGTCCTCCAAAATAAACTAAATAAGTAAATAAAAGGATATGGGCTTGTTCATAGAATTGTTGGGAGGGGTAGAGAACCAGGTTTGAGGCTAAAGCTTGGAGAACAATACCCAATTTGATGAGAAAATCTCTGCAGGGGTCCTGCCCCACTGAGCCCTCAGGAAAGGCACCAGCCCCTGACCCCCGCTGCCCATTCAACACAAGGAGCTCAACCTTGCAGGCCCCCACCATGGTTGCCTCCCCCAAAGCCAGATGCCCCCATCACCACCACACCAGCAGCAATACAAGAGCCTGTTTTCTCACTTTGCCCACTTCCAAATCAGTTTTACATGGGTGTGTCCATGCCATACTCTAGCTTCAATTCTCATAAGAGTTCTCGTTCTTATATTGGGAGCAGGACTCCATAGGCGGGGATTTCTCTAGGTGTAGAAAGACCATTCAAAAGATGAGGGACGGGTAACACGAGGGATCCTTGCAGTGATGGAAATGTTCTGTATCTTGACTGTATCAATGTTAGTATCCTGGTTGTGATATTGTACCATAGTTGTGCAAGATGTTACCATTGGGAGAACCTGAGTTAAGGGTACAGAGGAGCTCTCTGTATTACATCTTACAACTCCGTGTGAACCTACAATTATCTGAAAATAAAAGTTTAACTGTAAAAGGCATTAAGAGAATGAAAAGACAAGCCACAGGCTGGAAGAAAATATTTGAAAAACATATCTGTTAAAGGACTTGTATCCATAATATACAAAGAACTCTTAAAACTCAATAAGAAAACAAACAACTCAATTGAAACTGAGAAAAAGATCTGAATAGACACCCACCAGTGAAGATATACAGGTAGTAAATAAGCATATGAAAAGATGCTCAACATCATATGTCATTAGGGAACTGCAAATTAAAACAACATGAGATACCACTACATACCTATTAGAATGGCTGAGATCCAGAACACTGACATCACCAAATGCTGGCAAGGCTATGGAGCAACAGGAACTCTCATTTGTTGCTGGTGAGAATGCAAAATGGTACAGCCACTTTGGAAGACAGAGTGGCAGTTTCTTACAAAATTAAACATAGTCTTACCATAAGATCCAAAAATCATGCTCCTTGGTACTTACCCAAGTGAGTTGAAAACTTATGTCCACAAAAAACCCTGTACATGAATGTTTATAGCAGCTTTATTCATAATTGCCAAAACTTGGAAGCAACCAAGATATTCTTCAAGAGGTGAATGGATGAAAAAACTGTGGTACATCCAGACAATGAAATATTATTCAGCAATATAAAGAAATGAGCAGGAATTCCCTGGTGGTCCAGTGGTTAGGACTTCATGCTTTCACTGCCGAGGGCCTGGGTTCAATCCCTGGTCGAGGAACTAAGATCCCACAAGCCATGGGGCACAACCAAAAAAAAAAAAAAAAAAAGAAATGAGCTATGAAGAAATGAGCTACGAAGTCATGCAAATATAAGGAGGATTCTTTTTTTTTAATATTTTATTTATTTATTTATTTATTTATGGCTGTGTTGGGTCTTCGTTTCTGTGAAAGGGCTTTCTCTAGTTGCGGCAAGTGGGGGCCACTCTTAATCGCGGTGCGCGGGCCTCTCACTATCGCGGCTTCTCTTGTTGCAGAGCACGGGCTCCGGACGCGCAGGCTCAGTAGTTGTGGCTCACGGGCCTAGTCGCTCCACGGCATGTGGGATCTTCCCAGACCAGGGCTCGAACCCGTGTCCCCTGCATTGGCAGGCAGATTCCCAACCACTGCGCCCCCAGGCAAGCCCCCAGGGAGGATTCTTAAATGCATATTGCAAAGTGAAAGAAGTCAGAATGAAAAGGCTACATACTGTATGATTCCAACTACATGACATTCTGAAAAAGGCAAAACTATGGAGACAGTAAAAAGAACAATAGTTGCCAAGGTTCATGGGGAAGGGTAGGAGGGGTGAATAGGGGAAACACAGGGGATTTTTAGGGCAGTGAAACTATTCTGTACAATACTCTAATGGTGAATATCTGACATTATACATTTGTCAAGACCCATTGAACTATACAACACAAAGAGTGAACTTAATGTAAACTGTGGTTCATCAAGTGTAACAAATGGATGCAAGATGTCAATAATAGGGGAAACTGGAAGGGGGAGGAGCGTATATGGGAACCTCTGTACTTTCTCCTCAATTTTTCCCTAACCCAAGAACTGCTCTACAAAATAAAAAGTGTACTAACTTTTAAAAAAATTTAATTAAAAACAAAAGATGAGGAACAGCCATGATTATAACAGGGAGTTACTACAGAATTACCTAGAGGGGTTAGAGGAGTGCAGCATTAGAGGATTAGAGGAGTCGAACAATCAAGTCACATAAGAGAGAGCATGAACTGTAAATAGATACGCGGGTGGAAAGGGCAACCAAAGAAACGTAACTTACAAGTGCTACTTTAAGCGTGTTAAATTTATAAAATGTAAATAAAGGTATTATTTTACACGTGCTAAATTAGCATACAGTTTCAAATGCGCCCTGGTGTTCACCAAGCTGTGAGGAATGTGACAGGATAATAATACCTAACCAGTGGCAGTTAGGTAGGTACTGAAGAAACACTTCTGCTTGTAAGTGTGGTGAGCAAGAGCCACACAGAGGTTCATGCCCTTGGACCAGAAAATTCTAGAGGTTTATTCTAAAGAACGTTTCCTGAGGACCTAATTCAACAGACGTTATCAACTTATTGTGGGATATTATACTCAGGAAAAATGGCCTTGTCTCCCTAATAAATTGATGACATTTTAAAAAGCAGGTGTTGGGGAGATGTTACAGGATAAAGGAGACTTATAACAACAAAATGCAGTGTATGGACTTTGGACTCTGATTTGAATGAACAACTATAAAAAGCCTGATGGGGTTTTTTTGTTTGTTCGTTTTTGGTATCTGGGGTAACTTTAATATGGACTGGAAATTAGATGATATTAACAAATTATTAATATTGTAATGTATAAAAATGGCAGATGATTATGTTTTTAAAAGTCATTACCAGAGAGGCATTGTGAAGTATTTATGGGTAAGATGTCATGCTAAAGATAATCCAGCTTTTATGTACATACACAGTTGGCCTTCTGTATCTGCAGATTCAACCAACTGCAGACTGAATTCCATCTGCGGTTGGTTGTATCCACAGATGCAGAATCCACGGATACAAAGGACCACTGAACTATGCTATTTTATTTTATTTTATTTTTTAACATCTTTATTGGAGTATAATTGCTTTACAATGGCGTGTTAGTTTCTGCTTTATAACAAAGTGAATCAGTTATACATATACATATGTCCCCATATCTCTTCCCTCTTGCATCTCCCTCCCTCCCGCCCTCCCTATCCCACCCCTCTAGGTGGTCACAAAGCACAGAGTTGATCTCCCTGTGCTATGCGGCTGCTTCCCACTAGCTACCTATTTTACGTTTGGTAGTGTATATATGTCCATGCCACTCTCTCACTTTGTCACAGCTTACCCTTCCCCCTCCCCATATCCTCAAGTCCATTCTCTAGTGGGTCTGTGTCTTTATTCCCGTCTTGCCACTAGTGAACTATGCTATTTTATACAAGGGACTTGAGCACCTGTGAAGTTTTGTATCCATGGGGATCCTGGAACCAATCCCCAGTAGATACCACGGGACTGTATTTTACCACAATTGTTTTTTAAATCCAGAAAAAAACTGTAGGTTGTGGGGAAGTGAGCAGGATGAAGCAAGGTTGGCTAACAGTTGAAGATTTATGATGGGCACCTTGAAATTCATTATACATCTTTTATATGCTTGAAATTTTCCATAATAAAAAGTTTTAAAACATCCTACTGTGGCATACTATTAGCAGTACCTTACTATCTGTTGTAGGTATTTAGCTCAGCACCTCGCCTCTTAGTAAAGACAATTTTCCAGCCTTCCTTGCAGCTACGTTCAGCCTTTCCCGTTACCAACATCCTATACCAGAGAGGTACATTTGTTACAACTGATGACACATCATGACCACCCAAAGTCCATAGTTTACATTAGGGTTTATCAGTGGCTTTTAATAATGTCTATTACTTGTTCCAAATGCTTTTAATCAGAGTACAGTTTTTAGGGAAACTCTTCAATAACATTTTCTAACAATTTATAGCTAACATGGATAAACAGGGCAAGTGAGTCCCATGGCTTTTAATTTATTTAAGCAAAAAGAACTGATGAGTAACTGCCGAAATGTTAAAAATTTCACATGATATATGAAGTACAGAGTAGATCACAGTGGAAATATATAGCTCCATCTACTGTAAATACTTTGAATTGGATATCTCTGAGTTTTGTACTTTATGGATCTTAGTTTGCTTTCATGATGAATTTCATTTAGGAGTTTTGTAAATGATTTCATGCTCTGAGCATTTTGCAAGACTCTGAGAGATATAAACATAATTAACACGAGGATGCTGCCCTCAGGAACTCTGAACAGTTGAACAGTTTTAAGGCGGCCTCCAGCCCAGGCTGACATTCGGTGATCTGCCGATCCTGTGTTGCCCAAGAAGGGCTGAGGTTTGAAGATATAAAAGGAATTACTCTGCTTTCCCTAAAGCCACAGTCATTGGGATGGGATGAAATTAAATGACCCTCGAGAGGGGAAAGGACTTTTGGAAAGTGCTGGAGAGGAGAGGGAAATGGAAATCTAGGGGTGAGGGTAAGGCGAGGCCAATGGTGTTCTCAGTTACCCTCAGCTGACCAGCATTTCAGGGTAACAAAAGGACATGGTCAGAGGTGATGGTTCCATGCAGGGCCAGGTCACCACACCCTGTAATAAGTGCTAGAATAAAAGTATATGCGATGTGCCTTGAAAGGAGAGAGAAGGAAGACTTCGTTCTGCTGCAGGGAGTAGGGGCTGGAGCAGAGAGGCATCAGGTCTTGGAATGGGGTGACCTCAGGAGGCTTTGTAAGGGCACAGGAAGAGAGGAAGGGCATTTCAGGCAAGAGGAACAGCATGAAGTACTGCACAGAGGTGTGAAATTTCATCATGCGTTTAGAAAACAGGGTAGGCTGCTTGGCTGAAGCTTAGTAAGATGGTGGGGCAAGAAGATACATAAGCAGGGACCAGCTTCTGCAGGACCTGGAACTCCAGGGTGATAAGTTTGTAAACACTGGGGAGCACTGAGAACTTCCCAGCAGGGCAGAGACAAGAGAACAGTCATCTGGAAGCAAAGTGGAGGTAGACTGTAGCAGGTTAAGACTAGAGGTCAGAGAGACTGGTTGGGAAGCTATTATAACGAGTTCAGTAGAGAAAGAGAGGATTAGAACCAGGGCAGTGACAGTATAAAGAGGACGAAACAGAATCTCAGAAGGAGTTCAAATTCACCTCTGCAATGGATGGCACTAGGCCACTAACTGGACTTGGGTGACATCTTAAACAGGACAGGATGTTCAGAGAAGGAGTGATCAGGTATTTGATTATGATCCACCTGTTGGCACAGTAAACGGCACATAAAAAGTGTTCTATCCACGTAATCTATTATTATTACCGCTATTATTACTATTCTTATTTATCTCAAAAACTAAGTCATCTTTTGTTGATTTTTTCAGATACTCATTTTCATAGATACTTTGTAGGAAAGTTATATAACTGGCTTTCTTTATATTAAGCAAAATACAATCACTAGAATCACAGAGATCACTAGAAAACCTGTTTTATTGCATACAAGATCATTAAACCTTAAATCAGAGCCTTGGTAACTTAGTCTATTCAATGTTGCCCCATAAGGCAACTGCAAAGCATTAGGGTAATACTACACCTAGTTTACCTTCATCTCCTGCCCTCACACTGGACTGAGAGCTTCTCAAAGTCAGACACTAGGACTTATTTGCCATTGTGTCCCCAGTCTTTAGGGGAATATTAGAATACGGCCAGTGCTCCAAAGACTTTTGTTGAAGAATGAATGAATAAATAAATGGATGGATGGATGGATGGATGGATGGATGGAACAATAAAAAAATTAAATCCTTGAAAAAAAATCCCTTCTTTTGGATTAAATATAATGTGTGTCATACTTGAAATTGGTCAAACGATTCAGCCGAGGGAGGAGTGGAATGAATCCTTGCCAGACACACTGGACCCCACAGTGAACAAGGGCCAGTCAGCTGCCCACCCAGGAGCAGCTGAAGTAAAGCCACCTACATCCCCCATCTCCAGAACAGTTTTCTCAGCTAGCAAGATTCATCAAAGAGGGCAGGTTTTAGCCCAAATAATTTAGATTCAGTTTCTAATATTGTTCAGATTTTTCTGCAGACTTCACAGAATTTTTGTGTTGGGATATTGATACCTCTACCAGAATAAAACCCCAAATGCCAGTGATCTAAACAAGGTACAAGGTTATGTTTCTCACCGAAGTTTAGACTCAACGGTGGCTCCAAGATACTGGGATTCCAAGCTCTTTCCATCTTGAAGCTCTGTCATCTTCAACATGCAGCTTCTACCGTCTTGTCTAAAACGACAGATCTGGTTCCCTACCACTGTATGCCCTACCCTATTTTAGTCCCAAAAAAGGGAGAAAAGAGGAGGTCATACCTAAAGGTTTGACCCAGAAGTTGCACACATTATTTCTGTTCACATCTCGTTAACCAAAACTTGGTCACATGGCCACAACTAGCTACCAGGGATGCTGGGAAATGAAGCATTTAGTTGGCTATCCATGTGCCTCCCTAAAACTTCTATCATTCTAGAGCAGGGGTTGTTAGCCTTTCTTATGCCATGGACCCCTTTGTCAGTCTGATGAAACTGCTTCACAGAATTCTCAAACAAAATTTTAAATTAAAAAACGTTTAAAATATTTGCATTAAAAATAATTGTGAAAGTAGTTGCAACCGTGCTTCTTATTATTGCATTGATAACAAATACGGCAGCAGGTTTAATCACCACGATAACTTCAAAGTCATGATGAGCATAAACAGAACTTCAAGGTATCTGCGATCGTAATGTGATATAAAAATATCTGTGATTCCTTCTGGTGACAAAGTCACAGGCGGTATTAATCCTACCGTGGCCATCACCTACATTCATAACTGAAGGAAATGCTAAATTTCAGTTAGAGGGTAGTCAAAACAAAGATGTGATTTTTTTCTCAGCCTGGTGCATGGACACCCTGAATTCTACTCAAAGGCTTTTTGGGGTTTGTTAACCTAGTTTAAGGACCCTCACTAACAGAATAAGAGAATGGAGACTGGATGGCGTTAACAGAGTGCGCCACAAGTCCCATTTCAGTACATGCCCGGGCTCTGTGATCAATACTCTCTGTATTAATGAGGGTTCAATGAGGAGACAGAAACCACAGAGGAATTTGAAAGGGAAATTTTTTTTTAATTTTTATTTTTTTTAGTTTTGTAAGTTTATTTATTTGTCTATTTATTTTGGGCTGCGTTGGGTTTTCATTGCTGAGCGCGGACTTTCTCTAGCTGCGGTGAGTGGGGGCTACTCTTTGTTGTGGTGCGCGGGCTTCTCATTGTGGTGGCATCTCTTGTAGCAGAGCACGGACTCTAGGCGCGCGGGCTTCAGTACTTGTGGCACGCGGGCTCAGAAGTTGTGACTCGCGGGCTCTAGAGCACAGGCTCAGGAGTCGTGGCACACGGGTTCAGTTGCTCTGCAACATGTTGGATCTTCCCGGACCAGGGATCGAAACTGTGTCCCCTGCATTGGCAGGTGGACTCTTAACCACTGTGCCACCAGGGAAGTCCCTGAAAGGGAAATTTTAATATAAAGAATTATTAACTATTACAGGGACTGGTGTCACGAGGGATTGACTATTAAGAAGAGAACGCTAAAGGATAGACGAATTGCAGGTATAAAAAGGGGTGAGAGCTGATATCTGGAAATTGTCAGAGGGCAAGGCAGGCTTACTGGATGTCAGAGTAGCTGCTGTGGTGTCACGCTGGCAGAACTTGCTGGAAATCCATCTTCTAGGTGCTTGGGAAAGCTGTTCTTGGAGAGGTACCTCACGGAGGCACTATGAAACCACCAGTGGAAGGTGCTGGGTGCTAGGTGCTAGGCGCTGCTGACCACTGTGCCCTGCAGAAGCCAGGCTCTGGGAAAGCTTCTTACACTGTGAAGGAAACCAGAACGTGTCTCCCCAAAATATGTCACTTTGGCATATGGATTATTTTGAATTACAAGCATTCAAGAAACGGCAAGTATAAGGACACTCTGACCCTCCTTTTTTCTTCCTAAAAGCAGGAGATAAAACTCCTATGTGAAAGGTACCCTCCCTGGATGAGGAGGAAAGAAGACATTCTTATCAGCGCAGAGGTAGCACCAGAGGAATCTGCAAATGAACATCAGTCCATTCATTTCCTCCTATGTATTTACCCTCCCACCTTCCAAGTTTGCCTTCCTTGGGAGCCTGAAACTGCTTTCCTTTGTCCTGTCATTTCTCTACAAATTTATTATTTTTTATTGAAGATGCCATATCTTTGGAATTCTAAATCACCACTTTGAGTTACTTTTGGTTTAGGTTTCTCCCACGTGATGTGTGCTGCATGTTTTAACAAACTATTTGTTTTCTCTTGTTAATCTGCCTTTTAGTACAGGGGTCTCAGCCAAGAACTCAGAAGGTAGAAAGAAAATTATTTTTCCTCCCCTACAGCTGCAAGGCTGGGCACTGGGAGAGCTGGGAGCTGGGGGCCCTGCCTGCCTTGCTGTAACTGGTAATGCTCTAAGCTGGATGGCTTGCCAGTAGTCCTTGTTTGATCACCAATTTGAAAATTTGCTCCATATTCCAGCCTTGTTTGCCCCCAATCTATGGTTCTGGGCTTCTGCCCAAGTTCTTAGTTTGTCTCCTGGTTCTCTAAGCAAAGGTTCAAAAACAGCCCTGGATCCTGCCAACTAGGCTAGAACTTGGATACTTTGCCCAGACTTTTCTATCTCATTCCTTGGAGCCCCATACTATTATCTAAGTATCCTCACTTACCAGTTGGAATCTAATCACAAACTAGGAAATTATGAGAAGTCGTGATGCTGTCTGAGAATCTTATCTGCTACTGGGCCCCACGCAACACATTTAAGTCCTCTTGGACCAAGCCCAGACCTGTCAACATCTTTTGCATCCTGGGAACCTCACTGACTCCAGTTTACAGGTGCCCTACTCTCACAAACCCCGACCCCCATCCAGTTCCTACTCTCTGCCTTTTCCCGTTGGTCCACTGCTGAGACCCATGATGACTTGCCATTAAGGGCATCAGATAGCCAACTGCAAAGGTGGGAAGCTCTAAGACTAAGACTAGCCTTAGGGAATGCAGAGGAGTTTCTACTGTTGTGGTTTTTTATGAGATGTATAGAAATACCTCCACCTAAAATATTCTTTCCTTCTTCGGTTCCCCTGTGTCATCATTCCTCCACCCCAAACACACACCTAGCCCCCAGGCTCTCTCAATACTGGAAATACTATCATTTGTGATTTTCCCTTTTGGAGTGAAAATCATTGTGATTCCAGAAATCTCTTTCAGAATACTAATACCTACCCCTGAGAGGGATAATAACCCCTCATTATCTATTAAAAGTTTGCAGTGTCCTAGTTCCTTCTTGCTTTCATTGAGCTGTCTGCAAATGGGGCCCTGAGGAGACAAATCACAGAACACACAAGTGTGTGTTGACTATACACCCAGCTTGCCTAGGACAGTGCCAGTTTACAAGTATTGTTCTGACGTTATTTTTAATAGTGTCCTATTTCACTATTGCCCAGGTTTTGACAATAAATTAAATAGTCACCTTGACGAAGTGGGATGAGTCAGGAGCATGTGTTTTTATTTGGGGAGGGGAAATCTGGAGGAAGGATTGAATTTACCAAGGAGCAGCATGAAGTATTGGGAAAATGTTGTTGGGGAGGAAAAAATGCCATAAAGAGTGTTGAAGACAACTTTGTCCACTTTAGAATTTTCCTTACAAATCTCCCAGTGTCTCCCATATGTCAATGAACCCGGAAACATTATGGATTGGCTTCGGGAGAGCATAGCCTAGGGGTAAAAAGTCTAGTGACTCAGCCCATGAAGTCAGTCTTGGGTTTAAATGCCAAGTCCACTACTAACTGGCGTCTATGTCCTTAATTACCGAATCTTCTATTGATAATCTGTGTCTTTGTCTATGAGCCAATTTATTTGCAGAATTGGGGTAACAATAACGGCCACTCTAAAAGCAGCACTGAAGGTCAAATAAATTAATGCATGTAAGGTATTCGGCATAATGCTTGGGGCATAGCCATCACTTGATTTCATCAGCTGATACCACAGTAGTGGGTATCTTTGGGATGGTTTGTCCACCTGTCATTCTCTGAAAACCTCCTACCTCACTGTGGTAGGCTGAATAATGACCTCCAAAGATATTCAAGTCTGAATCCCTGGAACCTATGAATGTTACCTTATGTGGCAAAAGGCACTTTGCCGATGAGGTTAAGTTAAGGATCCTGAGATGGAGAGATTATCCTGGATTATCTGGGTCAATGCTAAAGGTAATTATAAGTGTCCTTACAAGAGGGAGGCAGAAAGAGATTTGACTACAGAAGAGGAGAAGGCTATGTAATGTTGGGAACAGAATGATGCACTTTGAAGATAAATGAAGGGGCCACGAACCAAAGAATACAGGTGGCCACTAGAAGGGGAAAAAGGCAAGGAGATGGATTCTCCCCTCAGAGGTTCCAGAAGGAACCAGCCCTGCCAACACATTGGCTTTAGTCCGATGAAACTGATTTCAGACTTCCGACCTCCAGACTTGTAAAAGAATACATTTCTGCTGTTTGAAGCCACTGAATTTGCAGTAACCTGTTACAGCAGCAATAGGAAACTAAGACACCCACCCATAGTGGGAGACTCAACAGCCTTGTTTCTTTCACTTGGTCTAAGAGTGGACACATGACTTAAGCTGGGCCAATCACATTCTTTCTCCCAGGTTTGTGGAATTTTGAGCTGGGACTTGTGGGTGTTAAGTCACATACACGGCAGAATGCCAGAGAGATGGTGTGCGAACTTCTGCGGCCAAGCTTCTCATACCTGTCCTGCTTCCTGCCCTCCCCCCAGATTATTCAGCAATCCTTCGGATACAACAGGGATATATTGTGGGATTTAACAGTATCCTTCCAACAAAATCCCTTTGTCAATTAAGGTAGCAAGTTTTGGTTTTTATTAGTTGCCACCTCCCAAAATTGATTGATACAGACAAGCTGTAATGAACAATCAACTAAGAAAACAGCGTGTCTGCAACAAATCACTGGGCTGCAGCCTTTCTGGCAGCACCAGTTCAGGCTTCTGTGGCTTTAAAGCAGACAGCAACGGTTCCCGCCAGAAGCCGCTCTGCAGCACATCTGAGCTGCAATGCCATTCCCAAAGCAAAACTCCTAACAATGCTGGACTGCTGAGGAAGTAGCTCACCTTGGCCTGGCACAGTCAAAGGGGACCTGGTGCAGCTCATTTTGGGGGCAGGCCTCAAGGAAATGTCAATTTGAGTCAAGATGCACATTCTTGAGACGCTACTGGATTTTTGCTGAGAGACCGTGGGTGGGAAATTGGAGAAACATTTCCACTGCTCAGTCGCCAAACCTCACAGGAAAGACAAGACGTGGATAGTTTCACCACCCTAAAAACTCATGGTTCCACAGCGCATGCAGTGGAGCTCTGCAAAGTGGGTCTACTTCAGGAAGGAAGCCTGCAGCTGAAACCTGGGGCTTCACGAGAGGCGGCCATGGATGAAGTCTGTGGAAATGCATTTGTTTCTGCTTCCAGCCTAGTCTATATTCTTTGGTATCTGTTCAAAAGCTGGTTCAGTGACGGTCACTTTGAAAGGACAGATGTCTTTGCCTTCAGGGTTCATTCGTTCAGCAGGATTTTACTGAGCTGTTGCTTTGTGCCTGGAATGGTGCAACGTGCATGAGGTACACAGAGGAATGTGACACATTTCCTGCTCCCAAGGGGCTGCCAGCTCAGGCGGGGAGACACAGCGCAAAGGGAGTGGTGAGTGCCACTCATGCAAAGACTTGAATTCTCTTCTCTCTCTCTCCCTCTTCGCTCCCCTTCTCTGTTTCTTTCTTTTTACTTTTGCTGTGTGTGGACTTTGGAGATACAGGGATGAGTAAGACACAAGAACCACTATTTGTGTCCTTGAGGAGCTCGGCTTAGCGGGAAAGTGGGCTGGGGGACCAAGGAGGAAGCATGAACTCGCTTTGGAGGAGAGGAGTCAGGGAAGTGACGTGATGAGGTGATACTCAAGCAAAGTTTTGAAGAACAAGGAGCTCTGCAGACAGAGAGAAGAGAAGGTTTTCCAGCAAGTACCTAGAGAATAACTCCGTTAATAAGTCAAAACACAGGGACCCAAACACCCTGCCTTTGGAAAGGAGAGTGTTTTCCCAGCAGCACGAAGAGGTCAGTGTTGCTGGAACCTAGGCAACAAGGAGATCAGGGAGCAGGATGGGAGGCCAGAAACCCAGATCGAAGCTGGGTCATGGGGGGCTTGAGTGCCATGCTCAAAAATTTGGATGGGGTGCAACTGAAGAGTTTGAGCAGTGAGACGAGCCAATCAGATCTCTGTGTCAGAAAAAAACTGGTCTAGAAGCAATGTGGTATATGACATAGAGAGAGGTGCCCCTAGATCTGGAAAGAAATGAGTTTTTAGGTGCCAGAGATTTCAGGGAATTCACACCTAATAGCCTCTCTTTTTCTTCTGAATTATTAGGTAAGAGAGAAGATTATAACAGGACACTGAACAAGCAAAGGAGGTGGCTGCCGCCAGTGTTCAGGTCGGGATGGCATTCCAGGGGTCAGTTATGTGCATCCTGAGACCTTATTGATGGCAGAAGCATTGTATAGTGTTATGGGCTGGACTGTGTCCCCACAAACTTTGTATGTTGAAGCCCTAACCCTCAGTACTTCAGAATGTGACTGTATTGAAGATAGGGCCTTTAAGGAGGTGACTAAGGTAAAATGGGTAAATAATGGTGGGCCCTAATTCAATGAGTGGTGCCATCACAAGAAGAGGAAATTAGACATACAAAAAGAGACACCAAGGGTGTGGGTACACGGAGGAAAGACCATGTGAAGACACAGGGAGAAGGTGACCACCTCCAAGCCAAGGAGAGAGGCCTCAGAAGAAACGAAACCTCCTAACATCTTGATCTTGGACTTCCAGCCTCCAAAACTTTGGGAAATACGTTTCTGTTGTTTAAGCCTCCCAGTCTGTAGTATTTTGTCATGGCAGCCCTAGCAAGCTAATACATACAGTATGTCAAAATTCTCCCAGATACTGGATGTACATAGGAGAGTCTTAGTCTGTTTGGACTACTATAACAAAATACCACAGGCTCGTATGAATGACAGAGATTTATTTCTCACAGTTCTGGAGGCTGGAAATCCAAAATCATGGTGTTAGCCTGGCCAGGTTCTGGTGAGAGCCCTCTTCTAGGTTGTAGACTGCCGATTTCTCACTGTGTCCTCACATGGTAGAAGGTGAGAGCAAGCTCTCTGGGGCTCCTTTTATCGGGGCACTCATCTCATTCATGAGGGCTCCACCCTCGTGACCTAATCACCTGTATAGGCCCACCTCCTAAAACCCATCAACTTGGGATTTCAACACATAAATTTTGGGGGACACAAACATTCAGATCACAGCAGGTAACTACCCTGGTAGTGTTTTTATTCTGATTTGCTTGGCTCATGTCACACGGGGAAGAAAATCTGTGAGGATGAGAACTAAGAGGAAAACCCATAATAAATTTAATTTGTCTAAGAAAATAGGTTGGTGAGGGGTAGTGAAGCGAGAAAGAATGATAAAGTTATTTAAAATCAATTTTAAGGTCTGTAGTTTTGTTTAACCACATTAAAAAAATCTGGGCAAACTTGATTTTGTAATTCTTAGCTCCTCCGGAAAATCGTTTATCAGAAGTACTAACACCGCGTGAATGTTGTTTACTAAGTAAAATGCAATATAAATTAAGATTACGTGTTTTCCAAATGAAAAAGAGCTGATGCTAAGGTAGAGGAAAATTGTTTTATTCCAGTTGGTGGGAAAAGTCAATCAAATGCTGTGACACTGATGTGAGTACCCATGGCTGTAATTTTTCGGTTGTTTTATTTTCCCCTGTAGGAGTGAAAAGATACTGAAACTCTGTAGGAGAGCTATTCAAGGTACTGGGAAAAGCAGAAAGTAGTTTTAGATAACTTCCTGGCAAAAGATTGCATACTCTGAAGGTCAAGGTTCTTCAGTTCTAAATTAAGCCTCAGGGATTCAGTATTGATGTGAAGGCAAAAGACATCATTGAAGTAAAAGTCAACCTGAAAAAGGAGATGCCAAGAAATACTGAGTTAATTTCACTTAAGTCTAAAGAGAGGCATGATATAATTATGATCTGGGGCAATGAAAAACATATTGAATGTGCCCCAACTGGTATATTTTTTTCCCACATTTTATTCTAACTGAAGATTCTATTTGAGTAGATTAAGTTTCATGTTTAGCTGTTTTAAGTATTTTGTTAAAAACAAAGCAAAATAACAACAAAATTTTAATCCTGTGACAAAGACTGCTAATCTTTTTTTTTTTAACATCTTTATTGGAATATAATTGCTTTACAATGGTGTGTTAGTTTCTGCTTTATAACAAAGTGAATCAGTTATACATATACATATGTTCCCATAACTCTTCCCTCTTGCATCTCCCTCCCTCCCACCCTCCCTATCCCACCCCTCTAGGTGGTCACAAAGCACAGAGCTGATCTCCCTGTGTTATGCGGTTGCTTCCCACTAGCTATCTATCTTACGTTTGGTAGTGTATATATGTCCATGACACTCTCTCACTTTGTCACATCTTACCCTTCCCCCTCCCCATATCCTCAAGTCCGTTCTCTAGTAGGTCTGTGTCTTTATTCCCGTCTTGCCACTAGGTTCTTCATGACTTTTTTTTTTTCCTTAGATTCCATATATATGTGTTAGCATACTGTATTTGTTTTTCTCTTTCTGACTTACTTCACTCTGTATGACAGACTCTAGGTCCATCCTCCTCACTATAAATAACTCCATTTCGTTTCTTTTTATGGCTGAGTAATATTCCATTGTATATATGTGCCACATCTTCTTTATCCATTCATCTGATGATGGACATTTAGGTTGCTTCCATGTCCTGGCTATTGTAAATAGGGCTGCAATGAACATTTTGGTACATGACTCTTTTTGAATTATGGTTTTCTCAGGGTATATGCCCAGTAGTGGGATTGCTGGGTCGTATGGTAGTTCTATTTTTAGTTTTTTAAGGACCCTCCATACTGTTCTCCCTAGTGGCTGTATCAATTTACATTCCCACCAACAGTGCAAGAGTGTTCCCTTTTCTCCACACCCTCTCCAGCATTTATTGTTTCTAGATTTTGTGATGATGGCCATTCTGACCGGTGTGAGATGATATCTCATTGTAGTTTTGATTTGCATTTCTCTAATGATTAATGATGTTGAGCATTCTTTCATGTGTTTGTTGGCAATCTGTGTATCTTCTTAAGACTGCTAATCTTAATCACAGTTAGCAAGGCTTTTTGGTCAGGTAGAAAAACTCTACTGCCTGGCAATGTTCTAATTGCACCTTCAACTTCCTAGAAAATAGAGCCTTGGTGGTCTTGAAACCACAACTATAAAAAGGGAGAGTAAAACACTTACATTTTTACCTACCAAATATGTCTAATTCAGCTACATCTCTCTCCCATTAAGCCTAACCTCATCAAAGCCACCACATCTTTCACACTATTGCAAACGAACACTTCAGTTTTGTTCTTCTCCATTTTCTACACTGGCTGAATGAAGTTAACTTTTTCAAGTGTATATCTGATCACGTCACCTTTGGCTTAAAAACTTTTCTATGGTTTCTATGAAACAGTAAATCCTTAACATGATACACACGTCCCTTTGTGTTCTGGTGCCATTTTCCTATCTCTCACCTCTTGCTCTCTGTTTGGGTCAATACTGGGCTTTTCAATTCCTTGAATGAGCCGTAACTCCTTGTCTTTGGGTTTTGGGCATCCTGTTCCTTCTACCTGGACTGTTCCCTATCCTTTACCTGGCTACTAAGTACTTCAGTTCCCTGGAGCCCTTTTGTACTCAATCCCCTCCTCCTCACCTTTTGCCCCCAGCAGCCACAGATGTGATTTCTTTCCCTATAGTTTTGCCTTTTCCAGAATGTCGTATAAATGGAATTCTATAGGATGTAACCTTTTGTGTCTGGTTTCTTTCACTTGGCATAATACTTTTGTGATTCAACAGTGTCACTGCCTATATCAATAGCTCATTCCTTTTTTTACTGTTGCATAGTCTTTCGTTCTCTGGATGAACCACAATCTGTTTCTCTATTTGCCAACTGACAGACATTTGGGTTGTTTCCAGTTTTCACATACAGGTCTTTACGTGGACATTTGTTTTTATTTCTTTAAGGTAAACATCTAGGAGTGAGATTGCTAGGTTATGTGGAAAGTATATATTTAAATTTATAAGAAATCGCCAAACTGTCTTCCAAAGGGGTTATTTGAATTCCCATCAGCAATGTATGAGAGTTCTAATTGTTCTTTATTCTGGTCAGTCTTTTTAGCCATAAGGTTAGTTTTTTTAGCCATTCTAGTAGGTATGCGATGGAGTTTTAACTTACATTTTTCTAATGACTAATGATGTTGAGGAACTTTTTATGTTTTTGCTATTTGTATATTTTCACAGATAATGCTTCTGTTCAAATATTTTGCCCATTTTTTTTTAGTTGAGTTGTCTTTTTTATTATTGAGTTGTAAGAATTCTTTATATATTCTGGATACAAATAATTTATCTGGTACATACTTCAGAGTTATCTTTCCCAGTCCGTGCTTGCCTTTCATTTTCTTAGCAGCATCTTCCAAAGAGCAGAAGTTTAAAATTCTGAGAAGTCTAATTTATCAATTTAAAAACTTTTCTGGTTTACCGTTTTTTCGTATCAAAGAAACCTTTGTCTAACCCAAGGTTACAAAGATTTTCTCCCATGGTTTGTTCTAGAGGTCTTACCCTTTTAGGCTTTACATTTAAGCCAATGATCTATTTGAGTTCCTCCTCCTCCTCTTTACCCTCTCCAATCCCCCTACTCTTCCCTCTCTTTCTTCTTTGTCTTTTAATGTCTATTGTCACAGCACTATTTGTTGAAAAGACTGTCCTTTCTTCATTGAGTTGCCTTGCCATCTTTGGGAAAAATCAATTGACTATATATGTATGGGTCTTTTTTATGTGTGTGTGTGTGTGATGTTCTGTTATTTTTCATTGATCCAGATGTTTGTCCTTACATTAGTACCATACTACCTTGATTACCGCAGCTTCATAGTTAAGTCTTGAAATCAGGTAGTTGCATCTTCCAACTTGTCAACTTGTAAACTCCTACCCGAAAAAAGCCTGATGGGATTTTGATTGGAATCTATAGATCAATTTGGGTAGAACTGACATTTTCATAATACTGAGTCCATGAACATGGTATCTCTAATTATTTAGGCCTTCATTATCTTCTCTCATCAATGTTTTGTATTTTTCAATGTAAAACTTGTGCATATTTTGTTAGATTGATCCCCAAATACTTCATGTGTTTGATCACTGTGATATTTTAAAATTTCAATTTCCAATTCTTTACTGATGCTATATAGAAATACAAGTGATTTTTGCATATTAACCTTGTATCCAGTGATCTTGGTGAACTCATGTATTAGTTCTAGAAGGTCTTTTGCTAATTATTTAGAACTTTCTACAGTTTTCCTTGCTTTTAATTTTCACTTTTTATTTGAAAATAATTCCAAACATAAAAGATGCAAAAAATTTGTGATGTTTAATTTTATGTGTTAACTAGACTGGCCTAAGGGATGCCCGGAGAGCTGATAAAACAATATTTCTGGGTGTGTCTGTGAGGGTGTTTCTGGAAGAGATTAGCATTTGATTCAGTAGACTGAGTAAAGAGACCCCTCACCCTTACCAATGTGCATAGACATTATCCAATCTGTTGGGGGCCCGGATGGAACAAAAAGACAAAGGAAAGGCAAATTCCCTCTCTTTTCTTGAGCTGGGACGCCTACCTTCTGCCCTAGACACTGGAGCTCCTAGTTCTTGGGCCTTTGGACTCTGGGACTTACACAAACAGCCCCCTGGTTCTCAGGCTTTTGGACTCAGGCTGAATTATACCCCTAGCTTTGTTGGTTCTCCAGCTTCAGACAGCAGATTGTGGGAGTTTTCCATCTCCATAACTGCATTATGGAGCCAGTTCCTAGAATAAATCTCCTCTTATGTCTGTCTATCTATCTACCTGTCAATTGATCAGTTGATCTATCCATCCATCCATCCATCTATTATTCTATATCCTATTGGTTCTGTTTCTCTGGGGAACTCTGACTAATACATAAGAACAAAGAACTCTCATATATGCCCTTCACCCAGAGACTCCATTCACCTTTCACCGGTGATGCCAATAATATCTTTCAGTGCAAAAAGTGCCAAACCAGGATTACACTTTGTACTTACTTGTCATGTATCTTCAATTTCCTTCATTCTAAAACTGTTTTTTAGTCCTTTTTTGACCTTCATAATCTAAAATTTTTGAAGATTATAGGCCAGTCATTTTGTAAACTATCTCTCAATTTGAGTTTGATGTTTCCTATTAAGATTCAAGATATGCATTTTTGGCAGAAATACTGCAGAAGTGATGCTATAGCACCAGGTGTCGATTTGTCCCATCCCTGTGACATTAATGCTCAGAGACTAATCTGGATGTCTCTGGAGACTCGTTTCCTTCCCTCTTTTCATAGCAGAGGTGAGAGCTGGCTGAGCTGCACTGAGCAGGGCTGTGGGGAGACAAGACATTGGGCTGGGTAGGCCAAGCTGTTCCTAGGACCCTCTGAGCAGACCTTTGCCCTTGGTATGCTTATTTCCTAGCACTGGACACGGGGTTTCCCTTGATGTATTCCTTGCTATTTAGAGAAACTAGGAATTCCCTAACCCCAGTTAGGCTAACATATAAATATTAATGCAGTGTGGGCGTGGGGCACGCTTTCTGTTTGGGGCTCTGGCTCTGTCTGTCCGTCTGGCTGCTGGCTAAGGCAGGCCTCGTCCTGCTGGAACTGTGGCCTGCAAACTTGACCATGGTACACACATAACAGCTATGCCTGGACTATGTTGTGTCGTAAGGAAAGTTCAGGGGATTGTGTGCATCCTGACCCTTGTCTGCATGTAAGTTTCCCTCAATAAGCCCCATGTTACAGCTGCACCACACGGCACTAGTGGGGGTGTGTGTCTGCGACTCCTCGTATGTCAGTTAACTTTGAATACTTGAGTAAGGTGGTGTCTGCTAGATTCTCTTTTGTAAAGTTCTCATTTTTTAAATAAGAATTTTATGGGGAGATGCTTTGAACCTATGTAAATATCTCAGTCTTTGTTCAACTTTTACCCACTAAATTTAGCAAACACTGATATTTCTTGTCTGATGATTGCCAGATGATGATTTTCTAATTCTATTATTCCTGCTAAATTTATTAGTTGCGATCTACTTTAAGCAAGAGTTATCTTTCCCCCCTATTTGGTTATTCATTTAAAAAACATCAGTGTGGACTCACGGCTTCTATATTATTCCATGGGATAGAATCTCTTACTATCATAATTAATTTTGATGCTAAAATTGTCCCATATTTGGCCAGCGGGAGCCCCTTCAAGCTGATTGCTTTGTCCTTTTGAAATTCTCCATCATTCCTTGAGCATTTTCATAGTTTCTAGCACAATAAGGTGTTCCAGGCTTATTTATATATGATGCTTTCACATGTATATTTATTTTTATATCTATATATATTGAAAACTTTGAATTCACATCAATACTTACAATTCTGATCCAATCACTCAAGCCTTCTTGCTGTTCCCCTTTCTGTATTTTAATGCCCTTCTCCAACAGTGAGAAATCTGGCTCGCCTTATTCTTAACACAGTTTTTCTTTGCGAAGTCTCCCTGTACATGATAAGTCACCTGATTTTGCAGGACCGACTCCGCCTCCTGTTTGGGCTCTGACCCTCACACTGAGCTGACTTCCTAGCTGAATATGGGGGTGCCTATACTCTCCTATGTAGATGGAAGAGTAGAGAGAACCAGTCACTAGAGAGAGATGCACAGATGAGACAGGCACACAGAAAATAATCACAGAAGAAGGACACAGAGAGTACCTTCTGGGTTCCTGGAAGCTTTCCAACTCCTGGTTCTAGCCTTTTGCTAAGATGCAGCTGTATGCCTGCTCGCAGCTTTTGTGAGAAGCTCCTACATCCTTATGATAAATTCTTCCCTTTTGGTTAAGCTACTTCAGGTTGGTTTCTGTTACATGCAAACAGAGGTATATTAAACAAAGGTATATTTATATCTTAAACAAAGGTATATTTATATCCTGGCTTGTTCTACAAAAAATAAAACAAATTGTGGAAATAATCAGGGAAAAGGGAAAATAAAAAATTAGCCCACAGAAAACGCATACCACATGGTACTGTACTGTTGCTTAACATGCGCTGAAATATTAGCTCTAAGATTTCCTGTGATCCAAACAAAGTGTGAAACACTATCCCTTACAAGATTTTATGTCTACAGATTTAAAACAAACCAGCAACTGGAGCATGAATAGATAGACCACTGGAAGAAAACACAGAATCTAGAAGTGAACTCTTCAACAAATGGCCAATAAACGGCAAACTATGTAGCCATCTGGAAAAAAAAAATTTGGATTATACCTCACGCCATATACTGAATCAGGTCCAAGAGGATCAATGTTTAACTGCAAAAGACTGGAAGTCAAAATGTCCATCAATAGAGAACTGGTTAAATAAATTATAGGCATATCCCTGCCATTAAATGTTATGGGGACTGAAAAAAACAGTGAGGAGTTCTGTATATATTGCTATAGACATCTATTCTTGATATACTAAGTTAAAAAAATAGCAAGGTATAGTAAATGTGTATGGCACACTATCACTTTTGTAAATGAGGAATGTCTTGGCTTGTACTGCATAAAGAAATTCTCTAGGAGAATGAGCAAGAAACAGTGGTTACCTGTTTGGAGCATAGGGACAGGTGTGGGGAGAATTGTTTTTACTATATACCTTTTTTATGCTTTCTAATTAATGAACCATACATATATACCTCTTTTTAAAAATTCAAAAAATGGATGAAAATCAGACAAACCTGCTGATGGAGTAGCTCAGCTAGTCTTGACAGACTGAGAGGACTCTAGGAGGGGATGGAAATTTTACCTGCCCACAAATTTCCACTGTAGTGAACCCCAGTGCCTATTCCCACCCTAAGATGCCATCCTTCTCATAAAGGATTATCTCCAGAAAGGCTTTATTTATATTACTGGGGAGGTCTTCTGCCTACAGTTCAATATAAGCGCTGGATATACATAAGAAAAGTTATTTTTATGGAGGTCCGCCAAGTGCATTCTGACTACTTCCTAATTTTGCCCACGAACATTCTGTTTATGTGAAACGTCTTGCCAATTCCCAGTAAATATATGACCAAAATGTGAGCATCGTAGTGATTGAATATACCAGCCCTGAAGCCAGACCGCCTGGGTTCAAATCTCAGTTGTTCACTTATTAGCAGCTTACTTGCTGGAGGTTATGAATTATCTTCATCTGTTAAAATGGGGGGCAATCACAGCATCTACTCACAGGGTCCACATAACAATCCAAGCTTAGAACAGCCTGTCCAATAGCAATATATACGAGCCACAGAAGACATTAAACACTTTCTAGTATTTACATTGAAAAAAAAAAATGAAACCAATAGGTCAAAAATACTATGACTTCAACACGTAATCAATATAATAAATATTGAGATGGTTTACATTCTTTTTTGGTAAAGAACACATACATCTGATTTCCAGCTATCATATCTCGATTAGGTCTAGCCATATTTGAAGGGCTCAGTAGCCACATGGAACTGGCGGCTGCTGTATGGACCAGCGCCGCCCTAGACATGTCTCGCACGTAGCATGTGCTAAGGGCTAACTCTTAGCAGAAGCATGGCTGCTGCCACCACACGTCGTCTGGAGCAAAGCAATCTATCAGGTGAGTCATCCGGAAGACAGGCCTACATTTGGGGATAAATTAATAGAACTTTCTTTTAGCCAGTCACTTACTGGATCTCTGTATTTTAATTCACAGCTGCAAGATAAACTACACGGCTCCGACCTATGCAAATGAACAATTTACATAAATGGGGCCGCTGCCCCCATCTCATTTTCTGGTTGTCCCCGTTCCGGGGTGGGGCTGGGGGGTGGGATTAGTTGTCTCCCCAGATGCGGAGGGCCCTGGACCACTAACGCAGGGGAAAAGCAGGCGAGGGGGACGGTCCTTTAAAAAAGGTGCGGGGGCGGCGAAAGGAAAGCCCAGCCCTGCGCACAACAATTACGACCATGGGGAAGGGCCTCGTTTAGGGGGCCGTGGGTGCCAGAAAGGGCAACAATGGAGGCGGACGAATTCCGAGAGCCAGCAGATTCTGCCGACTCAAGCGAGCGTCCGCAACCCCCGCGCGCGGGCCCGGGATGGTGGCGAAGGTGCCGAGCAGCGGGCCGTGGAATGTCCGGATCCCGTCCCGGCTCTGGGCCGCAAACACCGCCTGGGCCTCCGCCGCTCGCGTCCACTGTCTCCCGGCTCCTGAGTGGCTGGGGGGCCGGGATTAACCTTTCACCGCCGCGCTCTGTCCAATCACAGGCTCGCTCTCATGCCGGCGCGGGGCGAGTGGAGCGTGGGGGCGCGGAGGGGGCGGTGCGGGCGCCCGTGGTATTCTCCAAGCCGCTGTGCGCCGTTGCCGCAGGCCGTGCGCGGGCTGCGGGCGAGCAGGGCGCTGCGCAGTCTCCGCAAGCGCCGGCGGGAGGGGTCGCGGCGGAGGCGCGGCGCAGCGCGGCGCAGGCTGCTTCAGGCCCAGGTGAATGGAGTAACCTGACAGCGGGGACGAGGCGACGGCGAGCGGGAGGAAATGGCGGCGGCGGTGGCGGCGCCGGGCGGCACCGGGAGGCCTGGGCTGTGACGCGCGCGCCGGAGCGGGGTCCGATGGTTCTCGAAGGCCCGCGGCGCCCCGTGCTGCAGGTGAGGCGGGCTCCCGCGGAGCCGCTTTGTGTCCGGGGCGGGGAGCGGCCCCGCCTGGCCCCGCGCCTGCCTGGGCTCCGAGGCCCGCGTGGGCGCCCGGCCCGGGGCCTGCGGTGGCGAGACTCGCGCGGGCAGATGGCGCGGCCTCGCCTGGTCCCGGGCGGCGCGGCCTGCGGGCCGGGCGTCCACGCCGCCGGGCTTTGCGCCTCCCCGACCCCAGCGCCCATCCTGAGTCGGTGCTTCCCAGGGACTTTGTGTGGTCGCCCTGGCACCGGACGGGGACGCGGGCGCCTCCGCTCCCGGAGTGGAGCGGGTCCTCGCAGCTCGCTCCCGGCCCGCGGAGAGCGGGGGTTTGACAGGTCCGGTTACGCACACGACGGTGGTACGGAGTCAGCCGCCGCGTCTCGGGAGCATCCTCGGGAGCCTGCTTGGTGGCGGTGGCCGCGCTGGGCCTCCTGGGTGGACACCTTCGAGGGGGCGGGAGGAAAGGAAGCCGGGCCGTCCGCGCTGGCAGGAAAGCGCGAGACTTAGGGGCGCGCCCGGCGAGGATTGTTCGTGTTTATTGGCAGGTGACCAGATCTGGGTCCCCAGGGATGGGTGGCCGAGGCCATCTTTAAGCCCCTCCTCTCCGGTGTTTTTGTGCCAGCACGCCTGGACTCTGCAAAGGAGGCTTTCTTGAGGGTTTTCAATCTTTGGGGAAATCAGTGTATGTTTTAAGTTGGCACGGCAGATTTTTTGTAGATTTTCCAGAAAAGCTGAGCTGCCCCATGGCTTTGCCCGCAGTACAGAACTAACAGACCACTTAATGTATCTTTAATGGCCTGAAGATTTGCAAAGACTGAGATGAGTGGGGCTCTTTGCTGTAGAGTGTTTAGTCAGTGCTTTTGTGAAGAAAGTCATGCTTACGGGGACACGTTACTTACCCAGATGATAAGTCTATTGTTGTGACTATCACGGTTTAAAAAACATTCATCTGATTAAAGAATATTACTTTGAAGTCTTTGCTTCTTGACGTGCTTTGGTCTTTGACTTTTCTGAATCTTCACAATCCTGATTTTCAGTTGTCTTCGTGTTGCTTCTTTTTCAAATGCAGCACACTCAGTGAATGGAAAAGGGTACAAATTAGGAGTCACTCGGAAAATACTTTTTAAAAATGTGCTTCAATAAAAGGTTAACTCCATTGCAAATATAGTGGCGTAAACATTAAATTTTTGAAATAAAAATACCCATCTTAACCCAGAGCTCCAATAATTTATTAGAGGGTGGATGATGGTACAAGATGCTGATTGAGGCTGCTAGTGAATAGTAATTTTAGTGTTAATATCTTTGGGAACTAGGTTGCTGTAATCAGTTTATTTTGCAAAGTGTTGTCTTTAAAGCTAGCTAGTAGCTATCTGTGGCATATGTATATTATATGTAATATATGCTGTATATACTTACATATATAATTATTTCAAAATTTTATTTTAGGACATAGTTTATAAAACTTTAAAGATTAGAAACACTACAAAGATTGCTTTTAATATGATCTTTATGAACATTTAAATGGCAGTGTTGGTTAATGGATTTACTCAAGGCATCAAAACGCTGTTTTAAGAAAAGATGTGCACATTTAATTTGGGGAGAAAAGACCTTCTTTTCCTGTAGTTATTTTAATAAGGGCTTGTTTTACTTTTTATGCTGTCATCTCATGATTAAAGGTTAAGTTCTGTCTACTGTATTATGTATCTGTGGCACCGTGTGTGTGTTGTAAAGTGAGGTGGTTTTGCCATTGCTGAATTTTATTGTCTTGATTTAGAAGACATTTTATTTTGATGTGGCTCATGATTCTATAGTGGGTAGTACTTTTGAGTGTAGTGCTGCCTTCAAAGAAGGATGACTTTTATGGCATTGAGAGATTTATTCCCTGCCACTGTCTGATGTGTGAGATGGCTTGTTTCGTTTGAGAAAATAGGTATTTCATCAACATTCTCTCCCTTGTGACCCTAACATCCTGTGGTCATTACTTGTGGCAAAGGAGAGAAGGGAAAACATTTGTTCATAAGAACTTCCTCCTTACTGTGTGCCAAGATGTTTCAGGTGCTTTTATATGTGTTCTTACTTAATCCTCACTGTGACCCTGAGACAGACTTAGTATTGTCTTATTTTATGTGCAAGGAAGCTAAGACTCAGAGAGTTATGAATCTAGAAGTGGCAGAGCCAGGATTGAATCATGGTTTGATTTCAAAATCTTTGCATGTGGGCTGTCTTCCTTACGTTGCATTGCTGTTCCAAGTGGATTTTAGGGGAAAAACCTGTGTAACTTGCAGGTAAGTTTTTAGTTAATACTTGTTAAGTGAATGGAACTCTGTCTTAAATGTTCAGGTGACCTTTGGTTATCTGAATAATTAAGATTTTTTTACCTTTGTGGTGGTAAAATATAACAAAATGTACCACTTTAACCATTTTTAAGTGTACAGTTCTGTGGCATTAATTACGTTCACATTGTTTGCCTACCATCACCACCATACATCTCCAGAACTTTTTCATCTTTCTCAACTGAAACTCTGTACCCATTAAACACTAACTCCCCATTCCACCCTCCTCCCCAGGCCCAGGCAACCACCATTCTGTTTTCTGTCTGTATGAATCTGCTACTGTTGGAACCTAATTGAAGCGGAATCATACAACATTTGTCCTTTTGTGACTGGCTTGTTTCACTTAGCATAGCATCTTCCAGATCCATCCGTGTTGTAGCATGTGTCAGAATATCTTTCCTTTTTAAGGCTGAATACTGTTTCATTCTATACGTATGCACCACATTTTGCTTATCCATTAATCCCTTGATGGACGCTTGGGTTGCTGGTACTTTTTTGGCCTTGTGAGTGATGTTGTTATGAACATAGTTATACAAATACTTGCTTGAGCCCCAGCTTCCGCTGCTTTTGGGTATACCTGGAAGTGGTCGGATTGTTTCTAGATCATCAGAACACTGGACTCAGAACTTATTGCAGTATGAGTTTTCTCAGGGTTTTTCCAGGTGGTTATACTTCCCTACAAATAGGAACTTTTTGTTAATAGAAGACTTTAATCTTTTTGAGGCCCAGGATTTACTTGTTTTTATGATCTCGGTTCCTACCAGTGTTTGGCAAGTAACTGAATTCATTCAGTTGATCCATCATGGAGCCATGTTCTGCTCTGTTGGATGCCAGAGGAAGGTACTGGTCAGGTCCCTGTTTAACTTGTGTAAATAGTAAGTTGGAGTCAAGTGATTTATCCTTGTGCTCTGCATTTTGGACACTCAAGAGTTCAGCTCATTCTCAAAGCCCGATGGATGTATATGTTTTATTATTTGTCTCCTTTGAGAAAGGATTTGAGATGGTCTTATGATAGACAGATGTTTGAGAGGACAGTGAAAATAGTGGTGAAGGTTGAGGGGTAGAGTGTGGAGGGAATTAGATGAGAAGCTCTGCGCAAGGATAATTAGCGTCTGCATGTCACTAAGGTTTTTTTTTTTTTTACTATTTTATTAGTCAAAGCAAAAGAGGAAGCAGGACTAATTATAGTTGGTATTGATTAATGAAAGGAAGTATAGCAGTTAATCAGGAAAAGCAGACTTTTCTCTTGTATGATGAATAAGCATTTGAATTCTTATGTAAAATGACATTAACAATATATGGAGAAAACGTTTTACATTTTATAAATGATGGAGAAATATTTTTCACATGCCATTTTAGAGAAACTGGATAAAGGCCTCAGGCATAATGGAAAAGCTTTAGTAATGTAGGTATACATGTTCTGGTGATTTGATTCATTAGAGTTTAGTTAATTTCTCTTTCAGACGATGTCCGTCATATATCAGTTGTCTCATTCAGGCTTTTGACAGATGCCGAGTAATAATCCATTCACAATGTACTCTTTTCTGGATAGTATAGGCAGTCAGGATTTTCCAGATTCTGTCTGCCAGTCTTTAGGAATGTGTGTTGGTCTAAAAAGTAGGATTGCTTGTATGGTGGTATAGCCTTATTTTTGAGGTCCAGCTGATGAAATTGAAATTTTCAGTCATGTAAGAAGGCCTTTGTTAAGATAAATTTTGAGTACAAAATGGCTTTCCTGTTTTCCTAGAATTGTCAGTGAACTGTTGGTTCTCCTTTAATATGCAAATTTGCTATACATTTTAAGTAGGTGGCTAAGAAGATGCCACAAGAAAACATCGTCTGAGGCTGTCAGTAAGACTTACTAGAAATAAGACACGAAAGACTTGAATTTTGGCCTTACTGTTCTGATTTTTGAAGCTCATAGTGACACTAAATGTGCTGTGTTAAGGTTCATGGAATGGTAAGGATTAGTAAGCGTAGAATAGAACGGTGCTGGCATGAAGGGGTCCTCATATTTGTTGAGTGAATAAGTTATATTAGTTTTTAAAGGACTTAGAAGCTAACAGTTTTATGGAAAATAATATTGCTTGTATATTAAGGCTTTTAAAAAGATCATTACTATTCCGATTTTGGGCAAATCATGCTGCCTCATTCTTCATTAGTGACGACTTACTAGGTACTTAGAGACATTGTGGATGGAGAGAAGTAAGAATTTCATAGAAGAAAATGGCTATGAAATTGGGAGTTTTCCTGGTATTGTAGGCTTTCTCATTGCTGAAGCTGGCGAACCCTGATAGCTGTTGTGGTTGTTCTTTTTCAGGTGACAGCTCAATGTGTGCAATAAAGTAAGAATTTAGAAAACACATTTGGAAATTCTTTTTTGATTAGAATATGTCAGCAAACCAGTTCAGAATTTTAAAAATAATGTGCTTAAAGAACTCAGATAATGAGAGAAGGATCTCAATATAAGAACTGATCTTTGACGTGATGTAGAAAGGCTCTTTGATTAAGGAGTTAGATCAGTAACCCTGTTTGAAGGGAAAGAGAAAGGCAGTAGACTTTGAGATATTTTGAGATTTTTTTTTGAGAGGGCGACTTTAACATGCTGAGCCCAGAGCTTTGCGTGGCCTCTCCTCTTGCCCATCCTGCTACGCTGCCATCACTCGTGGGTAGCTCTGATTAGCGGTATTTTAAGCTTTTTCCATTTTGCAGAATTAAATATTAGTATTTTATCAAAGCATTATAAGGATGTTTAAGAGCAAGTCTTTGGTGTCAGGGAGACCAGGGTTCAAATTCTGATTCCTCCAGTTTATAGCTGAGGAGCACAGGGTGTCTGGCACCCTTTCTGAGTCAGCTCCCTCATCTGAAATCCCGTCATAATAATAGTACCTACTTCTTGAGGTTGTGAGGAAAAAATGAGTTTCTTAAACTCTTAACCCAGTTCTATCACATAATCACCATTTCATAAAATTTAGCTGATATTATTTTGCTTCAGATATGTACATTAGGGGAAATTTTGCTCTATTCTTTATGTGATTTGATGATATTGTGATTTCCCCCAGAATTAGGAATATTGAGATGTTATGCTTAGCTTTATAATGGAAGATGAAAAAGAAAAGAGGGCTTGAGTGCAATATTTCACAGACAAGTATTCTATATGAGGATTGTCTGTATTGGATCAAATGGTTCAGCTACCTTAGTTGGGTCCCTGTAATAGTGACCAGGCATAATAGTGCTTTAAGTATTGCTAAATTTCCCTATATAACTATCATTCTTCTATTATGTATGAATAAATGCATCATCCTTGAATCTATATTTTGAAGCAGCATAAACTTTTTATATATATATCATATGTACTTGATATAGTCCAGTGATTCTTATTCTTTGGAGACTCCTGATTTGACAAAAGATATGACTCTTATCCCCAGAAAAATGTGCATGTGCATATTCAGAATTTTATATACAGTTATAGGAGGTGCAGGGACCCCTGCTGAGCCCCATCCTCACATGCTGATGTAGGCTATGTGAACACAAATAAAGACAAGTAATAGGTTAACCAAGGGTAAAAAAATTTCAGACAATTGAAGCAGACATGATTGGTGGAACGAATGAACAATGTAAAATAACGAGTGGTTAGGAAACCTGTGTTCTAGTTTGGCTTTGCTTCTAAATAACTAGATACGTTAAGGGCAGGTCACCCTGGCCTTTCTAGACTTAGTTTTGGTTTTCTCACTTTTAAAATGAGAACATTTGTAAGGCTCCAGGGTATCTTATAGTCGGTAATCTTTGAAGCACCTGTACAGTTCAGGGACTTCTCCATTTCAAGCTGAATCTAAACTACATGTGAGACTTGGGAAAGAGAGGCTGCATTTACTGAGGTTTGTATGTAGTGACTAGGAGAAAGTAGGTGATGGAATTGTGAGCTGTTCTGAGCAGGAAAGGTAAGGTGAAAACCATGGGAAGTAAGGCTTGGAAAGTAGGTCAAGTCGGATTGTGCCTTGAAAGGACGGCCAGATCTTTCAGAGACAGTTGAGTCTTTTCATCTTTTATCTCTGCATCTAGTACAGCTTAGTGAATGATTGTGAATGAATGAGAGTCTGATAGGAACTGTTTAAACTCTTGATCTGATCAATATGACGAAGAGCAAGTACCCCACTGAGAGGCCTCTGGTACTATTAAAGAGGAAAAAAGTGTTTGATAGGCACCTTCGTATTTTTATTTTAAAAGCTTATTATATTTTGTACGGGACTTCCCTGGCGTTTCAGTGGTTAAGATTATGCGTTCCAGTGCAGGGGGTGCCGGTTCCACCCCTGGTCGGGGAGCTAAGATCCCACATGCCTCACGTCCAAAAGGCCAAAACATAAAGCAGAAGCAATGTTGTAACAAATTCAATAAAGACTTTAAAAGTGGTCCACATTAAAAAAAAAAATCTTAAAAAAAAAAAGCGCTTATTATATTTTGTATATAACACTACCGGGATTACCTACCTTTTCCAAGGGTCTTGTATATTGTATAGCTAAACATTAAAAAGAAAAAAAACCCTAATTTTAAAATCTTTATTTGTACCTGTTACATATAATAAACTCAAGTAATTTATTTATCTTAGACCAAACATAATTTTGGTGTTCAGAGGAAAATGCAGAATTTTGTTGATTAAAAACATACGAACAAATAATAGAACAACCTATATTAGGCATTTAAATGTAGTGTGTACATTCTACTGGAGTTAAGGAAAGCTATAATTTCCAAATGCTATTAGTGCTTAAAAAGAGTAATTCTTTATTGCTTATATAATACATGGACTTTAGTTTCCAACCCTTCTTCAATAAAATATGTGAAATGAAGCATTGTCAAAGGGTGCTTTCTTTTGGGGATAATTTGTAAAAAAAAAATTTTGTTGACATATGACAGAATTCTGAAGGAGAATATTTATTGTTATTATTTAAAATCAATCTTTGTACATCTCTAGCTTTTCTGTTGCTGAACATTAGGAGAATTCCGGGAAGTTTTTTTACATATGAATTGGGTCCATATTTTGGCCAGGAGTAGGGAAATAAATAATTTTCCTAAGGTCTCTTTAGCATGCACACGCTTATACATGTGGACATGCACGCATGCACCCACACATACATGTACACATGCAAAGCATACACTTATACATACATATATACATGTATGAAATCTGTGTTTTGCCTCAGCAGCAAATGCTCTGGCAAAATGCTTACCTGTGTTTTCTATATTGAGTGAAGAAAAAGTTACATGGTACATTGTAGTTTCTATAATATTCATTTATCTAGTTTATTTCACTATGCCTGAACCTCCTTTATAATAATCTGTCTTAAGGTAGCACTTAATTCATTTCACTAGAGAAGGAAGTCATTATGTAGTTTCTGTGTCAAGCAGTAAATCACGTTTAGTCTTCAGCTAAATGTAATAAAGGTACTGAAAAAAATGGTGAGATATATAGTCTGTTATTGTGTATTTATTGAGCACCTAGACTAAAAAGGCCAAGAGAAATATCCGTAGTCAGGGCTGATTTCAGTTGCTAAGGCTTTATAATTAAAGCAATATTTACTTATATGTGTTTATGCAGATTCAGTTAAAAGTAAAATATTCAGTGGGCATCTGTTAATCTTAAAATGGGTCCATTCTTTTTCAACCCCCTGAGGAGATCAAAAGGAACATATGCAGATACATATTTTGACCGGCAGATCAGTGTAAATAGACACTTCCTTTGAGACCATAGTGTTTTGTGTATTGTGGAAATAAAAATAGGAACCAGACAAAATTTTAAGCAGAATTCTACCTCTCCCATTCATTAGTCAAATGGCCTTGGGCAAGTTATTTCAAATCCCTTTAAAATGGAGATGACAACTTGTTTTAGTGTTGCTTTGTGGATTAAACCAGATAATAGAATATAAGTGCTCAATAAAGGTAAATTTTCTCCCTTTCCTTCCTTACTCTGGGAGCTTTTGATATTTCATACTTGCCATGGTATATGAAGAATTTTTACACATTGTATTAAGGATTGTTTACTTCTCTTTTAAAATAAACTTTAAGTGAAATCAGTTTCAATTGATATACAGGAAAGTACATATATCGCAGGGGCACACAAAGTGAACGTACCGGTAACCAGTGCCCAGATCAAGGAACAGGTATGACCTGTGTTTTTTTTTTTTTTTTTTTTTTTTTTTAATTAATTTATTTATTTATGGCTGTGTTGGGTCTTCGTTTCTGTGCGACGGCTTTCTCCAGTTACGGCAAGTGGGGGCCACTCTTCATCTTCATCGCGGTGCGCGGGCCTCTCACTATTGCGGCCTCTCCTGCTGCGGAGCACAAGCTCCAGACGCGCAGGCTCAGTAATTGTGGCTCACGGGCTTAGCTGCTCCGCGGCATGTGGGATCTTCCCAGACCAGGGCTCGAACCCGTGTCCCCTGCATTGGCAGGCAGACTCTCAACCACTGCGCCACCTGGGAAGCCCTGACCTGTGTTTTATAAGGTCTTCTCAATTCCCCCTCCCAGGCACTTCCCTCTCTCCCCTCCAGCCCCCACCAAAAAGAGTAAACACCATTCTGACTTAATTACTTTTCCTTATTTTTAATTTTATGTAGTGAAATTATATGGTAAGGTTTTGTGTTTGGCTTTTTTACTTAATATTTTAAGTGTGAGATTCATTCTGTGTTGCATCATTGAGTTATAGCACTTAGTTATGTGATATGTCAGCATTTACTTATCTGTTATATTGTTGATGGAGATTTGGCTTGTTTTCAGCTTTGGCTATCATGAATAGTGCAGTTATGAACATTCTCGTGCATGTCTTTTGGAGAATATTTGTACATATTTCAGTTGGGCATACACTTAGGAATGGAGTTACTGGGGGGTACGTGTATATTCAGCCGTAGCAGACACTTCCAGTGTACAGTGCTGCCAGTAGTGTGTGAAAGTTCTCTAAGCTCCACGTTCTCCCCATCATTTGATGCTGTCTGTCTTCATTTTAGCTCTTCTGATGGGTGTGTGGTAGTAGCTCTTGGTGGTTTAATTTGCATTACTCTAATTGCTGATGAAGTTTATTGACCATTTTGGTATCCTGTGCTTTGAAGACCTTTGCCTGCTCTGTGTTTGCTTGTCTGCCTTTTTCTTATTGCTTTGTAGCAGTTGATTATATATCTCCTGTTCTGGCTTGGCTTTTCACTCTCTTAATCAGTTCACTTTCTAAACAGATGTTCTTAATTTTAATGTAGTCCAGCTTGTTAATTTCTTTCCTTATAATAAATTTTTGCTCACTCCAAGAACAGGAAAGTATTCTTCTATTTTTTTCTAATCAATTTATTTTACTTTATACATTTAGATATCCAGCTGGCATTGATTTTGTGTATGATGTGAGGCAGGAGTCAAGATACACTTTTTCCAAAAAAAACAAAAACAAAAACCCTTTTTCCACCTAGCTACATAATTAGCCTAGCTTTTATTTGAAAAGACCATCTTTTTTCCCTACTGTGCTACAGTATTGTTTTTGCCATTAATTAAGTAACCTTATGGGTGTGGGTCTGTTTTTACATTCTGTTCTGTTGCATTGTCTGTTCTTGTGCCAGTACCCATGCTGTTTTAATAAACTGATATTTATTTATTGATTGATTGATTGATTGATTGATTGGCTGTGTTGGGTCTTCGTTTCTGTGCGAGGGCTTTCTCTAGTTTAGTTGCGGCAAGCGGGTCCACTCTTCATCGCGGTGCGCGGGCCTCTCACTATCGCGGCCTCTCTTGTTGCGGAGCACAGGCTCCAGACGCGCAGGCTCAGTAGTTGTGGCTCACGGGCCTAGTTGCTCTGCGGCATGTGGGATCTTCCCAGACCAGGGCTTGAACCCGTGTCCCCTGCATTAGCAGGCAGATTCTCAACCACTGCGCCACCAGGGAAGCCCCAAACTGATTGATTTTTGAATATTAAGCCATCTTTGCATTCCTGTGATAAACCATAGCTGTTCACGATGCATTATCCTTTGTATATATTTCTGAATTCAATTTGTTAATATTTTATTTAGTGTTGTTACGTTTTTTGTTTGAGAGACAGGTCTGTAATTTTACTTTCCTGTACTGTACTCAGGTTTTGGTGTCAAGTTCATGCTGGTCTCATGTAAAGAGTTGGGAAGTATTCCTTCTTATTTCTGTCTTCCTGAAGAGTGTGTCTTTGAGATTGGGGTTATTCTTTAAATGTTTTGAAGAATTTACTAGTGAAGACAAATGGGCTTGGAGTATTTCATAATCAGTTTTCAATTCAATTTCTTTAAAAGCTATAGCCTTCCTCACATTTTCTCTTTCTTAGATGTTAATTTTGGTAAATTGTATTTTTCAAGGAATTTGTCCGTATCATCCAAAGTATTCTTCAGAGTAAGATATAATTGATATTAAAACATAACCAGATAAAACTTTGCTCTATGTGGAAAAAATTACAACTTTTTAAGAGTCATTTAATGATTTAATATTAAAAAAAAATACTCTTTGTTGTGGTGTATGGAAGAATAGAAGTGTTTAATGTCACTGAAATTAGGTTTTTTATGTCCTTAGAATTTAGGCACAAGTATGATTTATATGGACAAATTTAGTTCCCTGAAAACTAACAGAGTTAGTTTCATGAAAATGATATTCAAAAGCTGTTGGTATGTGACATCTGTAATTAGATTGGAAGCTAAATTTTTAATCTTTGGCCAAAGTTCACTCTGGATAAACTTGACTAATGAATTATAATTTAACATATTCTTTGTTGGTCTTGGAAGGATTGTTTCTAAGTGATAGTAAACAAAAATAAGTAGTTAAGGTATGAAACAGTAGTATTTTAAAAAGTTTCCGGGAGGTGGGGGGCAATCAGTATTCAAATGGCCTCTACCTAAGAGTTGCCTATTAGTGGTGAGACTTGTCAGCCTTTCTTCATTTATTCAGATAGATCCTGCTTGTGCCTGGTACTCGGATTGGTTCTGGATATATGGATTATATATATTACATTACTGTCTTTTAACTGATATTGTTAACTTTGTGAAAATGTGACACTGGAGCTGAGACTTGAAGATCGAGGAGCAGATGGCCAGGGGATGGTGTGTGCGAAGGCTCTGGGGTAGGAAAGAGCTTGGTGGAGGGCCTAAGGCCCTGTGACTGGTGGGAGACGGGGGAGTTACCCAGCCCCAGTCAGGGAGAGGGAGAGGCAGGGTCACACGTAGTAAGGGTTTTAGATTTTATCCTAAGTGCAAGGGGAATTCGTTGAAGGTTTCGAGCTGTCTTGCTGTCCTGGTTTGATTCATCACGTTCCTCGTACCCTGAGTCACCTGGAGCTTTACGCTCCATGAGTACTCTACTTCTGATTTTAATCCCTTTGTTTTTTTTCTGGGACTGATGCTTGTCGGTAGTCCTTGGCAAGAGGTTGAGTTTGGCAAATGACAGCTACTTCTTCTGCTCTTAGTGTTGGATACTGTGTCTCAGTCACATTGTCTATTTGCCATTCAGACAGTTTACTTACTGAGTAGGCCCCTTAGAGGTTCCAGACTTTATCTTTGCAATCATGTGTAAGCAGATATATATGGGGTATCCTGGTGGCTTTGCTCATGTTCAGACAGTGTAGGATTAAAAGCACTAGCTTGCAGGATACGGTAGCCGCCAGTTTTGTCCTTTGGTCCAATGTGGGTACTTGCCTGTTTTTTTAAAGAGGACTCTAAAAATTCTGGAAGGTGGGACCAGTTACAGTTTTGGTTCTTGCTCTTCTTCCCATTCTCAGTAGTCCCAGAATTTGTGAACCATGTAGCATACTCTTAATTGACCCTCAAGGAGAGGCTCTGAGAGTCTTTTTGAGCATGGTTCCCGCAGTCTCTCACCTCTTCTCCCCAGTATGTGCAATTCCTTTTTCCACAACAAACATCTTACCTATTTTTTTTTAGTGATTTGCATAGTTGACTTAAGCTAATGAGTTAAATGTATGTGTTGGGGATTATGTAGGGGAGAAAGAGGAGCCAAGGGGCTGCCCTCTGTGTAGGTCCCATTATAGAAATGAGGCTGCGAGTGAGAGGTGATGAGGTCATTTGCCCGCAGTCTTAGAGCTAACGGTTCATTCACCACTCTGACTTTGGAGCCTACTTCCTTTCCTCTCTTATCTGGATTCTTTCTATAATATATGTATATTGGGTTTAATTGTAACATAATTGAGTGAAATAAGAGTTGTTACCTTAGGAGACTGCGTTTATGTTGATGCTGCTTCTCTTTCTTGAAGCATCTCTGGAATTCCTGTAAGAATGGTTGTGTGAGGGGGTGTGTTTTTAATTGTATTTAGCAGTAGCAGATCTTCATCTTTCTTTTTAGATTAATTGAATTTTTGGAATTTTTGGAGAAGTTCCTTTGAGAGGCAAGTGCGGATCTCCAAGTGGAAATGTGCTGTAGGCAGTCGGGGATAGTGCATTGGAGCTAGAGATGGGGTGACCAGCCATCTTGGTTCTTCCGTGGTTGGACTAGGTGGGTGGGTGGTTCCTGGGACAAGGGATTTCAGTGCAGCAACAGGGACAGCTCCAGCCAAACCTGTATTCATAGAGGCAACGATCGTAACCAGGAAAAGGAATGTCCCCTGTGAAGGAAAGAGTAAAGTTCAGGAGTCTCTTACTTTGTTATGTTCAGATGTTCTTGTCTATGGGCCTTGATAGAGAGTCATTCTTAGGCTGAGATTAAGTACGTGACAACCCTTGGTGTATGCTGAGACTAAAAAGGCCCACAGGACGAGATTCTAATCCCTTTAGAGCTGTGTATAAGGCCCTTTATGGTCTCGCCCCTGCTTATCCTACCACTTTCATGGTCTTGCTCTTCTCCTGTGGGACACGGCGCTGCAGCACACAGCTTGTAACCCCCTCCACTCGACTTGCCTGGTTTCTGTTTAAATGCTGCTTCACATGCTGTCTCCTCGTCCCCATGAGGTCCTTTGTTATCTTCTCCCTAACCAGTGCTATTACTACACATTCTTCAAAACTGAGCTCAAGTTCTCACATTCTCCAGAATACAAGTTTGCATTAGGGATGTCTTGCTTAATAAATACATGTTGAATGAATGAACAGATAATTTAAGGGGCAGGAGGTGCAATGAGAGTTTTTTAAGTGGGGAAAACCACTTTAAATATCACTTTTTGTACTACTCATCTGTGGAAACTGTGGTACACTCGTCGTGGAGTTACAGGAAAAGCAGAGAGCATGAGTGGTTGCACGTGTCTGTGGTGTAGGCTCTGCCTCTCACCCGGAACTTTGATATGTTTGCTTCCTGACTCGGCATTGACTAAGCGTCCATCCATAGTCATCATACGTTTCTTAGGCTCATTTTGTCTCAGAACTGACCTCTCTTTAGTAGTGAAATGTTCGCATTGTAGCATCTTAAAGCAGCTTGACATAGAGAATTGTGGGCCCTTTTCCCTCATGGATGTTTCTTATGTGTTGTAAAAGGTAGAATTGGGTAACATTCTAGCACTTGTTGAACAATATTTTTGAGTGAAGTACAGAAACTTGGAATCAAACATTAACCTTAAAACTCACCTTGAAAGCTAGTGATGTATTAAATATTTACCTTTCTGAAAACAAAATTGAAAAGTGAGGGTCATTATAGGTAACTTGAAGGGCAGGGGCGGGTATCTGTGCCATTTTGATGTGTTGGAATGTTGTCTTTTTAAGAAGCATTCCAAGTAAGTGGGCCATTGGCTGGCAGCCTAGAGTTACTTTCTATATGGAGATTTGGGTGGATGGAATTTGTTAAAATGGTATTTGACCTGTATTCAACTTCAATTTTGGACAAATCTCATTTTAGGCATAATTACATTGAAATGTAAATATAATATGTTTATGTTACAGATTTTAGAGAAATGCAGAAATTTGTTTGGTTCATAGAGTAGTGCAGGAAAAGAAGGCTGGTGAATTTGTGGTTTAAGTTATAGAAACTGGGGTAAATTTTACCACATTCAGTGGCTTAAGAAGGGAGTTTTTTCCCCCAATACTTAAGACAGAGTCATATATCTTTATTGTCTTCATCCTCAGTTTAAGAGTGTGTTTAATTCTGAAAGTAATAAAGCGTTCAAATTGTAGGGGATTTTAAAATGCAGAAAAGTTTTAAGGAGAAAGAAATTACTTATGGTAGTAATCCCAGCCTCAATTTTGGGTGGAATTTTCTTTCCCTCCATTCCTCCCTTCCTCCCTTTCTTCTTTTCTTTAGTTTTTAACTTGAGGACACAATCAGATCTTGCTGTAAATAAAAGATTTTTCATTGAATCCCATAACATAAGCATTTTTGTTTATTATAAACTGTCATCATTTTAATAGCTCAGTTGAACTGTAGTTCATATAAAGTGAGCCATCCTTGGTTTACCAAACCATTCCCTCATTCATTGTTAGACATTTAGAGTTTTTTGGGGAGGTGGGAGGGACATTTTTTGCTATTATAAATGGTAATGCTGAAGGGTGCATATCTGAATGTAGTTTGTGTTAATGTTGTAAGCTAGATTTATATGCAGGGATTTCTAATTAATAATGACAGATATGACAAAAGTGAAAATGGAAATATTTCTCTTGTGCTGTGTATTTAACTACCTAAGACTAAAAATTCCAGTGTTTAAATTCTTGAAATTATTAATCCCTTTTCTCTTTGGTCTGTCACTCTTTGGTTTGACCTTAGTCTTTTCATAATCTATATTCACCAAATAATAGTTGATAAATCCTTGAAATATTTATTTTATGTACAATGGGTATTTTGGATATTTCCTATCTTTTTGTTTTCTCTTTTCTTGCATTTTATATTTTCAAAACTTGTCTGATGATGATGATGATGACGATGACGGTTACTTGCCCAGCTGTGTACCATTTCATTGCCTAAGAAACAGTTCAGTCATGTTTGCAGTGATGTCTGGGGAGCCGAACAGAAGTAGCACGTAGTATTTTTTGGGTTTTGCTTTTAAAGAGAACTAGTGGACACAAAGGTGTTTAATTTCATTTTACATTATATACCATGTTTTGTGATTTAAATTTGTTTGATTTTCATTGTACTGTAAATTCATAATGACTAGGTAGTTTGGAGTTTGTGGTTTTTCAGGTTCATCTGATTAAAAATACTGTATAAAATCTTGTATAGTACTTTAACTTTGTATGAGAATACTTTTTTTATATTGAATCTTAGGATTGATACAACATTTTAGGTTCTTTAAGGAGTTCCTTAAAGTCTTAAGAATTGTATGACAACAGTGGTTGTAGATAGAGATGGTAGTGTGGTTTCTTTAAAACTACCGTATATTGAACATTTTCTGTGCAAGCACTTTTGCTCTACCAAGGTTAATGTGCGTTTAATTACTTAATCCTCGTAATAGTTCTCTATTTTATAGGCAAGGAAACAACCTTAGAGAGAGGTAGTGGAGTCTGATAAACCTTGGTCTTCCTGACACTGGACTCTGCTAGCATTCGGATTATTTTAAATGAAAGATACTTAAAAGGAAAGAAAGAGAAAGAAAAGTCTGCTTTCTCCATCCCCAGTGGCCGTACCCAGTGTCCCTCCCACATCAGAGGGCCTCGGTGAGGAGGGAATGACTATATTCCAAAGTATTAAGAGGTGAGAGCATCGGCTTGACTTAGGAATTAACTTAGAACAGCCGCCTCTCTTTCTCCTCTAACTTTAATTTAGAAAAGGGAGGTTGGTGGGAGTTATTTGTAAATACCTTGGATCCTTCTTGTGTGCAGATTCCTTTTTAGGAACAGGAGGGGGTGTTTGCGCACTTAAGCTCTGTCTTCATTTTTAAAACTGCTCTCTCCAGTGCAGTTGAGCAGTATATTTTAGGATTTCTCAACTGTTTTAAGTTTCAAGAAGTGGATTTTGTTATTTGGCGTGAATACTTTTTGAGAATTGGACTTTTTTTTTTTTTTTTAAAGCTAATGTTGGGGAAATATAATTAAAAACAAAATCTCCTCCCAACCCAGAAAATCTCTCCAAAAAAGTAGAAGGGAAGGAAGAATTTTATTGAGTCAGCATTAAACCAGAATGTGATGTGTATCTCAGGCTATCCACTAAAGAGATTGCAAAGACAGAAATCTTATTCTTTTGTATAGCTAAGTGGTTACAACACTTTACATCCATGTTTTCAAGATAAAATTGCTAATTTTCTCGTATCTTTATGACTGGTGGTAGGTTTTGCAATTTGGAGTCAGTTGCCAAATTAGGCCATCCTAGGAAACTGGGAGATTGGGCATTATCTTTCTTGGTGATGACATATCTTAAGGAAACATTCCTGAGAAGTGAGACTGGCTAGAGGCTTATTTGGCTTTTATAAAGATTCAAGTACAGCAGAAAAGGACTGGAAAAGAAGTTCTGAAAAAAAAAAAAAGGAGGGGAAGGAGTCTCTTTCCTTTATTTTCAAGCGGGAGAATTGAACCGCTTATTTTTAATTTGCCCTCGCGTCAGCAACCTGTATTATAAACCTGTTATTTTATATCCATAGCCAAGGATGCTCTTAGCATTTAGGCTTTGGTTGGAGTTTAAATTAATGTCTTGGATCTCCATAGCGTATTTGTTACTGTATTAGAGACTAAAAGTTCTTCAGACTTTTTTAGTTTTATCTGTTAGCTTCCAGGAGTATTTTTGAAAGTGTTTTAATGTCACAACATTGATGTTGTGTGGGTGTGTTCTTTTGTTCACTATGGAACTTCATGGTAGTTGTGCATTTTGGGCTTCATGAGAGTAGGAATGAAATCTGGACAGTAATATTTGTAAAGTTAGTAGTATCAGAATCTGTGACACATAATACAATGAATGAGTTGGAAGTTTTCTGTTACCAATTTTGAAAATATGCACGAGGAAGCTCTAGATGCCTTTAGACTTCAGACTAGGAGGGTTAGCTGTCTGTTGTTACAAGCCTTTGAAAGAGTACAGCCACATACGGGATTTAGATGCTAATTAGGTTAAGTTTGTTGGTTTATACTAGAACTTGACCGAGCATCTGGTATGTGGCATGTCTTTTTCAGAGTTATCTTAAAGGGACCTATCAAACATGAGTTTTCATGTATGTAATTTAAATCGTAGTCATCAATTAAAATTAGAAAACTTGACCTATTGGCTCCGTAGTATGAACATAAGTTGTCATTGTACTTGGCATGTTAACTTTCTAATTTATCTCTATACAGAATTGTCTAGGGAAGTAAGTTGGATAACTCAACAATAATTTTGTAATAGTGGAGTTGCATTAAATTTTAAAGGATTATCAGCTTATTATTTTGGCTACGGTGTTTCTAGAAAAGAGGGGAATATGAATTGGACAGATGTCGAGTGTGACACATCAGGCCAAGTTGGTGTATTGCATTTGCATCATACTAGGTGGCAGTACAGAATGGAATTAAAAGTCAAAGCATGAGGTAGTTTTTGAAAACACGAACTTAATCATTAGGAGAGTAAAGGGTTATAAGTTCATGTAAAGCATGATACTGACTTACTGTAGTCTTTTAGTATTTTTAAAGCCAGATTTTACTGGGGGGAAAATGTAATTTACTTCCAGGAATTCTCCTTGTATCTAATTGGATTGATTGTACTAACAACTTTTAAAAATTCCCAATTGTAATAGAACATAATAAATACTAATTTTTAAAGGGCAGCCCTTTCATACATATACTGTTTTCTTGATTCCCAATAGATAAATACAAAAATTGTTTTTATCAGAGATCTTATTCTGATAAGATAAATATCAGAAAATTTTGTCAAGTAGGAAATTTCTTAAAGCTGTTTTTTAAAAATGAGTTGTATGTTCTAAAATATTCTCTCTGATTGCTTTTAGGTTACCTAGGGTATGAATTAATACAGACTTGGAAACTGAAAGAACTTAGAATCAGCATTTTGAGGTAAATATATACATACTAAAGTAGTGTTAAGGTTTCCCCATTCTGCTTTGTTAACTTATTAGCAAAACCAATTTGTGTATGAAATGAGAAAGTTTAACCTCCACGCACGCACTATAGACTAGACTAGACTAGACACAAATAAGTGAAAAGAAACCACTGCCAATTTGTTTTTCCTGAGCTTGTGGTAGTAGAGGCATTGCAGTTAAGGAGCATAAATGAAATCCGGTATCAAATCTAAAAAAAGCAACATTTGTTGAGTAAATCAAGCTTTTCATCTCAGTACTTTACGCTTCCTTACTTTTTGACTTATAATTTTGATTTTGATTTATAATCTCTTAGGATTATTTAGGACCTCCCCTAAATTTAAATTTCTCCACAGTATTGACATTGTTGAACTGTTTTCTTAAATTTTTATTCATAAATGAATTTTATAAAAGAGTTTATCGTTAAATTGTTCTTTGAGTTTGTATTTTTAATTTCCTTTGAGAAATTGAAATTGCTGATAGATTTCATACTTGTAGTGAAAACTTACTGCCAGGTGATTTGGATTACTCAGCCAAGTACCTCTTCTGGTCATCTTCTTTACTTCTTTTGTATATATGAATTTAGGAAATAACACATCTCTATCCTTTTATTTATTTATTTTTTCCATTTCCCTAATCACTATCTTTAGAATTTATGTACTTTGTTTGATTTCCTTGTATTCATTTTTAAATCTTTCCTCTAACTTTTCTCAAGGCAGCCCACGCCCACCCCAGTCTCTGGGAATTAGGCATGCTATTGTTATAGCTCATTCTCTTGTTCTTTGTTTTAGAATAAGACTTAGTATCCTAAAATAACCCAAATGTCTTTTGTTTAAATTTTAATACAAAGTAATGGCCTTTTATTCAGCTTTTCATGTCCATAAGGCTTTCTTGTAGATGCGTTTATATTTAGTTTAAGTACAGGAGTCTTAAACTTGGCTATTTTTGCATTTATTTTTAGAGCAGAAGCTTGGGTATGCTGTGATTTTCCAATAAACTGCTATCACAATGTCAAAATGCAGTTCAGACAACAGCAACACAGAGATCTCAAACATTAAGACGGTAAATCTGGGCTTTATCGTATGTGGAAAGAGGAAGAGAGTTTTTATTCATGTGTTTTGCTAAGTTATTTCTAAATGAATCATACGAAAGCTATGAAACAACCTCACTGCTTTCATGAGTGTTAATTGTTTGACCAGAAATTTGAAATCTGTGATTGGAAAATAGTCATGTGGATTACTCTGTTGGCTCTGCTGAAGCAGTTAACCTTAGTCAGTTAATCTGTGAAACTATAGAACTTTCACTTACCAGCAGGGATTCAGAGCTTTTCATTAAGACCAAGTTAAGAAAAAAAAAAATCTATTTAAACATGCCAAAGAAAGTAAAAATTGGCAAAATTATAGGTTTTTCAGTTTTCATATTATTGGATTACTTGTTGAGTTTTTAATGTTGGATTTGCTTTCTTCAAATAGATAGTGTATCGCTGGGGCCAGTCACTGTGTACAAAGTGAATGAAAATTAATTTAAATATTGTGACCTTCTGGAAATGTAATGGGGAGGGTTCAATTGCCGTCCTCCATTTCCCTGCAAATTTTCTCTCTTGTATCCACCCTTCAGGGTGAGTAGGAGTGGGGCGGGTATGGGTTTCCAAACCAAATACTGTAGAAATATCTTTTGAACTATGATTCAGTTCTGTATGGTATTGTGTGGACATTCATGAATCTCTGATTCAGTTCATCAGATATTTATTTAAATGTACATATGGTACATTATACCAGGAAATTTAAGAGCTGCAAAGAATGAGACACACATCTTGTTCTCGTGGAGCATGTTTGCCAGTGTGCCAGTAAAAGAATAAGTCGTGTATGTATGTGTCTCTGTGAATATATGCAATGTGATATAAGTTATGAAAGGCAAATAGAAACTGAAGGTTTTTATGTCACGCACGTGGACAATATTTGCATTTTACAAACCTGTATTTTTTGTTTGCCATGTCTGGGGTGTGATTTGGTTCGGTAGGTGGTAGAAATATGTGTGAGACATACAGCTCTTGTACTCAAGGAGATCCTAGTCTAATGGGTCGTATTTATTTATTTACTTTTTAAAACTCTTTATTTGGAAGTAATTAATTTCAACCTGACAGAAAATAAGATTAGGACGAAGAATATGTGCTTTACCTATTTTGCCCCATTTGCTTTATCAGTTGCAGCCATTCTCTCTCTGTATATCTGCGTGTAGTTTCTTCTTCTGAACCACTTGAGAATAAGTTGCATACGTCATGACCCTTTTACTCCTGAATATTTCACTGTCTGTTTGTCAAGAAGAAGGAAGCTCCCCTACATAGTCATGGTGCGGTTATCAACTCAGTGAACGTAACGTTGCTGTATCTACAGCCTTATCAGTGGACTCTGTAATGGTCTTTATGGCATTGCTCTCAGGAAAGGATCCAGTCTGAGGTCAGTTACTGCGTTTAGTTGTCATGTCTCTAGAGTCTTCTTTAATCGGGAACACTTTCATAGTTTTTCTTTGTACTGATACTGATAATTTTGAAGAATATAGTTCCCCCTTAAGAAAACGGAACAACAACAACAAAAAAAGGAACATTCTTCTATTTTTTTAGACTATTCTAAAAATAGACTTTATTTTTAAACTACTTTATATAGTCTATAATGAAGTTTTAACTAAGTATTTAAATATTTATAGAGTATTTTTTTAGACTTTATTTTTTAGACTGTTCTAAAAATAGAACATTCATTTACTTTTTAGACTATTTTCTGGCACTGTCATTATTATGAATGTTGTCTACGTGAAAAGAAATGATGACAGTGGTAAGAAGGAGGGTTCCCGCTGTACTTGGTTTCTGGAGGTGGAAGAAGTGTGTTGGGGGATTTACATTGCTGCGCTCTTTTCTCCTTTTAAAATTTCCATCCACTAGCAGGATTTAGGCTCCTTTCCTGATCCCTTCCACCATGTCTTTGTTTGGTCTTGGATTAACATTTGGGTTGGGTGAAAAGTGAGGTGTCAGGCTTAACAATGATAAGTCATCCTACCAGTAAGCAGCCTGGAGTAATGAAGGAGAAGTACAGTTGTCCTTCAGTACCCACGGGAATCGGTTCCAGGTCCCCTGCAGATGCCAAAATCCATGGAGGCTCACGTCCCTTGCATAGTACAGTTGGCCCTCCGTATCTTTGGATTCATCCAACCAACGATAGATTCGACCTGCGGGTGTGGAGCCCGCGGATAAGGAGGCCGTAGAGCTATCCCAAGAACGGTAGGCAGGTGGGAAGTGCCTGCAAATCTCTTGGGCCTTCAGCGTGACCTTCTGGATCTTAGGAAGTTAGGTAAAACAGCCTTCCGCTTCAGGTTCTCTGCAGCGGTGTTAAGAAGCTTGAATGATCAGCCTGAGGGTGTTTATCCTGTGGGCCTGTAGAATTGAGAGAAGTGAATGCTGAGTGTAAAAGGGGTAAAAGGAAAGGCTGTTGGGACTTTGATTCAGTAGAGAGTGAGCACATGAAAGACATAGTTCTGCTTGACCCAGGCAAAATAATGACTTGATAGTTTTTCATAATGTACTCTGGAATGCTGTGCTTGCCATCTTCCTCTGAGAGGGATAATGAGAATGGTTTTGCTGTCTGGTCCACGGACACGCCTGCCTTGCTGAGGTCCTTGGCCCTGCAGCCATTTGCCCCTGTACCATTTACTTGAGATCCTACTTGTATTAGCTGGATGTTGAATTCTCGTCAACTGAATTGAGCTCTGAAATCAGACTTTGGTATTATACCTATGCATAAAAGAGACTACTCTTGAGACTTCTTGTTGGATTAGCTGCAACAATTTAAGTCACTGTGTTGTACAATGGTTATAAATTTAACATGTCAAGAGATTCAGAGTTTTTGTTGTCAAGGAACAAAGAGTGGGGATTCTTTCTTTCCAGTGTCATAGAGTAATAACAATGAACACTGCAAAGCAGTACAAGGGAGAAAATTCCCTTCTACAAGGCAAGTAAATTCTGCTGGTGATGGACTTTCACGTAGAGATTTGAAACCCTAACCCTCTATCTGCAGGTTAGGAATTTTAAAAAGACTGAATTATTATTTTCTCATTTTACATAATCATTTTTATCTTTGGGGAAGAATATATGCAATATAGAAGGGTGCTTAGATACCATGAAATAACTTTTATTTCACAGAATGGTGTTGCCTTGTTTTAATTTATCTAGGATATGAATAATTTTAAAGATACATATGTAAATAGTTGATCAGCTGTGCAGTTGTGATAGGTTGTCAATTGAGAAGAATGACCTTCTGTGTTTATGGTCCTTTGATAAAATGACCAGATGTTGGCAGGCGTTTGAATCCTTCCTGTGTGCAGGCACAGTGCGAAGTGCCTTCCATACAGTTTTCTCATTATTTTATCAATAGTAGCATCTTAGAATTTACAAAGAATGTTTGAAATATGTTTACGTATGTATTTACATGTTTTGTATATATACACATGTATTTTAAAGGACATCAATACTGTACATATTTTCTCTTAAAGATATATTATGGACACAGTTCTATGTCAGTAAATACAGATCTGTATTATCTTATGGATTCATAGTATTCTATTTTAAGACTAGACCATAATTTACTTAGCTAATTTTTGATTAATTCATTTTAAGGTTATTTCTTGTTCTTAAGTAATATTGCAGCAGTAAATATTCATGTGTTTACCTCTTTGTGCAGCTGCCTAATTCTTTTAGACAGGTTTCTAGGTGTAGAATTGCTGGGTTGGCGAGTACAGAATGCTTGACTTTTAAAACGATCCTCTTAGATCACGAAAAAGCTAAAACAATTATGAAGAGTTTGAAAAGGCCCATAGGAATGATATTCTGATGTTTCTCTTGTTTCCGTGCTTTCTTTTGTTTTTAACCCTGCATGGTTGTGTAATGGTATTCTTTTTCCCTTTTGTAGTAAGCTGTGCTAGAACAAAAATGCAATGAAAGAAACACTGGATGAATGAAAAGCCCTGCTTTGCAACCCCTCAGCATGGCAGGCCTGCAGCTCATGACCCCTGCTTCCTCACCAATGGGTCCTTTCTTTGGACTGCCATGGCAACAAGAAGCAATTCATGATAACATTTATACGCCAAGAAAATATCAGGTACTAATGAGAACACTAATACTGGAGCATTTTCACTAAAATGGAATAAATTAGCATATAGTTGACACAACTTATATAAAACTCCTTTACCTTTTCAAGCTTTCCTCTTCTGATTAATTTTCTCATTCCAGATACTTTTTTTCTTAATAGTCCTTTTCTTTTCTAACATCTGCTGGGTAATTGATTTATTTGATAGTTTCATTGGTGAAATTTCTTTTTCTTTTTTTTTTTTCCCTGTGAAAACCTCACTGTTCCTTAGTATCTATTTGGGTGTGTCTGTCCTCATGATCTGGGTAGGAATTGAGATTGGTTTGAACAACCTTGGACTGGCAGAAGAACCATGGTTATAGTCATTTCAGTTCATATTGTTCTAGAGAAGTTTTCTGTCCCTGTGAAAATAATTCTGAAAGAAATTGTAAATGCCATTTAGGCACATTTACGCAGCACAGCTATGTGTAACCGGTATTTTAATGCCTCTGATTATTATTCTTATATAAAGATGTAGAACGTATGCTTTTTGAAGGGACAGATTTGTTGGAGGAAGATTTTAGAAAACTGAAATTTTCTGAATTAAAACAAATCCAATTTTCTAAATTCTATACTTAGGTAAGAAGTGTATATAATCTTTTTTTCCCCACTGTATTTCTAGGTTGAACTGCTTGAAGCAGCTCTGGATCATAATACCATAGTCTGTTTAAACACTGGCTCAGGGAAGACGTTTATTGCAGTACTACTCACTAAAGAGCTGTCCTATCAGATCAGGGGAGACTTCAACAGAAATGGCAAAAGGACGGTGTTCTTGGTCAACTCTGGTAATAAAAAATTATTTTATCAAATTGTGTGGAGGAAAATTGGATGAGATTTTATGGTTAAGCAGATTTTTTCTGTGGGTATTAAGTTAAACTCTTGAAAGTATAGAGAGGTTGATGAATAATGTGTTTGTTGAAGCAGAAATATCATTCTGTCTTATTTCTTAACTTTATAGTATTTCTCTTAAATGTTAGTCATCTTACTTCATAGGTGTTAAACTTCAGCTTTTTTCTAAAACGTAATTGCGTTTAATTCTCATTCTGCATTTCTTTTGAAGGATTACTTTCGGAATATAATCTGATCTAAGTGGTTATTTTTGTTTTTGATGTTTTAGCTTCACAAAGTGTATCAAAAGGTGCTTGATTATGAAATAGGTAACTTTGATTTATGGTCTTGCTATACCAGTTGTAGAAAGAAAGTTAGATGCTTAACTTAAAAGTTAGATATTCAGTAAGAGTTTAAAGTACTGGTTTTTATGTGTTTGGGATTAGGTATTAAAATAAAAAGTATAAAATGTGAACATAAACTGCTCAGGTACTAATATAACCATGTCACTCCTCTTCTTTTTTTTTTTTTTTAGATTGTCTCAGCATGTGATGTTCTCATGTGCTTTAAATACATATTAGTCTGTCTTATTTCTTGGTGATACAATCTGATTTTATTGAAGAAAACAGGAAGGGTGGATGTGGAGTAGTTGCCATTCCAACCTAGAAATTATATTCTTAGATTGGGGAAAATCACCTTTAAAGAAGAAAGGTGGTATAAGGCTCTCTGAAGTGAATGACAGAGGGTGGGGTGGTGAGTCTAATAAGTGTGTTTTGGAGATAACTGTGAAAATATGATTTTAAATTGGCTATCTAAAAAATTGGTGGTTAGGTGTAATATATAATAATAAGGATTTCCTTAACTGTTTAATTGTTAGTAGTCCAGAGAGCCATTTAGGGAAGAGTTCTCATATTTACATGGCATATTATATTTGTAATTAGCCAACCAGGTTGCTCAACAAGTGTCAGCTGTCAGAACTCACTCAGATCTCAAGGTTGGGGAATACTCAAACCTGGAAGTAAGTGCATCTTGGACAAAAGAGAAATGGAACCAAGAGTTTACTAAGCACCAGGTAAGACTTGTAGAGAATTTTCACTTAATAAATCTGTACAAGTCCTTGGTTTGTAAGATGATCTGTAGCCTTGGTTGTCTGAATTAGGTTTGAAAACTCTACTTTTCTGTACTTTGTCAGCCTAGAAGCTAGCCCTCATGCATTTTCTTACTATAATCTCATCCTAAAGCCAAATAAATTGCTAACATGTATTGCTCTTATTCGATAGAAAAGAAACAGCTTTTACAGTATGATTTACTTGCTTGAAAAACACAAATTCCTATGACCTGTTTCCATCTTGCAGATAACTTGCTTTCAGAAAGTTTACTCTTGAGTTAAATGTCTTGAAACTGAAGACATTTCTTGGTTGAGATCTTAGCGTCTTTGATGGAAGACTTCCTCATAGACGTTTCCATGTAGCCAGCTTGTGTTGAGGGCCTTTCGTGTGTTGGATCTGAAGTGGTTAAGAGATGCTTCCTAACTAACCTCAAGCAGTCCCCAGTTTGCTAGAATGTCTTACATATTGGGTTAAGCCCTCATTAATAAAGCATGTAAAATCCACAGAATGATAAGTCCCTATCTTCTTCCAGAAAACCTTGTCAGTTTGATGGGGAAAAACTGTGCGAATTGTTTTGTGACCTGATAAAACTGATAGGTCTTATCATTCAAAATTATGGCTGTAGGAACCTAAAAACCTGAAGTAGATTTAGTAGATTTATCATAAAAACATGGTCTCCATTATCAAAAATTTTTTTCTTGTCTCTTTCCATGTTTTCCTAATTTTACATCTTGGTTCTCAAGTACCAGCTTCCATACATTGAGGATTTGGGTTTTAATTTTTACTGATGAGTTTCTTAATCTTCACCTAAAATACAGTGGTTCCATAATCTGATTTCATAGAAGTGTGTCCAGGCAGGTGAATGGCATGTGTTGTATACTGATAGCAGTTTTATTTTAGGTTCTCGTTATGACTTGCTATGTCGCCTTGAATGTTTTGAAAAATGGTTACTTATCACTATCAGACATTAACCTTTTGGTGTTTGATGAGTGTCATCTTGCAATCCTAGACCACCCCTACCGAGAAATTATGAAGGTAAGTTTTTAGATTTTATCAGTCTTAATAATGCAGGTCAAATTACTGAGTATAAGCAATGTTTTTATAGATCAAAAGCAGTGTTAGTTACCAGTTTTGGGAACTTGGTTCCAGTGTAGAAATGAATGAATGAATATTAAATTAATGTTCATTTAAATCTATAACCTATAACATTAAACTGTAATAAATTTATAACAAGTTCTAAATCTATAATAAAAATTTAAACATAATATAAATCAATAAATTATATGATCTATCATAAGTGAATTACATAATCCATCATAGCATATTTAAATGTTCCTTTTTGATAAACTGAGCTTTTAAACAAGCTACAGTAATTCTATAAGTGATAATTTTAGTATTTGTTAGGTCTTCTTGACATGTTTTATTAGGATGCTGTCTCTTTGGTTAGGGCCTTGCAAAATGAATTCCTTACTGTCAGTATCTTTTGTTATGTTAGCTCTGTGAAAATTGTCCATCATGTCCTCGTATTTTGGGACTAACTGCTTCCATTTTAAATGGGAAATGTGATCCAGAGGAATTGGAAGAAAAGATTCAGAAACTGGAGAAAATTCTTAAGAGTAATGCTGAAACTGCAACTGACTTGGTGGTCTTAGACAGGTATGCACTTAGTATTGACTTGGCTTTAATGAGACCTGCTATGACAGTTTTAGGCCTTCAGTCTCAGTGCCTTGCAGATAGTCTCTAAGAGAACAAATGGCTGTTAAAAGGAAAGAGCAAGACTAAGAATTCCTTATCAGGACAGTCATCTTCGAATGCAAGAATCGAACGTTATTTCCACAGAGAGTAACGGAGGTGTTTCTGCCTTAAGAGGAAATGTTGCATAAGCATGGGCCCATCCTATTTGCTGATGTTGACGAGGACTGGGAACTCAGGAAATCGGTGTCTTTTTCTGTCAGTGTGTACACTTCGTTGTTCTCACCCACGTGTCCCACATGATGCTTGAAAGGGCATTATTTATTTACAGGATTCAATATTTTACAACCTGCTTTAAAATAATAGGAAACACCCTCTAGTTTTGAAAGTGGGTGTGAATTTCTAAGAAGATGTTTATGACTTTGAGGTTTGTCTCTTTTCGAAGGGGTTGCTATTTCGAGTTTCATTAAAACGTGCAGACACAAACAGCCTTTTTGATCTAAGTTGGTGGAAGTGAGCCTATATACATGAGGTTTTTAAATAAGTATAACTAATTCAGTTCATATTAAAATACCCTTATTAGATATAGCCTTTAACAAGGTTAAAGATTACCAAGCGGTGGTTCTTAGAACAGTTATAGTAGAGATGGCTTATTTCTCAGGTTATGAAATTAAGTCACACGTGGGTTTTGAGTACTGGCTCCACTAATTGTAAGCCATGTGACTTCAAGTGAGTCATTTATTGTTCCTGAGCCTGTAAAATGGCATTAGTGGTTTCAAGGGATTCTTTGATGGTCAGTTACATTGACATGGAAGGAAAACACCTTGCGGTATACCTGTCATTTAGTAGGATTTTGGAAAGAGTTCTCTGTGGAGTGAGGTGAAAAGGTAACTTGTAGATTCATGAAACTTACGAATCCAAATGTAAGGTGAAATACAAATCTCACGGCCTTAAGGACATGCTGTTTCTGATTTTCCTGAGCTAAGACAGTCTGTGATGTAGAAGTGAAAGGCTGTACTTTTGCTTTTACCTGACCTGAATTAGATTGGTAGGCCTGTACTACATGAAGTCTTTAGGAGAAGCAGTGGTATTAGAGTGTTTGGGTAAAACTGGTAAGTAATCTATTGAGTCTGGCATTCCCTAATTCTCAAAATGTGACTCTTAAAAATTCTCTTTGGGAATAATGAAAACTGTAGTATGTAAATATCTTTATTGTATTTCTTTTCCTTAATGAATTATTATATGCTTTTAGGATTTTATGTGTTGTTCTGGTTGTCGTATTATGAAAGTCATGGAAGATCCAAGGAATGATACTGTAATTGACGGAAATTTGGGGGAGCTTTCCTCATGAAGATATGTTAAAAACACCTTAAATATAAAATTGACGCTTGCGAATGCTAAAAGTTTTCAAATAGTATGGAAATGGATAAATTTAATGATAACACTTCCTCCCTATGATCTTCTCCCCTCCCCCTTCCCTATTTCTGCTTCTGAGAAATAATCATTATTGAGTTTCTTGAGTATTTTGACTAACATTGTTTCTCATTCTGGATGATGCCTAAGGGGGCAAAAGATGAAAGGCTAAACCTAAAAAACAAAATGAAAAACCTGGGATAATAATGCAGTAACAAAATTCATATTGAGACCTAACAGGCAAACATAGTGCGGATAGAAGGAGTACCACTTTAGGAATGCTTGTTGTGAGCCTGCTTGTTTTGTTATTCCAGATGGAAATAGGAAGTTTCTTTTTTGGTTTAAATATATAATGGATCGTAATGCTGTAGTGAATTTATTGTGTATTGTGTATTGACAACTTTTGTTTCGGATATTAAAGATATACTTCTCAGCCATGTGAGATTGTGGTAGACTGTGGACCATTTACTGACAGAAGTGGGCTTTATGAAAGACTGCTGATGGAATTAGAAGAAGCACTTAATTTTATCAATGACTGTAACATATCTGTACATTCAAAAGAAAGAGATTCTACTTTAATTTCTAAACAGGTAAGCATATACAAAGTAAGTATGGGGAGTATAATAAAAGGCTTCTATTTATTTTTAATGTTGAAATGAATATTCTTCTAATGAGGCTGTTTTATATACATTTTAGTTTAAGGCCTTACCTTCTTATCTCTGGACATTTTTCATTGAATGTATCGCATTGGGTTGAGTTTACTATTACCTGACAGACATTTATATTATTAAATATAGACCTCCCTGGTTTAAGGAGATGTCATGATTATTTAAGTATAAGAAGTGAGTCCAGTTTTTTTTTTTTTTTTTTCTTGGTCAGATGAATTAGTTCCTGATCAAACCCCTGGGCTGAATGAATTCTTCTGCTCTTTCTTTGTATGTAACTGGATATGAGCTCGTCATCCCTGAATAGTGCAGCTTTGAGAAGCAATTCCTCAGGACAGTGGTCTTCAAAGTGTGGGCCCTAGATGAGCAGCTTCCCTCTGGAACTTTTTAGACATGCAGATGACAGGCCCCACCCTTGACCTGCTGAATCTGAAGCTCTGTGGGTGGGGTCCAGCTGTCTGAGATTTGACAAGCCCTTCAGTTATCCCGATGCCATTAAAACTTGAGAACCATTGTCCCAGGACTTTGCAGCCAGTTGTGAATGTTGACACTGTATTGAATCTAAGTCTTAATTCTCTCCTGCTGATTTTTTTCTGGAGCAGCAGTGCCCAGGCTCTGCTCAGCACTTGTCTTCTCATTAAGTCCATGTTCAACCCAGTGTGTCTTTTATTTGCCTGCAGAACTGGCAGTTCCTTAGTTTATAGCCTTACTATGGATTTATATTCTGCTCTGAGCTAGGGTTGTAAGATGTGGCACTCTGGGCATAGATAAAGTTCAAGGAAAATTGTTTTGCTTTTCTTTGATACCTAAAATAAAATTACATACTCTGTTGCATATACATTTATATGTATATTCTGCTACATAGTTCTTTGCATATTTACCTAGAAGTAAATGACTCAGTTGTACTTCTAACTAATCACAGTTCTAAAATTGCTTTATTAATTGTATACAATTGCATCTTTTAATTTCTCTTATTTGATTATTTTCACTGGGGAAAACAAAAGGATGGTTCTGGGCATATATATGAAAAAGTAGAGCTTGAAGAGACCATTGGCCCTTCCCCCTAACCTTGGGGAATTAACCTCAGTGTTTATATTAGAGGGGTAAATTTATTTTGAAGGGGCAGACTAAAGACAACTTAAATCCCAGTTAAACTACATATGAAAATAACTACATGATTATTGTTTAGCATTTGGGCCTTTACATTGTTTTGTAGATACTCTCAGACTGTCGTGCGGTACTGGTAGTTCTGGGACCCTGGTGTGCGGATAAAGTCGCTGGAATGATGGTAAGAGAACTACAGAAATACATCAAACACGAGCAAGAGGAGCTGCACAGGAAATTTCTATTGTTTACAGACACTTTCCTAAGGAAAATCCATGCACTATGTGAAGAGCACTTCTCACCTGCCTCACTTGACCTGAAATTTGTAACTCCTAAAGTAATAAAACTGCTTGAAATCTTACGCAAATATAAACCGTATGAGCGACAGCAGTTTGAAAGCGTTGAGTGGTATAATAATAGGAATCAGGATAATTACGTGTCTTGGAGTGATTCTGAGGATGATGAGGAGGACGAAGAAATTGAAGAAAAAGAAAAGCCAGAGACAAATTTTCCTTCTCCATTTACCAATATTTTGTGTGGAATTATTTTTGTGGAAAGAAGATATACAGCAGTTGTCTTAAACAGGTAAATCTCTAAGATTAACATTTTTTCCATAGTAGAACAGGCAGCTTTTTGTTTTGTGAAGTGATATGTTGTAATAGCTTTAAGAGCTACCAGAAGGCTTATGTAAGTGTCCTGTACTTGGCACCATCATCATAACTCATGTGTTATGCTACACTGGGATTGACAGGATGTTTATATATACAATAGCTTTCCCCAAAGGCTAGATTTGACATGACTGAGGTCTTTTCCCCTAAAGGATGCTAATCTTTTCTAATCCATTAAAATAGAGTGCAAGTGTAGGAAAATTGTTACATTAAAGTAAAGCATTCCTTGTTTTACATTAATTGTTAGATTCAGTTAGATATTTATTAACCTGTGACTGTGATGTGTTAGGCATTGTGTTGAGCTTTTCACACCAAGCTTTCTCCTTCAGGTAATCTTAAAGATAAATTTTATCAGGGTATTACTGTGGCTAATTTTTCTGTGTTAGCTTTTTTCCTTACCAGATGTCGATTCAGGTTGGCACGTTTGCAGTGAAAAGTTTTTAACAACTGGATTTGAAATTTGGATTGGTTCATAGACTACATATTAAAATTTTCTGAATCAGAAGAAAATAAAAATGTTAGGGAGGAATTCAGAGGATATTGGCAAAGGTGACAGCGAATGCCAGTTAGGTTGTGAATTCCCACCCTACTCCCTTCTTCAATAGAAGTGTATTTTTCCTGAATATAGACCCAGCCAGCCAAGGAGCTACACTTCAGATTTGTGTCAAATGGTCACTTAATGTATGGTTCTTTTGACTTGTGGATGGATGCTCTACTATTTATAAGGGCCAAAAAGGGTCCTTATTTTGCACTTCAATCTACTTTTCTACAAGATCCATTAATTGGTCAAAGTTGATCCCTAAGAGCCTTTTCTGCAAGTATTGATCTCTGAGGAGAAATTAAGCTTTGTTTCCTGAGGTAATTTGGGATTTTTTTTTTCAAACTGCTTCTGACTGTTTGGGGGCCTTGAGAACTTACTTGAGTAACGAGAAATTGGACTCTGGGGTAGTCATCTGGCGGTTTTCAGTCTGGTAATTTTCATAGTCATTGGGCCTGATCCTTATGATGAATATGAAGTAAAATAACTTTAGGTAGTGAATTACATTGGAATCAGAAGTTTAAGGTTGGAAAGGGACTTCACTGACTATCTAATCCAACCCACTTTTATAAAAAAGAGAAAGGCCTCAGGAGGAAAAGTGATTTGCTCTGAGTTAAATTGCCAGTCAGTGGCAGAGACAACTCTAGAATCCTGATATTCTACCTCCTAGTTTCCAGTTTTTTGTATAATCATAATGCCCTTGGGTATGGCAGAACACTAAAAACCAGTGCTTTCCAGTGGGAAGACTGCCAGGAGGCAGTCCAGGGAGTGCATATCTGTTCGGGTTATTTCTTAGAATGGGGGAAAGGCATTTTGGGGGTCAGAAAAGTTTAGTGTTGGCACAGTTGTAAGCCGAGTAATAGACGTACTCCCTGCCCCCATACAGGATGGTTTAAGAATTAAATAAATTTTCTGGGGCTTGGAGAGAAGTCGGGGTTCATTTTCTTCCTTTCCTCTCTTTTCTGCATGCGTTTTTAAGTGTAGAGATGTATCCGCTTTCACTGCAGGAATATTAGCCTGAAAAGGTTTATCAGAAGTCAATGTTACTTCCTATTGACTTTGAGGATCAGATTAGTTGTGATCAACTTTCATAAAGTGTGGCTGGAATTTAGTGTTGGACGATGAATCAGGAGCGGTTTGAGGGTTGGCTTTATGGACAGCTAATTAAATATACAATAGAGGTCTTGTTCCAGTAAGCTTTTTAATAAGCTTTGAAAAACTTCCTGAAATCCAGATTCTTTCCTTCCATCAGTTTAATGGGAGGAAAAACCCTTCTTCAGTGAACAGTTTCATGGGAGTACAAGCTATTGTAATACACAGGCAGTTTTCTACTCTCCTAATTAAAAAAATAAATCACAGCTACTTCTATATATAATGTAGTATGTGTACAGTCTCTGTTTATAGTTTTTCTTTTGCCTTTTGTGTTTAGGGCTTTATCATTTATAATTTACCTTTATATATTTTTTAAAATTTCAGAACACTCCATGAGGGAAGAAGGTAGATGTTTTTACTATATCATAGATGAGGAAAATAACACTCAGTTTGTGACCTCCTAAAATAATGCAAGTATCAAGTGGCAGAAAGTGGTTTCCACTCTCCAAGTCTAGAGCTCTTTTCACTGTGTAATTTACTAGTATTGTGTGACTTTCACCAGTTTTTCCATTAATGTCCTCTTTTAAAAAAAAAAAAATTATGTATTTATTTATTTACTTATTTTGGCTGCACTGGGTCTTAGCTGCGGCACACGGGATCTTTGTTGCGGCATGCAGGATCTTTAGTTGCGGCATGCGTGTGGGATCTAGTTCCCTGACCAGGGATTGAACCCAGGCCCCTGCATTGGGAGCGCAGAGTCTTACCCACTGGACCACCAGGGAAATCCCTATTAATGTCCTCTTTTTAATTCAAGGTGTACCAGAGTTCATTTAGTTGTTATATTTCCCTAATTTCCTTTGGTCTGTTACAGCTTCTTCTTTCCTTGTTTTTGATGACTTTGACACTCTTGAGGAGTACTGGTCAGATATTTTGTAGCATGCCTCTCAGTTTGAATTTGTCTGATGTTTTTCTCAGGATTAGACTGAGTTTTAGGATTTGGAAGAAACTGCAGATGTGAAGTGCCCTTCTGGTCACTTCGTCTCAGAGGGACTCATGGTATTAACACGGAACATCACTGGTGATGTTAAACTTCATCATGTGATTATGATTGCGTTTGCCAGTTTTCTCCACTGTAAAGTTATTGTTTTTCTCTTTTCTTACTTAATTCTTTGGAAGCAAGTCACCAAATCTAGTTTATCCTGGGGAAGGAGGGATTCAACTTCATTCCTGGAGAGGGGCATATATATATGTATGTTACAGAAATTCTTCTGTAAGGAAAGTGTGTCTCTTTTATCTGATTTATCTGTTTATATTTGTTGAATCATGTTCTTTTATCATTATGAACTCGTGTTTGTTTATTTTATACTTCAGTTATAATCTGATACTAGTTTTTTGTTTTTTGTTTTTTGTACAAGTTGTTCCACCCTGGGCCATTGGGGGCTGTTTGAGGTTAGCTCCTGGGTCCCTTTGACATGCCCTCATCCTTTTGTTTTTTGAACACTTCCTTACTTTCTGGCACTACAAGATGTTCCAGGCTCATCTTGGATTTTTCTTGCATAGGATCAGCCATTTCTCCAAGGAGCCCTGGTTCCTTTTATTTCTACTCACTTTTTAGGTGTATGTTTTGTGCAAGTTATTTAACTTTTTAAAGCCTCAGCATCTTCATCTGTAAAAGAGTAATAATACCTCCCTCTCTTACTGGGTTGTTAATAAGAGACACTGTATATAAAAATGACAGCCTTACCACCTGACATTGTACTTGGGGAGGCTGTATGCACACACATGCACTGTGACCTTTGGGTCTGTTCCAGCGGCGTTGAGTAAGATACAGAGATTGAGGGTAAGCATAAACTCTTAGTTTTAAGAGTAAGTTATGTCTGCTGAATGTAATACAGTTATATTCATAAACTCTTAGTTTTTTATGTCTGCTGAATGTTATACAATTGGCCGTTGAATTTTAATGCTTTTAAAGTTACATTTTCTTAGTAGTTAATTTTCGTGGAATTTTACAAAAATTTTGGTTTCAGGTGAGTTTGAAATTAGGAAAAAAATAACCAGTTCTTTGCTATACATTGTTTGAGAAGCTCTGTGCACTAGAGAACAGCATTCTTTATCAAACAGCTTGCTTGCGGAACAACTCACATAAACTCAGTATAAAATTAGAAGAAACAAATAAGACTCTGTCCCAGCAATTCTGTGGTACTGTGAAATCTCTAGGCAGTGTGTGTTACTCAGTAACAAGCTCCCTGACAACAGTAGACCTTGTTTTGTTTCTCTGGAAGCCCATAACTTTGCAGGGATTCCTTAAATTTATCTGATAGAGAAATTTTTCTCTTTAAACGTTATCAGCATAGGTATATAGAATTCAATTATTGCTTACAAGAGATTTTTTTTTTTTTATTAATGTGCACATTGTTTCTGCTCTTCCCGGCAGCACTGATGAGAGTCTCGTTAAGGAGAAGTAAATGCACTTGTAGTGCTTCTGCTTCTCAGCCAGTTGAAGTCTACCAGATTTATTTTTTTAGGCAAATTAAAATACACTCTTTACCTAATTAGGAGTAACTTGAAATGCATTTTTTTAAACCTCTGTTATGTTCAAATTGATGCTAATTTACATAAACTAAAATTTGGAAGTACATATTATTTCTAAGATAATTAATTTCATATTTTAGATTTTGGGGCATGCTGTTGGCATGTAGCACTGTTTTCTGTTACTGACATCATAAGTTTATAATAACTAAACGAATCTTGGAACATATTAAAGAAGTTTCTGATTTTGAACTTTTTAAGTACTTAAACTATAGAGCAGACTCTCAAACTAACCTAGACACACAAGTGTTTTACTGATTTGGAGGCAGGAAGATATTCTAGATGGCCCTTCAAGGTTTCTTCCAGGGCTTTGATATTAGCCTGTTTCATGTACTTATTGGGGAAAAAAAAAAAGAATGGTTTGACTTAAAAATGCAATTTTCTATTAGGAATTTATACTATGTTGTATGACTTCAGAAGAACCATATGGAATCGCTTAGGTCAGGTGTGGAACCATTTATCCTGTGTGCTGAGTTTTTGAATGTGGGTATTTCCAAAATAGCTGTAATGGCAACACTAACTGTTAACCTTCTGCACCCATGTAACGTGAGCCCGTCCCGTAGCTCTTTTCCGTTTCTTAGTGGAGGGCCCGTCGGAGGGGACAGGCTTTCTGGGCTAATAACAGAGGTGCAGGCAGAAAGGGGGATGAGCTCGGGAGTATGTCCTCTTTCCTGACAGGCTGGGGTGGGAGCTCTCTTGGCCTTGCAGCGCCGAAGCTCAGTGGCCTTTTGTGCAGAACTGTGGTCAGCGGCCTGCCCAGGGACGTGAGTGTTGGGAATGGAGGTGCTTAGCAGCGGATGGAGGGATCCCTTTCCCGAGAGCCGTGCTTCCAGTGGTACCGGGTGCTGGGGTAAAACTACAAGAAATAACGCACTTCTCTTCATGCACAGCTGGAACCCTCTTACTACATGCAGAGGAGAATGAAGTATTCCTTTGGGGTATTTGGTACTTTGCCTAAGTTTGGCCGTGGAGACGAGGGCATGACCACTGCTGCAAGTTCTGTGTGTGCTTAGGGAAGTGCGTTGAGAAAGAGTGTGTGTGGTTTTTTCATTATAAGACTTGGACTAAAGCCAAAATACATGAGGAATCCATGTTTCTCTTTGCCCAGCGCTGTCCCCTGCTGGGCCACATTTCTGTGAAGGTCGTCACTGCCAAATTAGAAAGTTTGAGGTACTGTGACCATTTCATTCATCAGTGTAAATCAGCCTTGTACTTGGTGTTATAAGTATTTGGTCCACAGATCGACGCAGAGAAGAGCGACAGTGATTTCTTTTTAAGCTAGTTGAAAAAAAAAATACCAAGACTATTTTGTTAGGTATGTTGGCAAAAGGATATGTATTTCCATTTTAAGGGAGACCTTACAAACAAAAGTTTAAATTTTTTTCCCTCAGCAGTGCTTAACTTCCAAATGTATATAATTTTCTTAGATTGATAAAGGAAGCTGGCAAACAAGATCCAGAGCTGGCTTACATCAGCAGCAATTTTATAACTGGACATGGCATTGGAAAGAATCAGCCTCGTAACAAACAGATGGAAGCAGAATTCCGAAAACAGGAAGAGGTAACCTAAGTTCAAATAATTGTACAATAACAATTTTCAGAACATATACAAACTCTGCCCATAGGAACTTCCTTTCTTTGTAGTTCCTCTGCATTTTTTTGGTAATGTAGAGTACTTGTTCATCTAGAAACTAGCCGTCTCCTTTGAGGTAGCTGTATAGTGATTCATACGTTGAGAATCTATCTGGAAAATCAGTTCTGTGTCTTAATTGCCATCACCCATTTTGTTTTCCTTTATTGGGCTGATGGCACACAACTACATTTTATAGAAAAAGAAAGCTTGCGTAAACTTAACTCCTTTTGACTCCAAATGACTCTGAAGCAACAAACTGAAATTTTTTCCTAGAGAGTGTTTTGTTTTCTACTTAAAGTCCTGCCTTGGTTGAGTCCTTTAAAAATAACAATATATTTTAAAGATTTTGGCCTAATTTTTTTCATGCTTTTTAAGATTTTGATATAGGAAATAGCATTGTAAAGATGCTAAAACTTAATATAGTGTTCCAGCTTGCAAATAAAAACTTTTTATTTAAAATTTGTTATTTAACTTAAAAGTAGCAGAATAATTCACGTTGAAGTCATTTCTATGTGATAGCTCTTTGATAATATTCCAAGTTTGGGGAGTCTAATAGCCAGAGTCTGACAGATCAGTCTAAAACCCAACTTACTTTCGTATTTAACTTATTCTGGATTGGGAAATGATGTTACCTTAAATCTAGTATGAAAAAATTTTTCACTTTAAGAAAAAATCATTTCTGATCCCTTAAATGTGTCCCAGGATGCCAGAAAATAAGTAATGCTTTGCTTGTAATTTTTAATTCCAAGTGATTTAGGGATTTTAGTGAAAGAGTTTTGACATCTTTGGAGGGATGTTGGCACAAACTCACAGCCATAATATCCCATTACAGAGGCTCAGAATAGCAACGGGACTCCAGAAGTGGATTCGTTTGGTCACTTTGGTTATTAAAGAAGCCAGCGCCTTCATCTTGAAGGCTGTGATTTGTACGTGGATGCTTCTGTAAAATAGAAAGGCACTTTGATTTTTCAAGTCATATTCAGTTGAAAATGTCACGTGTTCATACGTCTCGAGTTTTGTGTGATGTTGTCATCATCTTTAGCCTGGCCTGGTTTAAGCGTGCTCAGAGTATTGTCAGAAATGACAGTTGTCCCTTAATTTTACTACATTGTTTTCTTTGGAAAATTTCTTAGAATTGCTATCCTTGGTGGATTTTTTTCAGGTACTTAGGAAATTTCGAGCACATGAAACCAACCTGCTTATTGCAACAAGTATCGTGGAGGAGGGTGTTGACATACCGAAATGCAACTTGGTGGTTCGTTTTGATCTGCCCACAGAGTATCGATCCTATGTTCAATCTAAGGGAAGAGCCAGGGCACCGATCTCTAATTATGTAATGTTAGCAGATACAGACAAAATAAAAAGTTTTGAAGAAGACCTTAAAACATACAAAGCTATTGAAAAGGTAAGATTCATGTGTTATCTTTAAGTTGTGTTTATGTGTATAGAAATAGTTTTATCTTCAGAGAATAGTCTCAACAGAGGTGTGCAGTGTGTACACTATTAGAAAGTTGAGAGTAATTACACAGAGCCAGCAGTATTTTACAATAAAATAGCAGTGAAAATGGTCATATGGATTATTGGGGAAGAAGACCTGGAAAGTGTCCTGTTTGTGTGGACAGTGTAGTCACAGTTGATTGTTTGAGATGCAGAGTGATTTGAGAGTGATGACATAGCCCCTATACTCATGAAAGGCTGGGGATCACGTGTGTGTGTGTGTGTGTGTGTGTGTGTGTGTGTGTGTGTGTAGGTAGGTAGGTAGGTAGGTACAGTGCCTTTTAAGCCTTGTTACCTGTATGGGGAACTTCTCCACATGACTGGAGCTGGAAAGGACTAATTAGGAGAAATTTTCAGCAGCAGGCAACTATGGAGTATTGAAGTGTATTTAGGAGAGATGTTTCATGTCAAGAGAGCTTTTTCTGTAGGTACAGAGGCAGACAACTAATGGCAGAAAAAGCATTTGTTCTCATAAATTCTGTTTTTAAAATGTTCAGATCTTGAGAAACAAATGTTCCAAGTCAGTTGATAGCGGTGAGACTGACATTGAGCCTGTTGTGGATGATGATGATGTTTTCCCACCATACGTGTTGAGGCCCGATGATGGTGGTCCACGAGTCACAATCAACACGGCCATTGGACACATCAATAGGTATGGCATCAAATCATTTGCATGGAAAGCCTGTGAGAATTGCGAGATTAAAGTCTAAACCTATGAGTATTGTGTTGTTTACCTTTTGCAAACAATCACCAGTCTTTCTACTTATGGCTTGTGATACTTTGATGAGAGAAGGAAAAGAAGTTGCTTTTTTTTGTTCATTGTTCTTTTTTGTCAGAAGGCAAAACCAGTGTTGCGTAGTAATAAATGTTTAGTTCTCATTGGCAAGGCTGACATAATGAAGGCATGCATATTTTAATTAGATTGAAATTAATTTTGCAACACTCACTCTTTTATAAATCTTGAAACTTGTTTTGTGTCATGAATGTTGGTGGATGTTGAATTTTCCATTAGCAGTAATGGAAGATTATGATAAATTAACTTTTTTTTTTTTTTTGGAGTATGTTCTGTTTTACTTTGTCCTGAGTCGGTGGTAACATTTCTAAGAACTAAGAAAAGCAGATACATAGCTAGATTATGTATCAGGATAAATTTTGTGCAGAGGCAAAATAAAGGAGCAGAAAACATAAGATTTTCTTTTTAACTTTTTATTTTGAAACAATTTTAGACTTTAAAATATTGCAAGAGTACTACAAAGAACTCACATATACCCTTCACCCAGAGAGACCCATTCAAGTTTCACCAGAATGTTCTTGGAGTGAAAGGGTCCAGTCCAGGATCGTGGGTTGTACCCATTTTCCTCATCTCTCTGGTCTCCTTCAACCTGGAACCATTCTGCAGTCTTTCCTTGACTTTAATGACCTTGCAACTTTGGAAGATGACAGGCCAGTCATTTCTCAATTTGGATTTATTTGATATTTTCTCATGATTAGACCCAGGTTATGTGTTTTTGGCCAGCATATCATGGAAGTGATGCTGCGTTCCTTTCATTCTCTCTAATGGGGTCACTCGGTGTTTATTTGTCCTCTTATTATGGTGGTGAGTTTGATCACTTACGTAAGGTCTGCCAGCTTTCTCTACTGTAAAGTTGCCTTTTTCCCCTTTATAATTAGTGACTATTTCATGGGGAGATATTTTGAGGTTATATGAAATTTATCCCTCTTCCCAGTTTCACCCATCAGTGTAAGTACTCAATTGATATTTCTTGCCTGAATTGATTATTTCTGTGATGTCTGCAAATTGGTGATTTTCCGATTGCATTATTCTTTCTGTATTTATTAGTTGTCATTTTACTGTGAGGAAGAGCTTTCTCTTCTCTCCGTTTATTTGTTCCTTTTATTTTTTTTTATCCAATGTGAACTAATGGGCTCCTGTTTTATTCAGTCATTTATAGTCTTTTACTATCATTTATTTTGTTGTTAAAATTGTGTAAAATTTGGCTGGTGGGGGCCCCTTCATTCTAGCTTCTATGTCTTTTTAACATGTCACCATTATTCTTTGACCATTTCTGTATTTTATGGCAACTAAGATGTTCTAGACTCATAATTTCCCTGCCCCAGCCTAGATATTGGCTATTTCTCCAAAAGGTCCTGGTTCCTTTTAGTGGAGAATGAGTTGTGTTTAGAAACCAAGATCTGCACGCTAGGTGAGTTCATTGCCTCTGGAGTATTACTGCTACCAGGCTGTTTAGTAGATGGAGCTAGAAAATGTTTATACCTATTCACATACACGTTTATATTTATATAAACATTTATATAAATACACGTTTGTAGTTATTTCTGTATCTGACTACGTGTCTGTTGTTAACTCCATTTTTTAGTAGGACACCAGAGGGTTTATTCCAGCTTCCCTTTTTTCCATCTTTTTTCCTGGCTTTTTTAATAGTGAGGAATCTAATTCCCGTTGTCCTCAGAATAATTACTTGGCTGTTCAGTCTCCCTGTATGTGGCAGTCTGCAGGGCTGCCACCATGTTTAGGTGCCCTCATTGCACAGGTCCTGACCTTGCAGGGTTGCTGCCCATTCCAGTGCCCTCCTTGCATGCGTCCTGGCCCCCGCTGGCTTGGCTTCCTGTCCCAGCGCCCTCCTGACTTGGGCCCCGGCTCCCTCGAGGCTGGCTTCTTGCCCTGCTTGCACTGCTCTCCTTGTGCTGCTGCTGGGTGGTCGTCTTGTTCTGCTGCCCTCCTTTGTGTGAACACTGGGCCCGCTTCTGATGCCTTCCTTGCATAGACCCCAGTAGTTGTCGGCAAATGTAAGATCCTTAAGGAACAAACACTGGCAATTTATTCCCTTAACGGATCCTGAACAACACCCTCTGCACAGTCCAGTCACAGCACTAGACGCATATGGCTATTTACAGTCAAATTTCAATTTTAGTGAAAAGTACGTAAAGTGAGAGATTTAGTTCCTTAGCTGCCCTTGCCGCATTGCACGTGCTCAGTGGCCTCCCTGTCAGACAGCACAGATACAGAAAGAACATCATTGCAGAACGTTCCATTATGTATGTAAACGTACTGTTCCATCTTATTGAAAGTTTGAAGCAGTGAAGCTCAGACTCCACATATAACTACCAATCCAGTAGAGGGGAAGAGGGGCATAAAAAAAATCAAACTTTAGAATGTGAATATCAGTAGAAATTCTTTCCTCTGTTTCTCAGTTGTAGACTCAGCATCAGAATTTCTTTTTCTTCACAGATACTGTGCTAGATTACCAAGTGATCCGTTTACTCACCTGGCTCCTAAATGTAGAACCCGAGAGTTGCCTGATGGTACATTTTATTCAACTCTTTATCTGCCAATTAACTCACCTCTTCGAGCCTCCATTGTTGTAAGTTTAGACAAAGAAATGATTGTGCCTTAAAATATGTCATTAATGGATTTGTTTTCAGCTTCTCTAAGGCTATGCAAGTTACAGGTAAATTTGGCTTTAAATCTACTTTAAAAAGTAAATTTGTAAATCTCTTTTGTAGTCAACTATATGTTCAAATCTTCAATAGACTGTATAAGTCGTAGACTCCCAGGATTAGATTAGATGACCTCTGAAATTTCCTGTAAGATCTTACTACTGTAAACATTTCTGGCAGAATCATTCAGCTGTGGCTTAGATACTTACAGTGACACAGAATTCATTAAATGCAGTTGGGTTGCTCTAGTTATTTCGTTGTTGACTTGAAAATCAGCCTTTGTGTAACTGCTATCCTTAGTCTCAATACGGATATATGAAATTCTTACTAAAATTTAAATTCATCAAAATTGTAAAATCTTAGTTATAACTATGTAGGTTTTACTGGGCAGGCTTTTTTTTTCTTTTAATTATTTATTTTTGTCTGCGTTGGGTCTTCGTTGCTGCGCACGGGCTTTCTCTAGTTGTGGCAAGCGGGGGCTTCTCTTGTTGCGGAGCACGGGCTCTAGGCGCATGGGCTTCAGTAGTTGTGGCACGCAGGCTCAGAAGTTGTGGCTCGCAGGCTGTAGAGCACAGGCTCAATAGTTGTGGCGCATGGGCTTAGTTGCTCCGTGGCATGTGGGATCTTCCTGGCCCAGGGCTCGAACCCTTGGCCCCTGCATTGGCAGGCGGATTCTTAACCACTGCGCCACTGGGAAGCCCTGGGCTGGATTTTTAAAGATGGCTCTTCAAATATGGAGATTAGGATTTTTTAAAACTTGCTGACGTTTTTCAAAATGAAACTTTGTTCTGGTAAATTTCAACTTTAAAGATTGAAGGTTTCATATATGTTTTACGCACTAATGATAATACAGCTTCATGCATATATAATGGGCACATTTTTTGTTACTTTCAGGGTCCCCCAATGAGCTGTATACGATTGGCTGAAAGAGTCGTAGCTCTCATTTGCTGTGAAAAACTGCACAAAATTGGTAAGAGTGTTTGAAAGGCACAAGTAAATAAAAATAAAGTTAAAAACGCTGTAAAACAAAAGCACATCAAGGGCTTTATAGGTGCCTAAGGATATTGCGGGCTGTGAACTTGTTGCTCTTGGTGTGCTTTGGTGAAGATAGATGTAAGTATGATGTAACTGAAGATCTTGTGTAAGATGGAGGAGCTCTGTTTCCCACAGCTTAACAGCTACAATTTATTTGCTCCCATTTCCTGACCTCTTTTAAATATATAAATACATAAAGGTCTTCTAGTAACTGTTGAATCATGAACATTTGTGTTTTGTGTTTTAATGTATTGGTCTCTCAAATTAGTCTATGTTAGTGTACAAATTAAAACTTTTTTTTTAATGGGAAGACTCGTTTTCCAGTGGCATTTGTAAAGGGATGACATGTGCTATTTTCCTGTTCATGTTTTTATTTTTTAATCTTAGAACAGAATTTATAATCCTGATCATATTGAATATACAAATGTCAAAATAGACTTGGCTTTAAGTATCACATCTGATTACTTCTGTATTTTTTTTTGAACATTTTAAAATTTTATTTATTTATTTATTTATTTATGTATTTATTTATTTCTGGCTGTGTTGGGTCTTCGTTTCTGTGCGAGGGCTTTCTCTAGTTGCGGCAAGTGGGGGCCACTCTTCATCGCGGTGCGCGGACCTCTCATTATTGCGGCCTCTCTTGTTGCGGAGGACAGGCTCCAGACGCGCAGGCTCAGTAATTGTGGCTCACGGGCCTAGTTGCTCCGCGGCATGTGGGATCTTCCCGGACCAGGGCTCGAACCCGTGTCCCCTGCATTGGCAGGCAGACTCTCAACCACTGCGCCACCAGGGAAGCCCTTGTATTTTTAAAAGCACAGATGCTTTAGTTTTCATGACTTTTCCGGTTGCTTCCTAACATAGTGCTGTTCTGGATTATTCACTGATGAGTTAGAGAGGCAAAATCAGGATTGTTTGTTAATTCTCTTTAAATTTCTTAGGCGAACTGGATGACCATTTGATGCCAGTTGGGAAAGAGACTGTTAAATACGAAGAAGAGCTTGATTTACATGATGAAGAAGAGACAAGTGTTCCAGGGAGACCAGGCTCCACAAAACGAAGACAGTGCTACCCAAAAGCAGTTAGTATTGGTTAGAACCGAGTAAAAATCTAGCCTTTCTGACTTTATTTCTTGCTATATCAAGTCCACATTCCTTTGCTTGGCTTCCCAAAACCCTTGTAATTTAGCCCACTCTGTGGATCTCAGCTTGTTTCCCTCCCTCGTTCACAGCTTCTCTCAGATCAGCCCCTTCGCTGTGATGTGTACACTGTGTACTCTTTCTCATTTCAGACATTGCTTTTGTTTTTCTTCTCAAAAGGATTCCTCCTGGACTCATCTATCAGATTCTATCCAGAGTGCGTTAATTTCATTTAAAGAGACGTTCTTTGTTTCATTCACTTTAGTGTCAAGGTTCTTGCTTTACCTTATGTTTGGAGCTAAAACATAGAGGGTGTGTATGATAAAAGAGGCAAGTGCCCATCCAGATGAGGTGCACACCAGCAGGTGCAAGCACAGTTACTTGTCGGGAGTTAGGATGTGGCTTGACTGGAGTTAAAATTAGTTTTTTCAACGTATTGTGTCTAGCGGGATCTGTGGCGTAGTTCTAGCTGTAACCATACTGGGCTGAAGTACTTATTTAAAAAATATTTGTCAATATTTTTACCTTATAAAAACCCCAAACAGAAGCAAAAATTTGCTGTGTGCTTTCATCTTGGCCTAAATGTATGATTTTTTTGTTTTATTTTTGCAGTTTTATTGAGTTTTTACTTTTTTAAAAAGTTTGCACCCAGCTAAGCGTTTTCAAGATTCAAAATCATGTCAGTTTTTCAAAAATCATGAATTAAGTTATCCGATTTTCTGAAATGCTTATTTCCTCATATCCAATTTTCCTGCTCTAACATTTATCCTAGAGATTACTGGACGAGTTTCATATGACATGTTATCACTAATAAGTGTTTTGAGAAGCATAGTACTGCTTTGCATCCTGTCTAATTAATAGGTGCATTCTGTATTATCTGATATTCTATTAACTATAACTATCCCATAGCCAGCATTTCTGTACCTTTTAACTGTGGACATAATTATTTATATTATTGAGCCTCAGAAACTGCAAGACTATTGGGTGAGGTTGTATGAATATTGAAAGTTTAGAAGCAATCTTAGTTTAAGTCATGGTTTACTCCTTCAATGAGATGGCCATTAAAAATGATACTGATTTGTATTGACCCTGAAAGATGTTCTCATTGTAGTAACTGGAGATAAAAATCCGGTTATGATACAGTCTTTGTTTTGTGATTCCATTTGTAATGAAAAATACATATGTGTATATGTTTATATACATTTATTCTGGAATGTATACATTTATTCCAGAAAAAGTCTGGAAGATGATACAGTATATCACGGTGTTAATAAAGGTTATCTTTGGGTTTCAGGATTACATGGGATTTAAAAAATTTGGCTACCTTTATTTTCTGGTATTCTACAAGCTAGTAAAGACTAAGAAACCCAAGAAAGAAAAGAGTTTGTTCTCTAGTCAAAAGAAACAGATCAAATGCACAGTATTGTGTTGAAAGGCCCTACAGTGTTTGATGGTTTTATATACTTTTGCAGACCCAGAAGTGCCGACTTTCCAGTGAGGTTAAGAAATTAGGAGGTCTCCTGCCTTGGATATTTTCTCAGTTTTCTCTCATCAGCTTTAAGTAAAGCCAGGAATAAATTTGTTGTCTTGCCAACATCTGGAAAAGAGGTTAATACACTTGAACTTGATGCTTAATTTTTCTTTCCAATCCCAGATTCCAGAATGTTTGAGGGATAGCTACCCCAAGCCCGATCAGCCTTGTTACCTGTATGTGATAGGAATGGTTCTAACGACACCTTTACCTGATGAACTCAACTTTAGAAGGCGGAAGCTTTATCCCCCTGAGGATACCACAAGATGCTTTGGAATACTGACAGCCAAACCCATACCTCAGGTAGACATTTCATAATGACTGTTTATGTTGAACTGTCTTGTTCTTTTTTAAAAAAGGAAAAGCTACTTTAACTATCTTTTGTTACCTCAGAATGTTTAATATTTTAAAATTAAGGTATCTCTTCTGTTCCCCTGATACAAAGCACCATTCCTTTTCTGAAGTTAAATGTTTGTAATGGACTGAAACATTTGCTAACCTTGGAGGTGCATTATTTTTCTTTTGTTAAGATTCCGCACTTTCCTGTGTACACACGCTCTGGAGAGGTTACCATATCTATTGAGTTGAAGAAGTCTGGTTTCACGTTATCTCTACAAATGCTTGAGTTGATTACAAGACTTCACCAGTATATATTCTCACATATTCTTCGGCTTGAAAAACCTGCACTAGAATTTAAACCCACAGACGCTGACTCAGCATACTGTGTTCTACCTCTTAATGTTGGTAAGGACCCAGAGACTCTGAAGTGTTTCTGTATACTAGCTAAAAAATCAAACTGTTGCTTAACAATGAGCTTATTGTGTATACTACAGAAATATCTTTGATAACTCTGAATTAGACACATATAATGAATATATAGCTTGAGTAAAGATCTTACCTGTATTGTTGTATTTTAACAAGCTAAAGGGTCTTTTTCTTCCCTAAGTTAATGACTCCAGCACTTTGGACATTGACTTTAAATTCATGGAAGATATCGAGAAATCTGAAGCTCGCATAGGCATTCCCAGTACAAAGTATTCAAAAGAAACTCCCTTTGTTTTTAAATTAGAAGATTACCAAGATGCAGTTATCATTCCAAGGTAAGATTTTAAGTGGAAGGCTAAGTGGTGGTGATACTTCGTTTCAGAAGATTCCCTTGTTCATATGGGGAACGTAAGTGACCTGTGACTTTGGCACTGATGTTACTAATAGGAAATATAGGTATCTCTTCATGGTGGACCTGTTCTCTCCAGTTTACTTACTTAAAAAACAAAACCTAAAACACTGTTGATGAAGGGATTTTACTTTGTGAAGGTCAGATCATCTGAATGAGTTTGATAGGCTTTCTTCTTAAAACCTCCATCCTTTTAATCCCCAAAGTCTTAAAAGAATTTGGGTGTAAATAATAGTTTATTAGAATTGTTAAAAGGCATAGTGTTATTAAGTGCAGTGAAAACAGTAAATTACTATGCTTTGTTTCTTATTTTGTAAAAATTTAGGGGATGGAGTTTTTGAGCAATAAAATTAAACATTGCACTTTTTAAAGAATTAAAGTACTGGCTGCAATTCAGTCTTTGGTTTTTGTTTTTGTTTTCTTTTTTCTTTGTGTACTTCAAAGCCATATTTTAAATGTTAGCTAACACCAACCTATCAATATCATAAATGGCACAGTAATACATTTTATGTGGCAAGTGTCTTTCATGTTTAGCGTTAGTAATATACAAAGTATTTACTTGGTTGTTTGGATATTGAAAGTTTTCTATACTATTTATACTGATGAAATTAAGAGATATTTAAAGGTGCCATTTAGCTTTCATGTGTTATCAAAGTATAGATATTTAGCACAAGGACAGTAGTAAAATAGGGGAAAATGCGGAGTCAGTTTTTACTTGATATAAATATAGTTCTTCTCATCTTAAATCCACTTGAAACGTATTATTTAGAATTGAAGTTTCATTAATGTTACTTATTTTTAACCTTTAAAAGGTTTTTAAACCTTTAAAATCAAATAATTTGCATTTCCATATTAAAAGCAGTTGTGTTTTGAGAATAGTTGATTTAAGCCAGAAAGTCACTGATTGTTTTTCTTTTTTAGATATCGCAATTTTGATCAGCCTCATCGATTTTATGTAGCTGATGTGTACACTGATCTTACCCCCCTGAGTAAATTTCCTTCCCCTGAATATGAAACTTTTGCAGAATATTATAAAACAAAGTATAACCTTGACCTGACCAATCTCAACCAGCCGCTGCTGGATGTGGACCACACATCTTCAAGGTAAAGGAGCTCTAGAAATGACATTTTGATTTTACTTGTGGCATTATTTCCAGAGGTCAGTAGGCAGGTGTGGAGGTTCACAGTCCGCGCAGCCCACCTGTATGTGGGCTGTGAACTCAGGAGGTCCTTTGCACACAGAGTTGCCCAGAGTGTGGCCCAGCGGTCTGCAGTTGAAATGAGCTCTTCAGGTGACTTGTAGGCACACTGAAGTTTTAGAACCACTGTGAGAGTGTACTTGTTTTTGTCTGTTTGATAAAATTATTTTGAAATTTTTATAGACTGAATCTTTTGACACCTCGCCATTTGAATCAGAAGGGGAAGGCTCTTCCTCTGAGCAGTGCTGAAAAGAGGAAAGCCAAGTGGGAAAGTCTGCAGAATAAACAGGTAGTGAGTTAATTGCTACTAGCATAACTTAATGTTTTGAAAGATAAGTTTGAATTTTATTTTATCAAGTGAATTGAGTGATTCGTGAGGTTTTTGGAAGTTGCCCAGCCCTTACGTTTTGTTTGGCTTTAATTAATATGATGTACTGACTTCCATTTGAATGTCTTTTTGGTAAGTGTGAGAGGTTTGGCTTTTATACTTGATCCACTGATAGCAATTATATCATGAAATTATCCATGTAAATCCTAGGATAAATCCCATTTTCCTTAAAGGATTATTTTAAAAAATATTTTTTAGATTTTTTGCTACTGTTTATGGTTTTTGTCTTTCTTCATTAGTGAAATTGGTCTTAAGTTTTATTTTTTCTTCTCTTGTGTGTTTGCTTTCTATTTGTCTATCCACAATGTATATTTATCCACATTTTTGCTTACTCAAAGATACTGGTTCCAGAACTTTGTGCTATACATCCAATTCCAGCATCACTGTGGAGAAAAGCGGTTTGTCTCCCCAGCATACTTTATCGCCTTCACTGCCTTTTGACCGCAGAGGAGCTAAGAGCGCAGACAGCTGGCGACGCTGGTGTGGGAGTGAGGTCACTGCCTGCGGATTTTAGGTACGCCTGTGCTGTGGGCCAGGAAGAGCTCGGCTCCTGAGGTCCTGCTGGCAGAGGAGTGGAATTAAGTTCACATTTTAATTGTATGTAGAATAATTTTTAAAAGATCAGAAAGAAAACGTGGATGCCTATCTAATATGTGAAATAAATGCATCGTTTGACTCATAAGTGAAAATCTATACATTGGGTCAATGAGTCTAACGTTCTTGGGAAGTTACAGCTGGAGAGGAGAGCCTGAGGTCAAAAACAGTCATTCCCCCTTCAGAGATGGCAGTTAAAGTGAAAATGAGAACAGTTGTTGCCCACTGCTGACATTTTAAGATGCTTCCTTTTTTATGAAATCAAATGTACATGAAAGAGCAGTTGCCTCTGTGTGGTCTTTGTCTTCATTATTTTCTTCTCACCTGTCAGGTCTCTGCATTCTAAAGAAATTATTGGTTTAATCACTCAAGATTTATTTTGGTTATCCAGTTGGCAAGACCAAGATGGTTCAGGAAATGAGGAACTTAATAATAGCAATGATCACACCTACATTTATTGAGTACTTACTACAGCGTCAGACACTGGCTTAAATGCTGTAGCTCATGTCAGATGATTTCATTGTTAGGATCCTGTGGCGTAAGAGGTGTTAGTTCCTCTTCCAGGTGTGGAAGCTGAGGTACAGAGACGTGAAGTAAGTTGTCCCAGGTTACCCAGCTAGTTACCTGGCTGGCCTGGGGTCCGAGCCCTCGCAGTCGGTGGCTCTAGGTCCCGTAGGCTGGCCCCAGGCTTCATGAGCTAAGCCCCACACTGTGCAGAGACCCATGTCCCACTTGATGGTTACACTGTGCAGAGTTCCAGTTGTGTTGATTCCTGCCTTGGAAACTTATTTGTCTTCTAAGGTAGGAATATATTTATAAGGATCTTCATGTATTTAACTTTTACTCAAATTGCTCTTGCTCTAAGCCTAGCCTTTTTGAAGGATCTGATGAAAAGTTATAAAAATGTCTTTCAGATACCCCAACTTAGACTTCGGGTGGAAAAAATCTATTGATAGCAAATCTTTCATCTCAGTTGCTAACTCCTCTTCAGCTGAAAATGAGAATTACTGTAAGCACAGCACAATTGTCGTCCCTGAAAATGCTGCACATCAAGGTGCTAACAGAACCTCCTGTCTAGAAAATCACGACCAAATGTCTGTGAACTGCAGAACGTTGTTCGAGTCACCGGGTAAGCTCCAAATTGAAGTTTCAGCAGATCTTACAGCAATTAATGGTCTTTCTTACAATAAAAATCTTGCCAATGGCAGTTACGATTTAGCTAACAGAGACTTTTGCCAAGGAAACCATCTGAATTACTACAAGCAGGAAATACCTGTACAACCAACTACCTCATATCCCATTCAGAATTTATACAATTATGAGAACCAGCCCAAGCCCAGCGATGAATGTACTCTACTGAGTAATAAATACCTTGATGGAAATGCTAACAAATCTACCTCAGATGGAAGTCCCGCGACGGCCGCCGTGCCTGGTACTACAGAGACTGGTACGGCGCTCACGGACAGGACGGCTTCTGAGCAGAGCCCTTCTCCCGGGTACTCCTCGAGAACGCTTGGCCCAAACCCTGGACTTATTCTTCAGGCTTTGACCCTTTCAAATGCTAGTGATGGATTTAACCTGGAGCGGCTCGAAATGCTTGGCGACTCCTTTCTAAAGCATGCCATCACCACGTATCTCTTTTGCACTTATCCCGATGCTCACGAGGGCCGCCTTTCCTATATGAGAAGCAAAAAGGTAAGAAAGCGTCCTTTGATTTTGAGCAGTTATATTATTCAGCGTGCATAAAAGTGGTTTCAAGCATCGGATAAATTTCAGAGGCGGAGGAAAGTGTTGCCGCAGGGATTGCCACACCCGACAGGGCAGCTGGAGCCTCCTGTGTACCCGCGTGGGAGTGACACTAAATTTAGTGTGGAAGTAAGATTGAGGGAAGAAAGGCAACGAAGATAAATATTTAAATGATGATAAAAGAGGTGTCACAAGGCGCCATGCACCTGCTTGACAGGTAACACACAAAACTGCTAAGCGCTCAGAAGGAAGGAATATCACTTGTGATCAGGGGAGGCATGAACAGAAGAGGTGCGTTTGTAGTGTGTAAACAGGGAACACATGGCAGAGCATGTCAGGACTCGGTGAATAAACTGTGGAGAGATCCGAGAAAAGACTTAAAGAGGCGGGTGGGCTGAAGCTGTATTATGGAGGATCTTCAGTGCCAGGCTGAAGAGTCGGCACTGTTTTGAACGAGGTGCATGTTGAGGGTACTTCTTGTGTAAGGGACTATTAATATTAATAAAGCGGTAGTTTTAAATGGTCAGGCTGGAAGCAGAATGCGGCATGAGTTGAAAAGCAAAACCAAACCAAGCTGAGTGATCATTTGGGCCTTTGAAGAAGTCTAAGCTTAAGCAGAAAATGAGACAGATGTAGAGTCTGGCAGCAAGGAGAGCACTGAGGGGAGTGAGATTCAGAGGCAAGAAGCATTTTAGCCGACGCTTACGAGTGCTTACTCTAGCCAGACACTACCCTTGTCACCTTACATATATTAATTGCCTAATTTAATTCTGTATACTTCTATTTATTTTATTTTTTTTTGTAATTGTGTATACTTTAATCATCCCCATTTTATAGCTGAGGATACTGAGGCAGGAGAGATTACCTGGTTCAGGTTAACATGGCAAGTACGTGGCACGGCCTAGACAGTCTGGCTTTAGAGACCTCACTCTTGACCATTACACTGACCTCCCTCCGAAGTTCTCTGTGACACTAGGCACTGCACTGAGTGTTCTACACACCTGCTCTCTCCAGTCTTCTCTACGTGCCCCTCAGCGGTAGATGACATGTCCCCATTTTGCAGTTGAGAAAACTCTTGCCTGGGGAGTTTCATTGGCTCGTGCAGGTCATCCAGCTGGTCTGGGATGGTCAGGAGCGTGGCTGAGGCCGGAGCGCATAGCCTTGCCCACTCTTCCCTGCTGCCTCCTGGTAGAGAGGGTGATGCAGTACTAACGGCCATAGCAGCTGGGGCGATGACGGGGCTGGTGCTGAGGAAGACAGAAGTATAGGAGTGGGAGTTGGGGTTAGCGTTTTTAGACCTCATGGACTAGGAAGTGGAATGTTCAGGTAATTAAGAATTTAGGACTTAGATGCAGTCTGGGCAAACAGTCTTCGTAAGAGTGATAATTGAGAACCAATGAGATTTCCCAGGGGTGGTTGCAGGAAGAAAGTATCAGAGGCTGAGAATGAGCATAAAGTAACAGCATACTCTTAGGTAAGAAAGAAATTATTTTTCCTTTTTGAAAGTTCATCCATTGTCTGCTCAGAAAGCTCTGACTCCTTACGTGCTGCAGAAATCGCTGTCACTCCCGCAGCACGGTGGTGAAGGCCCTTTCAGGGTGCCCCCCGCCCCCAAGTGTCCCGGCGGGGCTGGTGCCCCTGGCCGTCCTTCCCGGGACCCGCGCACACACCTGCTGTTGCCCCTTCCCCGCTGCTCGCCCCGTTTCTGCGGGCTGAGCTCGGCCTGCCCCACCCTGTGCCTCACATGGGCCCTTGCTGAGCTCTTTCTTCCTTTTCCATCCGGTGGACCATTTCTGCCGACTTCGAATGTGATTTCTATCCCTTTCACGTCCCTGTCGCACTTTATCCTCTGGTTGGCATCTGTGATGCTGTGTTCCCGTGGTGTGGAAAGGGGAGCCAGCGTGTACTTAAGCCGTGCAGGCGGCGTGGGAAAGGGCTTCGGCCCAGAGTGAGCGTCACGGGGGGCTCCCAGCCCAGCCTGCGGGCTCCAGGGACCGCTCCTCTGTCTCGCTGCCCAGCAGCGCCTCTCCGACATGGGTGCTTGTTCAGGGGTATTGAGTTACGTGGAAAAAAGGCTCGTGAAGTACTTAAATAAAAAGGAACCCAGTTTTTAGAAAATGAAAATGAGATTGACCATTCTAGACCTTGGTTTCCAAGTAAAAATGTATGGATTTGAGTAAATTAAGGAGGAGATGGAGGCCTTAGGAAAAACAGACTAGAGGGTAGACAGTAAAGCTGTTTTATTGATGACAGTAAACACGGAGTTTTTCTTTATTGCCTTTTGCTCTATTTTAAAATGGTTGAACAAAATATCTTGAAATGCCATCCAAAACTAAGGAATAATATTTGAGAAAGCATTGCAGTCGAAATCATATTTATAGCTTAGGCCCTAGGAACATAAAATTATTTTAGCTCAGTTCAGTGCCAGTTTTCACTTTATAGCTAGAGTTTATGGTATTTCCTCCTTTTATTTCATTGAAAATATTGTGACATCTTAGACTTATGTGGATTTGTATTCTTTTCTATTTTGATAGTCCCAATTAACAATTTGAATTTTATATCATCAGATTACATGAGAATTTAACATTTCCTATCATGAAGAGGTAGAGAAACTATACAGTCTGAATAATTGATGACCAGTCATGGAATATGAAGAATATTTAGCTAAAAATTATGTTAATGCCTTATATGAATTTCAGCAGTGACTGTTGATGGATAAGTGTCTTATAAATTTTTTCTGCTAAAGGTCAGCAACTGTAATCTGTATCGGCTTGGAAAAAAGAAGGGGCTGCCCAGCCGCATGGTGGTGTCAATATTTGATCCCCCTGTGAATTGGCTTCCTCCTGGTTATGTAGTAAATCAAGACAAAAGTAACACAGAGAAATGGGAAAAAGATGAAATAGTAAGTTTTTGGTAACTGGATGGATTTATTTTTTGGTGAAGGGCAGAGTCTTGTTCTATTAATTTTTTGTTTCTTTTCCCTGGTGTGTTTATAATAGAGTAGAAATTCAATATATTGAATTAATTCCTTTAAACAGATGTCTTTTCATTGAATTTAGAACAGTGTTGTAATTTTGATAGAGAACAATTTCTGTGATCTTCCTTTTCCAAAGGCAAAAGGGTATCTGATGCTGTGACTCAAAAAAAAAAAAAAAGCAAAGCTCTGTAACATTTCACTTTAATATTACATATTACGATTTATTGTAGATCCTTAGCTCTGTTCAGTGAAATGACTTTTCAGTGACCTATGATCTCCAATCTGTATGTGAAATAATTTCAGTAAAATCTTGCTTTTGCAGCTCAGGGCTTTCTCAGGACTATTTCTCCTCTTGTGACCTTAAAAAAAAAAAATACATAAAGGTTGTAGTTTTCTGGAAATAGTTTAAATCTTGCCAATGACTTTAAGTCTCCAAACGTTAGCTGCAGCTGCTTCATTTTGTCCTGTCTCAGAGGCCACCAGAGGGCACCTTGGAGGGCCTTGCGAGCCGGAGAGCTGTGGAAGCAGTCTGTCCAGTGTGGTTGGCTGGGAGGCCATCTCGCAGGCAGTTTCATTTTTCAGACATTTATTTTGCATTAATGATAAACTGGCTTGTTGTTACTTCATTTCCAGGTAGCATGCTCTGTGACTCTATTTTGATTTTTACTTATTCATTGAGTATATTTTTAACTCATGCAGTATTTGACTTACTACAGAAATTGAACTTATCTGGAAAATCATTAGAATATTTCAATGCAAGTTGGGTTAGAAAAATTATTTATGTTATTAATTTAGAAGTAGATAGAACCTTAGAGGAAGATGTGTAAGATTTTGAGAACTTTAGAGAAAATACTGCATTTCTATGAAAAACATTCCAGTAACACATATCCTGCCTTATAAGTCCTGTTTCATAATATCATTGTTGCTTTAAAAAAAAAATTTAGCATAAAGGTGATGTTAACGTGTCCTTTTAATTTAAAAAATTTTTTTAATTTTAAGATACAAAGTTCTTATTTTCCTTAACATTTCAAATGACCTGGCACTTTGGTTCTTAGAATACATTAAATACTGTTTATATTTTCATTTAATAATTTCTACTTCTTGAAATGGACCATTATATGATATTGGAAAGCATATGCTAGATCCATTCCTATTCTACCTGCCTCGCTCCTCAGCAAATAGGTTTAAGTGAAAACTTTGCATACAAACGCCGAAGGTGGGAATAACTCAGGTGGAAAGTGAACTTGAACTGTAAAAGGAGTTTCATGCTGGTGGTTTTGTTTTTTTGTTTGTGTTTGTTTTTCTTGTTTTTTTGTTTTTTGGAGAGGTTGAAGTGCTCTTGGAAACCATTTAGTGAGGTAGAATCCCACTATTTTGCAGATAAAAAAACCCCGAAACCCAAAGGCATTAATGAACTTTGCCCAAAATCACACAGCTTATTTGTTGATAAAAACCCAGCCCTTGCTGTGTGTTTTGCCAGTGTCTGGTTATGGTAGCATCTTACTAAAGATAGATAAGGATTTTTTAAAATTAAAAATATTATTTAGTCTTTTTTTTTTTTTTTTAATTGAAATCTGGCCTTTTTTTCTTAAGGACCAGATAGTCAAAAACATCTCACGTTACCTTGGGAAAATGTAATTTTTATTACGTAATAGTTCCTAGAGGCGTCCACCATTTTAGGTTTTTCTTTTGGTTTTCTTCCTTATTCTTGAAAAAAATTTGTAAACTTTTTAATTAAAATATACAGACAGATAGTTGTAGATATATGGATGGCTTGGCTCATTCCACTTATTTCTTTTCAGACAGATGCACCGTTTGTATCTCTTTTGAGTCTGGCTTAAAATGAGAATATTTGCAGTATTTAAAAAAATGGTTGACAAAGTTTGAAAACCTTTTTATCAGAATACTCTGCAAAGTTGTCACTATCGAAATTGAACCACACCCTCATTGAAGCACTCCCTCCCGCCTTTCCCCCCCCCCAAGTAAAGTCTTGTTTATTTATTTTTGTATTGCACAACAGACATTTGGTATCTTTCTAGCATTGCAAAAAAGTTACATCATTACTGAATCCTGGCCCATTATTAAGGTTGTCATTCACAAATAAGCTTTTGCCAAAGAAATTGGAATTAGCAAAGATCTTCTGACAGAAATTGGATTGTTGTGTTTCATGTTAGTCTAAATTGTCTTCTGTTTTTGTCAGTTATGCTATAATCTGTTCCCCTGATTACTCTAGCTCACCGGAAGGGAAAAGCATAATTTCTCAAATTCATCGCTTAGTTCATAGTGATCACTTTTAGTTTCCAAGCAAAGTAGTTTAGTTTTACATTGTAGCGAATGAGCTTTGAAGTGGAAATAGGGACCAAAACTTTATTATGAAACCCCACTGTCCATTTTTAATGTTATAAAGAAAATAATTTTATCTGTTTACATATTATTCTCTTATTTAATTGCAAAGATAATGCTTTTTCTACATCTGGAATTTAATTTTATTAATTTGAAAACCTTTTAAAAAACATTTTAGAACTTTGTCAGCCAACTTGAAGCTCTCTGTGATCAGCATATGAGAGCTTTCCTTGTGTCTCCTGCTACAGTTAGAATTCTTAGCTGAAGTTTTGCCTTGTGGAGGTTAATTTTAAACTTTATATCCATGTATAAAATCCTTGACTTAAAGCTTCATACTGGATAAAGGTCATTTTATAACTTAGAAAATGAACATTCAGAGAACGTGTTTTACTTTGTTTATATGATTAAATAACTTATTTTATGTTAATTGAAAACAAATGGCCATGATTTGAAAGTTGCCTTTTAGTATTTGTGGTTGTCATTTGAAATTATCCATAACCCTTGCTTTTATTGAGTCTCAAGCCCTTTTAAAAACAGCAGCTATGTCTCCCCTCCTTCCCCATTCTCCCTCTTTCAGACAAAAGACTGCATGTTGGCTAATGGCAAACTGGACGCGGACTTGGAGGAGGAGGAGGAGGAGGAGGAGGACCTGATGTGGAGGGCTCCAAAGGAGGACGCGGATGACGAAGATGACTTCCTGGAGTACGATCAGGAGCACATCCAGTTCATAGACAACATGCTGATGGGGTCAGGAGCCTTTGTAAAGAAGATCTCGCTTTCTGCTTTCTCAGCCACTGATTCTGCCTATGAATGGAAAATGCCCAAAAAGTCCTCCTTAGGTAGTATACCATTTTCATCAGATTTTGAGGATTTTGACTATAGCTCTTGGGATGCAATGTGCTATCTGGATCCTAGCAAAGCTGTTGAAGAGGATGACTTTGTGGTGGGGTTCTGGAATCCATCAGAAGAAAACTGTGGTGTTGACACAGGGAAACAGTCCATTTCTTACGACCTGCACACCGAGCAGTGCATTGCTGACAAAAGCATAGCCGACTGTGTGGAAGCCCTGCTGGGCTGCTATTTAACCAGCTGTGGCGAGAGGGCTGCTCAGCTTTTCCTCTGTTCGCTGGGGCTGAAGGTGCTCCCGGTAATTAAGAGGACTGATCGGGAAAAGGCCATGTGCCCGACCAGGGAGAATTTCACCAGCCAACAAAAGAACCTTTCAGGGAGCCGCGCTGCCGCCTCTGGAGCTGGCTCCCGCTCCTCTGTGTTGAAAGACTTGGAGTATGGGTGTTTGGAGATCCCACCGAGATGCATGTTTGATCACCCAGATGCAGATAGGACACTGAGTCACCTTATCTCGGGTTTTGAAAATTTCGAAAAGAAAATCAACTACAGATTCAAGAATAAGGCTTACCTACTACAGGCTTTTACACACGCCTCCTACCACTACAACACTATCACTGGTAAGGAGCCCCAGACCGAAGCTCACTGCTCTGAAAATGAGACCTTGTGTTAATTGGATTGTTCTGTAGAAAGATGTAAAAAGAATAATCTGTGCGTGCACAGCCTTAGAGCTTAGTACGCATGGTGCGGGGAGGAAGCACAAGAAAGTGAAAGAAGCCTTTCTTTTTGGGAGCAGGCACTGTTCCTTAACTTTGACAGTTGGGAGCAGAGCTATCTTCGCTACTCGTGTCTCTGGCATTTTACATGCAGCACAGTGAGGCAGATTCGGGCCTTAGTATTTTGCTGTGTTTTTGCCATTTTTTTGCTACCCCCTTGTCCTTCTGATACCCGGTCACTGCTGCTTTTGGTTCTTGAATAATTTATTCGTATATTCTGGATGTCTTTCCACATCTTTTTATTGTTCTTCCTGAACAAAAAGGCCCCTCCCTTTAAGGTCTTTTAAAATCTAAAGATGAACCGATTAAAAGAAACTCTTTCACAGGAAGGTTTCATCGCTCTGACTCTGCTGTCACCTCCTGCTTTGCGCCGTGCTCCGTGTTTTTTCCCTCCTTTATTTAATAGGCTCCCAATCCATTCGATTAGAAGGGAGAATAGGCGCCTAAAACCAAAATCGGCTTCAGGTTTCGAAACAGCTAAAGTCTGTATTTTTTTTCTGTGTCAGAGTAATAAGCGCTTGAATTCAGAAAACCAAAGCCGAGTATAAAGTTTGTATAAGAAAAACAGTGTAGGTTAAGATGATCAGAAAAATGTAAAACCAGAAGTGAAAAACTATCTGACTCTGGACTAGAAAGACTGGTGAAACTAAAACCTGTTTTTCTTTGTGGAGAAGAAACGAGGCCTCCTTTTCTACCACGCTCTGCTGGCAGGGGCCCTGGGTTCTAGTCTGCCTCGGCCCCTGCTTCTGAGCTCATCGGCTGTGCGGGGGCAGCTCACTATCTCTGTTCCCGCCTCAGTTTCCACAGTTGAACGGCTTCTTTTTTAAATTTTTATTGCTTTACGATGCTGTATTACTTTCTACTGTACAGCAAAGTGAATCAGCTATACATACACACACACACATATATATATGTATGTATCTCCCCTCTTTTTTGGGTTTCCTTCCCAGTTAGGTCACCACAGTGCATTAAGTAGAGTTCCCTGTGCTATGCAGTGTGTTCTCGCTAGCTATCTATATTTATAGCAGTATCAATAGTGTATATGTGTCAGTCCCAATCTCCCAGTTCATCCCACCTGAACAGCTTCTTTTTAATCACTGTGAGAAGATAGAGGTGTTGATCAGCGTCGATAACTTCTCACATTTTGACATCGATCATTTTTGCTAAAGGTCTTTGCTCGCCTCCATGACTCTCCTTTCTCAGCCTCTTGGTTTGTGTCAAATTGAACATTTTTCATTCAAGTTGAGAAGAAAACTGTCTTGTACTAACTGTCATCTCGTGTAGCAAATGTAACCCAGGAGTGGCGAGGCATGGCATCACTCCCACACTTTCCAGAGTGTGAGTGGACAGTGTGCAGGGGTGACAGCAGAGCGTGGGGAAGGGCTGTGTGCAGGGTCTGGCGTTCGTTGCTAGGTGACGATGTGTGATGGAGCCTTTAGAATGGTGCCCCAGCACCTGCCTGGCCAGCACAGTGCCGAAGGAAGAGGGTTCAGTGATGATGTCACTTGGGAAATGCTTTTTTCTTAACGAGCATTAGTCTTTTGGCCACTTAAAGATTTTATGACCCCAATTTCTATGTAAGAAATATGCTTAATTTGTCATCAGAATTTAATTTCCAGAGGCTTCCATATGACGTCAAATAATTTTGTCACTGAAGAATATATATGAAAGTGAATCCCAATAAAAGTCTTTTCAGTGGGTCTGGGGGAATCAGTTCTTTATCTGAGTTATTATTTGAAAATTGTGTAAATGTTTTTGCCGGAGCTCAGGGCTTCACTTTGGATCTTCCCTCAGATTGTTACCAGCGCTTAGAATTCCTGGGAGATGCAATTTTGGACTACCTCATAACCAAGCACCTTTATGAAGACCCACGGCAGCACTCCCCAGGGGTCCTGACTGACCTGCGCTCGGCTCTGGTCAACAACACCATCTTTGCATCGTTGGCTGTGAAGTATGACTACCACAAGTACTTTAAAGCAGTTTCTCCTGAGCTCTTCCACGTCATCGATGATTTTGTGCAGTTTCAACTCGAGAAGAATGAAATGCAAGGGATGGATTCTGAGGTTAGTGCCATTTTAAGATATGTTGAATTCAGTGTTTAAAATAAGCCTTCCGACGGGTTCTCGACGTAGCTGTCTGGAGAGCCAGCCGAAGGCCAGGGCTGTGGTCCCCAGCGCGCTCTGCATTTTCCAGGGAAAACTGAACGGGTCGCAGTCTTCAGGGAGGCCTTTTCAACTTGAGCACTCATGCTGTGGTCATTCTGGCGAGGAGAGGGAGCCAAGGGGCTTTCAGCTGCCTCACCACCCCCAGTCCTTGATTCGGGCTCCCGGCATTTAGGCACGCCGGAGAGGTGCAGCCCTCCCCCTGCCCCCAGAGAAGCTTTAACCTCAGTGCAAGCTCGGCCTGGTTGGTTCTGTCTTTCTTTCTGTTTAAAATAGGTCAGAAGTATTTGCTAATATCTCAGATAAGCATCACAAATGTATATTCTGCTTCTACTTGAGATGGGAAAATCTCATTTAAAAACAAAACTTCTAGATTTTTAAGGACTGGAATTTGAGAGGTTTCTACTGTAAGTTCAGCCAAAGGTTCTCTGGTGATGGAGCTAATTCTAATGTGTTTGTGAACTATTTTGAAATTTTGTAGGAAAGGATTTTGCTGAGATCTTTCTAATCTCCTCTAATCCTTCACTAACATCCATCCACATACCTGGGTACCCAGGAGAGCACTTTCATTTCTTCTTCTCCTCATTCTGATTCCTTTGTTCTTCTTTCTGTGGATTTCTTGTAAGTCATAGAATTCATTCATAACTCTGGTAGCCATTTTAATTATTCTTTCTTTAATTTGTACCTTCCTGTTTTTTAATCGCACACACCGTCGTTAGGGAGTAGTGCATTTCCTTGGCTTCCTGTGAGAGAAATGAAGAGCCTGGGTTTTGAGGTGTAGCCACAGGGCAGAAGGGTCGAGCACGTTGCACGGGATGGAGGATGTGCTGAAGGGGAATCAGTAGGCAGTGCCCTTCCTCTCCCCTTTCACCCTTGCACACTCTCCCAAGATTAGTGGTCTGAGTTGGAGCACAGCGAGCAGTGAGACCAGGAATCAGAACCGTCTCAGATATAGTCAGTGTTATTTCCAGTCTCATTCTGTAGAAATATTTAAGCTTAGAAGTTGAGGAATTAGCTAAACCTGAAGTTCTCTTTTGATGACAGTTGGACATACTGGCTTTGTTAGTTTTTGTTCATTCTTTTCCTTCCCTTTGTTTATATAAACATATGGATAGAAGTTACAAAAACTGATTGGGAATGTCATGGTCTGGCTTCTCTAACTTACTGTTTGATTTTAAGAAAGTCTCTCCACCTCTCTGGGCCCCGGTTTCCTCATTTGTAAAAGGAGAGAATTAAACTTGATAAGTTTAAAAATTCCCATCTACAACAGTAAGTATCTGATTTTTTTCCAGTAGTCAGCATCTATTATATAGAACTTTGTGTGGCTAAACCATCCATTTAGAAATTACTATCCCCCCTCCTTTTTATTTCTCTTTCACAAGAAATGTGTGTGTATTTTAGAAAATACAAATAACCGAAATTAACATTTTGTGATGTTTTATTGCTAATGTACATAGACATAAAGTTATGTACAATATAAAATGAAATTATAGCATGCATAGTGTACCATACCCTATTCTTTTCACTTAATATATTGTGGATGACTTTTCCCGATCATTAATAATTGGGATTACAGCTTTCAGTAGCTGCACGCTAGTGAGTACATGGCTATAATGTAATATGTTTAAACAATCCTTTGCGACTGGACGGTTAAGGTATTTTTTGTTAGGGTTTGTAATAAACATGGATGCGGTAAATATACTTAAATATCCAGTTACCTCCTTAAGATGAATTCCTAGAGACGGAATTGCCACATCAAAGAATTATGAACTTTTAAAAGGCGTTTGATACATATGTGAGTTTTTATTCTATTAATTTGAATACCTACTCTGTGTCAGGATCTCTGTCATAGTGAACATGGTTTAGTAAGTGGTTTAGTAAAAGGGGAGCTTGGAGGAAAATATCTTCCAAATAGAATTTCCCTGTGAAAAAAGTGGCAGTTTACACTCCCCAAAGCAGTGTACACCCTTGCTTGCACTGCACTGAGTATTCTGCCTGCTCCTTGCCAAGCCGCCAGGGGGTAGACCTGTTTCAGTGTGCAGTTCTATGATTATGAGTGAAATTTGAAAATTTTTTTCATCAATTTATTGACTATTGCCAGTTTGTGTTAGGGTTATTTTTGTTTTTATTTGGAAGTAATCTTTTTTCCTTTGTTGAATATAGAATACTAAATAGGGAAGGGCTTTTTTTCTTTTTTTCTTTTTTTTTAAGGTAAGATAATGTTTGTGAAGAACCTATTACAGTATAATTGGCATGTCATAAATGTTTGATGTTGTTACCCTTGTTAAAGATATAGTAAGAGTCGTATCCAAGAAAAGAAACACATCTCTGTAGACTGCCTTTCAAAGTGGCCTTTTTGCTTACAAGTCACTTTTCTCCCTATAATAGCTTAGGAGATCTGAGGAGGATGAAGAGAAGGAAGAGGATATTGAAGTTCCAAAGGCCATGGGGGATATTTTTGAGTCGCTTGCTGGTGCCATTTACATGGATAGCGGGATGTCGCTGGAGATGGTTTGGCAGGTGTACTATCCTATGATGCGGCCGCTGATAGGTACAGTTGGCTCCCCTTCGAAAGAAGCAGAATCACAATTAAAAACAACCTCAAGGGTATTAATCACATCATTCTTTCATTTTGATTACAGAAAAATTTTCTGCAAATGTGCCCCGTTCCCCTGTGCGAGAATTGCTTGAAATGGAACCAGAAACCGCCAAATTTAGGTAAGCAAAAATACGCAGGGAAAACAATTAACTTACTGAAAAACAAGGGGGAAGAGTTCTCAAAGATGCCGTAAACTAATGATTTTGAAAAATATTTCCCCTGGGACATGCTCTTATGCAGTTGCTGTTTGTAGCCTGATTGACTTCTCTTTCTGTTTTGTAAAGTAGCGCTGAGTTAGAGAAGGAGCGGCAGCCGTGCCTGTTGGTAGCATGCAGCAGTCACAACGCGTGTTTGCCTCGTGCCGTGTCAGCTTGTATCGGGGACTCTCAGCCTGAGAGTACATCCTTGGTGCTGACTGACTATAACAACAAATACTTCTGACTTCTAACTCAAGCTGTTTGGCTTTGTTACAGCCCGGCTGAGAGAACTTATGATGGCAAGGTCAGAGTCACCGTGGAAGTAGTAGGAAAGGGGAAATTCAAAGGTGTTGGCCGAAGTTACAGGATTGCCAAATCTGCAGCAGCAAGAAGAGCCCTACGAAGCCTCAAAGCTAATCAACCTCAGGTTCCCAACAGCTGAAACCCCTTTTTAAAATTAAAAAAAAAAAAAAAAAAACAACAAAAAAAAGCAGAATTAAGGTGGAAAATATTTAAGTTGGAAAGGATGATTTAAAACTGATAGTGAGTGGAATGAATTGAAGGCAGAATTTAAAGTTTGATAACAAGATAGGTTACAGAATAAAACATTTAACATATGTATAAAAGTTTTGGAACTAACTGTAGTTTTAGTTTTTTGCGCAAACACAATCTTGTCTTCTTTCCTCACTTCTGCTTTGTTTAAATCACAAGAGTGCTTTACTGATGACATTTAGCAAGTGTTCAAAGAAATTATTGAGAGTTTTTGTTTTGTTTTGTTTTGTTTTAGTTTAATTCTGTCAGCTTTGCTTAGTGTTCGGAGGCCAAGGAGCTTAAACCTGGAATAGCCCCCAGGGTTCTGTTGAGAGCTCTTGACACCCGACGGTGTGTGTGGAAGTGCCAGTCCTGCATAGTTGATAAGCTGAGTAGAGCGATGCAGTTTGCGAGAGAAGTGTGCCAGTGTTGTCTTTCCTTTCCACATTATAGCGTGTAAGATGATGTTTCCTGGTCGCTGTTGCACTTAACAGTAAGGGACAGATTTTTAATTAACATTGGCTGGCATGTTGGCAAATCACATTTTAGTTTTCTCATGCCATGTTGTCTTGCATAAAAGAGGTTCTTGCCTTAAGAGTAAAACCCTCATGGATATTCTTTCATTTCTGATCTTTTTGGAACAAACTGTTTTACATTCCCTTCATTGTGTTATTATGCATTAGACCTTGAGAGAGCGTGATACTTAAAACCCACTAGTATAGTTGTAACCTAACTTATGACGGGATTATATGAGAATTTCTGTCATATGTGTACTGAAGACGTTTTCAAAACCGGAATAGGTAGTCTATGGAGTTTTTAAAATACCATCATAAAAATAGTCGTTGGCTAAATACCCAATTTTACTGAAAACCTCCTGCTAGGTAGTTCCGCTGATGGAAATTGTTTGTGGCAAATAATTTTGCCCTGTAGGCTGTTGCTCTAACAAAATAAACTTTAGACATATCACACCTAAAATATGCTGCAGATTTTATAATGGATTGGTTACTTATTTAAAGAAGCAAAACAGAGCACCTTACCCTTACTCTTCTCACATACATTTCTTACTGTACTTTTCAGAGTGTTGCATGCATATTTCACCTACCAAAGCTGTGCTGTCAATGCCATGAAAGTTTAACGTTTGTGATAAACTGCCGTAATTTTGATACATCTGTGATTTAGGCCATTAATTTAGATAAACTAGCTCATTGTTTCCATCTTTGGAAAAGGAAGAAAAAAGGCATTTTTAGGCATTTGCCTAAGTTTCTTTAATTAGACTTGTAGGCACTCTTCATTTAAATACCTCAGTTCTTTTCTTTTGCATGCATTTTTTCCCCTGTTTGGTGCTATGTTTATGTATTATGCTTGAAATTTTAATTTTTTTTTTTTTTTTTTGCACTGTAACTATAATACCTCTTAATTTACCTTTTTAAAAGCTGTGGGTCAGTCTTGCACTCCCACCAACATACCAGTAGAGTTTTGCTGCAATTTGCCCCATTAATTATGCTTGAAATTCAAGAAGCTGAGCAGAGGTGTCTAAGTAATTTCCAGCACATCATTCTGAACGTGATGCCTCATGTAATGCTGCCTTTATGTTTGAAATTGCAGTTGAATACTGTACTTCTTGCTTTATCTGCACCACCCACCCCCAGAGAAGCACCTCTGCGCGAGTGCACACGGAAAACCGTCAGCTCTGCTTTCCAAGGAGACCTGAGTGAAGGGGGCATTAAGCTTCTCCAGCATGATTTGTTGTCTCCAATCTTAAACTTCAGTTGAGATCTAAATTATTAAATGCGCTTGAGAGCAAATCAGTTTGGGTGGACATGTTTTTAAAATATTTAATTCTGATTTGGAACCTTAGATTTCTGTTTGGTTTTTTTAAGAAACCTCCATGTAAGATCTCCTGGCAATTTAAAACCAAGCAGTTGTTGGATTATGTAACTGTAAATGTATACAATTAACAAGTAAGGCTGGATGTGAATTTCACTTGTGAGGGTGATTTGTGATAAAGTTGTATCACAAATCTCTTGATAATTTATAAACTACCTGATGCCAGGAGCTTAGGGCCTTGCATTGTGTCTAATGCACTAATCCCAGTGTTAAGGGATTCACTGGCCTCCTGGCACCAAAATCAGATTGTTTCACAGTTACAATTCCCGTGGGGAGAAAAATGCCTCAATATATTTTGTAACCTTAAGACGAGTATTTTTTGTTAATACTAAAAAGTTCAGACTTGGATGAGATTAGGTCACACAGTCTCAGGGGTTCAGATTTCCTGCTACCATTCAAAATGTTTTATCAACGGCAAACTTTAGCTATTGCTTTTTAAATTTTTTTGGTTGGAGGACAATAGCTGATTTTAATTTGTGACTCACGCTTTGAAGCAATCTGTGATCCCCTGGTTACTAAGTTAAAAAATAAAAACTATGAGTTAGACATATGAAATGGTTATGAACGCTTTTGTGCTGCTGATTTTTAATGCCGTAAACTTTCCCCTAGTTTCGTTTATTGCAATGTTTCCCATCCATTAATTAAGGAAAAAAATCACTCTTGTCGCTCCACTTTACCACCTTGTCTGTCATCCTTCTGTTCCTGTGATTGCCATGTGAGACTGAGTGTGATTTGGAAACCCCCCTGGTGTGGTTGTGCGGCCAGCACATGCGGGAAGGACTGGGCAGGCGCGTTTTGAAAAGCAACTGCAGAAATTCCTTACGATGATTGTGTGGAGGTTAGTTGGCATGAACCTTCATTGTAAATGTTTTTTGATTTTTTTTTTTTTTATAATACACTTTCAGCAGTCCTGACTATGCTGCGTTTTGTAATAGCTTTTTTCCCCTCTGTTCTGTTCATGTAGCACAGATAAGCATTGCACTTGGTACCATGCTTTACCTCATTTCAAGGAAAATATGCTTAACTGAGAGGAAAAAATGTGGTTTGGCCTCGCTGCTGTTTTGATTTACCGAATTTGAAAAAGATAATTATAATGCCTGCAATGTGTCATATACTTGCACAACTTAAATAGGTCATTTTTGTCTGTGGCATTTTTACTGTTTGTGAAAGTATGACGAAGATTTGTTAACTGAACTCTTAATTATGTTTTAAAGATGTTTGTTACTTTTTTTTTCTTTTCTCTTTTACATTATGTGAAGTGATTAAATTTAGAATGACCTCTAACACTCCTGTAATTATCTTTTAAAATACTAATATTTTTCCTCTCTTAATAATAGCTTGCCCTCAGAAAGATTCAAATTGCCCTGCCTAAATAGCAAGAGACTGGAGGCTACTTTGGTTCTGTTGGTTCAGTTCATAAATACAATTATTCACCCAGCAGTCGGCTCTTTTAGTCATTACCTGACATCAGCCTGTGTAACTGCAGAGTGCAGAGACTAATCGAGACCCAGACCTACCACAGTTCAGTCTTAAGGCCCAGTTGATTTAAAACTTTCTGTCTTCCTCTGTTAGGGTGTCTAATCCTTTTACACAAAATTTAAGCCACCAAACGGAGACCTTGATGTCTTCATTTCAACTGCATCTGAAGTTCTTTTAGTGCCCCGAACCAGTTTGTGTTAGCTGCGGAACTGAAACTCATGTCTTGTTTATTACCTATATGGTTATTTTAATTACATTTAAATAGGTATATTTTTTCAACCACTGATTACTTTTCAGGAACCTAATTATTTCCAAATAAATTTCTTTATTTTATATTGTACATGAGAAGTTTTTAAGATATGTTTTAAGACCAAGAATATTGAAATGATTTTAAAAGTTGTTGGATTCGCCAGTAGCAATATCTAGGGAATTTGCATTGAGACTATTGTATTTTCCACTAGCAGTGAAAATGATCTTTTGAAGCTAACTTGTAAATATATTTTAATCGTTAATTGTTTTTTTTTCTCTAGTCCATTTTTATTTGGACATCACCCACAATTTAAATTTTATAGATGCACTCAGAATTCACTGCAGCAGCAGGTTACATAGCAAAAATGCAAAGGTGAACAGGAAGTGAAATTTCTGGCTTTTCTGCTGTAAATAGAGTGAAGGAGAATGACTAAAATCAAGTAAAACTAACACATATATAATTTGATTGACAAAAAAATATTTACCATCACATGCTGCAGCTGTTTTTAAGGAACATGATGTAATTCATTCATACAGTAATCATGCTGCAGAAATTTGCAGTCTGCACCTTATGGGTCACAATTACCTTTAGTCGTTTTTTTTTTTTTGTAATAATTGTAGCCAAGTAAATCTCCAATAAAGTTATGGTCAGTTCACTTTGTGTCCTTTTGTCTTTTTCGTTTCTTGTTTTGATTCAGGTCAAGTTTAAATAGTTGTAGCAGAAATGTCTTTAAAATGTTTTAATTCCATGGTCATCTGAAAATGCATACTTTAATATGATAAAATGTTTTTTACCAAGTTATGCTTCGCATCTAGTGGTGGAGTTATCTACTAACAATTGCCTTGTTCTTTTCTGATTTAAATAATACCAGTGTGTTTGCCTGAAATTCTGCCACATTGACTGATGTTTTCCAGGTCCTGGATTATCTATGACACATTTGACACATTCCTTAAGTGAATTTGGTTATTCTGAAGTCAAGTGGACAGAATGTTCGGCTTCCAGGTTTTTAGGACACACTTCCAATATAGTATTGGTTAAGAAAGAATTCCATTATTTCAATCTTTGACCTAATCTTTTTGTAACTCAGTAAACCAAGCACTGAAAGGAATGCCTTTGCTGTAGGAACAAGATGGTGAGTATAAGTTTCTTAGAATGAGAAAAAAAATTCAGTTTTCCTTTATAAGAGTTTAAATTAATCTCTTCCTTTCCCCTCACTCTGACTTCTCTAAACTGAAGGAGGAAAAAGTATACGTATTTTAATCCTGAGGAATCTGGTTGAGTTCTACGTGCTTGCGTTCGTTGGTGTTACTGCCCAGAATTCACTGCGTGGTTCAGGCCAAGCCTGAGAGCCACAGCCCTTTCCCGCCGCCTCGCCCTCCCTTCCTGTGGCTGGAACAGGGAACACAGGCAGGCCAGGCCAGGCAGATCAGCTTGCAGGTTGTGATGTGCATGAAAAGGATCCGGACGGAAGTGAACTTTTTTCTTTTTGCGGATCCATAAGTGTATCATGTAGGTACTGGATGGAACGGTGGGTGCTGGTAGCAGCCCGCTTCGCCGTGGACTGAGCTGTGGTCCCCGCGGAGACACCAGGGGCAAGGGAGTGCCCTCGCGGTAGACGCGCGGCCAGGGGCGTTCCCGACCCGTGTGCGAGGCAATGTGGGGACAGCTCGTAGATCTTTTTTATTTCTCTTTTTTCTTTTTGTGGTAAATTATACAGAAAACTCACCACAGAGCCATTTTTAATTATAGCATTTAATGGCATTAAATACATTCACATTGTTCTGCAACCATCACCACCATCTAGTTCCAGGACTTTTCTTCATCCCAAACTGAAACGCTGTCCCCGTTAAACACTAACTCCCATCTGCTCCGTCCCCCAGTCCTGGTATCCACCATTCTGCTTTCTGTCTCTGAATTTGACTGTTTTAGGTACTTACAGATAAGTGGAATCAGACAGGATTTGTCCTTTGGCGTCTGGCTTGTTTGTTAGGGTCCAGCCATGTTGTAGCATGTGTCAGAATTACCTTCCTCTTTAGGGCTGAGTAACATTTCGTTGTATGTGTAATATATAGACCACATTTTGTTTATCCATTCATTTGCCAATGGGCGTTGGGTTGCTTTCACGCTTCCGCTTTTTGGCTGTTGTGAATATTGCTGCCGTGAACATTGGTGTACATTTACCTGTTTGAATCCCTGCTTTCAGTTCTTTAACGTATGTATCCAGGAATGGAATTGCTAGATCACAATTCTCTGTTTGATTTTTTGAGAAGCTTCCATACTGTTTTCACAGCGTTGCACCATTTTACATTCTCGCCACCAGTGCACAAGGATCCCAATTTCATCACATCCTCACCAACTCTTTATTTTTATTTTTGATAATAGCTATCCCAGTGGGTGTGAGGTGGTATCTTATTGTAGTTTTGTGCTTATTGGCCATGTGTATATCTTTGTAGAAATATCTCTTCAAGTCCTTTGCCCATTTCTGAATTGGGTTGTTTTTTGTTGTTGAGTTGTAAGGAGTTCTTTATATATTTTGGATATTAAACCTTTATCAAGTTCGTGATTTACAAATACATTTTTCCATTCTGTGGGTTGCCTTTTTACTCCCTTGAAAATTCTGTCTTGAAAAATTCTGAATTGCAAGACACGTTGGCCTCAAGGATTATAAGGGCTCTCGGACCTGTAATAACTAAGATTTATTGAACACGGACGAGGTGCCTGATCTGTCCTAAATGTTTTACACATTTTATGCCATTTACTCCTCACCACGATTACAGAAATGGCAGCCTTTGGAGGGAAGTAGAGCATAGTGCATCACACTGAGAACTGGGGTCACGATGTCTGGCTTCCGGCACTGTGCAACTTCAGGCAAGTTGTTAAGCCACCCTTAGCCCCACGTCCTTGCCTTTACAATGAGGGAGAGTCATTTGGCTTCAGTGAGGGTTGGTGTAAAACGCTGGGCTCAGGGCCCCACACATCCTAAGCCCGTAATGAACGCTCCTTGTTACTATAATCCCCATTTTACAGATGGGAAAAATGAGGCATAGAGAAGGGAAGTAACTTGCCTGAGGTCACAGCAAGTCAGGGCTGGCCCTTGAACACCCATCTACCTAAATCAAAAGGAGTGTTTAACCATCATTCAACAATTCCCTGATTTATGTGTCTCCTTTAAGATAAAGGTGAAATTAAAATATGTGAATGTATGTGTATGTGTGTCATAGATTTTTCACGTTGAGAAGAAAACCAGATGGTGACTCATAATGAACATGGGCGGCAGTTGTGGGATTTCTTTCTTTGTTTTGTATGTAACCCTAGTAGCTCCTGAGGAGAAATTCATGGTCTTTGTTAGAGAGCCCAAGTTAAAACCTACCATTACTCTGTTACCCAACTCACATTAGTCTGAAAAACTAGGGATGTGCCCAGTGGCTGTTTAAGGGCTGTGCATGAGGCCAGTAGTCTTGGTAAGAGAAGCCATTGGTTCCCCGTTTTAAATAACACTCTTCCTGGTCCAACAAGAAATAAGCGTTTATTTTAACCTCTTTGCTTTTTTCCCTCCTGCTTTTGCATTCACTGTATTTTGAAAAGAAAGGAAAGCCCTTTTACCTCAGTAAAGCCACTCCCGTTATGCTGTAAGGTGCCATTAAAACAGGACCAAAGTGAGTGAGTGAAGTTGAACTGCAGTCCAAAGTGTGTGTTCTTTGTGCGCGCGCGCGCGCACACACACACACACACACACACACACACACACACACACACACACACACACACACACACACACACACACACACACACACACACACACACACACACACCCTTGCAACAGAAGTGTGGCCCATGATGGCGTTTATGCCGTGCAAAGTGAAGGGGATGTTCCCTGATCTTGGTGACCTCCTCCCAGTTTTCCGTGGTTGGGGGGTCGAGTGTGGTGGTTGATGTGTGCACAACCTCGAATCTATAACTAGGAAGTGATCAGGTGATGAAGCAGTACTAGAGTGCTATGTGTGTCTTGAAATTTTTTTCTAACAGTTTTAGGGAATAATTTTTGATGAGCCGCTTACTAGTGCTGAGTGTTGCTGGGTTTTTTGTTCTGAACATTGCCTTTCATTCGTAACACTCCCTACCCACCCCCACTTTCCTATCAGTGCCTGAATCTGCCTTTGCGATGGAGACTTGAGTAGATCCCAGGGATGTTCGTAGATGTGATATGGCAAAAAAAAGTTGCATGGTTCGCTAAGTTTGGGCACTTATGGGTTCAACATAGTTGAACAGGATTCTTTGCAGGGCTTCTCAGGTCCTTTATTATGCTGAAGTGCCTTGGGCCTGAGAGAGGGCTGCATTTCCCAAACTTATTAGACCACAGACACCTTCACAGTAGATCTTAGGTACCAGCATCCTGAGCAACACACTTGAAGACTTGTCCTGCCAAGCATGCGGGCGTTTGGTGAACCGTGTCTCTGACAGTGCCCAGGAACCCAGCAGCCTGTGGTCGGTCAGCCAGCGTCACATGAAGGTGACAGGCAGCCCGTGCGGGACCCTAAGGGTTTATTCACTGCGTCACTTTGGCTCCCCAGGCATAGGTGAGTCCAAGTCCTGTTGTCCTGGCGACATGTGACTTGCCGTTGGCAGTCACGAAGTCACGCTCCTGTTGGATGTGTTTTCTGTTAAAGCGAGTTTTGCTCGTGCAGGGGTTGGTCCCTGACAGTCCTAGAGCAGGACACACTTCAGGACATTTGCCTCCTGCTGAGGGCTGCACCTTGGCCATCTCAGGGTGATGGATGTTGTCTTCCCTATCGTCCCAAGTCTGCAGCTTTCAGGGAGGCCTTTCTGTGTGCTGTTGACTCTGCCTAAAGCTCTCCTGGCCCTCTCCCCACCTTTTTTATTCATCCAGTGCGACCCTTCCTTGCAGACAGAGCCGGGCCCCTGGCCCCCTGGGACATCTTCCCATACCCAGCCCACCCTCAGCCCAGGTCCCCACCACAGCCCACTACCCTTCTCACAGCACATCTCACACCGCTGCCCCCCCTCTCCACACGTCTGCGAGCCTCTGGAATGAAAGGACCGTGTCCTAACCACCACCACCATGTGTTCTGGGTCCCAGATGCCACTGGACCACAGGAGAGCCTCAGTATGTGCTGATCTCAGCCCAGTGCTGTGTGCCCTCTATCTGCAGGTGTTAATGATTCTTCAAGAGACGGAGGAAGGGCAGGGTCAGGAGAGGGGTGAGGGTGGAGGCAGCAGAGAAGAGAGTGGGGAGAATCCCTGCTTTGCACAATGTCTTCACTGAGGGGAATGGGACCTGGGTCCTCCTGACTGTCGTGTCTTAGTCTGGGGTGAAGAGTGGGCCTTCTGGTCCATCGGACACAGTTGGTTCATGCAGAGCTGAAAACCCAGCCGAGAAATGTCTGGAAGAACCTGTGCTTTTCCTGAAGATCTGGTTTGAATGGACACTGATCTTGTAACTGATCTTTTTTCTCTTTTTGCTTTGACTACTCGGCAACTCAGAGCCAGATTTGCAGCAGGCCTATGGGTCACCCGTTCACTGAAACATTTGTGGGCACAGTCTGTGTGTGGCACTCTTCCAGGTACTGAGGACAGAGCTGTGAGGGGCACGAAGGCCTCGTCCTCATCACAGGCTGTCACATTCCACGGCCAAACCAACGGGTAGTTGCTTTCTGGGAATAAAACCCTGTGTTTGTATTAGTTTCTCATTTCCCTTTGCCCTCATCCCCCTAAGTCTCCATCCTATCCTGTTACAGCATCTCTTCAGTCGTTGCCACAGATCTTGGGAATAAGATGGGCTGTAACAAGCATATCGATACGCCTTGGTCCAGGATATGCATTAAGCAGCTACTAAGTATTCGGCATGAAGCTGACCTAAATGAGTTAAGGTAGTTCTTGAGAAGGCCGGTAGCCCAGTAGAGTCACAGCTTTGAACTTTGTTCTGGTTTTGCTGTGACGTCCCAGTGGGCCGGCCTGTTAAATGGGTACAGCCGCAGCCCACACGCTGTTTTGTGAAGACAAGCAAGGCGACGGCCAGCCGTGTTCTCCCACGACAGGGGGCGTCGTGCTCTCGGTGTTCCCCCGGCTCCCGAGCCCAGGCTCAAATGTGGGCAGACACAGTGGGACACAAGTTGATTTTATGGGAAAGTGTGTTTGAGCTTTAAGTTCTCTTAAGAGCCGTAAGGCCACTTTGGGTTTTGTTTGGTGGTTAGTTATTTTTACTTACATTTACCTATTTTGGAATAAAGGGCTGAATCAGTCCTCTTAACAAGCCAGAATTCCAGCTTGAGGCTGTGTTTATAAATAGAAAATCGAGGCTTTCCAGAACTAAAGCTTAAGCTCACTAAAACCAATTCTGTTGACAAAGGGGAGGTACTGTCAGCTAGTGGTCTGAGCATTTCTAGGCATCGGGGATTCCTGGGTCCCAGACACGCCCCCAGGGTGATCCAGCTTTAACCCTCCTGTACCGAGGATGCTGACAGGAGCCAGTCAGCTGGTGCTCGGGGGCCTGCACTGTGGCCAGGTCGTTGGCCTCCCAAGGCCTCTGGCTCCTCTCTATACAGTAAAGGATCCAACAGCTGATAAAGCCACAAAACTTGAACTTGTAAATGCAGAAGTAATAGATATCTGAATCATGGCTGGTCAAGATCATGAATTCCTAGAAGCCCAGGCCATGTTCTTGTTCTTTCACTCGACTCATCAGCTGTGCAATCATCCGCGAATGTCGCTTCACCATCCACTACGGTAAAGCCCTGTCCGGGTGCCCGAAGTCAATGGGATTCAGCCAGTTAGGTCTCTCATATTCCAGTCGGGTAGGGGTGGGAGGAAAGACAGATGTGAAAGAAATCTGATAGTTTTGGAGAATAATTGCCTGGAAGACAGTGAAACGAGGTAGTGGAAGCGAGTGGCATGTGGAGTGGTGTGGCCAAGGTTAGATTACAAGATAGATAACGTGTATTGAGTGCTTACTGGTCTAAGCACTGTCCCTGTGGCTCATACAAGAGGAGGTTCGACCACCAGTTTACAGATGAGTAAAGATATGCAGAGATGCTGCTGACGTCCTTGAAAAGGAGTAAAACACAAGACGCTGCATTCAGGGCTCAGCTTATGGTGGGGACAATTGTGTGTAACCAAATAACTTCAATCCCGTGTCCTCTCCGATGAAGCACTGACCAGGGCAAAGTGGAAAAAAGCTGGAGGATGAATGGAACCTTTACGGAAGGAAGGGGCGATACTTGAGCTGGGTTTTGAGGGATGAGTAGAAGTTCTCACAGAATGTCTCCCTGTGGGAGCTGTTGGTCCGTGGCACCGTGGATATTTGCAGGCTCTTTAATAGGCCACGTAATTCTTTGGCATGATGGATCCAGGGGGGCTCCTGAGACGTGGGTCATGTTATATGGCCATTTCATAAAGCCCTGAATATTTTTGAGGAATTATTTAAAGGGAGTGATCACTGTAAGTCTTCAAAATTAACTCACATATTTTAACCCAGATTTATAATGTCGATGTGGCTAATGACATTCCTGCAGACGTTCTGAGAGCAGGCTATATTTTTCTGGGTGGGAGCTTTAAACCTGTACTTCTTTCAGCAAATCTCACGGTCTTAGGTTCCTCAGAGGTAAGGTCGCGGGGCTGGGGGCGGTATTCAGCCAAACCAGTGATTCTGAGTTAGTATCACACCGAAATCAGAATGTCTGGGGTGAGGCCCGGGCATCTGCATTTAAAAGAAAGTTGCCCAGATGATCCTAATGTGTAGCCAAGGTGAGGGGCCACGGGAGCGGAAGCAGGGTCTCCCCGGTGTGCTGCGGAACGCTGGTGAGGTCCCTGCTTCTTTCCTCGGCCAGAACCATTCCAGTTGGCTCTGCTCTATTCACTGAGCTTTCTTAGAACATTGTGTGGAAAGAAAGGGCCCTACTGCCAAAACTCATGTTTGAACACCATTGGCCCAGAAGCCTGCTCGGACCCTCTGACTCTACATCTGTGGTTCTCTGGGGGATTTTCCCCCGAGGGCTGGATCTTGGTACCATTTCTGCACTCTGTAGAGCAGCTGCCTTCTCTCCCAGATCTGGCTACCTTGCCTTGATAGGTGAGCTAATTCCCAAATGTGGCAGCGGCTGCATTACAATGAGAGTTTTGATTACCTCGTTGTGAATTACAGCACAGTGCCCTGGTGAAGGGTCAAAGGTATTTGAAATCCTTTGGGATCAAATGTGAGATATTACTAAAATGAGGCTCCATTTAATAGGTGATAAATCTTGATATTGTAAGTTTAATATAGTTTGATGGTTGTAAATCCAGTGAATCTACTGTAGGAATTTGGTGTGTGTTGCATTTATGAAATATTTAGTCAGGTGTTTTTAAAGGTGTGATTTTACTCATAAGGTACTAATTTTTATGGGCTTAACAAGCAAATTTCATATTGGTGTCAAGAAGGCTGCTGTTTGCGGGCCTTTGAAATGAAAAAAGACAAAGGTATTGTAGTTTTTTTTTTTGAATTATAAGAAAGCTCTTCGGTAATATTCACAGTAATAGCCAAATCAAGAAGTGGATTTTAGTATACTTCAGAGTATATTTTAGGATAAGAAAATGGCTGAATAAGAGCAACTTAAAAGTAAGTTTATATTTGATGTGTAGACTGTAAATATGAGGAAGGAGTACACATCTGGGGTGGAAATACGGCCACAGCCTAGATGTTGGGGCAAGTCTACCAGGTTGGTGGGCGGGAGGCCCTGAGTTCATTACTAGTCACGCATGTTTGTTTTCTACTGCTACAAATAACCATGCATTTGATGGGTCAAAACAACATGCATTTGGGACTTCCCTGGTGGCGCAGTGGGTAAGACTCCACGCTCCCCATGCAGGGGGCCCAGGTTTGATCTCTGGTCAGGGAACTAGATCCCACACACATGCCTCAACTGAGGAGCCCACGAGCCACAACTAAGGAGCCTGCCCGCAGCAACCAAGACCCAGCACAACCTAATTAATTAATTGTTTTTTAAAAACATGCACATTCATTATCAGGTTCTGTGCGTCGGGAGTCTGGGCACCAGCTTAGCTAGGTCCTCCGCTCAGGTCTTGTGAGGCTGCAATCAAGGTGCTGGCTGGGCTGAGGTCTTATCTGGGCTCGGGGTGCTTCCAGGCTCACGTGGTTGTTGGCAAAGTTCATTTTCTTGCAGATGCAGAGCTCCTGGCAGCTTGCAGCTTCAAGGCCAGCAGGAGAACTTCTCTCCCACGTCAGTCCTTCTTTTCGGGGAAGGCTTGGACCCACCTAGGAGAACATCAACTGACTCAGAGTCAACGGATTAAGGACCTCAATTACATCTGCAAAATCCTTGCACCTTTGCCATGTGACATAACCTGACCATGACAGCGACGTCCCATCGTATTCCCAGGTCTCGCCCACGCTCAAGACGAGGGCATTACAGAAGGTGTGTATACCAAGGGGTGGGAATCCCGGGGGCACCTTAGAATTCTGCCTGCCACACCACAGATGTGACCCTACACAAGTCTCTTCGCCTCTTTAGCTTTCCTTTTGATGGACTGTCAAATGGGGATGGTAACTCCTACCTGTCTTGGAGGGACGTTGGCAGCCTCAATGAGCTAATGTGTAGGAAATCAGTAGGTAAACTGGGCAGCCCCTGGTGCGGTGCACAGGCAGTGTGCTGCATGCCACGGGCAGGCAGAGGTGCCTGAGTGGAAGTATAAGATGTGGGGAGTATTACCTGCTTTGGGCTGCAGGTACCACTGAATACACTGAGTGGATGTAAAAATGAAGACACCATGGACACATCTTCAGTTCCTTTTCATTTGATCAGTGACCTGAATGGGCACTGAAGTTGCTTATAGTTCGCTTTTCAAAACAGTTGCTTTTCCAAATCCTCACACTCTTAATAATGACCACTGACATCTTTTCTGGATTGGGAATGGTTGCAGTGTCCCGTTGTTTACTTTGACCCCCTAATCTCCTCCCAACCATTCACCAGGTTCAGAAAGACACCATGATCAACAACCCTGTGATTTGCCACATGAGGGCCATTCAGTGGGACGCATTTGCCCCTCCTCCCCACCTACCTACCCTCTGGCTTCCTGGTACCCCTCCCCAAAATGGTCCCTGTCCATCACTTTCCATTTCACAGCTAATGTAGAACCCAATTGGAGACAGAAAGGGACAGACGAATTTTTACACAGTTGCTGCAGGTCACTGGTTAAGTTATTGGTCAAATAATACTTGCAGTACAGATAACTGCTTTTGCCATTGCAACCTGGCTCTGCACGGCAGTAATTACAAATGCAGGGAAATGGAGGGAAAATCCATCTTATTTAAAAGTGTTTTAGTGTCAGCAAACACACTGTGATGCCATTAAGAAAGTTTTTGTTAAGGACACGCTCGACTTGAGGTTTTTAATTTGTTTGAAGTATTTTGCTAAAACAGAATTATGTTGGAGTTTACATAAAAGTAGAGAATGACATGAAAAGTTTTAACTTAAGCAGCAAAATATAAAGGCTAATCTTATTTAAAAGTAATATGTATGTCTTGATTGAGTGCCCAGATACACTCAACTGGGACTTTTTAGTGGAATCGGGTCTAAGCAGTTACACTGAGTTATACCGAGAAGGTTTCCCTGAGCTTATATTGCCAGACCTGAAATACTCTTGTGGCTGCATTTAATAAAGAAACGAAAGTCTTGAGTAAGGGGATATGATTTTTTATGACAGAAGGAATGCAAATAACTTTTAGTCTCATTGCCTTGACCGGGTTTGGTTTGATTTGATGGAGTTTAATAATGACTTATAACCTGTGCTGACAATATGCAGGCCCGCACAACGTCATTTAACTCATTTATTCTGCTTGCTGTAAAAACAAAGAGATGGCAAATAAATATATGGAACGTTCATTGTTTGTCAGAGGGCCCAAGCCAAGAGTTTTCAGTGACCTTTTAAAATATGGTCCCAGGCTAGTACTAAAATGTCTGTCACTCAACACACACACTTGCATGCTTTGGCCTTTTAACCCATGCATCTTGCGTTTTTCTCTTTCAGATGGGTGTATGAATTTCCAATCAGCTGCGGCCATGTAGGCTTTTGCATCGGAGGATTACTGTAAATTGCAGCCTGACAAGTACAATACGCAGGGCACCGGCGAGTTATTAATGGGCTCGCCTACTGATGGCCTTTCAGCACAGCCTCGGACCTGCTGAGCCTCAGCCTAATTAGATCCAGGGGCAGAGGCCCCGGTGGATGAGGCGAATGGGGAGGGGGCTCACCGAGACCCCGCCTCCAGCAGAGGAAGATATCAATTGATTATGGATGGCTCCTGTCTGCCGTGTCGGATCTCTAATTCACCTCCTCCTTAATGACTTGTATTGGCTTAAGGAGCTCTGCCTGATTTGACAGCATCAAGCTCAGCTGACAAAGACCAGCAGGTGACTTTAATTGAAGACTTCTATGGCAAGAGATTTTATGCAAGACAGAGCAACAGTTCAACAGACACAAAAGAGGCTGGTAAAAAAAAAAAAAGTCTGCAGCAGTTGTAGAAGGAGACTGGGACCAGACCTGGAGTTAGCTACTTGCTTGCGTTTAGTTTACACTTTTTCACCCCTTCAGTGGTGGGATCAGGAAGGGAGACCCCCTTTCCTACCCCCTGCCCCTGGAAATTCTGCAGCCGTCTCTCCTCTCTTGGGTTTCAATATTTATCTTTAGGGATGAATTATGTCCAGGCATAAATTATGTTTGACACATCTTGATGCTGGGGGAAAAAATTAAATTTTTCACTGCTCGGAAAAACATTCCCCAGAACATATCACACTCCGAATGCGTCCTGAAAGAACTCAGCATGCTGTTTAGTTTTACAAAATTAAATGGACGGCCTGTCTGAAGCGTCGGAAGGGTGGAGGATAATGATCACTGAGTGAATGAATGAAAAAAAAAAAAAGATGACAGATAGGATTGCAGACTTGGAGCGCTGGGAAAGGAGGGGAGAAGGAGGGCTAGGCGGGGTCCAGCCAGAACGCTCCTCACTGGTAGGGTCAGTTAGAAAACTCTTTAGGAGATGCCTTGGTTTTTTGGAGGGTCGAGACATTTAAAGGTATCGTGTCATCCAGGTGGCTGCACGGCCAGCATCTGCTGGGGGCCTCGGATGTGGCTGCCTTCTTAGATACTCTATGGGCAGTTCATCTGATCCAGCCCCTAGGAACTCCGTGTCCTAGTCAGCCAAACATCTTATACTTCGCCTCACCCAACTTCTTACCAGGATCTGAATACGCCAAATATTCTCATACCTCTACCCTTTGCTTTTGGAACTTTCTCTGCCTGAATTTTCTTCCCTCCTCCCTCCTTCTTCATCTTGCAAACTCCTATTCACCCTTCAAGACATAGTTTGGTCACCTCCTCCAGGAAGCTTTCCAACTCCTCCCTTGCCCTCCCACTGGAGCGTTCTGACTCCAGAGCCTGCACTCTCGTCCACTATGCTGTGCTGCCTCCTACAAAGGGGTAAGGAAATATTTGAACATCCGACTAACCAACCAGAACACAGTTTGCACCCCAAGGGAGGTACCAAAGGGGTCCCAGAGTTAGAAGGGAGTGATGGATTGTGGGGAAGGTGGGTGGAGGCGGAATCGGGGGGCACCTGGGAAGGGAGGTGGATGCTGGCAGGACCCTGGGGCAGTGGTAGGAGCGGGCTTTCCAGGAAGCTCAGACTCCGGAAGTCAATTGGGCATCCGTGCCAGACGGTTTAAGGGCTGGGAATGTTGCCCAGAAGAACTGATTTGGAATGACAATGTGATTAGGAAACTCCAGAATCCAATAAGGCTAATAGCCTAGCTTGGTCCATATGTTATGAACAGATTGGCAGATGCCCCAACCCACCCCCCAAACAAGCAAATCCATACTCTTCAGCCTCCCCACACACGCCACGGTCACAGCCTCAACTTCCTGGCTTCTGCTCTGCAGAACAACTTTCTCTCTCCACCTGGCTGGCCCTACCCAGCTCTCAAGGAACCCTCCCCCCCCCCGCAACGCACACACCACCACCACCAGGAAGCCTTCCTGGATTCCTCCTCTTGGCAGAACCATTCCTTGTGTATGCCTGCCACACACACCTATCACATGTTATCAGTCTTACTCTTTGCATTCCTGGATCCCCCTGGCAGCCACTTGGGGGCAGATTCATTTCTGTATCTGTACTCAGGGTGGCCACGTCTGTTGCTGAATGAATGTGAAAACAAAATGGGGGAGCTGATCCCAAAGAGCTATCTTCAGCCACAAATTTGGGAAGTTACATTGCTTTTAAAAAAAACAAAACTTGGAACAGTTCAATGATTATTTGTCAGTGGGGATCTTTATTAGGGAACAAAGAAGCATAGTAATCAAGGTTATCTTATTTGGTTGCTGCACTTCTACTGTGCGATGGGCCCTGTGTGTGTGTGTGTGTGTGTGTGTTGGTGGGGGGGTGGCTCCTGCCACAGAGATGACGCCAGTCCAGTTGGGGAGGTGATGCACAGAGGCAACCAGAGGGTGATGCAGTGAAACGAAACCCATACCCGGACCAGGGAGATGAAGGTGATGGAGATGGAAGTGGATGGAGATGGGGGAGGAATAGAGACAGGGGTGGTGGAGATGGGAGATAGGTGGAGACAGGGTGATGGGGGCTGATGGAGGTGGATGGAGATGGGAATGGGTAGAGATGGAGGATGGATGGAGATGGGGATGAGGGAGATGAGGATGAGAGAGATGGAGGTGAATGGAGAAGAGGATGGATGGGGAAAGGGGTAGATGGAGATGGAGGAGTCTAGATGGGAGATGGATGGAGATGGGGGTGATGGGGATGGGGATGGATGGAGAAGGGGGTGATGGAGGTTGGGGGGTAGGTGAAGGTGGGGGTGATGGAGATGGAGGGTGAATAGAGACGGGGATAGGTGGAGATGGGAGTGATGGAGAAGGCGATGATGGAGATGGGATAATGGATATGGGGGTTATGGCTATGGGGTGATGGAGAGGGGGACGGACCGAGCTGGGGGGTGTTGAGATGAGGACGTCCTGGGTCTTGTCTCAGAGGAAGGAGAAGGTGAGGACTCTGAGCTGTCCTCCCTGCTGCGGGCATGGGGACGTCTGAGCTCCTGCAGTGCAAGGACCATTACAAAGTCATCTTTGTCTCCCTCATCGTCTAGTCCAGAGCCTGAAACAGGAGGTTTTTCAATGCATATTTAATGAATGAAGGAAGGAATGTTGAAAGTGCAGAGTGGCTCCTAAATCCACATTCCCGCCCTGACTTTAAGCCCCAGGTTGATTTTCCCAACGCCTCCCCAGCTTTCCCCAAACCCAGCCTGTGCCCGGGTGACCCATTTTTCCTCTGCTTTTCTTTTCTGGGTTGATGGACCTGCTTTTCTCCATCTCCAGAAACATCAGGCCACCTTGCCCTGCTCCTGTCCTCACCTCTCCCTCGAAATGCCTAGCCTCGCCCTCCCTCCATGACCATTCCGGGCTCTGCCCTCCCCTCGGGCCCACCTGGGCCCTCCTCATGGCTCCTAAGCCACAGCCCCGTCTTCAGTCTTCCTCTCCGGCCATCCCTGTCCCGTGCAGCTGGCAAAATTTCTGGACAGAAACAGCTCAGATCACATCCAGCCCTCCTCAAACGTCTTCCGCCTGCTCTCTCTTCTTCCTGCGCCGACCCCACCTACCCCGGCCCCCTGGCCTCCTGGCTCACTCCTCAGCTGGCCCATCACCGCCGTTGCCTGGCTCCAGCCTTCCTCCTTCACCTCCTCTCCATCCACCCGCCTTCACGTGGACCACACGGGACTAGGCCCCATCCATTTGATCTGTGGAAGCCACTTACCCCCGACTTCGGTTTTTGCATCGCTGTGATGAGTGGGTTGTTTGGAGCGAATGGTCGGAGTTGGAGTCGACATGACATGATAGGGAGAAGCATAGCTTTGGACTCAGGCGGGGCTGGGTTCGAACCCAGATTGTTCTGCTTAGCAGCTGTCTGACCTCACCACACGAAAGTGACCATGACCGCACCATAGCAGGAGTTCTAGTGCCCAGCACAGGGCCTGGTACAGTGCGTGTGCAGTAAAGGTGCCTATCCTTCCTGAAGTCTCATCTGTGTCTGGAAGACGACTATGCATCCCTTTCCATCATCCCCAAGTGAGGGGAAGGGCGCTGCTCTTAGCTGCACCTCCATTTATTTTGGGGCCACCTTGCATTCTTCTTTCCGAAAGGGCGCAGCCCTTGGGAGCCATGAACGTCCAAGCAGACTGGAGCTGCCAGGCTGAGCTGGGGATGGATTGCTGGAACGAGGCATGGCCAGGTCAGTTGTTCCAGGACTGAGTTGGTCCCCCGGTATCCTCAGCGCTTTGGCCTCCTCTCCTTGCAGCCGTTCACTGGAAGCGCCTCATTAGGCCGCCTCGGGAAAGGCGGCCTGGCCGGCCTGTCAGACTTGCTCTGCCCGGCATAACTCAGGCCTTGGCTGGGCCCCTTGCCCTGGGCTCAAGGGGGCCCCCCAGGCAGATTGAAGTCATCTGTCCCTTCGCTCATCACTCTGGGGAGGAGAGTGGAGCCGCCTTCCTCCCGGCTGGGAGGCTCCTGGAGGACAGTTTGTGAATTTCATTCTCCTTCCAAAGACGCAGCTGTGATGGATGCATATTTTCTGGCCAAATCCAGCTGAAGTTGGACCCTGCATTTTGAAGTGTCAGGCTGCAGAGAGCAAGGCTGGGAGGGTGGAGTGTAGGGAAGAGGACGTGGAGAGGGTGGAGGCAGGAAGAATACAGGCTGGAGATTTCTGCACTCAGGAGCTGGCCCAGAAGGGCACAGCCTAGAGGGTGACCCTGCCGGGGTGGCTGTTCCTGCACAGATCAGGGCACTGATGCCTTCACAAGTGGGCCTGCGGGGCCCCGCATAAGGAGGCTCCAGTGAGAGGCGTCCAGAGAAAGGAATGGCCTGTCAGGAGAGCTGGGAGCTGAAACCCTAATCCCCCAGTGGGGTGTGGAGATGCAGCCCAGATTTTAGAGGCTGGGGGCTGTGATGACAGTTTCCTCTGCCCTCTTCAAGGAACGCCCAGACTAGGGGCCCCCTCTCTCCTCCCTCCTTCTCATGCTGTTGGAGTCGTGCAATGTGAAAACTGCATGGGGCTTGCAGATCTTCCAGCAAAGTCCTTCCTTCCTTCTCCTCAGACCATTTTCTGAACGAGGAGACTGAGGCGCAGAGATGGGAAGTGGCTCGTCCGCGTCCCCACCTACCTGGCTGTGGAGCTGAAGAAGCAGCTTGCCTGGGACCCTTTCACTTTACACCACGTGCTACTTTCTTCATTTCCACTCCAGCCCCCATCCTCTGTGTTTTATATGTTTCTTCTCCAGGATCCTTCTATTTCGGCATCCCCGAAGCAAAAGGAAGAAGTAGAGACAGAGGGGATTTGAAAAGAAGGTCATACATGTGAAATAACTGGAAAGGGGGTAAGAGAACTGGAGGGAAGTTCCTAGATGACAGACAGAAGGCATCTCCTGGTGTGGGGAAGGGAGGATGGGGAGGAAGAGGCAGTGTAAGACCTGCAGAAAGAGAGAGGGGGATAAGATGGGGGAAGGAGGACCCCCAAGGAAGGAGTCTCTAGACCCAAGATCATGGTGGCTAAGGTGCCCTAGATCCTTTTTGAAATAATGTTGGGTATAAACAAATAAATGATGGTGATGGTGATAGTGATAGTGATGGTGATGATGATGGTGGTGGTGGTGGTGGTGGTGGTGATGATGATGATGGTAGTGATGATGGCGATGATGACCATGGCAGTGGTGGAGGTAGTGATAATGATGGCAGTGATTTTGATGATGATGATGGTGATGATGATGGTGGTGGTGGTGGTGGTAGAGGTGATGATGATGGTGGTGATGATGATGATGATGATGGTGGTGGTGATCTTGTTGATGATGGTGATGCTGCTGCTGCTGATGGTGGTGGTGATGATGGTGGTGTTGATGCTGATGATGACTATGGCAGTGGTGGAGGTAGTGATAATGATGGTAGTGATTTTGATGATGATGATGGTGATGATGATGGTGGTGGTGGTGGTAGAGGTGATGATGATGGTGATGATGTTGATGATGGTGGTGGTGGTAGAGGTGATGATGATGGTGGTGATGATGATGATGATGGTGGTGGTAATCTTGTTGATGATGGTGATGATGCTGCTGCTGATGGTGGTGGTGATGATGGTGGTGTTGATGCTGATGATGACCATGGCAGTGGTGGAGGTAGTGATAATGATGGCAGTGATTTTGATGATGATGATGGTGATGATGATGGTGGTGGTGGTGGTAGAGCTGATGATGATGGTGGTGATGATGATGATGATGGTGGTGGTGATCTTGTTGATGATGGTGATGCTGCTGCTGCTGATGGTGATGATGATGATGATGATGGTGGTGGTGGTGGTGATGATGGTGATGATGTTGATGATGACGATGGTGAGGCCGATGGTAGGGATGATGGTGATGATGGTGGTGGCGATGATACTGATCATATTAACTCACTGTAGGACCTTGGGTAAGTCTTTTATCCTCACTGGGCCTCAGTTTCTCCATGTATGAAACAAAGAGGTTGAACTTCTGCCTCTTTTTTCCTCTGAGCTTCTGTTATCCAAAGAAAGGATCAGCAAAATGTAGGAAAATCTTTTAGGGAAGAAAGAAAAAGGGTTGGGGGAAAACAGGCAAATGGGGGTCAAACAAACAGAAACAGAGAGGAAACGTTTGTGCAGTCATGGCACAAAAGAGCCCCCTCTCCTGAAAGCCTCTCTCCTTCCGGGACCGGGAAGGCTGTCCCTGTGCTTCTGGGAGATGAAGAGTTGCTCCGGCTGGAATGGAAGTGGGGTAACAACGGCACAGCCCACTGTGCGCTGACAGCACCTGATTTCCCAACCCAGAGAGTCCTCACCTGCTAATTACATCTCCCAGGCCTGCCTCCGCAGGGAATTTGGCTTCACACAATCACCACCCCACGCCCCAAAGGGTCTGGAGTAAATCATTAAAATATCAGGTTTCCTGCCCCTGGGGGATGAGTAGGTGCTAAAAAGAGGCCAGACTGGATTTGTCAAAAACCAATCAGCTCTCACACACCAAATAGCCCCGCTCGGTGCAAGTAACCAGCCTGGGGTTTAGGGGCGTGAGAGGGGGGCAGACGGGGGCTCTGGGAAAGCGCTTAAGCCCAGGGCACCGATTAGTTGCCCTCAGGGCCAGACAGAGCCTTGGGGAGCCAGGGAAGGGCCCAAGTGTCTGGCCCAGCTGAAGGCAGGAGAAATTACCCCATGAAGCACCTATAAGTTCAGTTTGCCACCAACAGAAAGTTTTTGGAGCCCTGGGGTCAGTCTTGCTTGCCCCCTCCAAGGGTCAAATGGGCCCAGAGCTACGGCGGAACTTTGCAAGCTGCAAAGCACTAAGGAAATGCAATTCATTCGCGCACTTTTTCAATCAAAAAAGTCGTCTTACAGAGAAAGACAAATACTGTATGATATCACTTATATGGGGAATCTAAAAAATACAACAAACTAGTGAATAAAACAAAAAAGAAGCAGACTCACAGATACAGAGAACAAACTAGTGGTTGTCAGTGGGGAGAGGGAAAGGGGAGGGGCAAGACAGGGGTAGGGGGAACAAAGGGTAATTATGGGATTATATGAAACCATGTGTGTGAAACTCTTGAAAATTGTGAAGCACTACAGAATTTAAAGAATTTTTCATTCAATAAAAAAAAAAGTCATCTTAGAGCAAGACTGTGTGCCAGCCCCAGGGAGGCTCTGGGGACCCTAACATTCTGCCCTCGGCCACCTTGTCCTTTTTGATCCAGGTTGTCCCTTGGCCACTGTGACCACCCTTAGTCATCATACTGGCTCATCCTCTGCCTGGCCTTGAATGTGGGAGCTCCTCTGCCCTGGGGTCTGCTCTCCCCTGCCCTCTCCTCCTTCTCCCTGGGTGATGTCTTCTTTTTTTTTTTTTTTTTTTTTTAATGTCTGAAACATTTATATTAACATATTTCCATACATATTTCCATACAAATACAAATATAAGATTTTTAGGAATTTCATGTAATGTCTGAAACATTTATATTAACATATTTCCATACAAATAACCCAATGAAAGTTTAGTATTAGTTGTTTTGTTTGTTTTTTTATACTGCAGGTTCTTATTAGGCATCAATTTTATACATATCAGTGTATACATGTCAATCCCAATCGCCCAATTCAGCACACCACCATCCCCACCTCACCGCAGTTTTCCCCCCTTGGTGTCCATATGTCCATTCTCTACATCTGTGTCTCAACTTCTGCCCTGCAAACTGGCTCATCTGTACCATTTTTCTAGGTTCCACATACATGCATTAATATACGATATTTGTTTTTCTCTTTCTGACTTACTTCACTCTGTATGACAGTCTCTAGATCCATCCACGTCTCAACAAATGACTCAATTTCGTTCCTTTTTATGGCTGAGTAATATTCCATTGTATATATGTACCACAACTTCTTTATCCATTCGTCTGTTGATGGGCATTTAGGTTGCTTCCATGACCTGGCTATTGTAAATAGTGCTGCAATGAACATTCGGGTGCATGTGTCTTTTTGAATTACGGTTTTCTCTGGGTATATGCCCAGTAGTGGGATTGCTGGGTCATATGGTAATTCTATTTTTAGTTTTTTAAGGAACCTCCATATTGTTCTCCAGAGTGGCTGTATCAATTTACATTCCCACCAACAGTGCAAGAGGGTTCCCTTTTCTCCACACCCTCTCCAGCATTTGTTGTTTGTAGATTTTCTGATGATCCCCATTCTAACAGGAGTGAGGTGATACCTCATTGTAGTTTTGATTTGCATTTCTCTAATAATTAGTGATGTTGAGCAGCTTTTCATGTGCTTCGTGGCCGTCTGTATGTCTTCTTTGGAGAAATGTCTATTTAGGTCTTCTGCCTATTTTTGGATTGGGGTGTTTGTTTCTTTGATATTGAGCTGAATGAGCTGTTTATATATTTTGGAGATTAATCCTTTGTCCGTTGATTCATTTGCAAATATTTTCTCCCATTCTGAGGGTTGTCTTTTCGTCTTGTTTATGGTTTCCTTTGCTGTGCAAAAGCTTTGAAGTTTCATTAGGTCCCACTTGTTTATTTTTGTTTTTATTTCCATTACTCTAGGAGGTGGATCAAAAAAGATCTTGCTGTGATTTATGTCAAAGAGTGTTCTTCCTATGTTTTCCTCTAAGAGTTTTATAGTGTCCAGTCTTATATTTAGGTCTCTAATCCATTTTGAGTTTATTTTTGTGTATGGTGTTAGGGAGTATTCTAATTTCATTCTTTTACATGTAGCTGTCCAGTTTTCCCAGCACCACTTATTGAAGAGACTGTCTTTTCTCCATTGTATATCTTTGCCTCCTTTGTCATAGATTAGTTGACCATAGGTGCGTGGGTTAATCTCTGGGCTTTCTATCTTGTTCCATTGATCTATGTTTCTGTTTTTGTGCCAGTACCATATTGTCTTGATTACTGTAGCTTTGTAGTATAGTCTGAAGTCAGGGAGTCTGATTCCTCCAGCTCCATTTTTTTGCCTCAAGACTGCTTTGGCTATTCGGGGTCTTTTGTGTCTCCATACAAATTTTAAGATGATTTGTTCTAGCTCCGTAAAAAATGCCATTGGTAATTTGATAGGGATTGCATTGAATCTGTAGATTGCTTTGGGTAGTATACTCATTTTCACAATGTTGATTCTTCCAATCCAAGAACATGGTATATCTCTCCATCTGTTGGTATCATCTTTAATTTCTTTCATCAGTGTCTTATAGTTTTCTGCATACAGGTCTTTTGTCTCCCTAGGTAGGTTTATTCCTAGGTATTTTATTCTTTTTGTTGCAATGGTAAATGGGAGTGTTTCCATAATTTCTCTTTCAGATTTTTCATCATTAGTGTATAGGAATGCAAGAGATTTCTGTGCATTAATTTTGTATCCTGCAACTTTACCATATTCATTAATTAGCTCTAGCAGTTTTCTGGTGGCAGTTTTAGGATTCTCTATGTATAGTATCATGTCATCCGCAAACAGTGACAGTTTTACTTCCTCTTTTCCAATTTGTATTCCTTTTATTTCTTTTTCTTCTCTGATTGCCGTGGCTAGGACTTCCAGAACTATGTTGAATAATAGTGGTGAGAGTGGACATCCTTGTCTCGTTCCTGATCTTAGAGGAAATGCTTTCAGTTTTTCACCATTGAGAATGATGTTTGCTGTGGGTTTGTCATATATGGCCTTTATTATGTTGAGGTAGGTTCCCTCTATGCCCACTTTCTGGAGAGTTTTTATCATAAATGGGTGTTGAATTTTGTCAAAAGCTTTTTCTGCATCTATTGAGATGATCATATGGTTTTTATTCTTCAGTTTGTTAATATGGTGTATCACATTGATTGATTTGCGTATATTGAAGAATCCTTGCATCCCTGGGATAAATCCCACTTGATCGTGGTGTATGATCCTTTTAATGTGTTGTTGGATTCTGTTTGCTAGTATTTTGTTGAGGATTTTTGCATCTATATTCATCAGTGATATTGGTCTGTAATTTTCTTTTTTTGTAGTGTCTTTGTCTGGTTTTGGTATCAGGGTGATGGTGGCCTCATAGAATGAGTTTGGGAGTGTTCCTTCCTCTGCAATTTTTTGGAAGAGTTTGAGAAGGATGGGTGTTAGCTCTTCTCTAAATGTTTGATAGAATTCACCTGTGAAGCCATCTGGTCCTGGACTTTTGTTTGTTGGAAGATTTTTAATCACAGTTTCAATTTCATTACTTGTGATTGGTCTGTTCATATTTTCTGTTTCTTCCTGATTCAGTCTTGGAAGGTTATACCTTTCTAAGAATTTGTCCATTTCTTCCAGGTTGTCCATTTTATTGGCATAAAGTTGCTTATAGTAGTCTCTTAGGATGCTTTGTATTTCTGTGGTGTCTGTTGTAACTTCTCCTTTTTCATTTCTGATTTTATTGATTTGAGTCCTCTCCCTCTTTTTCTTGATGAGTCTGGCTAATGGCTTATCAATTTTGTTTATCTTCTCAAAGAACCAACTTTTAGTTTTATTGATCTTTGCTATTGTTTTCTTTGTTTCTATCTCATTTATTTCTGCTCTGATCTTTATGATTTCTTTCCTTCTGCTAACTTTGGGTTTTGTTTGTTCTTCTTTCTCTAGTTTCTTTAGGTGTAAGGTTAGATTGTTTACTTGAGATTTTTCTTGTTTCTTTAGGTAGGCTTGTATAGCTATAAACTTCCCTCTTAGAACCGCTTTTGCTGTATCCCATAGGTTTTGGGTCGTCGTGTTTTCATTGTCATTTGTCTCTAGGTATTTTTTTATTTCCTCTTTGATTTCTTCAGTGATCTTTTGGTTATTTAGTAACGTATTGTTTAGCCTCCATGTGTTTGTCTTTTTTACGTTTTTTTCCCTGTAATTCATTTCTAATCTCATAGCGTTGTGGTCAGAAAAGATGCTTGTTATGATTTCAATTTTCTTAAATTTACTGAGGCTTGATTTGTGACCCAAGATGTGATCTATCCTGGAGAATGTTCCGTGCGCACTTGAGAAGAATGTGTAATCTGCTGTTTTTGGATGGAATGTCCTATATATATCAATTAAATCTATCTGGTCTATTGTGTCATTTAAAGCTTCTGTTTCCTTATTTATTTTCATTTTGGATGATCTGTCCATTGGTGTAAGTGAAGTGTTAAAGTCCCCCACTATTATTGTGTTACTGTCGATTTCCTCTTTTATAGCTGTTAGCAGTTGCCTTATGTATTGAGGTGCTCCTATGTTGGGTGCATATATATTTATAATTGTTATATCTTCTTCTTGGATTGATCCCTGGATCATTATGTAGTGTCCTTCCTTGTCTCTTGTAACATTCTTTATTTTAAAGTCTATTTTATCTGATATGAGTATAGCTACTCCAGCTTTCTTTTGATTTCCATTTGCATGGAATATCTTTTTCCATCCCCTAACTTTCAGTCTGTATGTGTCCCTAGGTCTAAAGTGGGTCTCTTGTAGACAGCATATATATGGATCCTGTTTTTGTATCCATTCAGCCAGTCTATGTCTTTTGGTTGGGGCGTTTAATCCATTCACGTTTAAGGTAATTATCGATATGTATGTTCCTATGACCATTTTCTTAATTGTTTTGGGTTTGTTTTTGTAGGTCCTTTTCTTCTCTTGTGTTTCCCACTTAGAGAAGTTCCTTTAGCATTTGTTGTAGAGCTGGTTTGGTGGTGCTGAATTCTCTTAGCTTTTGCTTGTCTGTAAAGCTTTTGATTTCTCCATCAAATGTAAATGAGATCCTTGCCGGGTAGAGTAATCTTGGTTGTAGGTTCTTCCCTTTCATCACTTTAAGTATATCATGCCACTCCCTTCTGGCTTGCAGAGTTTCTGCTGAGAAATCAGCTGTTAACCTTATGGGAGTTCCCTTGTATGTTATTTGTCGTTTTTCCCTTGCTGCTTTCAATAATTTTTCTTTGTCTTTAATTTTTGCCACTTTGATTACTATGTGTCTCGGCGTGTTTCTCCTTGGGTTTATTCTGTATGGGACTCTCTGCGCTTCCTGGACTTGGGTGGCTATCTCCTTTCCCATGTTAGGGAAGTTTTCGACTATAATCTCTTCAAATATTTTCTCTGGTCCTTTCTCTCTCTCTTCTCCTTCTGGGACCCCTATAATGCGAATGTTGTTGCGTTTAATGTTGTCCCAGAGGTCTCTTAGGCTGTCTTCATTTCTTTTCATTCTTTTTTCTTTAGTCTGTTCCGCAGCAGTGAATTCCACCATTCTGTCTTCCAGGTCACTTATCCGTTCTTCTGCCTCAGTTATTCTGCTATTGATTCCTTCTAGTGTAGTTTTCATTTCAGTTATTGTATTGGTCATCTCTGTTTGTTTGTTCTTTAATTCTTCTAGGTCTTTGTTAATCATTTCTTGCATCTTCTCAATCTTTGCCTCCATTCTTATTCCGATGTCCTGGATCATCTTCACTATCATTATTCTGAATTCTTTCTCTGGAAGGTTGACTATCTCCACTTCGTTTAGTTGTTTTTCTGGGGTTTTTTCTTGTTCCTTCATCTGGTATATAGCCCTCTGCCTTTTCATCTTCTCTATCTTTCTGTAACTGTGGTTTTTGGTCCGCAGGCTGCAGGATTGTAGTTTTTCTTGCTTCTGCTCTCTGCCCTCTGGTGGTTGAGGCTATCTAAGAGGCTTGATGGTAGGCTCTGGTGGTGGGTAGAGCTGACTGTTGCTCTGGGTGATGTCTTCTACCCTCACGGTCATAATTACTCTCAGTGGCAAGGGCTTCCCAGGTCTGAGTCCCCAGTCCCACCAGTCTTCCCACTTCCAGACCCATCTATCCATCCATCTCCTGGACTCTCCCCTCAGATGGCCCTCAGCATCAGCTCATGAAGCCCCATTGTCTTCTCAGACCCTCCAAAGCCGCTCCTCCTGGGCTTCCTGTCGTAACTAAGGGCACCCCTGTCCAGCCGGTACTCCAAATTGGAAACCTGGGAGGCATGCTCCTTCCCTCCCTCCTCCTCCCCCCTCCTCCCCCCTCCTCCCCCCCTCCCCTCCCCCCAATCCGGTGAGCCCCGATCCTGCCAATTCTTTGTTAGAGCTCTTGGTGTTGGTCCTCTTTCTGAGCCTAGCTGGGGCACCTGTCTCGGCAGCCCCCCTCTGTAGCCTGTGTGACAGACGGTCTTGCAGCTGCAGGGCCACCTTCCAGAGGTTTTCACCTACTTTCTAGCTGAGGTCTAAGCAAATCAGTCACCCCAAACCCTCGGTCTCCATTTCCACATCTGTGGGGATAAAATATGCCTAATGCACAAGATTGGTGTGAGGTTCACACGAGGTGAGGTTGGTCCTATTTTCACAAACTGGGTCATGGATATCTTGGGGTGTGTGTGTGTGTTTATCCGTGTGCCAGGGAGTCCAAAGAGTTGCAGGGTAAAATGAAGCACTTTTTAATAATGCCAGTTTTGCTCAATTCTTGGGGCCCAATATATACATTTTCCCAAATATTTTTATATTAAAATAAACACGGACCTATTATGGAATTGAATACAAATCTTGCATCCACGTAAAAGAGTAACATGAGCTCTAGCAGATGCGGTTGGTGTCCTGCCCAGATCTCCTCACCTTTAGTCCTTCGGGTCTGACCACTCAACTCCCAAATGTTGGCACCGGCATTTCTCTGGCTGCAGAAGCCCACCCCACCCACCCCCATGCAGGCCAGGAGATGAGCAGTCTCTGGGGATAGGCTCAACCTATGAACAACAGGCATGGGTGTGTCAACACCACAGCTCCCAGGCTCACACGGGTGGTGGGGAGAAGGGTGGACACTGTGAGCTCTGTGGGCTGCATTGGTCCCGGAGCCCCCAGCAAGATTGTGGGGCAGTTGCCCACAATGATACAGGGCTTAATCATGCACCCCTTCTTGGCTGCCTTGGCCTCCCTGTCTCCTCTTACCACCCCTTCATGGTGTGTCTTGGGATCTTTCCTTCCCACCAACCATCTGCCTCCTGATCTCAGAGTCTGCTTCTGGGAGAATGAAACTGAGACCTGGGATGCCTACCAACAGCAACAGCAAGAAAAACACCGTAACAACAATAAAAATAGCTGCCAATTAGCCCGCTCCCCGTTTTCCATGCATCGTCTTCACTTACTCTCGTTTCCCGGCAGTAGGTGCTATTTACAGACGAAGATGCTGAGGTTTAGGTCACACGCTTGCCCGAGGCCTCACAGCCCGTGAGAGTGGAGCTGGTATTCCAGCTCCTACAGAGTCAGAGCCCACGTTGCAACCTCTAGGCAAACAGACACTTTGACTGGTGCCCTTGGTGGAACTGTCTGGAAAGCGCATTGCCGGGGAAAGTGCTGGTGGGCTGTAATCCAGGAAGTCTCCACGTGGATGCGGGGCACACCTGCGGCTGTTGAAAAGGAGCCCTACGAGCCCAGAAAATCCGTAGGCCGTCCCTCCCATCCCACTACTCTTTTTGAAACACTGTCTTTCTTTTTTATTTTAATTGAAGTATAGTTGATTTACAATACTGTGTTAGTTTCAGGTGTACAGCAAAGTGATTCGGTTATACATATATATATGTATATACCTATATCCTTTTTTTGATCCTTTTCTGTTATATGTTATTACACGATATTGAATATAGTTCCCTGTACTATACAGTAGGTCCTTGTTGTTTACTTTATATATAGTAGTGCGTATCTGTTAATCCCATACTCCCAATTTATCCCTACTCCCCCACCTTTCCCCTTTGGTAACTATAAGTTTGTTTTCAATGTCTGTGAGTCTGTTTCTGTTTTGCAAATATGTTCATTTGTATCATTTTTTTTCGATTCCACATATAAGCGATATCATATGATATTTGTCTTTCTTTGTCTGACTTATTTCACATATGATGATCTCCAGGTCCATCCATGTTGCTGCACATGGCATTATTTCATTCTTTCTTATGGCTGAGTAATATTCCATTGTATATATGTACCACATCTTCTTTATCCATTCATCTGTTGATGGACACTTAGGCTGCTTCCATGTCTTGGCTATTGTAAATAGTGCTGCTATGAACATTGGCGTGCATGTATCTTTTCTAATTAGAGCTTTCCTCTTTTCCGGATATACACCCAGGAGGAAACATTGCCTTTCTAACTGATGTCTTCCCTTCCCACTTGATACAGGCACAGGGCACGAGAACCATCCCACCGTCTTCTCAGCTTGCTGGAAGGAAACCCCAGCACAAGGGCGGATGCTTGTGGCCTTTTGGGAGGTGATGCTGGCTCCACTCGGCCAGATGGGATATTTTATGAAAAACTTGAAATCCAGATTTCCATATGAAATTTCCTCACCTTAAAATATTGGCCACTATCTACAAATGCTTAAAATCCACCATTTAGTAGCCCAAATAACCCCATCTGGGGGCTGAATTTTGCCCAGGACCCACCAGCGGGTGACCCTGGCTGAGACATGCCATCAGCCCCAGGGCTACGAGGATAAACAGGCATCTCTGTTTCCGAGGCCCCCCGACTTCCGTCACGGAGAAGGGAGGGACCCGTTCCTGGACCAGCCGCCTGAGGGATGGAGCCTTTTGCTGGTACCCCCATGTGGGCTGAACGGGACCTCCCTGTGCAGCCCGGGAAACCGAGGCCGGCGGGGCAAGGAGGTGCCGAGTTGCCACCCTGCACGCAGCGTCTGAACCAGAGAGGAACCCACCGTCCCCGGTCTCCTTGGTGGCATCCCCACTGCTGGTTTGGCCCCGGCAGGGCCGTGGGAGGTGCCCGGTTTGGGCGGCCGCCGCGGGCACCCCTCACTGGCCTCTGTGGGTGGCTCTGCCCGTTGGTTAGTTTTCAGGGTCTGGGACTGTGGAGTTTGCTGACAACTGCCAGAGCCCTGATGAGTGGCGTCGGGACTGTGGCTGTTTATTTAAAACCTTACAAACAGTTTACAGCCAACGGAGCAGAGTTGACAGGCCAGGACTTCACTGCCTGGTGGCCCTGAGGGGCTGCGGAGAGAGCAGATTTCTAGCCGGCCCGCACACTTTAGGGACGTGCTTGCCGCTGGGGCCGCCTGGCTGGGCATCTCCGGGAGGCCCCTGGCTCCTGCCCGGCTTGACACAGTCTCTGGGGTCCTCCCACTGATGTGGGCTGAATGTGTCCCTTCAAAAATGTGTTGAAGTCCTAACATCAGATACGTGATAATGTGACCCTATTTGGAAGTAGGATCTATGCAAATGTAATTGAGTTAGAACAAGGTCACGCCGGAGTAGGATGGGCCCTAAGTCCCGTGACTGGTGTTCTGATGAGAAGGCCAGGCCAAGACACAGAGACACAGTGAAGACAGGGACGAGGATTAGAGTTGGGCTGTCACAAGCCGAGGACTACCACGGATTGCCAGGAGCCACCAGAAGATGGAGGAAGCGAGGAAGGATTCTTCCCAAGAGCCCTCAGAGAAAGCATGGCACTGCCGACACCTTGATGTTGAACTTCCTGCCTCCAGAAATGAGAGAGAATACACTTCTGCTGTTTTAAGCCTCCTGGCGTGTGGGTTCTTTGTTACGGCCGCCCTAGGACACTGATGCACACATCCACCTCCAGGCCTGCGCTAGGGTCCCTTCACGGCTCACACCCGCCACGCACACCTACCTTAGTACCACTTGGCTGTGTCTACCTGGATGATCCCCGGGCCCCGCAGCTCAACTTCCCTGCAGCAGGACCCGGTCGTGTTCCTGTGGTGGCTCCGGGCTCCTGGAGCAGGTGAGCAGGAAATTAGCAGACACCCAGTGGCCAAGAGGGCGTGGTCCTGAGCATGTCACTGCCAACCTACTGGGACTCCCGGGGGCAGCCAAGGATGGGGGTGGGAGAGAGAGGAGGAAGGCCTGTCTCTGAGGGTGGGGACAGGCAAGAGGAAAACTGTTTGGTGGTAACTGTGCTCCTGGCGGGGGCCGGCCAGCCTGCCGCTCAGCCCAGGCGGGGTTTGCAAATGCCTCGCTACTGGGTGAGGTCGCCGACCGAGAGCAGTGGCTGTTTGACCTCAGGTTCTCGGGCTCAGCCCAGACCTACCTAACAAGAACCTGCATTTTACCAAGATGTCCGGTGACTTGCAGGCATGTGGTGTTGCAGAGGCTCTGGGCCTGGGACGGGGAGGGTAGCAGGATGGATGGACTTGCTTCTCCAGTGCCTCTTAGCTCAGTTGGGTTTTCCACAGGAATTGGGGTGACCGATCCAAACGGGGGTCTGCAAGGGCTGATGTCAGGAGGAGAATATTCTGGTCTTCATGGGCCCCAAACTTGTCTTCCTCCGCTGCTTCCACCCAGGTGCTCCAAGCAGAAACCTGGGTGTCACCCGGAATCCTTCCTTCTCTTGACCCTCCACCCAGCCTGGTCACCAAGCCCTGGGGATTGTAAAGGAGGTCTGTTCTCTCTCCATCTCCATGGTCAGCCTCTCCTTCTTGCCTGGACGACTCTTATAGGCCCTAAAGTTCTCCTGTCCTGTGTAGACCTACCTCCTCTAGGCCACTCTCCACGTGGTGGGCAGAATGATGCTAAAAACTCTAGTTCCCACCGAGTCAGGCTCCTGCTTAATTCTCAGAGACCCAGCCCCTTGGCCCATCTTCAAAGAAGGACCCAAATCCTTGCCGGGGCCTGGAGGCCAGGCCTGAGCTGGCCCTGCCTCATCTCGTGCTGCTCTGCCCACACTCCCCGCTGGCAGGCACCACACCCCTCTCATCCGCCAGTGCTCCCTGCGCACCCCTTACCCGTGCAGGGCCTTTGTCCATGCAGTTTCCTCCACCTGGCGCACCTTCCCCCACTCCCCTTTTCCTCTGGTCAATTGCTATCTCATCCTTGAGATGCCACCTCCTCCGGGAGGCCTTCCTGCACCCCAGACAAGACCAGGCCTTCCTGACCTTCGCGTCCTGCGTCCCTGCTTTTCCCCTGCAGCACTTGTCACGGTGCTGATTGCAGTGCCGTGTGCACCTGCTGGAGACTGGCATATGCCAGGGGGGCAGAGGCCAGGTGTGCCTGTCTCCTGCATCCCCTGCCTGGCACCGTCGGCACTGCAGCCTCCCCTCTGGCTCCTCCAGCAACCCCTCTCCACTGGCGCCAGAGTGGTTTGGCTGAGGTGCCAGCCCGATCGCGCTGTGCCTTGCACCAAATTCCCTTGCGGAGCCCAAGGGCCACTGAGTGGATGAATGAACAATTGAGTCACGAAGGAATCTACGCAGGAGAAAAATGTGCGATTTCGAGGTAGTGATCAAGACAATAAATGAAATACCCCACAGCGTGTCAGCAGTGCCACTGACCTCTCCACAGCAGCCGCTTCTGTCGTTGTCATTTTGTTTTAATTGTTTGTGTTGAGGCCTGGTTTACAAATACTAAAGTGCAGGAAACTTCAGGGCAGAGCTGGGCGCATTGTTACACATGTAACAGCCAGGGAACCAGCACCCAGACCCAGATATGGGGTATTTCAGGCCCACCCCCTGTGGGCATCCTCTCAGCCCCTGCCCCAACCCAGAGGCAACCACTGTTCTGGCCCCTATCACCCCCAGAGTTCTGTCTGTTCTTGAGTTTCACAAAACGGAGCAGGCTTCTCTGCCTGGCCTCCTTCACTCCACCCATGTCTGGGAGGTTCAGCACGTCGGGGGTGTGTGTGTGTTGTGGGGGGGCGGTTTGTTCTTTTTCGTGGCTGTGTAGTATTCCACTGTACAGAGCTGTCACTGCTTGTTTGTCTGTCCCTGGCATCTTACAAAGGACAAAGGTGGAACGCAGAGGCATTTACTAGCATGTCTGCGGCCACACATTTAATAAACTGTGTTGCTGGAAACTGTTTTCTGTCCTAACTTGTGCTTATTCCTCACCTTCCCACTGTCTTTCTGGACAAAGTAGGTTGATTGGGAAACAGTCATCCAGGGCAAGGCAGAGGCTCCCCAAGTGCAGAGAGAAGGAAGGAAGCTTGGACCCTGGACATGATGACCCTGGGGACATCAGGCCATCTCCCCAAACTGCATTTCCTTCCCTACAGTGATCTGACGGCCTCCTTAAGAAACTGGTGTGCGGAAAACCTTATTCGAAAAGATACATGCACCTCTGTGTTCATAGCAGCACTATTCACAATAGCCAAGGCATGGAAGCAACCTAAATGTCCATCAACAGATGAATGGATAAAGAAGATGTGGTACATATATACAATGGAATATTAGCCATAAAAAAGAATGAAACCGTGCCATTTGCAGCAACATGGATGGACGTAGAGATTATCATACTAAGTGAAGTAAGTCAGACAGAGAAAGACAAATACCATATGATACCACTTATATGTGGAATCTAAAATATGACACAAATGAACTTATTTACAAAACGGAAACAGACTCACAGACATAGAAAACAAACTTATGGTTACCAAAGGGGAAAAGGGCGGAGAGAGATAAATTGGGAGTAGGGGATTAACAGATACACATGATTATATATAAAATAGATAAACAGAAAGGACCTACTGTATAGTGCAGGGAACTATATTCAATATCTTGTAATAACCTTTAATGGAAAAAAATCTGAAAAAGAATATATATATATGTATAACTGAATCACTTTGCTGTACACTTGAAGCATTATAAATCAACTATACTTCAATTAAAATTAATTGATTAATTAATTTAAAAAATCATTGTGTCTTCAATAAGTAATATCAAATCTCCAAATAAATGAAGAAAAGAGCAGACTCAATCTTGTTGTGTGATCTTGGGCAGGTCCCCTTCCTGCTCTGGGCTTTGTCACCTCCTCTGAGAAGCCAGAGGTGGGCTCTGCCCTGGGGTCCCAGCCGCCATCAGGCTGTGAGGTTCTGCGTCCCGTGGCCTCTCAGGAGACTGGGTCGGGCGACCTGGTCTGAGATTCCTCTGCTCAGCCGGGTCAGGCAGGGGCCACGCTGGGGGCTGTCCAGGGCCACGTTTGTTTGACTTGAGTCCATCCCCTGGTGTCCGCAAATTCACTTTTGTTTATTTTCCTGAGAAGCTACGCAAGCCAGTGAGACTAAGCAGTCCAAGCCAGACGTGCGTTTTCACTGTAAAAATATTTTTGCGGGTCAGAAAATTGCACCAAAATGTTTTTATAGGCAAAATGCTGCCGTGTGCTGCTCGGCCCTGTGGCTGGCTGGCTGCAGTGGATGGGGTTTCGTATGTGAAATATGTCCAGGAACACATTTCAATAATAATAACAACAACAAGCATGTAGGAAGCACTTATTATTTGTCTGGCAGTTTGCCAGTAAGTTCTTGTGTGATGTTTTCGCCCTCACCTCTCTTTCTGTGGTCAGTGTGATTGTCATCAGTTTCATTTTGCAGATGAAGGAAATGAGGCCCAGAGAGGTCAAGTGACTTCCCTAAGGTCACACAGCCTGCTAGGAACAGAGCCAGGATTAGAAGCCAGGTCTGTCTGACTTCAGAGGCTGGGTTCTTACACACTGTGGTGCCCATCTGAGGCCCTAATTCATGCCTGGGACAAACCCTGGGTTCTTCTGTCAACATTTTTTGTGTCACTATGGTTTCTAGCAGTTTTCTAGGATGAAGTTACCTGTAAAAGTTTCATAACCTACAGCTTGCTGCCAGTCTGGAAAGAATGTAGAACATTCCCTGTGTATAGGACTAATAGAGCCAGAGTGGCCTTGAAGATCACCTCCTATAATCCAAGGGGGTTTGTTTACCATCTTCCTCCCTGGGGACAGGGCCACGGTGATGCATCTCAGTGTCCCTGGGCCTGGTACAGATTTGCCACTCATGATGCTTAGTCATAGATGACGTTGATAGAGGGTCCTGCCGCTCTCTGGGCGATGGCTCTGCAGAGAAGCATTCCCAGGGCAGAGGAGGGAGGCGGTCACGGACCATGCCTGGAGCTGGGGCTCCTGCAACGCTGGGGGCAGGACAGCCCATGGGCCCTGTCCAGGGGGCAGCTCATGGCTGGGACCATGACATCCTCAGGTGGGAAATTTCAGAGGGGTCAGTCAAGCCCCCAGGACGTGGGTAGGGGCTCAGTCACCGCGGGATGAAGGAAAGTGCCTTGGCCATCGGCCCCTTTTCTGTGCTAAGCGTCCGTCTGCTCCTCGCACATCATCCCTGAAAGTAACATCATGACGCTGAGAAGATTACGTCCCGCATTCTCACTGTTGGGTCTATACACCCAGAATGCCGCGCTGGCCCGGGCACACAGGAGGCCTCTGTAAACAACTTTTGAACGAAACTGTATAATATTTAGAACCATTTAGTCCAGGATGACAGCCCTCTAAGAGGGCTGGATGTGACTGGCTCGCATGTCAACCTGGAGATAAAAGGGGATTTCACACACCAAACGCTTTCTTTTAGAAATCAGGAGAGGAGAGCTGCCCAGTTCTGGACTGTGTGTGCTTATGTGTGTGTGTGTGTGTGTGTGTGTGTGTGTGTGTGTGTGTTGGGTCATGTGCCCATGTGTGTGTTTAGGTGCCTCTGTGTACATGTCCTATGTGTGTATGTGTTGGCTGTGTATGTGTGTGATGGGGGAATGGGGATCAGCTCCAGGGTGGGCTGTGTTGGTGGCCACATGGACAGACGCCAGGGAGGGGTCCAAAGGGCTTGGCTGAATCAGAAGCTAGTGGTTGAAGCACCCAGAACTGAGTGGAGAAGGTCAGCAGTGACGGATCAGCCCCCAAGGAGGAGGGCAGGGGGTCAAGCTAAAGGCTCAGCAAAGGTCAGGTGTGAGACGCAAAGAGGGCCAGCAGACGAGGAGTAGGGGCGTGGAGGGTGGAGGGCAGACCCTCGGCACAGTAGCCAAGGGGGCCATGAGGCTGCTGCAGAGAAACAGCGCCTCCTGGATGTCCCTGTGTGCTGGCCACCCGCCGAGCTCTTACCAACACCGTCACATTCAATCCGCCCCGGCCTCAAGGTACAGGACTCTTACGCCCATCTTCAGTGGACACACGAGATGACTTCTCCAAGGTCCCACTGCGGGCGAGGAGTGGCGCTGCAGGTGGACCCTTAGCTCGAGCTGCTTGTTGTGTGAGGGTCAGCTGCTTGTTGCAGGGATGATTGCACCTTTTGTGATGGTTACTCTGTGCGTCAGCTGGGCTGGGCCACGGTGTCCAGATATGTGACCAAACATTATTCTAGATGTTTCTGTGAGGGTATTTTGGGATGAGATTAACGTTTGAATTGGTGAACTCTGAGTAAAGCAGATTGCCCTCCCTAATGTGGAGGCCTGCCTAGAACAAAAGACTGACCTCATCCAATCAGTTGAAGGCCTGCCTAGAACAAAAGACTGACCTCCCCCAGCAAGAGGGAATTCTGCAGCAGACTGCCATTGGACTTGAGCTGCACATCGGCATCCTTGGTTCTCCAGCCTGCCAGCCCACCCTGCAGATGTTGGACTTGCCAGTCTCCATAATTGTGCAAGTTAATTCACATATATATACATATTTATATATTGATATCTTATTGGTTCTGTTTATCTGAAAAACCCTAACTAAGACATCTTCTCGGGAGTGAAGTCACAATAGGAGTAAGAGCCTAGGACTGGGCACCCTGAAATGGACTCAAATGGAGGCTTCTTGGCATCCTGCATGGCCCAGGAAGGGGGTCAAGCCAGGGAGCTGTGAGGGGTGAAATAGGTTCCAGAGCAAGTAGGAACAGAGCAGGAAAACGGGTGGTGTCTGGGCAGGGAGAGGGCAAAACGCCCGAGATTAGGCCCACCTCTGCCACGTTCTTGCTCTGTGACCACGGCCAAGGCATTTTCCTGCTACATGCCTCAGTTTCCCCATCTGTGCTGGTCTCCCTGTGTACCAGGTGGTCTTTGGGAATCTCCCTGTCTGGAATATTCAAAGATCTCCAGAGGAACAGAGCAGAAATCAGGACCCCACGAAAGCCCACATTGTCCTGCCTGCAGCTCCTTCTACAGGCCCCAGCTAGTGACCCGCCCCTCCCTCCCCACGGTGTGGAGCTGTGGAGACAGGGTTGGCAGGAGAGCCGGGTTCAGGTCCTGCTCCACCTTGTACTAGCTGTGTGGCCTTGGGCAGAGCAGTTTAAACTCAGCATCCATTTCCCCAGTCTACAGGATGGGGCAGTGATGCCACCTCACTAGTTTGTTCTGAAGGTTAAGTGGGTGAGATTGTGGGCCTGATATTTACTATACATTTGTAAAAAAACACACCAGTGATTCTTGCTGATCTCCTGGAATGGGCAGATGTGAAGTATCTGACCTTGCTTTCCTCTTATAGGCTCACAAGCTCCATCTTCCCTTGGCTCCCTATGGCCCTGTGGGGGCACTTCCTTCAGAATGGAGTCACCACAGGATGAACGAGCAGGGCAGGTATGGGGTGGGATCTTGCTGTCCTACGTGACTGCAGCATGATGTCCTGAGTTTTGTGCTGGACCTTGAGAGCCCATGGTGCCTGGAGGAAATGCACCTAACGGGCCACGGCCCAGTAGGTGGTGCTCTGCCAGAGGTGTTAGCTGGGAGCAGAGGAGGGATAACAAACCTTGCCACTCTCTTTTTCTGCCCCAGAATCCATTGAAAATGAAAAGAAGACAGCTCTTGGAACAACAGCAGTGTGGCACACAGGGAAATGGGCTCCAGTGCAACACAGGGAAATGGGCTCCAGTGCAACTCAGGGAAGGGCTTTGTGTCCATCACTTCTCTCCAATGGACAAGGGCTGCCTCGGAGGTGATGAGCTCTATGTCACTGATTTTCATTCATTTATCCAACCATGCCTGTTACCCTCTAACCTGCCATCCATCCACCCACCTCTCCATCCATGCATTCATCAATCCATCCAAGCAGCCATCATTCTACCCATCTATCCATCCATCCAACCACCCATCCATCCATCCTTCCATCTATCCACCACACATCCATCTATCCAAGCATCCATCTTTTTATCCATCCATCCATCCATCAACCCACCTATCCCTCCATGTATCCATGCATCAATCTATCCATCCATCCATCCCTCCATCCATCTACCCATCTACCTATCCATGCATCAATCTATCTAAACATCCATCCTTTGGTCCATGCATCCATGTATCTACCCACCTATCCTTCCATCCATCCATCCATCCATCCATCCATCCATTCATCCAATCATCCAACCATATGTCTATCCATTCATCCATCTAACCAACCATTTATCCATCCACCTGATCCCAGGTGGCCTTGGCCTGCAGCGGCTTGAAGCAGGATTTCGGTTCTCCAGCCAGAGATTGAAGTCAGGCTGCGGCAGTGAGAGTGCTGAATCCTAGCCACTAGACCGGTGGCCAGTGACAAGACCCTTGGCCTGTCAGCTTTGTAGAAAGTGAATTTCCACAAAGAAACGGAAGTAGTGAAGCAAATAAAGTGCTTATTAGGGTGAAAAAGAGTACGTGTGGATAGACACACTGGTGGGCTCAGAGAGAGAGTCGTGCCCTCGTGGTAGTTTGAATCACTTATGTGGGACATTTCTTCCAGGTTTCCTTTGGCCAATCATCTTGCTTTGCCTGGTTCTGAGTCTGTATTTGGTTTATCTCAGGGTCTTTCCATGTGTGCACACGCATCTCTTAGCCAAGCTGGATTCCAGCGAAGATGTCTATGGGTAGGTTGACATTACTCCGTTTTTGACGTCCAAGGAGCCTTTCTGTTCACATATAGTCAGGAAGGTCTCCTTGACCTCGAGAATGAGAAATACGTGGTCTCTATCTTTTATCCGGGCAGGGCTCAGCTTCTTCTCCTCTTCATCTTGGAGGATCTGTCCACAGGGGACAAATTTCTGCTGCTCAGCCTGGGTCCCATCTATCTTCTGCATCACACCCATCTATCCATCCAACCATCTAACACATCCATCTATCCATTCACCAAACTATCTTTCTTCCATTCATCTACCCTTCTATCTACCCAACTATCCATCTATCTATCCTTCAAACGTGCACGAGAGCCCAATCTATATCAAGCTCTTTATTGGAATCCTGACATTCAAAAGATGACCATGCTGTCCTTGTCACTGAGGGAATCCTAGGAGAGCCGGGGAAATTCAGCTCTTCAACCTGAGGCCAGGTGAACCACCTGCTGTACACAGCGCTGAGGGGGTTTCTGGGTGGGCAAGGCGGGGCAAGGCAGGACAGGGCGATCCTGAACGGCCTTCCAGCTCAGACATTCGCTGGTTCAAGAACCACTTAATGATTTTCCTCATGTTTCAACGTCAACCACAGATCACTCAAAGGTGTCTATTCAACCCTGACTGTGTGTACCTGGCCTCCTGTGCCAGCCAGCTGTGGGGATGCAGCCAGACTACGTCCTGTTCCCATGGAGCTTACACCCTCGTGGGGAAGACAATCAGCAAATAAATGTGCGACAGACAATGATAAATCCTATGCAGAAGCATGTGGTCAGGGAGGAGGATGGAGAGATTTGTGGGGGGATGGGAGCTGGGGGGATTGGGTTGTTATTTAGGTAGTAGGGTCAGGGAGGAGCTCTCTGATAAAGGGGCATTTCCGCAAACTCCGCAGGCAGTGAGGGTCTCTGGGTGAAATGTGCAGAGGGCACAGGCCCTGAGGTGGAACTTGCTTGGCATGATCCAGAAAGAACCAGGAGGCCAGCGTGAGGAGAACAGCATTAGCAAGGGGTGGCTGGCAGGGGAGGAGGCCAGAGGCATCGGGAGCTGGAGGCTGAGAGGCTGTTAGGCCACCCCAGGCCATCTCAGTTCCCAGGAGTCGAACCCCTGGAGAGTGGAGGGTCAGGATCCAAATGCATATTATAAGGGTCACTGGGCTGCTTAGTGGGAGAGACTGTGAGGGGCAAAAATGGAAGCAGAGTCAGTGGAAAGCCGGGCGCTGGCCTAAGGAAGCAGAGTCAGAGGGAGGGCGAGATTAGAACTTGCCCCACTCCCGGCTTTGAAGACGGAGGAAGGGGACACAAGCCAAGGAATGTGGGTGGCCCCTAGAAGCTGGAAAAGGCAAGACAATGGATTCTCTCTACAGTCTCCAGCACGAACCAGCCCTGCTTACACCTCGCTCTGAATCCTGTAAGACCCATCTTGGACTTCCGACTTCCAGAACTGTAAGAGAATAAATGTGTATTGTTTTAAATCACTATTTTTGTGCTCATTTGTTATTACAGCAGCAGTAGGAAACACATGCATAAATTGGTTTCCTCTGAGACCTCTCTTGTTGGCTTGTAGATGGTTGTCTTCTTCCTGTGTCCTCACCTGGTCTCTCCTCCATGTGTATCTATGTCCTCTTCTTATAAGACACCTGCCAGCCTGGCTTAGGGCCCACCCATATGGCCTCATTTTAACTCAACCACCTCTTTAAAGGCCCTATCTCTAAGCACAGTCACATTCGGAAGCACTGGGGGTTGGGACTTCCATATATGAATTTGGGGTGGACACAATTCAGCCCATAACCCTTTGTAAGGTACAGGCTTGTTCCCCACTTACTAACTGGGAAACTGACTCTCCAAGTGGCGAATGACCTCGCCCAAGGCTTGTCACCGGCATGTGACTGGATTGCATCCTGCCCATCCCGCTCCAAATCTCCTCTAGCCACCCGCCCACGCTGCCTGGAAAGCAGGCTGTCTCATTTCCCCGCTGCTGGGTCCCATCCCCCCAGGTGCACCTCATCAGCAAGGGGGCCGCGGTCCTGCGGCGCGACCTCACACCACATCATGCGTCGTCCCCTTGGCGGTGGCCTCAGTGTAATCAAACACCCGAGTCAGATGTCGCAGAATTAACAATCCTCCACATGGTATAAACAGAGTCTAAATCAAATGCCAGCAAAAGGATATTGCCTTTTAAATAGGTCCTGACAGCTGTGGAAAATATTATGCCCAACTAGAATCCTTACAGACGACAGACGTTAATTCTTAAAGAATGCCTCGACGGGTCCTCTGGATGGTTTGTAAGATTTTATTTTATTATGGGCTGGATGTATTGAAGTAAGACTATAATCTTATTGTGCTCTGACCTCTGTTTTTATAGCTCTGTATAAACAGCAGTTACTGTATTAGATGGAGAGATGTTTACAGATGGAGAAATAAAAACATGCCGATTTACTGTGTTGTAGAAACCTGAAACCAGCCCGAGGCAGGGCCTGGGTTTTGTACGTCAGGGGCCCTGTCCTGATGGGAGCAGACAGCTTTGACGGGCAGGAACACAGAGCAGGGCACAGGGTCTGGGTTCCTTTCGGTGGGAGGACGCAAGCTTGTGGCTCCAAAGTGTCAGGTCTTTGCCGCCAACATCCCTCTGAAGACTCTGAGATCCAGGCCGTTTGGATCCCCGGGTTGGACATGAATAGAGGAAGGCTTCCTTGCCGAAAGGGTTTGGTTTCTGTCTTGTGTGTTCGTTGCTTCACAGATGCAGAGGCTGTGCAGAGAGGGGACCCGGGCTTCAGAGCTGGGCTGACCTGGGGTTGGTCCTGACTCTGCTTAATGACTCTGTGACCTTGAGCTTCAACCCTCTGAGCCTGGGATTTCACCTCTGGAACGTGGGAGTGAAAACACCTGTCTCATAGGTTCCTGGGAGGAATGAAAGAGATAATAGACAGAAGGCGCTGGGCCCTCGGGAGCGTTCCTTTCCTTTGGCCTCCCCTTTCCTTTAAAATCCTGTTCTATTTTCGTTACGGAGGACCTGGTAGTCCTTGGGGAACAGCCTTCTTGTGGCGGCCATAGGCCACTTTATGGCATCCACTTGGCTCCCCAAAGGAGGACCTCACCCTCTGTTCCTTCCTTCCCAACTCACAAAGCATGGAAGGCCAGCTGGGGCCCCATGCAGGGAGAACACGAGGCAGAGGGGCTGTCGGCAGTGGGGATGCTAAAGCGTCAGGAAGGGTGGCCAAGGCAGGTTTAACTGGGAAGTTAACCTTGGAGTGAAAACCCACCTAGTTTTCCACGTAAGAGTACATGTATGTACTTGGGAGAAGAGGACCTCAGGCAGGGGAAGCAGCGGAGGCAAAGGTCAAGGGACGGTGCAGGCAGGGGTGGGGTGAGGGGACAGTGATGGGCACGAGGTCAGGGACATGGTGGGGTCACGTGGGGTCAGGTGTCCAGGTGGGTGTGTGGTCCGGTCACACAGATGGTGCTACTGTCCACCTGCTTGGCACCAGGGTCCTAATGTCTCTTGATGGCAGGCCCCTGGGAGAGTTTGGGGGTGTTATAAACTGACTGTTTGTGTCCCCCCACCAAATTGGTATATTGAAGCCCTAATTCCCAATGTGATGGTGTTAAGAGGTGGGGCCTTTGAGGTGTGATTAGGTTTAGATGTGCTCATGAGGGTGGAACTTGCAGGATGGGATTAGTGCCCTTTTAAGAAGAGTCACCAGAGCTCGCTCTCTGCTCAAACACAGAGAGGTCCTGTGAGCACACAATGTACACGGACACCCAAGCCAGGAAGAGAGGCCTCACCAGGAACCAAATCTACCAGCACCTTGGACTTGCAGCCTCCAGAGCTGTGTGAAATAAGTATCTGTCATTTAAGCCACCCAGTCAGGGGTATTTCATGATTGCAGCCAGGGCTGACTAAGGCCTTAGTTTGACAGGGGTTCCCCATGTCAAACCATGGCTTGGACAGGGCTGTCATTTAGTTAGTAACAGCCAGGTCAAAGGATCATTCAACAATTGTTAAAAATCAACCGTCCATTCCTAATAAACCATAATGGAAAAGAATATTTAAAAAAGAATGTATATATATGTATAACTGAGTCACTTTGTTGTACAGCAGAAATTAACATTGTAAATCAACTATACTTCAATTAAAAAAATTAAAAAGAATCAACCGTCCATTGAGTAATTGTTAGAATGATTTGTTGAGCCATTTCTACTATAATTAATATCATCTGGTTTGTGTACATACACACACATATATTAAAATAAATTAAATGCTTTTCAAAGTTGTATTTATATATTGATTCATGTACTAATGTATGTTGCCATAGTAGTTGACACATATATAATCCCGTGTGCATAACAGTGGCTGCTGGAGCCTCTAAGTTTGCTGCCAACCCTAGCATTCTATGTTTTCTTCTTCTGTCCCTGTGTGTCTCAAGCCCCAAGCACCGATGTTCTAAATGTCACCCTATTCACCCCAATCCTCACCACCCCAGCTCATTGGTAGCTTCAGGCTGGGTCCTTCATCTTCACTTGGCCACCTTCCACTGGCCATTTCCCCAATGAAAACTCACTCAGTGTCTCTGTATTCATGTAACAAGAATGGTACATATATACAATGAAATACTACTCAGCCATAAAAAAGAATGAAATAATGCCATTTGCAGCAACATGGAGGGACCTAGAGATTGTCATACTGAGTGAAGTAAGTCAGAGACAGACAAATATCATACGATACCGCTTATATGTGGACTCTAAAAAAACCGGTACAAATGAACATATTTACAAAACAAAAATACAGTCACAGACGTAGAAAACAAACTTATGGTTACCAGGGGGGAAGTGGGGGGAGGGATAAATTGGGAGATTGGGATTGATGTATACACACTACTATATATAAAATAGATAACTAATAAGGACCTACTGTAGAGCACAGGGAACTCTACTCAATACTCTGTAATGACCTATATGGGAAAAGAATCTAAAAAAGAGTGGGTACATGCATATGTATAACTGATCCACTTTGCTGTACAGCAGAAACTAACACAACATTGTAAATCAACTATAATCCAATAAAAATTTTTAAAAAATAAAATAAAATTCACCAAGGGAAACACAAACGAATTCTCATGATGGGAATAAAGAAAATAAATACCGAAAAAAAAGAGTGTATTGCACATCTACTCGAGGTACTGGGGAGACGGCCGTGAACAAGACAAAGACCCCGCCTCATGGAGCTGACATTGAAGGGGGAATGAGATACAGAAATGTGATGTGTACTCCCTGCCAGGGGACAGTGAGTGCCAAGGAGAAAGATGGAGCAGGGCGAGAGGACAGAGTTTAGGATAAAGTTCAGGCTGGGAGTGTTCAAGCAGAGCGCCTCTAATAAGGCTTTGTTCCTGCTGACATAAAGGATTTCTTGGGTCATCCGTCCTGGGTAGTTTGTGACTATTTCTTGTCCCAGATCAGGGCATTTTAGATGCAATAAAAAGTCTGTGGGGAAAAAAAAAAAAAAAAAAAAAAGTCTGTGGGGAAAGAGGAAAGCCCTGAAAGAATCACACCCATTTCTACAGTGTTTTTGGTTTATACTCGTTTCTAGGACTTCACATCGACCCATGTAGAGGTCAGGGCAGGTAAGGACACTGTACCTAGGGAGGCTGTTAGTGACCCTCCAAGGTCGGTTGTTAACCTAGCAGTGAGGCAGCAGATCCTTCACATTAGGCGGGTGCCATTTCTGGTTGTCAGGCTCTGGAGCAGTGGGGCGGGCTCACCTTCCCGGAGCCCAGTGGGGTCACCTCTTCCCCTCTACATCCATCCTCCCACCAGCATGTGCCTGCCCTCTCCCAAGTGTGGCATTGGACAAGAGAAGGGAAATCATGGTTCTCTTCAAATAGACAGTGGCCTGGAACACAAGGGATTGCACAGACCACTTCTGGATGGTCCTAAACAGTGATGGACACTACAGTTCAATTCAAAGAGCCCTTTTCACTGGGGAATGTTGTCCTGGAGGGAAGGACTTTGCTCCAGAATTCCCAGAGCAGAGGATGTTGGAGCCGAGATGGAAGGAAGATGGTCCGATGGAGGAGGTATACAGGCTCCACCCTCAGGCAGGTCTGGACTCTCCAATCCTCCTTGATTTGAGTGTCCGTGAGTCTAGGGCAGTGGTTCTCCACCAGGGACGATTTTACCCCCAGGGGACATTTGACAATGTCTGGAGACATTTTTGGTCATCACACTGTAGGGGGAGAGGGGCATATTTCCTGGCATCTAGTGGGCAGAAGCCAGGGATGCTGTTAAACATCCTCCAGGGCTCACTGTTTCTCCCCCCACCCCCCAACAAAGAATGTTCTGGCTCAAAGTGTCCTTAGTGTGAAGATTGAGAAACCCTGGGGCAGGTAGATGTTTAGCTCTGAAGAGGACCTCAGAAGTCAGGGCACTTTGAAGATGGGGAAACTGAGGCCCAGGGTGGGGAAGGGGCTTATGGAGGGTAACATGGTGAATTAGGGGCAGAGCCGGGGCTAGGACCCCATGGAGTCCTTATCCGGTGAGCATTCTCCTACTCCAGGCCAGCTCAGTCACTTGCTTCACCCCGGAGACCCCCGTCTCTGCCCGCACTTTGCCTGTGTAGACATCAGTGCTCAGTCTAGCCAAGGGTTAAGGCAACACTGTGCCCACAGCCCTGTGTCAGTGTAGACGCAGCCCCTGCTCTCTGTGTGGCCACAAGCCGGGAACTTACTTTTACTTTTTCAGTTTTCCCCACTAGAACCTGGACCAAACTCAAACCAGACCCGCCATCTCTGAGCCACAAACTCAAGCAGGCCTCTGTGTGCATCTCTCTTATGGTCTAACGCAGCCAGCACAGGCAACGGTTCACCCTCAACAAAAGCCAGCAGCTTTTCTGCCTGTGGCCTGTGACACAGTTGATAGATAAAAGCTTTGGCCTCTTTGGGACAAAGCGGTTCAGTTAAAGACTCCTCATTTCTAGATTGTTGGGGAGGGATCTACAGGGAAGGTTTCCAGTGTGGGGTTTGCATGTGGCCATTTCCCCAAATGCTGCTTCTGAGACGTAGAGGCAGGGCTTCGGGTGTGAGCAACAAATAATCAGAGGAGCATTTTCTCTTACTGGACCTCAGATCACACCAGAAACATATGGGATCCTCCCTCAGAATCTGGTGCAAAAATGAGACACTGGGGCTTCCCTGGTGGCACAGTGGTTGAGAGTCTGCCTGTCGATGCAGGGGACGCGGGTTCGAGCCCTGGTCTGGGAAGATCCCACGTGCCGCGGAGCAGCTGGGCCCGTGAGCCACAACTACTGAGCCTGTGCGTCTGGAGCCTGTGCTCCGCAACAAAAGAGGCCGCGATAGTGAGAGGCCTGCGCACCGCGATGAACAGTGGTCCCCGCTTGCCACAACTAGAGGAAGCCCTCGCACAGAAACGAAGACCCAACACAGCCATAAATAAATAAATAAACAAATACTTTAAAAAAAAAAAGAGACACTGTGTAGGGTGCCCGACTTACGTACATGTTGTCCAACCACACCGGGGGGTGGGCCTGAGGGGTCCAGTCCCTTCCTCCTGTGGGAGCCTGGTCCACGGCCCTGGGTTGTCTGCAAGTTCCTGGCTGGGAGGCAACCACCTGGGGCAGGTGTCACCTGGTGTCCCAAGGAAGGAAGGGGGAGAAACGTGGGTATGGAGAGTCTGAGTCTGGGGTCACACGTCAATTTATCTTTTTTTTTTTAAATGACAGCTCAAAGTCTTCCTTTTTTTTTTTTAAATTATTATTATTTATTTATTTACTTTTGTCTGTGTTGGGTCTTCGTTGCTGTGCGAGGGCTTTCTCTAGTTGCGGTGAGCGGGGGCCACTCTTCATCGCAGTGCGCGGGCCTCTCACTATCGCGGCCTCTCTTGTTGCGGAGCACGGGCTCCAGACGCGCAGGCTCAGTAGTGGTGGCTCACGGGCCCAGCTGCTCCGCGGCATGTGGGATCTTCCCAGACCAGGGCTCGAACCCGTGTCCCCTGCATCAGCAGGCAGATTCTCAACCACTGCACCACCAGAGAAGCCCCTATCTTTTTTAATTTTAATTTTTATTTTACTCTCTATTTTGAAATAATTACAGACCCACAAGAAGTTGCAAAAATAGTCCCAAGAGGTCCTGTGTACCCTTCTCCCAGCTTCTACCAGTGGTGACAACTCACGTGCGATATCAAACCCAGCACATCATTCGGCACATTGCAGGGACCAGGACTCGAAGCTTTGCTTGGATTTCCCCGGTTTTTACATGTGTTCACGTGGTTTTACTTTTGTGTGTCTTTGTGTATCATTCTATGGCATTTTATCCCATTTGTAGATTCATGTAACCACCACCAAGATCAAGATCTAGACCGTGTGCCTCAAGGAACTCTCTCCTGCTTCCCTGGGAGAGTGACACCCACCTTCCCCGCGCTGGACCCCCCAGTACCTCTTATCTTTTCTGCATCTCTATGATTTGGTCACCTCGAGGATGTCATATCAGGGAGCCATATGGTATGTAACCTTTTGAGACTGGCTTTTTTCACTTAGCACAATGCCCTTGAGATCCATTCAAGCCAGTTCTTTTTTTATGACCGAGGCGTAGTCCATGGGGTGGACATACCATGGTCTGTTTCATCTGCATCCCATCAAAACTGTTGAGCCTGCCCAGTTGGTGGTAGCTGCCTGAGACACGGGGACAAGGAATGGCCAAGCCGCGTGCCGGTCAGCAGAGGACATACCACGGTGACTGGCAACACTCTTCCTATTCACTAATTCGCACATTCAATCAGTGCATTTATTCGGCACCGACTCTGTGCGTTGTCAGCAACTCAACGGTGAAGAAGAGACCCAATTCCAGAGGCCAGTGAACTTATGGCTCAGTGAAGGAGACGATACTTAATCAATAAACAGGAAAATAGATAGTTATACCTTGTGATAAGGCCTTTAAGGAAAAGAGCCAGGATCTGGGAGAGAAGATAACTTCGGGTAGCGTGGATGCCTCAGTTTTTTCCCAGCAAGATGAAGAGGTGTCGGTTCATGGAGGGGAATGGCATTCCAGGCCCGGGAACAGCATGTGCGAAGGCTCAAAGGCTGGAAAGAAGTGCACATTTTGGAAGAGCAGAAGGAACGCAGAGGTGCTGAAGCATGATCCAGGGGGTGGAGGTCAGGTTGGGCTGGGTCATGTGAGACCTCGTAGGTGGAGCATTTTATCTCCAGGGCAAGGGGAAGGCTTCAGAGCATTTAAGCAGAGGAGACATGTTGTATGGTTTGTGTCTTACAAACACCGTGCTTGCTGGGGTGTGGATATTGGACCACAGCGGTGAGAAGGGAAGCCAGGAGACTCTTTGGGAGGTAATGGTGGCCTCCTGAGACCATGACCATGGGGGTCTGGTCTAAGTCTTTGGCAGTGGAAGTTAAGACAGGTGGACAGCTTGGAGAGGCTGATGATAGTCAGGAGGTGGAAGAGATGTGATCTGTGTGTGGAGCTACCTCAGGGCCTGACACTATCTTGGGCTAAGCGACGCCGCTCTGGGCTTGAGGCTATGGAGAAAAGGCTACCTGGGGTGGTAGAAAGAACGCAGACAAGCTCTGGGGACAGTGGCTCAGTCCAGATTCTGGCTACACCTTCTATTGGTGACCTGTGCTTGAAGTGACTTAGCTTCACTCAGCCTTTATTTTCTCAGCAGTAAAATGGGTATAATCGTTACCTACAGGAGCTGTTGCGAGGACCAAATGGGATGCTGTGCGTGGTACCAAGCACGGTGGCTGATGAAGCAGGCACTCAGTGGGTTCTCATCATCTTCTCATCTCCTCTCTTTGAGGGCAGGAATTGGGTCTCATTTAGCCTGGTCACGCCAGCATCCAGCAAGTGCCTGACCCGGGGCAGGTGCTCCATAAAGGCTTGTTCATTTCTTCCCTTTCCTTGAATTTCCTTGAGAGTCTCCTTGTCCGGGGACACATGGACAGTGCTGGGTGGCTGTGAGGCATGGGGGTGGCAGTACAGGGGGCTGAGGGGATGGATTGGACTGCCTGGGACCCTTTAATGTGTTGGGCCTGGAACATTCTCTCTTTAATTTTTAGAGTGTGTGATTCATACTACACGTTGGCTACGGGACCTCTAAAAAGCATGACCCAGGGAAAGGGGCCGGAAACAAAGACTTTGCAGGTCTAAAGAGGCAGCAATCTACCATATTTCCTTCATTTGAAGTGGATGATCTTTCTCTTTCCTCCTACTTTGCAGCGTTTTTGAAGTCAGGGTTCATCTTGCATCTGTGTGGCTACTCACCCCCCAGCCCCTCGCTGAACGGTTGTTAAATCTTTCAGTTAATGGTATTTTATATCGAGGAAATCTGGCTGTGCTAGGCTTCCTGGCCCCGCCACCCCTTCCCCATGATGTATTAAGTCACTGTGAATTAGGCTGGATGAGCCAGACAGATCCTGTCTGAAGGTTTTCGGAGTCCCCTGGCGGTCTCTCTTTGCCGTCCAAAGCTTCTGAAAGTAGATGGAGATATTTTATTATTTGGTAGCAGATAACTTCCTCAGCGTGATCTCCTGGGGGTTATTACTGATGAACTCAGAGACATTTGCTACTCATCAGATTTTGCCCTCTGACAACGCAAACTGTTAAAGGAGAGGAATTCCCGTCAATGACATGTGCACCGCAGAGAGGGCATAAAAGAGATGCCCGTTGCCAGGCGACCAGTCAGAGGAAACTAACTCCCTTGCACCCTGTCCCCTGGTGGTGGAGAGTCATGGCTGTGCTTTAATGAACAGGGCGGGGTCCAGATGACCTCCGAGAGAGGTCAGCATCCAGGTCAACAAGGGCACAAGCTCCTGTTTGGGTGTCGAGATGTGTGGGGTAGAAGGGGAGGTGAAGGGATGCTGGAGGGAGAAAACCTCTGGGTTCTGGGTGCACAGGGCTTCGGGGTGGGTGGGAGCCCCTGACCCTGTGGCCTCTGGTCCCCTGTGCTGCTCTAGGTCAGTGGTGCTGGACACCCGGCTGTGGGTGGTCCTGACTGTGAACATGGCTGGCCGTGAGGCTGGCCCTCCTGGTCTCAGTTCTGGGGCTTGAGGACCCACTGGGCCAGCCTCTCTTTTTTCCCAAGGACAACCCTCAGAGAGGGGGCAGTGCCAGGCGTGGGTCTGAGTCCCGGGCTGTCACTCTTCATGTGCTCCTCTCTGACGGGGGGAGGACAGGGCCCATCTCAAGGGATGGGGAGGTGCCTGGCACGGCAAGGGCCTCACAGGACAGGGAAGTAGACCTAGAACCCACTTCTACGTTGTCAGGATCGGCTCATGGCAGCATGTCCCGTGAGGACCCAAGGGGGACATTTCTCTCTTCCTTTAGTCCCAGGCAGAGCTTGGGTTGCTCCAGCCCCAGGGGTTTGCTGTGAGCGCACAGGAGACAGAGCCAACCAGTGTAGAGGTTTCCAGATGGTGGGATCTGGAGACTGGGGGTCTGAGGGGTGGCTCAGGGCAGCTGTGAGGGCAGTGGGAGCGGAGGGGGTGGAGCTTGGGCTCCTGAGTGCTCCCCTCCCCCACTCAGAGCAGACCCACTTCCATCTGTTTTAAATACTGTGGCTCCTGGAGACAGGACTTGTAGAGAACTTTGCTCTTTGGAAGGTGCAAGTCCAACTTGCAGGCCACCACGGCCCAAGTGCTCGGGACCTCAGTTTCATCTTTATTTCCTGATCTGACTCTGGGCTTCGTCTTGTTCCTCCTGTTCTGGTTCCCTTTGGCTGATTTCTTCACAGCATTTTTATATTACATGTTATGCATCTTTTCATGCTGCTCCAAATCCTGTTTGGTGTTGAGCCAGGCACGATAAATTGACTAACAGTGTTCGCTTCTATGCTCTCTGTGTCACTCTCATCCTTAGGGTCAAGGTCCAGGGCTATGAGTGGTAAGTCAGGAGGCGAGAGGGTGTGGGATGGTCCCGAGACCACCGACCCGGCATTCTCCACCCCTCCACGTACTGCCACATATCCTGACACGCACACAGGCACACAGCACCCCTCCCGGGAGCACAAACGCTCCCCCTACCTTTGCCCAAACTATCTGGGAGACCAAAGGCTTGGGGACCCCTGCTCAAGCCTGGGCCACATTCCTTTTCTAGAATGTTTGTTTGGTTTTTCTTCTGTCCTGTAAACACCTGGAGAGCCCGAGGGCATGGTTGGTACTGTTTAAAGAGAAGCAAAGGGTAAGTCTCCAGCTCAGGGGTGGATTTAGGCTGGAGCTGGTCTTTCCAGCAGAGGCTGAAACCCTCAGTGGAAAAAGTGAGGGGTCTGGGCGTAGGAAAGTGGCGGAGCTGACTGACCAGGGGTCCTGGGCTGGACCCGGCCTGGGAGCCTGAGATCTAGCGCTGGGCCGCCTGCTCTCGGGGCCCCTCTTCTGGGACGGGACGTGTGATGGCCCAGTCCCCTCCCGGGCGTGAGGACACAGGGCCACAGGGTGGCCCAGGGCCGAACAGGACTGCAGCTCTGTCTTCAAGCCCCTTGCCCGGCCATGGTGCCGACCTTTCCTAGATGTAGCCTTGGCCAGCGTGGCCCATCCTGTCTGGCTAGCGAGGAGGCATGTGGGTGGCCTGTTGTGTCCACTTGAGGCTCTGCGTCCTCGGGGCCATCTGGAAGCCTCAGGGAAAGGCGGGGGAGTGGCAGGACCCCGCTGCGTGTCCTCCTGGCTGGCCAGACTCCTGCCACCATGGGCACCTGCGGCCACCCTCAGACCCCTCCCCCTCCCCCGTCCCCCGCCCCCACGCCCCGGTGCTCACCCCCATCCCATACTACGCCCACACATGTCCTTTCAAACACACACACACACACACACACACACACACACACACACACCTCCACAAGGACACCTCTCACTCTTTTCCTCCCCACGGGAGAGTGAGGGTGGGTGTCCCCTTCTGGAAGCATCATCATTTTGCCTGTGAGCCCACTTCCCTCCTCTACCCCGCACATGTCGGTCCTCCTGGCGTCAGCAGCCTGTTTCTTTGGTGACCTGCCTCTCTCCGGTCTCAGTACACAGGGTTCAGCTGGGGCTGGGCCCACCGTGGACCCCAGACAGTGAGCCAGGTCAGACAAAGCAGAGGCCAGCCTCCTTCTGGCACATGACCCAGCTCGGCCAGTGGGAGCCTTTGGCTGGAACCTTCCGGAAGGAGGACGTCCCCTTGGCTGCGCTGGTGGACTGAGGACCCAGAGCTGCGTGGGGTGAACCCACACGGGGGATGCAGGGTCCAGCCCGAGGGCCGTGTTCCTCTGACACCCTGGGGCTCCCAGGGAGCCTGTGCCCGGTACCGGAGCCACCCTTGAACTCCCCTACAGGTACCCATCAACCCTCTTTTGGCCCAAATCAGTTTGGGTTGGGTTCTATCCTTTGCACCCAAGGGCATCCCAAGTGTACAATGGGGACTTAGACGGCACCCGGCCTTGGGGCTCTTTCTTGCAGAGTGGATCCGCTGGGCGGTCAGGCTCGGTGCGAAGAAAGTTGGGTCACGTGGCTGGTCACATGGTGGAACCAGCCCTGGAAATCAGGGCTCCGCTCTCGGAGTCCTTACTCTTCCTTCGTTTGTCCCCCTTCAGGGCAACTCCATGCTAGCCCGTCAGGCTGCTTGGGGTCCCTCTGAAGAGAAACCAGTGCTTAGAAAGGGGGCAGCCTGGCTGTCAGGGGGGTGAGGGCCCCGGCCATCCTCGGCTCCTCTTGGCAGAAGGCGGGTAGGGTTACCAAGGCCCAGGGCTGGGAGGGTGCCGGGACCTCAGCCAGGCCCAGGCACAAGTCTCCCAGCTTTGTTTTGCTTATAGATATTTCTCAATTGTTCTTTAACAAACGGGATGGTTTGACATATAATTAAACTATATACAGCAAAATCCACCCTCATAACAGCTGTCACCTCTTCCAGGGGGCTTTTCCAGCTCCCACCTGCCGAGTAGGAGCCCCCCTTCCCCCATGTTACTTCTGTACTTACCTTCAGGTGGTATGTGTCACTCAGGACTGGGGGTTTGCTTGCTTACGTCCTGCACGACATCCTTGGGGACATGGACTGTCTTCATATCTGTTTCCCAGCCTTCAGACCCTGTCAGACACACAGTAGGTGGTGAGTAAATATTTGCTGAGGTTTATGTACTTTTTGTAGCCAGACAAACCTGGGCAAGGGCTGGTCTCCTCTCTAAACCTCAGTTTCATCTGTGGCAAATGGGGTTAATAAAAATACTTACGCAGAAAGTGCTGTAGCAGATTCTGTTGATGCCAGGTCCTGTATCTCCTCGGCCCGTCTCCAAGTTCAGCTGAGTTGTGGTGGACTGTTTCTGGCGGAGGATTGGGTCCAGCCTTCTCAAGAGGCTGGGTCGCTCTGCTGCCCTGCCTGCGGGCGTTGTCTGGCTCCGGTCACCATGAGGGTTGTCCCCAGCTGGCTACTGCAACTCCAGAATTGCAGGGAAGTTCTTGCCCTCAGAGAAACCCTCCACCAATGGGAGTGGGGGGGTCCGTGGATAAATGCACCAGCCTCCACGTCCTCCAATGGGACAATTCTGAGGTGCATTCTATAATTCCCGAGAGGGTTCCCATCCAGGTGGAGCCCCAGTGCCTGTAGAGGCGACCAATGCATTAGCACACACTTCCTGCCCTGCTGGGCTCCTCCACCCCTTACTTACTCTTCCTGGGACAGCCTCCAAATAAACAACCTCACCCAAGTCCTGGTCTCAGGGTCTGCTTTTAGGGAATGCAAATGGAAACCGTTATTTTGAGGGTAAAATGAGGCAGTCCATCTCAAGAGCTTAGCACCATCCCTGGCATGTAGTTAAGGCTTAATAAGCGTGGGCCAGCGTAGCTATATCATTCCCCTGTTACATCATCAACACTGTTACCATCACCACCCCGTGATCATCAAAGTCAGGTCTTCTCTTTAGGAGAAGCCTGCCTGATTAATGAGGAGAGATTCCCCCATATTTCCACACACCCCCCAACCCCCAACTCCCCTGCACAGAACCTTGGCAGCGTGCACTTGGCACACTCGTGGCCAATCAGATGTCCCAGGAGCTTGTCCCCAGTCCTGACACCTGCCAGGGACCCTGCCGCAGCTGCTCTTTCTGCTTTTCCGCCTTTGAACTGTAAGGTAGAGGTTCAAGTGTCCCCCTTGGAGCAAGGCCAGGGAAGTCCGCCCCTCCCCATGGGCCTGGCAATCCCCACCAGCCGCGTTCCAGCAGGAAGATGCAGTGAATCGCAGAAGGCAGTCATTTTCTGCGCCCAGATGGCTGCACCACCCCCCGGTCCAGCCCCTACCCAAACAAGATGCACATCCCTCCTGCTCCATGGTCCAGTGATTAAAGCAAACATATTCAAAGCAATGAGTTTGCCAAATCAAAGGAAAGACAAAGAATGCATAAAACCCCAGCAGTTTCAATTTCATATTGGAATATCAAAGGAATATTGAAATATAGGAATATCAAATACCAATTCGTTATTTTCTTAATGTTTTGCATTTACAGACTCAATTTCAATGGGCTAAAGCCTGCTGTCTTTAAGAGGCTCCCGTATAATATAAACTTCATTGGTTTTAAAGGAAACAGATTGGAAACCTGGGGCACAGATAGGTTTTCTTTTTCCCTTTCTTGCACAGCTGTGAAGGGTCCATATGCAAGAAGACCCAGAGATATTTGTTGATTTATTAGTCAAGTCATCAAGGCCTCATGGAGGAGCTCTTGTACGCTTGGTGTCACTCTGGGTGCTGGGGAGACATGGAGAAATGGAAAGTGTGGTATGTTATTGTTCCTGCCTTTGAGGAATCTCAGTCCTTCTCCTAAAGTAGGACCGACTCTTATCATATTAGTCTGAGTTCTCCAGAGAAACAGACCAATAAGATGTATGTGTGTATATATGTATATATGTGTGTGTATTTCTCTCTCTCTCTTTCTATCTCTCTATTGAGAGATTTATTTTAAGAAATTGGCTCATGTGATTGTGGGGATTGATAGTCTGAAATCTGCAAGTCAGGCCAGCAAGCTGGAAATTCCAGCAGGAGTTAATATTACCATTCTCAAGTCCAAAGGCAGTCTAGAGGCAGAATTCCTCCTCCTCAGGAAACCTGTCTTTGTACTTAATGTCTTCAACTGATTGGATGATGCCCACCAATATTATGGAGGGTAATCTGCTATACTCAAAGTCTACTGATTTAAAAGTTAATCTTTACCCAAAGTCTACTTGTTTAAGGATTAATCACATCTAAAAAGTACCTTCACAGCAACATCAAAACTGATGTTTGAATAAACAGTTGGGCACCATAGCTTCGACAAGCTGATGTGTAAAATTAACTGTCACACCTATCAAACTACCTAAAAGGAGTATAAAATCCAGTGCTGAATTTGGCTGGTTGCCAAGCCCCTCCAACATGCCCAGCATTGTTTCAAGTACTGGAGAAAAAGTGGGAAATAGGATAGCAGGGCTTCGGATTCTCTACTGGTGGAAAACTGATAATGAGAAAGTGAAAAGATACATGAACAAGATAAGTTCAGGGAGTGGGAGGAGACATGGAGAAAATGGACCAGGACAATATGATGAAGCGAAGTGACATGCAGCTCTGGGTGGAGGGAGAGCAACTTTGATAGAATGGATGGTCACCTCTTTGGGGAGGTGACATCTCAGCTGAGACCTGAATAACAAAGCAGCCAGTGATGTGACAGTTGGAGGGAAAAGTGTTCCTGGCAGAAGGAAGAGCAAGTGCAAAGCCCTGAGATGGGAAACAGTCTGGCATATTCTGAGATCAGAAAGAAAGCTCGTATGGTCAGAATGAGGGGAGAAATGATGCATTGTGAGGTTAGAGGGATAGACAGTAGCTGGAATATTCTGGAATAAAGAGGCCACTGATACTCTAAAATTGATGGGAAGACTTTGGAAAGTGATAAGTAAGGGAGTAACATGACCTGATTTATGCTTTTTGAGAATCAATCTGGCTGGTGGTAGAGAATGGGTGTAGGGGAATAAGGGTGCAAATGGGGAGCCCAGTTACCAGGTTGTTGCAAAAATTCATGGCAGAGGAAATGGCTTCCTGAATGGCAGTGTGAGAAGCTCTGCAAACCCCCTCCCTAGTGAAATAATGATAACTAGTGAAAAATCATAAAAACACAACCATTAAAATCTCTGGAAATTGCTCTAAGGGCATACAACAAATAAAGAGACATTTATTCAATAAAAGCTATTAAATCTGTGACAATGGATGTACAATCCACCCCCTCCTTTCTACTCCCAGCTTAACATGACAAAAGCTCTACTCTGGGTGAGTGGAGTGAAGAATATAGGATCGATCCCTCACCCCCTTGCTCCCAGTTGAGGCTAAAAGCAGGACGAGATTACCGGGGCTCCAGTCACCAGCTTACTCTTAAGGTGGAAGTTCCAGTAGCAGAAGACCCACAAGAAATTAGAAGGCTTGAACAACACTATAAACCAACTAGATCTAACAAACATCCATAAAACCCAACAGCAGCAGAATACACATTCCTCTCACTGCGCATGGAATATTCCCTAGAATAGACCATATGCTAGGTCATAAAACAAGCTTTGATAAATTTTTAAATGGTTGGAATAATACAAAGTATGTTCTCCAACCACAGTGGAATGACATTAGAATCAATAATAGAAGGAAATTAGAGGAATTCATAAATATGTGGAAATTAAACAACATATTCCTAAATAACCAATGGGTCAAAGAATATATCACAAGGGAAATTAGAAAATACCTTGAGACTAATGAAATTGAAGATACAACATACTAAAACATAGGAATGCAGCTAAAGTAGTGTTTAGATGGAAATTTATAGGTGTAAGTGTCTATATTTTAAAAAGAAAGATCTTAAATCAATAACCTAACCTTCCTACCTATGATGCTGGAAAAAGAAGAGCAAACTAAATCTAAAACAAGAAGAAGGAAGAAAATAATAAATATTAGAAAGGAAATAAGTGAAATAGAGACTAGAACAATAATAGAAAAACATCAATGCAGTCAAAACTTGGGTCTTTGAAATGATCAACAAAATTGACAAATATTTTGCTCGACTGACCAAAAAAAAAAAGAAAAAGAAAAAGGACTTGAATTTCTAAAATCAGGAATGAAAGAAGGACACCACAACCAACTTTACAGCAATAAAAAGGATTACAGTGGAATACTATGAATAACTATGCCAACAAACTAGATAACTTAGGTGAAATGGACAGATTCCAGGAAACAGTCTATCAAAACTGAGTCATGAAGAAGTAGAAAATCTGAAGAGAGCTATAATAGGTAATGAGATTGAATTACTAATTTAAAAACTTCTCACAAAGAAAAACTCAGGATCCATGGTGAATTCCACCAAACACTTAAAGAAGAGTTGATAACAAATCTTCACAAAATCTTCTAAAAAAGAAGAGGAGGGAACACTTCCCAACTCATTCTGTGAGGGCACTATTAGCCTGATACCAAACTAAACACAGATATTACAGGAAAACTATAGATTAATATCTCTTATAAATATGGATGGAAAATCCTCAGCAAAATAATAGCTAACCAAATCTAGCAGTATATAAAAAGGATTATATACTATGACCATGTGGGACTTATCTTAGGAATGCAAGGTTGGTTCAACATCCAAAATCAATTGTTATATCAATGGAATAAAGGACAAAAACCTACATGAATATCTCAATAAGTGCAGAAAAAGCATTGACAAAATCCAATACTCTTTTATGATAAAAACTCTCAACAAACTAGGAATAGAAAGGAACTTCCTTAACTTGACAAAAGCATCTATGAAAATCTCACAGTTAACATCATATTTAATGGTGAAAGACTAAATGTTTTCTCCCTAAGATCAGGAAGAAGACAAGGATATCTTCTCTTGCCAATTCTATCTACCATTATATTGAAAGTACTAGCCAGGGCAATTAGGCAAGAAAATGAAATAAAAGTCATCCAGATTAGAAAGGAAGATGTAAAACTATCAGTATTTGCAAATGACATGATCTTGTATATAAAAATCCTAACTAATCCTTTGAAAATTTATTAAGACTCTTTAACAAGTCCAGCCACATTGCAGGTAAAAGATCAATATACAAAAGTCAATTGTATTTCTATAAATTAGCAGTGAATAACCTGAAAATGAAACTAAAAAAACAATTCAATTTACAATAGCATCACAAAAGTAAAATAGGGAGAAGTTTAATTAAAAAGTATAAAATATATACTCTGAAAGGCACAAAACATTGTTGAAGAAATTAAAGAAGACTCAAATAAATGGAAAAATATCCCACATTCATGGAGCAGAAGACTTAATATTGTTAAGATGGCAATACTATACATATTGATCTATGGATTCCATACAATCCCTATCAAAATCCCTGCTGGTGTTTTTCAGAAATTGGCAAGCTGATCCTAAAATCCATGTTGAAATTCAAGGGACCCATAATAGCCAAAACAATCTTGAAAAAGAAGTACAAAGTTGGAAGACTCACACTTCTCAATTTCAAAACTTACTTCAAAGCTGCAGTAATCAACATAGTGTGGCATTGACAGAAGGATAGATATATTGAACAATGGAATAGAATTGAGAGTCCAGAAATAAACTCTCAACTATATAGTCAATCGATTGTCAACAAAGATACCAAGACAATTCAATGGGGGAAAGAATAGTGTCTTCAATGAACAGTATCGGGCCAACTTGAAATCCACATGCAAAAGAATGAAGTCAGGCCCTCACCTCACACCTTATATAGAAATTAACTCAAAATGGATAAAAGATTTAAATGCAGGAAGTAAAATTATAAACTTGAGAAGAAAATATAGGAATAAATTATTGTGAACTAGGATTAGGCAAAGCCTTCTTAGATACAATAGCAAAAGCACAAGTAACCTCAGAAAAAACCCGATAAACTGGATCTCCTCAAAATTAAAACATTTTGTGCTTCAAAGGATAAGGAAAGGCAAATAAAAAGGCAACCCATAGGGTGGGAGATAATATTTGCAAATCAGATTTGGCAAAGGTCTTGTATCTAGTATATATAAGGAACTCTCATAACTCAATAATTTAAAAAAGACAAAGAACTCAATTAAAAAGTGGGCCAAGAATTTAAATAGACATGTCTCCAAAGAAGATATACAAATAGCCAATAAGCACATGAAAATATGCTCAAGATCATTAATCCTCAGGGAAATACAAATCAAAACCATAGTGAAGATACTGCCTCACACTCATTAGAATGAAACACTCATACATTGTTAAGAAGATTGAAAAATGGTGTAGCTGCTTTGAAAAACAATCTGGTAGTTCCTCAGATGGTTAAACAGAGTTACCTTGCAACCCAGCAATTCTACTCCTAGGTATATACCCAAGAGAAGTAAAAATATACGTCCACAAAAAAACCTATATGTGAATGTTCATAGCAGCTTTATTCCATTAAGTCAAAAAGTGGAAACAACCTAAATGTCCATCGACTGATGAATGAATAAACAAAATGTGGTCTATTTATATTATTAGTTATATTATTATTCAATAAAAAGGAATGAAGTGCTGACACATGCTACAATGTGGATGAACCTTGGAAACACTATGCTAAGTGAAAGAAGCCAGTCACAAAAGACCTCATATTGTATGATGCCATTTATATGAAATGTCCAGAATAGGCAACTCTATAGAGACAGAAACCAGTTAGTGGTTACCTGGAGCTGCTGGTGGTGGATAGGGGTGCTGGATACTGCTAACAGGTAGGGAGTTTCTTTTTTGAGTGATGAAAATGTTCTAACATTAGATTGTGGTGATGTTTGTACACTAAACTGAATGATACACTTTAATGGATGAAATGTATGTAAATTACATCTCAATAAAGCTGTTTAAAAAAATTCCAGGGTAGAGATGAGGGTGGTTTGGATCACAGTTGTGGGAAGAAGGCAGTTTAGACAGCTGTTTCCAAGCATTTGCTGATGGGTTGGATGCAGATGAGAAGGGGAAAGAGGTAGAAATCAAGGATAACTCCAAGGTTTTAGCCTGAAAAATGAGGAAACTGAGGCTTGGAAATGTGAAGGCACCAGTATAAGTGGCACTTCTTAAAGGGACCACATCCTGGATGGAAACTGTGAAGGAACCAGTTGTTTGATGCAACACTGAGCATCTGGATTCACCAAACCAGGGGCCACCCTACAGGGGCTTCTGGTTGGATAAGAAAATCGATGTTCTGTATTGGTGAAGCCATTTTGAGCGGGTGCGACTGTTCCTTGCAGCTGGAAGCATCCTGACCAACACAGGCATTCTCTGAAGTGTGTACCAATATTGTCCCTTAGCTTATTCTCTGTGCCAGCTAGGGCTTTTCCTGCTCCTTGGGACAAAACCCAATCCTGAGTCTGAGGAAGAGAAGGCTTCAGGCATGGCTGGATCCAAAGACCCTGACCATGTTGTGCCTCTTCGCTTTAAGTCCCACTGATAGTTGATCCTATCAGGTCAGTAACTCCGACAAAAAAAAAAACTTCTTCACAAATAGAGCTAGCAGAGAATTTCCAAGGAGGACTCTTTTAGACCAGCCCTGAATCACCTGTTTACTTTTGTGATGAAGGAAATGGCAGAGGTTCAGATTCAGCCCCTTCAAACCACCATGGAAACAAGAATAATCTGTTGCTGAAAGAGGGAAGGGATGCTGGGAAAGCAAAGCCAGGAATTTCCCATTGCACCTGCCACAAAAGGGCTTTGTGGTCCTTAGTTTGGGAAATGCTACATACTGTATCCCCCTCTTAGAAATTCACAAGGCACCTTGGCATACTAAAGGCTCTGAGAAGTCCTGCAGAAAAAGGATAAGAACTCTTAAAAAATTTAACCCAGCATTTAATAAACACTTTCATTTTGTTTTGTTTTGAAGCTCACTAGTCAGCTTCCTATGAACCACAATTTTGGAATAGGATTGGGAAGTGCTGGGCTACATGGCAATGCTTCCAGGCACCGTGTGTTCACATATGTGAATCTTTCAAGGTTGTGGAGCAGGAAGACAAAATATCAAGGTCCTAGACTGGAGGGGGACACTGTGAACGTGACAAGCCAGTTCACAGGACTCTGTGGAATAGTGGTGGCATGGTTTGGGCACGGTTCGGCTGTCCCTCAGGGACGCCCGCCATCCACTAATGTGTGTGGCTGGAGCAGGGAAAACCCAACATGATCCATGAAAGACATTCCCATGAAATTGCTGGAATACTGAAACAGGTCCGTCGCCACCCCAGATGGTCTGGGATGCACAACCTGGATTAATAAAATGGTCAGGAGTTTAGTCCTCTTGGAGTTGCTGGGGTTTGTACATCTTCACAAGTTCAAGACAAAAATGTATGTATGTGCATGTTTCAGATTTGCTTTATGCAAATGGAAAAAGCATTGCGTTGGTTGTAACTTCATAAGTCTGGGAGATCAGCCTCCAGATCTGCATCCTGAGATAAAACGGGGCAATTACGGAGCAGGCCATCTCCTGGAACAGCTTCAGACAAAGCCCCAGCAGCCATAATTGAGGACTCTGATGGAACAGAGATGTTCCAAGAATGTTCCCAACCACCATGATTGCATCAGCCCTTCTCGGGGAGCCCGGACCGAGGCTTCCAACCATGGGGCAGCTGCTCCCCTGTAGACAGCAGCTTAAGATTTCCAGGGCTGTGTGTATGGGCCTTAACTTGAGGTCCCTGTCCCACTCGATGGCTGCCAGCCCAGGCCACCTTTGTCCAGAGGAAGGGAGAGACGGGGCTCCAGGACTGCTCAGACCTCCAAAGCCAGAAGAGAGGAGAGAAGACTCCAGAAGCAGGCTGTGTGGAGCTGTCGGGAACCCAGTTTCCCCCTGATGACCAGGAGGCCTCCTCACCCTCCAGACCCTGTGCTTTCTTCCCCAAAACTTTTATGGTCCCAAGTCCTGTTTCTCAGGGAGAAGGACACTTCTTTGCACATACGGAGAGACACCATCTTTCCCTTTTCACTGCAGAAAGGCTGTTGAACAGGGGACAAGCTGGAAGAGCCACCAGGAAGCCACCTGCTTCAGGGAAGCATTGTCAGGTCCCCCCAGTCGCCATGACAGCTGGGACTGCATGCCGCTAAAGAACCACAAAGATGGACTCAAGATTTCCTTCCGTGTTCTGTGTGGACTCAGTCCCCCTTCCAGGTTTCTGGGGGCTCCAGCTGGCTATGCTTCCATATTGCCTTCAAGCTCGGAGCTGCTGCCTTGACTGAGTTGACCCAGTTCAGAGACTGTCTCTCTTCTGTATGTGCACCCGGCTCCCTTGTGGGCCTCATCTCCTTTCCTTGGTTTACACACACACACACACACACACACACACACACACACACACACACAGAGTCCTTAGGCCTTTGAGGGTGTCAGACTTTATTGAGTCAGATTTGCTTATATAATAAAGAGCATAAAATTAAATACTAGTTATTCTTGTTGATAAGAGCCCTTGTCTTTCCTCTACTTCTCAGGGACAAAACCCCCAGGCCGTTTCTTTATGCAGAGTCATTTTGTTATCCCTTTCTTCTGCCTTTTCTTTTCAGACCTGATCTGAGGCTGATCTGTCACGTTCAAGTGCTTCTTCAAAAGACCAAGGTATTTTCCACCTAGAAAAGAGAGTGAGTTTAAATGATTTTCCCAAAGTCACATAGCTAGTGAATGCTGTTGGGATAATAAAACCCAGGATCCCTGCTTTGTGGCTGAGAGCAGGGGAGGGAGAGGAATGGGGGACCCTGCTGTTGGTGAACTCACTCCGTGGAGAGAAGGAGTAGCCATTGATCATGATCATTTCCTCCTTGTGATCAGATACGTTTCCGGATCCAATTCACTAAGATCTCTTTGGAAGCATATCTTCCTCACTTGAGCCATCAGATAAGACTGAAGCTACGGCCATGCTCAGATTCCTGACCCACAGAAACTGTGAGATAATAAATGTTTATTGTTTTAAGCTGCTAAGTTTTGGAAAGTTACAGGTCAATATCATTCATGAACAGAAATGCAAATATCCTAAACAAAATATTGGTGAACTGGATCCAGAAATGTTTAAAAAAAGAAAACAAATTATGATGAAATTAGATGTCTGCCAGATAGGCAAGGCTGAATTAACATTAGAAAGTATATTAGGAAAATTCACCATGTTAACAGCTTGAAGGAGACAAACCATTGGATTACCTCAGTATTTCCAGAAAAAGCATTTGATTAAATTCAAGTTATGGTAGAAACTCTTAGCAGCTATGAAGGGAATTTCCTTAAGTTGGCAAAAAGTATCTGCCAAAAACCTCTACCAAATATCCTACTCAATAGTGAAATGTTAAAGTCTTTCCCTTTAAAATCAAGAATAAGACAAAAATTTCTGTCATTGCTTCTGTTTAACACTTGGCTGGAGGTCCTAGTCAAAACAGAAAATAAGAAAAGAAATAAAGGATGTAAATAGTGGAAAGAAAGAAACAGAAGTGTCCTTATTCATAGATGATATTCTTGTCCTAAATCTAAAAGAATCTATAGAAAATTTATCAGACCTGATAAGGGGATTTTATGAGTTTGCTGGATGTTATAGACTGAACTGTGCTCCCCAGCCCCCGATTCATATGTTGAAGCCCTAACCCACAATGTAACTATATTTGGAGACGGATCATTTAAGGAGATAATTAAGGTTAAATGAGGTCATAAGGGTGGGGTCCTAATCTAGTGTCCTTCTAAGAAGAGAAAAAGGCACCAGGGATTTTTCTCCATGTGTGTCCAAAAGAAAGGTAATTTGAGGACATGGCAAGAAGGCAACTGTCTACAATCCAAGGAAAGAGGCTTCACCAGAAACTATCTCTGGCAGCACCTTGATCTCAGACTTCAGTCTCCAGAACTGTGAAAAAATAAATTTCTGTTGTTTAAGCCATCCAATCTGTGGTATTGTTATGGCAGCCTGAGCAGAATAATAAACTAGATATAAAAGCAATATATGCATATATTAATTGCATTTCTACATATCAACAATGAACAGTTAGAAAATGCATTAAGAGGTTATCATTTGCAGCAGCAACAAAAATTAAGGTATCTTGGAATAAATAGAACAATCCAAATAGATCAAGACAAAGTCAGAAACTGTAAAAATGTGTCGAGAGGTATGAAAAATATCTAAATAAATGAAAGGATGTACATCTGCATGGACAGGAAGACTTATTATTTGATAGACATCAGTTCTTTCCAAATTGATTGATTGATCCAATGCCATTTCTATCAAACTCCCAGGGGTTTTCCCCACTATTTTTTTGAAGAAATTTGACAGGTGATTTTAAATTTTATACAAAAGATCCAAAGGCCAAGAATAACAAAGACCCTCCTGAAGAAGAAAGAGCAGTCAGGGTAGCTTACCCTGGCAGGTGTTAGGAGTATTAAATGATTGTGATTAAGACAGCGGTGTGTATGAACAAGGACAAATAGACCAAAGGAACAGAGGAGATATGTAGGAACAGACTAGCACATTGTGCAGACCTGGTATGGGAGAGGCTGACAGATTGAGGGAAAGAAAAGTTGGACTGGTCAATAAATGGGACTGAAACAAATGGCAATTTATATTGGAAAAAAAGAAATGGATCCCTACCTCACGCCGTGAATTAAAATTAATCCCAGATGGATCAAGGATTTCAAAGTGACAGGCAAAAATTCTGAAGTTTTGTAATAAAATTTAAGATAAAATTTTGATGAAGTCAAAGTTATCAATCTTTTCTTTTAAGGCCTGTGATTTTGGGGGTCATCTTTAAGAAATCTTTCCCTACCTAAAAGTGATAGAGGTAGAGAATTCTGATTACTCAAAGATACTATGAACAGTGTAAAGACAAGTTCCAAACTAGAATAGATTTTTGTAAAACATAATTGCCAAAGATTAACATCTAGAACAGCACTGTCCAATAGAAATATAATGGAAGGTATGTATGAGTTTTATAATTTTTGGTAGCCATAATAGAAAAGGAAAGGCAAACAGGTAAAATTCGTTTTAATTAATGATAATGATAGGTAATGAATATAGCAGAGTGTTTACCAGAAAATATTTTATACTGCTTCAGTTTTTTAATTTAATTAAAATTAAATAAAATTAAAAATTCAGGTCCTTAGCAGCACTAGTTACATTTCTTTTTTAAAATTTTTTTGAAAACTGAAGTGTAGTGGATTTACAATGTTGTGTTAGTTTCAGGTGTACAGCCAAGTGATTCAGTTACATATATTATTTCAGATATTTTTCCCTTATAGGATATTACAAAGTATTGAGTATAGTTCCCTGTGCTATACAGTAGGTCCTTGTTGCTTAACTTGTTACATTTCTAAACGGTGGTGGCTGAAACTTTGCTCTCAATTGTCTAAGTATCCAACTTTGGGGATGAAGATTGCATTTTTAAATGACTCAGACACATGCCCTTTCTCAATTTCTTGGGCTTAGAAGTTAAAAATTTTATTTTAAAAGTAATATAACAACTATAATAAAACTCTGAACAGAGAAAACAAATCACCCATAATCTTACCTTGCACATTCCCATGCAGCCCTGTACACACCTTCCACATCACAGTGCATCACACCTCACACACATGTGCACACACCTACACACAGTCACATGGCTGCACACCAGACTAGGTGAAGTTCTGCACTTTTCCCCTCCACTCACCCTCCCAAAGTCCTGTGCTTAGCTTCAGCATCTAGTACTCAGTAGGTGCTCAATAAATGCTTCTTGAATAAGTGGCCTCTGCGGCCCTGTCCACTCTACTCTTTAACATCTGTTGTTATAGCAAAACACGTTTCCAGTTTACGGCACTGTCTTCATACTATAAGGCTGAAGAGTATTGCAGGAAGTGTCATGTATGCTCTTCTAAGCCACTGGCATGTCACGAAGAGCTTTACAAGAGTGGCATTTATAGACAACATTGCAAGGAAAATCTACCTGCATGTAGCTTTATCTTCTACTGAACTGTGTCTTCAGCATACTGTTTCCAGGGTGGTCATGCCAAGACAAAATCTGTGATGGTATTTACAGCTCTTGATTTATGTTGCCAAATTGCCTTCCAAAAACATCATGCCATTTTCCCCTGCCAGCCAGCCCAGGGTTACAACGTAACATTGCCAGTAGTGTGTGTACTGTTAAAATAATTTCTTTTGCTAAATAAAGTGTATCGGTTAAAGCTTGCATTTGGCAGAATGTTTATATTTTGTTTCATCAGACTTGCATGTCTTTTCCTTTGCAAGTTTTTTCTTTGGCTTCAAAGCTTAGAAAATCACCACCCTTCCTGGAGTCTGACAAATATTTGATTGTATTTTCTGCTAGGCTTTTCGGATAATTTGATTTTTGATGGGTAACTTTTTTATTGGAAAAAATAATCGAGTAACATTGCAGAAAACTTTGAAATAAAGAAAAAAAATTGTCCATACACAACACCGTCACCTGGTCCGGGCTGCTATCATTTTCTGTGGTTCCCTTCAGTGTTTTTCTTTGTGTGTAGATATTTTACATAGTTTTAGACATGAGTAGAGATGATGTTATATTCTGCTTTTTCACTTAACATAATAGCATAAGCATTTTTCCAGTTGCCTCCTAGTCTCCTTAAGAATAATTTTAGTGGCTGCATAATATTTTATCGAGTGAATGTACCTTATAACTTGATTAACCAATCCCTTCTTTTAGATACTTAATTTGCTTTCAACTTTTTACTATTAAAAATAATTCAGCGATAAATGTCTTTATACATCAAGTCTTTTTGGATTACTTCTTGTGAACAGAGTCCCAGAGCCACATTCCTGGTAAAGGATATTAAACCACAGCAGACACAGTTGCCTACTCATTACCCTCTTCCCTTATTCCTTATAAACAGAACCTCGGATACTGTTCAGGGTAGCAATGTTCTCAGTTTAAAATTACTTTCCCAGACTCCCTTGCAGCTGGCATTGCCCTTTGACTCAATAAGGAGAAAACAGCAGCTTGTAACTTCAGATTACTGGGAAAACTATTGCTTTCTGGCTTCAAAAGGAGTGGTTTTGAGACCAAGAGGATGGGAGCCACCCATTTAGCTGGCAGGGAGAAAGATCCTGGCCATGAGGACATCACAGAAATGGTGTATCCACCCTGGAAGCTATCTCTGGACTCCTGGGATATTTCTCATAAGTCTATTATTCTTGAATATATTTTAGAATACCATATCAGAATTCCTGGTATTTTCCAGAATGGATGGAGGATGGGGGATATTTCGGGGAGGTAAATAAGATGTGATGAACATCTCTCAGTTATGCACCAGGTGCGTTACATACTTACCCAGCATGCACAGCTAAGGAGGAACTATTATCATCCCATTTTACAGATCCAGAAGTAGGGGCCCGGAGAGCTTAAACAATTTTCTTTCCAGGTCTCCTGACTAGTAGGTGACAGAGCTAGGGCCCAAATTCAGATCTGTTGAAAAGTTCTGTGATTTTTCTGTTTCAAAGAGAAAACTAGCTGCGACATGGAAGGACAGTTAAACCCCATTCATTAAGAAAACAAATGCCATTGGTGTCAGAAGGAAGCAGAGATGGGCAGGAACTTGTTTTGGAGCCAGGGGACAATGTTTGCATCTGAGTTCATTGTCCCCCATGCAAAACTCTCTGCAAACTCATGTTCACAACTATGCCCTACTTCTGATTTTAAATTTCCTTCTATTCATCATTTTTTTTTTTTTCTGATTTCAAGAGTAACAAATATCCATTGCAGAAAATTCGGACAATATAAACAATAAAATAAAAATTATTCAGAATCCCACTCCAAGGGTTAATCACTATGAACATTTTAGTGTGTTTTCCTTCCAGCCTTTTTTTACACATTGGTATTATTTACTAACATGCAATTTTGCTTCCTTCTTCCTACTGTACTGCCTGACTAGGAAGCTTTCAAAAATATATATATTCAATGAATGACTAAGTAAATGGATGACTTTGTATCCAGATCTTAGCTGAGTGCTTGACACATACCAGGCCATCAATAAATTTTGTTTGAATGAATGTATAAGGAAAGAAATAAATGCTTTTCATCTCAGTTCCTAGCCTGGTAGATAGTAGCTTCTCATTGAAATTGAAGAAAGTAATTAAATGCTATTTTTCTATAACATTTTTATCAGAAACATGTTCTCATTTCATGACAAACTATTGTTATTACTTTTAATGGCTGCATAAAGTTCACCACTTCATCTTTACTGCCCTCCTATTGTTGGATATTTAAAGAGTTTAAAATTTTTCATGATTATATAAAATATTATGGTTAATATGGCTATGGTTAATATCTATGTACATAACTCTCTGTATGTATTTTAAATAGATTCCTCAATATGGAATTCTTGAGTCAAAGGTTTTGATATATTAATATTGATATTACTCTATTCAAAAATATTGTTCTGGGGAATTCCCTGGTGGTCGAGTGGTTAGGACTGAGCGCTTTCACTGCCATGGCCCGGGTTCAATTCCTGGTCGGGGAACTAAAATCCCACAAGCCAAGTGGCACGGCCAAAAAAAAAAAAAAATTGTTCTGATCCACGTCCAGACCAGCAAGGTATGCACGTGTCTATCTCACTTTATGCTCAACAGCTCTGAATCCCGTCAGTGTTTTTTCCATCACAATTGCATTTTGCTGACAGCTAAGCATTACAGGAAGCTCCAGGATGAACAAGATGGGGAAAGTCCAAAATGATGATTTTAAAACTTGGGTTCAATTCAATCCCACTCCTGGGCATATATCCAGAAAAGACGAAAACTCTAATTCGAAAAGATACATGCACCCCAATGTTCATAGCAGCACTATTTACAATAGGCAAGACATGGAAGCAACTAAGTGTCCATCCAGGGATGAATGGATAAAGAAGATGTGGTACATATACACAATGGAATACTACCCAGCCATCAAAAATAATGAAATAATGCCATTCGCAGCAACATGGATGGACCTAGAGACTATCATACTAAGTGAAGTAAGTCAGACAGAGAAAGACAAATATCATATGATATCACTTACATGCGGAATCTACAAAAATGATACAAATGAACTTATTTACAAAACAGAAAGAGACACACAGTCATAGAAAACAAACTTATGGTTACCAAAGGGGAAGTGGGGAGGGATAAATTAGGAATTGAATTAGCAGATACATACTACTATATATAAAATAGATAAAGACAAAGACCTCAATATCTTGTAATAACCTATAATGGAAAAGAATCTGAAAAAGAACATATATATATAATATAACTGAATCACTTTGCTGTACACCTGAAACATTGTAAATCAACTATGCTTCAATAAAAAAAATAAATAAATGCCGATTATGAGCAAAAACAAAAAAAGTTGGGTTCAGTGAATCCTCCTAAGTCCACAAAGGTATTTATATTTTTAGTGACAGGATTGGAATGATAGGTGCAGTCTCACGTACAATGAGAAGCAGGAGGGAGATGATCTTCCCAGTTCTTTCCAGTTCTGGATCTTTCTCAGACCTCCATAGGCACGTACTGTTTATGCACTGCACTGGTTCTTTTTGTCAAGTGTGCACTCATTTGAGAGTTAATTTATGGTTTCATTGGGCTTAACAATTCTCTGGCTTAGCTCTGACAAGGGCCTAACCTTTGGGTAACAATTAAAATAAATAACATTTGTAGACTTCATTACAATTTTCAAATCAACTTCATATGCCTCAATCCTTTGAACCTCAAAATATTCCTGAGAGAAGGTAGGTATGACTATTGCACCCACTTGAGGGAAGTATGGGGTTCAGGATGCTAGACTGACTTGCCTGAGATCACATGTCACAACCTGGTGGAACCAGGACTCGAACTCAGGTTTTCTGATTCCAGGTCCCAGGGTTTTTCTACTCTCCTAGGGCTTGAATAAAAAACCCACAACTGGTCAGAACCAGTATCTGGTTCTTTTTTCCTCCCTGGGCATAAGAAGACTGCACTTCCCAGCCCCTGCACAGGGAGGTGGGGTCATGTGATGAGTTCTGGCCAGTGAATTGTGAGAGGAAGTGGTGCATGTCATTTCTAGGTGGAGGCAGGGAAGAGCTCTTGTGTGACTGATTCTCCTGTCTGGTCCTCCCTGGACTCCCTGATGATGGAGGAGGACAGAATGTTGAGATGGTAAAGCCACACAAAAGACACATCCTGAATCCTGAGTCACCGCATGGAGGATGGCTGTTCTGGAGAATCACCCAGAGCTGCACTGGAGCTTGTGTGAGTGAGCAACCAAGTTTTGGGTTAAGCTCCTGAGATTTGGGGGCTTGTTTGTTACAGCAGCCTGGTCTAGTTCATCCTGACTAATATAAGGAAGGCATACTTAAATGGACGTATGCCAGGAGGTATAATGGTATAGTGGAGCCTGGCTTTGGGGCTGACGTCTGTACCTGTCTTGTTTTGTAAGCTTGGTCAAGTCCCTTTCACTCTGAATCTCAGTTTTCTTCTCTCCATTATTAAGTGATCAGCCATCAGCAGTGTGCAAATGTGTGTTTTATTATTATTTTTTAAAACAAAGATCTCTGTTTTGTTGAATATTACCTTGAATAATCTAAGAAACTTATAGCTTTGCTGCTTGGCTGGTGGAATATGTTGAATGGGACTTCCTGAACCAGGCCTGCTTGACCCATCCCCCTGGTTGCCACAGTGCACCAAACAGCCATCTGGGGCTCCTCATGGCCCTGGTTGGAAAGTCTGGGACCCTGGGGGAGTCCGGGTTATTTTCTGGTACTGGCTTTGGAGACACTGGGCATCTCTTCCAGGCTGTGGGCCCTGTGAATTTCTTCCCATCACAGCAACGCTTCCTTTCAGAAGGCAGGTGATGGTCTTCATGTAATACATGGTCATTTTCTGCTTTTGGTAAATGTTTCCTGAGTACCTACTGTGTACCGGGCCTCCTTCTAAGCACAGCAGATCCAGAAATGACAAAGACTCAGTTTCAGTTCTGAGGAGTTGTCATACCATGAGAGGTAGGGGAGAGAATTGGAGGTAAAAGACAATACATGTTTTTTTCCCTTTGGCCATGCCTCGCAGCTTGCGGGATCTTAGTTCCCTTACCAGCGATCAGACCTGGGGACTTGGCAGTGAAAGCGTGGAGTCCTAATCACTGGACCGCCAGGGAATTTATAGACAATACATTTTATTTGTAACCTACAAATAAAAACAAACCTATTATGCCTACAGTACTATTTTTTGAGCTCCATTATGTTCTGAGCACTTTGGATAAATTATTTTAAATCTTTGTAGCCACCCAAGTATTAGCCTCTTAGGTGTTTCCTAATACTGCTTTTGGGGCCCCCTTTCCTTTGAACAGTAAAAGGCGAATGGCTTGAACTCCTACCCTGTGTGTGAGGGGACCCCCATCAACATCCTCCATCCAATTTCTCTGGAGGCTCTTGGTCGAGGGTGTATGTTTCTCCTCACCTTCACCAACTCTAATCTCTGCTTCCAGCGACTTCTCCACGTTTCCCCCATCTTACCTCCTGTGCTCTGGCCCATTCTCTTTGGTCCCTCCTGCAACCTGGATTTCCCCCAAATCCCCCTAGGTATGGGAGCTTGAGCACACGGAGCCTGCAGCCCTGGCAGCACATGATGCACACAGCTTCAAATGGAACATGTGTTGGTTGGGGGAGAATGCATCTTCATCAGGAGAACTTGGCCATACTGTGCGTCTTTGCACAGCTCTCCTCCCACCTACTTGCCATGCTCTCTGAATACCCTAGAAAGCTTGAACGATCCCTGCTTCAATTTTGTTCTCTTTCTAGAGCTTCTCCCCCCCACCTATTGGACAAAGCCTGTGGCCCATCAACATAGTTTGCTAAACAAGCTGCTAGAGACCCTGCGTCTTAAAATTTGTCTTTCCTGCAACTTGAACAAACTGTTTGTCACAACTCGTGTCCCCCCGGTCTCTGTAGGTGGCAGGGAGCAGTACTGAGATTTATTCTTCCTGATACAAGTGACGCTGTGTCATCTCCACTCCATTCCCTAAAGCCCCGGCTAGGAAGGCAAAGTGGCTACCTTCCCTTTTTCTTTTTTTAAGAAACCCCCCTTTGCATGCCTACCAAGTACCGTCAACCTTCATTATTCGTGGAGTCCGTATATGTGACTTTGCCTCTGTGCTAAAATTCATCTGTAACCCCAGGTCAAACTTGGGGGTGCTGTGGAAGTCTTCCATGGGCATGGACAGAGCAGTGAAACCTTTGGGTCACCTAATGTGCGGATATTCACACCCGAGGTTGAACGAGGCAATGCTCTGCCTTCCAGGTTCTGCCCACGGGCTGGAAACAAGGGTCCTGGCTGCAGTCTATTTAGCGCTCTATGTTTTGCATTTTTGCACCTTTTGTTGCCGATATCCCTGTTATAGTGGCCCCCATGCGTCATGCTGTCAAGCTCAAGAAGGCTGTAATGTGTCTTACTGAGAAAATACATGCGTTAATTCAGATGTGAATTACATTGGCCATGAGTTCAATGTTGATGAGTCAGCAATGTATATTAAATAAGGTGTCTCCAAACAGAAACACACATAAAACAAGGTTACGTGTTGATCAGTTGATGAAAATATTGTGATCAGAGGCTCTCGGGAGCCTGACCCTGTGTTTCTCCCAAGAGCAACGGTTCGATATTGGCTAACTCAGTGTTTGTGGTGACATTTATACAACATAACTACCACAACATGCTTCACTTTATATGGAAGGAAAGTGAGCTCAGAAAAGCCAGTTGCCAAGTTCATGTCCAGTCGGCTGGCTCTAAGTTCCCTTCTCTTTCCACCAAACCATGCTGCCCTGACGTTCTTCCTCCCTCCTCTCCTATCTAAAACCCTTGAAATGTGTGGTTTATTTTCTATCTCTCAAGGGGCTGTGCAAAAATTGTCCATCCCCTCTTATCCCTTGCATTTTAATTGTCTCATTTTAATCGGCTGGGGGCTAGGAGGGGTGACCTGTCCCCCACCAGCAAGCTGAGCAGGGTACAAGGGTCCCCATTTCAAGTTGTCCCATCCCCCCCAACTTTGAAGCTTAATAGCTTTAAAATCTTACAAGTTGTAAAAACAATTAAAGCAATAATCTTAAAAAGAAGCAGAATGCGGCCTTCAGAGGAATGTGAGCCATTCACACTTCATGGTTAAATGCAGCCTTGCAGCCTGGGCCTGAGAAAACGCAGAGACGCCCTGTGAATTTGTTGATGCCAGTTTGGACAGACTGTTTATTTTCATGATTTCATGGAAGAATTTTAATTTAATGAGTGTTTTATACTCTAATGTAAAGCATCGTTCGAGCCCTGTAATTACTGTGTCAAAATAAGCCTTCTTAAGCGGCAGCAGCTTGAACTCCAGAGCTGTAACTTGCATCCGAAATCAGGCCGGTGGAAGTGGGGGGAAGGGGCCGATCAGAGCAGATTGGCTTCTTAATGGAATTGGAAATTAATGAAGGGGCGAAGGGGTGTCTTGTTGAGCTCATTCCCCCCAACCTGTGGCTTAAATGCTGGAGCGGATGGGCCTGGAGACAAATGTCTCCTTCTCCTTGGTCTGTCTGAATCTTCTCTCAACCGAGAAATAATTTACTTTCATAAAAGCCTGTTTATCTGACGGGGCGCGCCAGTAGGTTAATTTCAGACACGCAGTTCATCATTTCAGCATTTCCCGCTTTTTGCAAAAAGGAGGATATTTTTGCTTTTTGGCTTTATGCATGACGCATAAAAATTATTAATTTTCCTTCCCGTTATTTATTTTAGAGCATGGAAGAGATTTCTCTGCAGCCTGAAAAGAGGGCAGCTTCTCCCAGTCCTCCGGGTCAACGGTTAAGGGCAGGCGAAACCCTCCAGCTTTAGCGAACTCTCTGTCCCTCTCTGCTACCTGCTCTTTCTCTCTCCTTGTCCACTTGCCAGGGCCAACATTCCTGGGCGCCTCCGGCTTTTCCCTAATGAAGCACCAAATGGTCTTTCCAGATGCAGACGGAGAACCTCAGCTTTCATCACACTCTCCTCGTCCCGGGTTGGGGGATGCCCCAAACAAACCACTGGAACGTCTTCTCTGGGGTATTTTTTTTTCATGCTAATCTGCCCAGATTTGTGCTCATTGTTCCAAGTCCAAGAATCCAACTATGCAATACGATAACTTGCTATTTCCATCCCTGCTAAGAAATACATGTGTAGTCGAGACACTGCGTACTTTTCTTAGCAAGGGAGGGAGGGACTTCTCACTCGGCTAATGAAACAGCCTCTTGCGCTGTGCATTTTGATGGCACTCACCAGTTATGAAATAATAGCAGCAGTGAACCTCAGCAGAGCCTTCCACAGCGTCCTAAGTCCTATGGCAATGCGCCGTCTTTTTCCCTCTCCTGTGAGTCAGGACCAGTGTTACCCTTTTGCTGCCTGGACTCCAGGGGCAGCAGGATTTCAGCTTTGGTCTTTTTTGTTTCCCAGTTCCAGGCTTTTTCTAACAGGGACTGCCAAATTTAGCAAAAGAAAAAAAAAAAAAAAGGAACAACAATTCAGATAAACAGTGACTACTTTAAAAATATGCCCATGTGATATTTAGGGTGTCCATATACTAATAAATTATTTACCTGAAATTCAAATTTAATTGGGCATCCTATATTTTATCTAACAACCCAAGTTCTACTCTACCAGCTGCCTTCCCTTAAATATAAGAAGATATGCGTCTTCTAGGGATAAACTATTGGTCTCTGGCTGAATCCACTGGCAGCTAAATTTGCTCTGGCCTAGGTGTTTGAAAATTGAATTGGGAAATTTTAGATGGAGCAGGTGTTCTTCAGCCATTACGATCTCCACCACTCCTTACGCGGCCCCAGCAGCTTCCCATGTAGATGTGCTGCCTGGCAGCCTTTGAGTTGGGCACCCCCGTTCCAGCCTCTCCAGGCCTTGCTCCTCTATGGCTTCTGGTTGGAAGTTCCCAGAACAGCGTCCTGAAACCTTGCTGTGGGTGATCTTTTGAAGAAAGGAAAGAAAATGTATCAAGTGACTGTAATGTGCTTTAACAGTCATGATCGCAATTAACACGCGAGGACGTAGGCTTGGCTAGCCTCAGGTTTGCCAATAAGGATAAGGAGGCTCAGAAAAGACAAATCATTGGTCGAGTCACACATCTGGCAGCAGGAAGGGGATTCAAGCCAGGCTGCCTGATTCCGGTGTCCCATCTCTCTACCCATGACCTTAAAATTCATCTGTTCATTTCCATGAACCAGTATTTGTTGAGTGACAACCGCATACCTGGCACGGCCGGGTCAACTGTCTGGCTGGCTGTTTTTATTTCTTTCATTTGGGGAGGACTAAGTCCACAACTGAAAGGCATTTGAAAAGGTCTTTGGCTCTTCTGATCCTGCAGTACAGGAACGGGTCTGGATTTTTATTTTTTAAGCACACCGCATCTTGGTAGAAAATGCTCTTCTCATTTTGCGCCTATGATGCAGCTAAATTGTCCCCTGGATTTATTTCAAAGTGAAAAGAAGCAGCAAAGATTGCAATTCTTATGCTGTAGTTGCTCTTTTTAACTCAATTACATTTTGACAATTCGGAATGAAACTTGGGGGCATGTCTTTGTTTAAGCCGCCGGCCTTGCATCAGAACAGTCAGCACACGGTATATGGCTAGTGTCAGGCCTAACAAGCTTTGACAAGGGCATTTAGCGGTTGTAATTCAAATCTAATTCAGAACATCTTAGCACCGGACCTGTCAGGCCCTTAAAATGCACTGTAAGTACAAAACCAAGGGCAACAGTCCCAAACCCAGCTCTGTGCGGCCTCAAGTTGATATGTCAACAAGAGCAGTTACAATTAGGGGTTCTTTCAAGCATACTAAACTAATTTACAGTACTCTGGAAAAGTGGGAAAAGGACCTGAGGCTTAAAATCCCAGGACTTCTAGATTTCAAATCCACAGCACATAAAAATACAATTAGAGTTCAGCACCAAAGAGTGCAGGCTCGAGTCTGCCTTTCGGTTCCATATGTACTTTTTGGCCCTTAAAAATAGATATGCCTAAAAATGCGTGCATGTGTGTAGTTAAAACAAAATAATAATAGTTGACTCTCAACCACTAAAAAAAAAAAAAAAAAAAAAATACCCTTGTCAGATCTTATTAGGATCAGGTTGTGGGTTTCTTGAACCCTAAATCGGCAAGGCACCTATTTATTATTTGTGGGTGCTGCTTGTGATGGAATCTGGCTTAATTGGGGAGTGTTTCTGCTTGATGAGGCTCCACATTTGGCCGCAAAGCACTCAAAGTCAGTGTGGCCTGGATGGTTTGAACTGGATTGAGAAGCCGGGCTGGGACAGAGGGGATTCGGAGCATGGCGGACCCATTGGACACAGATAGGATTACGGTGACCAACATGTAATTTTACCATCAAGATAAAACAGGGTCCGATTTTAAAGCACTCTTGTGATTCTAGGCAGCTGTGCGCTTTTAAGAGGCACTGCCTTAATGCAAGGACAAAGGCTAATGGGAATGTTTGCAGATTTTGCTCTTATGATTTATCTACTTTTTATGCACAACAATATAGACCCTCCCCTCGAGGGACTCATAAATGTGATTTTACTTCCCAAATTACAAACCTAGTCAATTATTTGGGAATGAGTCATTCATTCAGAAGTGTCAGTAATGTGATGTGTTAACCATCAGGAAATTTTACACCAATTGGAATTATAAACACCAGATTTAAAAAAAGAAGAAAAAGAAAAAGGGAAAATCTTAGCCAGCAGCGAACTCTCCTTATGAATGGTGCCTCCTATTAGGTACTACATTTGGGGGAAGGCAGAGCTGGACACTATGTAGGTGAACTTCTTCCCTTCCTGCCTCCTCAAGCCTACCCCAAAGCTGAAGTTCTTTTAATATATTTGCCCACAAGACTGAGATGGATGGAGAGCCATCTCCCTTGGTGACAGAAGAGATGCTGACAGAGGTGGGACAGAGGTAGTGACTGAGCTGACACTCATGTCCTCTGCAAGCCCTGTTGGCTGCAGGGTAGGATGGGGGCCCTGCAGTGGAGGGGCCCCAGTGTGGACTGAGCTCTTACAGCTGAGCTGAGTCTCAAAAACCCTCCTCTTCTTCCCACACCATCCACGGGGACTCCCTCTCTTGGGGTTTTGCTCCCCCTGCCGGAATCTGGCCATGTAGTTGGCCCCAGTGGGTTTGGTTGGATCCCCAAATCCATAAACTCTTCCTTGTGGGCGGGCCTCTTGGGAAACTGCAGTTTGGCATCAGCAGTCATTGGAAAAGTTTAGTTACAATGATTGATCACAGTGGAGGGCTGAAGGGGAAACCATGGTGGTCTCGTCCTGAAGTTGTTTCCCGGAACACCAGGGTGAATCAGGGTCAGGGCACCACAGCATCAGGGCGCAGCCCTAAGACTGTCTGCTCCAACTGTCATAGAGGGCCCACGGGTCTGTGTGTGCTTACAAGACTCACTCAACCTCTCTGACTTCTGGTACAGCCTCTTCTCCCAACCACTTGTCTCCCTGGAGGCCTGGCAGGTAACTCTGGTTCTAGATCTATTTCTTGCTGTGGAATTTCTGTTTGTCTCCTGAATTGGCTTTCACTGTTTCTCCCAGTGAACGTCAATTCCTGCCCCCATGGCCTGCTCTGCTGCTGCGCTCAGATCTGGGGCAAAACCTGAGGCCCATGGGCTTCCGTTTCTGACCCGTTGACTGCTTCCCCGGTGGTTCAGTGGTTAAGAATCTGCCTGCCAATGCAGGGGACATGGGTTCAAGCCCTGGTCCGGGAAGATCCCACATGCCGCGGAGCAACTAGGTCCGTGTGCCATAGCTACTGAGCCTGCGCTCTAGAGCCCGTGAGCCTCAACTACTGAGCCCATGTGCCACAACTACTGAGCCCGCGTGCCTAGAGCCCGTGCTCTGCAACAAGAGAAGCCACCGCAATGAGAAGCCTGCGCACCACAACGAAGAGTAGCCCCCACTTGCCGCAACTAGAGAAAGCCCGTGCACAACAGGGAAGACCTAATGCAACCATTAGGTCTTCATTTTGTTTTTTTTTTTTTGCACCTCATCTTCGTTAGGAAGGCTCCAGCCCTGAGGCCAGGGTGTGGCAGCAGGCAGCCGTTAGGGAGTCCTTGACAAGTAAGGGCAGATGTGATTGGAAACCTTATGACGGTTATGCTGCTTAAGTGTGGGCACTGCATCTGTCCTGCCACAGCAGGATGGGGAAGAAAACCAAGTCTTGGAGGGTGAGGGGAGTCACCCAGGCTTGCCTAGTCACATAAGGACAGAGTCAGGACTATGACAATATATACATTTCTATGTCCTCTCTTCTTCTCGAAAGTTGAAGCAGCTTAGAGCAAAGGGTACTGTTTAAGTCACTATTTCAATGGCTAGTTGCTGTGCTAGTTTCTGGGGCTACATGGAAGGGAAAACTTTCTATCTTCCTAAAAAAGAGCAAGGATTGTGATTCTTTCCTCCTGGTTCCTATTGAAATGGGCATGAGATGTAGAAACAGAAAACTCTGCACCAGCTGGTAGCTCGGGGAGGGTACCAGGCATGGGTCAGAAATGGATTCCAGCAGAAAAAGGACAGATTCCAAAATACTGCGAAGGGCCTGTGTGCAGCTCACCTTTCCCAGAAAGCAGCATTGCTTGTAAGAGGAAACCCAGACCTTATGGAGATCCTTTATTTACAGGGATGTATTTGCAAGCGAGTCAAGTTATATTTCCTTTCAACTGCTCTACATCAGTAGAATTTGAAGGCAGCTATATGGTTATCACAATAATGACTTATCCAGTTATTGATGATTACTTACTTAGGGTCCCTCTCTCCTTACCAAACCATCCTTGCTCGTCTCTGATTCCTGGGGCCTGCACCTGCCTGGCACATAGTGTGCATCCATTAAACATTTGTTGAATGAATAAATAAAAAGGTGGCCAGGCCTTATCCCAAGAGTAAAACAGTGAGAGATGGCTTCTTGAAGCTGTAGGTGAGTACCAGTGTGTCCAAAAGATTTTAAAATGGTAAGTAGGACTTCCCTGGTGGCACAGTGGTTAAGAATCCGCCTGCCAATGCAGGGGACATGGGTTCGATCCCTGGTCCGGGAAGATCCCACATGCCACAGAGCAACTAAGCCCATGTGCCATAGCTACTGAGCCTGCGTTCTAGAGTCCGCGAGCCACAACTACTGAGACCACGTGCTACAACTACTGAAGCCCGTGCGCCTAGAGCCTGTACTCCACAACAAGAGAAGCAACTGCAGTGAGAAGCCCGTGCACCGCAATGAAGAGTAGCCCCAGCTTGCCGCAACTAGAGAAAGCCCGCACACAGCAACGAAGACCCAACGCAGCCAAAAATAAATAAATTAATTAAAAATAAATAAATAAATAAAAATGGTACGTACAACTTCCTAATCAAAAGAAAAAAAAATCAAAGCAAAAGAAAGAAGAATAAATCATTAACAGTATCTTATAAAACAAGGTGATGAAGACAAGAGCAAAGATATCAGTTATGACAGTAAATGTAAATGGGTTACACCTCATGCTTACTCCAAGATTGGACAAAAAAATAAACAAAACCCCAAATTCAGCTATGTATTGTTTCCATGAGGCACATGTAAAACGAAGTGGCTCAAAAGTTTGAAGAAAAAGTATTTTCAAAGCCCTTTTCAAGCACTCATAAGACAAAACAAACAAACAACAAACCACAAAGGCTAAATTTTGGTTGCTATAAATTGATAAAGTATATAAAGAAAACAAAACAATCACAAAGTTGTATGGGACGAATTGCATAGTATTAAAATTTAGAAAGCAAAATCTGTCAATAATACGAAGGGAAATTATCACAAACATAATAAAAGTAGGAGAATTCAGCATGAAGAAGAAGAAGTCCTTTAAGATTAAGTAGGTAAAAACAGGAATGTGGATGAGGCAAAAATGTATTTATTTATTTATTATCTCTTACAAGTTCCTTTACAACTTTTCTAATCCCATGAATATTAAAGAAATTGATGATAAATTTTAACCATGATAAAAACGTGGATAAATTCAAAGAAAGCACAAGCCAAATTTAGAGTGCCAAAAATAACACTCTAATCATCATCAGCAGCAGAAACTAACAAAATCCACTTAAAAAGAATGGAACAGAATTTTCTTCTAAACATCTCTTAGGTCAATACCTATCAATAAGAGCTTCAGTTGGAGGCTACCTAGAAAATATTGACAATGACCACCCAATACGCGGAAATCCACGCAACAAGGCCAAATCTCTATTAGATGAGGTATTAGTTTCCTGTGGCTGCTGTGACAAACTACCACAAAGCTGGTGGCTTAACAGAAATGTGTTCTCCCACAGTTCTGGAGAGCAGAAGTCTGAAATCAAGGTGTTGGCAGCGCAGTGTTCCCTCTGTGGGCTGCAGCGGAGAGCCTCTTCCAGCTGCCCCAGCGATCTTGAGGCTGCCAGGCTCCATCCTCTGCCTCCGTCTTCACATCACCTTCTCCTCTGTGCGTCTGTATTCAATCTCCCTCGGTGTCACTCTTGAAAGGATACAAATGATGGCATTTAGGGCCCACCTAGATAAACCAGGATAAGCTCCTCCTCTCAAGAGCCCTAGCTTTATCACATCTTTTGCCATGTGAGATAATATTCACAGGTTCTGGGAATTAGGAGCAAAGATTTGGGGGAAGTCATTTTTCTTCCTACTGCAGATGCAAGTCTGTAACATAAAATACTTTTCATTCTTAAAGAAGAAAGAATAAAAATCACATGTTTAAGTCAAGAAATAAGAAAGGGAACTCAGCAAAGGAATCAAGTAAAAAAGGGGGCTGGTATTCTGTTTAGATTTTTAGAAAACTGTGTAAGTGAGAATGTTAAAGATGATTTTTCAAATTAATTTTTATTGGAGTATGATTGCTTTACGATGTTGTGTTAGCCTCCACTGCACGGCAAAATGAATCAGCCAGACACATACAGATATCCCCTCCCTTTTGGACTTCCCTCCCATTTAGGTCACCACAGTGCATTAGGTAGAGTTCCCTGTGCTATACAGTATGTTCCCATCAGTTGTCTATTTTATACATAGTATCAAAGATAATTTTAAAAAATTTAAAATATAAAATGAATGTAAATATAAATAAAAGTATGAAAAGAACATGTCAGAGATTTCATTTAATTCATAATTAATGAGGCTGTTGGTAAGATATTATTGCCTCCAAGGAGAATTTGAAGAGCAGAGGCACATACAAGCCATGAAATAAAGCTACAAATAGATAGGTGACTGCACTTTCCAAGGCAGAGCCAGGTGCAAGGCCCAGCCTCTGGGTCAGGCCCACAAGGGTTGGGGGCGGCCTGGACCGTGTGTCAAGGGCCTGGGTGATGTTTACTCGTGGCATGGGGCAGTGTGCAGCCACGGCCCTCTGTGAAGATCTGGCAACCAGCCAAGTCCCATTAGGGCGGAGCCTCACCTCCTTTTCTGCCCCTGTATCCTGCCCCTTAGTAATTGATCACATGGTACCCGAAGATTAGAAACAGCAGCGGCTTAGCCACATGTGGGCTGTGGCCCTGGGGCCAGGTGACAGTTCCTTCACCCCACCTCCAGTGCCAGCTCTCACCAGTTCCTCCCAGCCACCCCAGAGAGCCTCAGAAAGGGGCTGGGAGCAGCTGCTTGAGCTAGTGGCTACCTGAGGGTTTCCCCAGAAGCCTGGTATTAGTGATTCTTAGTGGAATAAGACGGAGACACTGCTTTAAATGTGGTTAATCTGCTTCGCTTTATTTTGTTTTTCTTGCTGTTCTTCTCTAAGCCCTTAACCCACTAACGTTTTCATGAATTTCCCGAACAGAATTATAGTAGGCTGTGTTTCCCAAACTCACTATACCACAGAACCCCTTCTCTCTTGCTTCCCTAGCAGGCAGCTGGAAGGATTGGTGTTCCATGGGGCGTATACTGTGGAAAGCCGGCTGATGTAATTCTGAGGAAGGGTGAGGGATACAGAAACATCTGATCAGAGCCTCTTTATTGCAGGCAAATTGGTGATTGAATCCAATGTGTGCGGGAGGCCTGAGGCAGGGAGGGGCTGTTCCCGGACCTTTCCTCGTCCTCCCCACTGTCACGATACAGTAGCAGGAACTGGGCCTCCACATCTGAAATGTGGCCCACGCTCACACAGTGAGTGTTTCATACTGGAAACGAGCTGGGGAGAAAGTATAATGTAGAGGTCAGGAGAAGAGACTCCGACAGAGCCGAGTTCAAGTCCTGGCTTTAGCCCTTTAGTGGGATTGTGTGGCTTCTGAAACATCAGTTAACTTCTCCAAGTCTCCATGTTTCCATCCGTGAACTGGGAATTACAAGACATACCTTGCTAGCTGCAGTTGGAATTCAAGGCAAGGACATCAGTAAAGTTCTTTAGCGCAGAGGTCACTCATAGGAAGTGTGTGCGGGCAGCACCCAGGAAGTGGCGGTGGCTCTGCTCTTATCACGCTTGCCAACTGGCGGGGCAGCTCCCAGCCTCTTCTGTGTGAGGACAGATGCCTATCCGCCTGGCACGTCGTTCATAGAGATACCTCTGCCTGGAGGTTCTGGGAGCATGTGCAGACTCCTGGGATTCGCCCATTTTAAACAAAACCTTGAATTCCAGAATCTATTTATTTAGAATCCAAAGGATTCCTTTTACAGAAGGAAAAAGCAACTTTTATTTTTACTGTAACAGAAGCAGATTTAAAGATAAGCCTGCTTACATATCCATATGAAATTCTCAGAGAGGAAAAAAGGAATTTTATATCTATGACAACAATTACTATTGGAATCAGTCTCATTGTCAATCCCCTCCAGTAGCCCTCACACTCCGCCTTTATCTATGACTTCATTTAATCATGAAGTTCAGAGAGGTTGTGACTTGTCCAACCTCACACAGCTGCGGTGGGGCTTGGAGACAAGCCTGGTTTTGTCCGAGCTGAGTTTCCTTTCTAGAATACACAGGGGCCCATGTTCATGAGATGGAGTGGAGAACAAATAAGAATAGAGAATGAAATAAAAGGCATTTTCCAAAGTGAATACTTCCTGCTCTCCCCACCGCCCACCTCCTGCTTTAGGCAAGAAAAGTTAGCTAGGTTTCTTCTGTCACTCTGCATCCCAGCAGACGGTTCATCCGTCCACTTATGGTCCAGGCCAGAGCCCTTGGAGCCATCCTGAGGTCTCCCTCTCCCTCACATCTCCGTGAGTCCATCTCCTCAGCATCCTTGGATATGCCTCTAATTCCTGCTTCTCTCTCCTCACCCACTGCCCATGTTCAGGACCAAATCAGCTCCCAGTTGAATATTGACCTTGAGTCTTAGCCAGCGGCTGAGCTCTGGTCCCCCCACCTCCCATTGTTGACAGCACGGTCTTCCTTTCTTTAAAATTTTGTATTCATTTAATTTATAAAGAGGCGATACATGTACAAGACTCAAAATTCAAAGAGTATGAAGAATGCGGGAAAGACTGGGTACCCTCCCGCCCTGTCCCCAAGTCCCACAGATGCCCCTCCAGGGACCCCTACAGTTGGCAGTTACCTCCAAAGGCAGGCAGTGCATGTAATATGGAACCACGGTCTCTGCCTGTCCCTACCTCAATGGCAGCACCTTAGTATGCGTTGCCCTGCCCCTTGCTTTTGTTACTGAGTCCAAGCTTGTACTGCTCGTTGCATGACAGGCCAATAAATCGATAGACAAGTTGTGAGGGCAAGGAATACAGACTTTATTTGGAAAGCCAGCAGACCGAGAAGATGGTGGACTCGTGTCCCAAAGAACTATCTTCCCCAAGTTAGAATTCAGGCTTCTTTTATGCTAAAAGGGGAGGGGCTGTGGCAGGTTGTTGCAATCTTCTTGGGGCCGGAATCCTTTTTCCTGCAGCTGCCCAGGTAGGTCCCAACACGATATTCCTGTAAACCTCCAACAGGACAAATGTTAGTCTCTGTTCTGCAACTTTGTATCTTTAAATGAATGGAAAAGTGTTATACCTTTAAAGGTCAGAGCTTTGACAATGGGATATCATGTATATTCCAGGCTATAGGCAACATTCTTGTAGCAAGAGCAATAGAATACAAAGGTTAAAGTAAAAGAAACGGATCCAATATGGAGTTCTTCCCTATTAATACTTTCTCCTCCTTAGTATATCTTAGAGATCACTCCATTTCAGTGCATTAGATCCACAGCATTCTTTTAAGGCCTCCATAGTACTTTCTTGTGTACATCTGCTCTATGTTATTGGAAAATGTATCTATTTGTATTTAGTGAACGCTGAGATAGTAGTATTCTATGCACCAGGTTCTGTTGAAGAGTTCAGGCATTAATGTATTCAATCTAAAAGCAACCCTAGGATATATGTTGCTTGTTATTTCCGTTTTAAAGATGAGAAAATAGAGGCTCAGAGAAGTTGAGAAACTAAGCTCAGTCAGTGGCAGAGCAGAGATGCTACCCAGGCGGTCCAGCTCCAGAGTTTGTGTCTGTCTTAGTTTCCTAAGGCTACTGTAACAAAGCACCAAAAACTGTGTGGCTTAAACAATAGAAGTTTATTCTCTCACAGCTCTGGAGGCTGGAAGTCCAAAGTCAAGGTGTCAGCAGGGCCACACTTCCTCTGAGACTCTGGATAGAACGTGTCTCATGCCTCTCTCCTAGCTTCTGGTGGTGGCCCACCATTCTTGGTGTTCTTTGGCTTGCAGCTGCATCCCTCCAGCCTCTGCCTTCATCGTCACACGGCCTCCTCTCCCTGTGCATCTCTGCCTTCAGTGGTGTTCTCCTTTCTGTGTCTCGCCTCTTCCTATAAGGATGCCCGAATTATGGGCCCATGCTATTCCACTTCATCTTAACTCTACATCTGCAGTGACTCTATTTCCAAATTAGGTCACATTCTGAGGTCCTGAGGTTAGGACTTCAGCGTATCTTTTGGGGGACACTTTCAGCCCATAATGATGTTCTTAACCACTATTCACTTGCTAATGGACCTCTCTGTCACTTCCAGACTTTTCCTATTGCAAATGGAAATCCATGTACATGCATGTAGACACAGAGCAAGTTCCTGGAAGTGGATAAGTGGTTGGGTTAAGAATATCTGCATTAACTCTGAATTAATATTGACAATTGTTCTCCATGAGGGTAGAGATTACTGCCCTCCTCCAACTAACTTATATATAAATATGTTTTTAATCTTTGTAAATTTAGTGGATAAAAATGGAATCTCGTACTTTTATTTGCATTCCCTTTATTAAGAGTGAGTTTGACCACCTTTTAATATGTTCAAAACTCATTTTTATTTCTATTTCTGTGAACTATTTGTTCACCTTGTTTGCAGAATTTGGTCTTTTGGTTATGGATTTGTGCAGCTCTTCAGAAATTAAGGAACTCAATTTTTTCTCTGTGATATGACTTGCAAATATTTTTTTCCCACTTTGTAGTTTGGACTTTATTCATGTTTTTCGCCATGCAGAAATTTTAATTTTTTACACAAATTTTCTTTTTACATAATCAAATATATCAGTTTTTACCGCTTCTACATCACGTGTGGAATAATCTTTCTAAAACATCCATCTGATTATGTCACTCTTCTCCTCACCCGCCCTTAGCATAAAATCCTAGCGCCTTGGCCCTGGCCTCCTGTTACCTCTCCCACCTCACCCCTTACTCCCCAGATGATCCTGAATGAATCCCAGTTGAATGAACTCATCTTGCGGGTCCATCCTCATGAGCTTTGACTCGTGCCCTTTTTTTTCAATTACAAGAAGGTCCCTGCTTACATGACAAGGGTGGCAGCCCCGGGGTGGCCCCTCAGATTTCCCTTCGCTGGGACCAGTGTGAGGAGGGAGCTTCAGCTGCAGTAGCTTCATGAGAGCTGTGGGCTCCGCTCAGCCAGCTGCAGCCCCACGCTGACCTCAGCCAGGGACTGTCCTGGTCATTTCTGTCCAACGTGGGGTGGCCCCAAATGTCAGAGCCTGTGACTTAAGCATTTATAGAAATGGCATTTTCATGGCTTTAGATAGGCAACAATTTACACAGCCTCATGTTAGATTTTGTGGGGCATAATTTGCTTAATTTTAAAAAAGGGGAAATCACCCTGTAGGGTGTGAAATAAGTATTTTACATGGCTTCCTTCACAGATAAAGCCAACCCTGTCGATTGAATGCTACCAGGGGAAAGCACAGGAGCGAGCCCTCTCTCTTTTTGCTTCAATAATCTTACTGACGCTCATGAGATGTTTCTATCCAATGACTCGACACGTTTTATATTCAGCCTTTCAGCAGAGTCCAATCTCTGTACCCCTCTGCTTTCCTGCAGTACCTCCACATGCTCCCCCATACCCAGGGCTCTGGGGATTCAGGGGAGACAATGACCCACTCAGCCCTGGCGGGATCGCAGGGAATGCCAAGACTCGGTCTTATGGATGGAGACGATGTGCAGTGCAGGGAGAGGGGTGGCAGGGCTGAAGGTGACACAGCCTAACTTGATAGGGACACATCTCCTTCATGTTAATTGGCCACCCAGGCTCTCTGGGAGTCAGTGCTGAGCCAGAACTCCAGGTTCCTTCTTGTTTAGTCCCCTCCCCTCCCCAGCTCTCACCTTTATTCCTCTCAGCTCCTAAAACAAGGAAGTCACTGACTGTGAAATCTGGAACGTGAAAGTTCTCTTCCACATCTGGCTGTGAGTGAGGAATCACGTGGGGTGTATAGACCAGACCCTTCCTCTGCCAAAGCTGTGGGCAGAAGAGTGGCCTCCCCAAATATATGCCCAGGACCTAATACCCAGACCCTGTGAACATGACATTATTTGGAAAAAGGGTCTTTGCAGGTGGGATTAAGTTAAGGATCTTGGGATGAGATCATCCTGGATTACCCTGGTGGACCCCAAATCTGTCCTCATAACAGACAGATGTGGAGACACAGACAGAGAGAAGGCCACATGGCCATAGAGGCAGAGATTGGAGTGCTGCGGCCACAAGCCAAGGAACACCAGAGCCACCAGACGCTGGAAGAGGCCGGGAAAGATTCTTCCCTAGCACCTTCCAAGGGAGTGTGGCCCTGCGGACACCTTGATTTTGAACTTCTGGCCTCCAGGCGTAAGAATTTGTCTGCTGTTTTAAGAGGCCAAGTTTGTGGTAATGTGTTACAGCAGCCCAGGGAAACTTAGCACAGGGCAACGAAGTCCTAGCCCTGAATTTGCTTTCCCCCAAGTCTGCTGCTTGACATTGAGAAGGTCACTTCTGGAACTTCACCACCTTATTGCCAGTAAAGGCTTGGACTCCTTTCCCCTTCACGTGTGAGGGGCTGGGACAGTTTTCTCCTAGCACAGCCAAGTGTGTTTCCCCAGTTCCAGTGCAGCCCTGAGCATCCTGTATTTTCTACAGTTATTCCCACTGTGGACCTGGAGAAACCTACCGTCAGAGAATTTACCAGGAAGCATTGGTATAATTCCAACAAAATCAATACTTCCTTAGATTACAGAGATCATGGAAAAATGCCTGCCACCAACTCCAAGATTCTGTAGAATAGAATCATTTATAGAATGTGAGGAAGAAAAAAGGTTTTGGAGGGAATATCTTTGGACACAGAAAAACCCAGGAGGCGTATATTGGTAACCTTAATACAGCGGTTCTCACCCTTAGAGGTGCATTAGAATCATCTGGGGAGATGTTTTTAAATGCTGACTTTTAAAATCGGAATCTTTGGGGTTGAGATCCAGGCATGGTTTTTTTTGTTTTTGTTTTTTTTTTAAGGCACTGCCAACAATTTTAACAAGCAGGCTAAAAATCACTGGTTTAAGGGAATTCTTCTAGGGCACTGGTTCTCAAAGTGTGGTCCCTAGACCTGCAGTGCCAGCATCACCAAGGAGCTTGTTAGAAATGCATATTCTAGGGCCCCCTCCCAAGACCTCCTGGGTCAGAGACTCAGGGTGGGCCCAGCAGTCTGTGCTTTACTGAGCCCTCCAGGGGGGTGTGTTGTGCTGCTCCGGGGGACACTGCAGAATGGTTCTTCTGCACTCCAGATGTGTTTGCAGTTTTGAGTGTCTTCAAAGTCTTATACGATCTCCAGAGGGGGGACGGCAGGCTGTTGGTGATGATAACGATAGAATACCTACCATGGGTCCCCGTTGCCTCCCAGCTCGGAGGGACCGTCCACCTCGGTCAGCGTGCTGTTCTCCCTTCAGGTGGTGACAGTGGGGGAGGTGAGGGTGTCCTCCAAGCCCCTCCCCCCTTTGTCCCCTGACCTGCGGCAAAAGATGCCCACTCTCCCCCAACTCCTGTCCCCCCAGGGCCCAGACACTTCTAGTCTCTGAAAAGGGAAGGTCTGCCCTACCACCAAGCTGATGTCTCAGAGAATCTTCAGCTGGCTTTCTAGCCAGAGGTCTCTGGACCTTTGTGTCTGGTTTGATGTGGGCTGGGGGCAGGGAAACTAGCCCTTTGGTACAAATGAAAAAGAAGAAGGGAAGGAAGCACCTGGGTGAGTTCTTCTAGGTGTAATCTGATGCAGGTGTATTGGGCTCTTCCTCTGCCTGGTCCAATGCTTTACATATACCGTCTTCTGTAATTCCATTGCAATTAAATCATAGAGCAGGCATTACTATTATCCCATTTTACAGATGAGGAAACTGGATCCTATGGTTCAGAAACTCCTCTCAGCAGATAGAATTCCAATCCAGGCTAGTCTGGCCCAGATCCCACACACTGGATCATTGGGCTCTGAGCCTGGTACCAGCGAAGCTGCCCTTGGGGCTGGGGGCAGGGGTAGGGGGCAGTTCTCAATCCCTTGATCCTCTGGAATGTGAGTATGGAGATGGGGAGGAAAGGGAAATCTTGGTGTCAGCAGCCAGAGACAAAGTAGGTTCTGATTTGAGGAATGAAGCTGGGGAAGGAGGGGGTCCTAATGGCGACACAAGGGCACGAGTCTGTATGTCTGGTTTCAGGGACACAGCCCATTAAAAGGGGGGACCCCTTGACTGCATGTGTCTGTATGTGACTCAGTGTCCTGCCTTCACACTACCTCCTCTGCTACTTTTTAAAAAAATCCTAGTCTTATCAATCATCATCTCAACATATTATCTTAAAAGTTGTTACGACGGCACCACTTTTGGAGAAAGTGTTCACGGGACTCCCACCTGCTGACTTCTGTCCACGGAGGGATTGGAGATACCTCAGGTGCGGCTTCAATGTGCGGGGTGTGGTGAGGGGAACTGTGAATATTTTTGCGGCAGAGATACATCCCTTTCCCTGCCTATAAACTTTGACACATGGATTCAGTTTCCTGTCCTAGAGCAGCATCTCTGTCAAGAATTTTGCCATATCCATTTGACAAAATCACACGTTTATACTTTTCAAAAGTGTCAAGTTCATAAAAGCTGAGGAAAGATGAATAAATGGTCAGAGACTTGCAGGAGACTCAAGAGAAATAGCAATTCAATGTAATGTGGGAAGCTGGTTAGGATCCTGGAATAGAAAAAGGATATGATGGGGAAATTGGTAAAGTTTGAATAAGGGCTTTAGTTGAGTTGATAGTTAACTAATGTTAACTTCCTGTGTTTTAATAATTGTGCTATGGTTTTGTAAGATGTTAGCTTTAGGGGAAACCAGGTAAGGGATATAATGAATGCTCTCTGTGCTGTTTTTGCAAACTTTTAAAAAATTTATTTGTTTCTTTAATATTTTTTGTTTGTTCATATTGAGGTGTAATTGACATATTACACTACATTAGTTTCAGGTGTACAACATAATGATTCAATATTTGTATGTATTGTGAAATGATCGCCACATGCTTATTAATGAAACTTATGAACATGCATTGGTTTAATTTATTAAACGTATATTGAATGCCCACTGTCCTATGTCAGGAACAGTGCTAAATACTACTCGTGACACAAAGTTGAATAAGACACAGACTTAATTCTTGGGGGGTCAGGGGTCAGAAAATACTGATGCTTGAATACCTGATGTGTCTTCGAATGTGGTTATTCTGCCTGAGACAACTGTGATGGCTTTACAGAAGAGGTGGTATTTGAAGGATGAATAGGAGTTCAAGAGGTGGAGAACATGCAGCAGGAAAAAGGGCAAGGAGGATTGTTTGCACAATGACTGCATATTCCAGCCTTCCTTCCATCTGGAAGGTGCCAAATGACTGTTCTTGCCAGTGCAATGTGAGCACAAGTGATGTTTGCCATCTCCTGGGCTGACATGATTAAGAAAAGGGTATACCATGTCCTTGAACTCTTCCCCTGCCTGATGGCCGGAGTTAGAGGATCCTGAGTTCCAAAAGATGGTAGAAACAAGGTGGAAAGGACCTGAATCATCACATGGAGGAACCGCCCACCAAACCAAAACACTCACATTGAACTGTTAAAGAAGTGAGAAGTAAATTTCTATTGTGCTATGCCATTGAACTTCTGGGATGTATTTGTTTTAGCGGCTGGCACCTCCATAACTTATACAAGCATACGTGTCAGTCCAGTGAGTACACGTGGTGGGAAGTGATGGGCTGGTGAGATCTGACTGAGAGGAGTCTTGAATGATGCTCCATGGAGGTGGAGTTTGATACTTACCTTGAGATGTTTTGTTTGGAATGTTCATAGATTGAGCAGTGGTGGGAGTGGAGAGACGGAGTTGAAGTACGTGGATGCGGCTGAAAATTTTGCTCCCAGATAACTGAAAAAAAGCTCCGAACATCTCTTTTGCTCTGCAGTTGTTCAAAACAAGCAGGCTCCAGTTTACCCGTAGATTAGGAATATTTTAATCATGAAGGAAAGCCCTCTTCCTTTAATGAGATTTCTCTCCAAGTGTTAGGAATGACTTCCCATCACCAAAGCCCTTTGAGCTCCTCAATTAACTGTGACTTTAGTGATATTATTACTTTAATACATTCCACGCAGACTTGTTTCTCCACTTGAGAAGGACTGCTGCTCACTTCCCATCTCATTGTCATGCATAAATATGGGTTTAATTTACAGAGCTGTAATAAATGTCTGGTGGAAACAACTCCTCCCTCTTCTAAGGGCATTTATATATTTGTTTTGGAAAATGCATGAAGAATTTCTGAGTTTTGCAAACAGATTTGAAAGCTATGTAAAAAAGATGTGAATGGTGGTGACATGAGGCAGAATACAGGATTTAATACCTCAACTGAGAGGTGGGTGTCTGGGTTCAAGCCCCGGCTCTGTCCTGAACTTGCTGTTTGACCTCTGGCAAAATTTTACTTCCCTAGGTTTGAAACAAAAGGGGAGTTGCTCTAGGTTAATATTTTCTAAAGCTTGGTTGATGCACCACTGGTGGTGTATGAGATATTTTTAGTACATGGACAAGTATTTTTAAAATGATAATAATTATATATTTAACTGGCACATCAAACCCATGATTTTGTGGGTATTATGCATCACTACGATTTCTCTTTAAATTAAATTGTCGAAAAATTTTAAAGGGAGGCAATTTAAAGAAAAACTATGTAGATAATAGTCCTTTGTGGATATCGCAAAAATTGTATGCTAATGACTGAAGTTGCAAAATGTGGAGTGTTTTTTTCCAGGTCTGATGATCTATGGATGGTTGAGCCCCTTTAGAAAAATGAATCCAGATTGAACCACTTCTGACATTATGATACAGTGCAATATTTTTAAATAGTCACTTTTTAGATTATCCCCCTCTTTGGTTCTTGGATGGCTAATCCTCTTGTTTCTCCTCAAGGTAATTCATTTCTTCACATGGTTTGTAATTTGTTTTTCTTTTTCTTTGTCTTTTTTTTTTTTTTTTTTGGCTGCATGGTATGCAGGATCTCAGCTCCCTCACCAGGGATTGAACCTGTGCCCCCTGCACTGGAAGCACAGAGTTTTAACCACTGGATTGCCAGGGAAGTCCCACATGGTTTGTAATTTTTGATTGCAAACTCATCTCTCATAGGAATTGTTTCCTGTGGGAATCCTATGCCCATTGGATTATGAATTGTCTCTACAAATGGTCTTTGCAAGTTTCACTTGGCCTGTACTAGTTTTTATGTTAATGTGTCAGTTTCGGATATTCCTCTTATGAGGAACATAAAGTTCAACTAGTGCTACCAAATTCTAGAAGGTGGATTTTTCCCTCTGCAAGGCTGTGGATGTGTGGCAAGCCTCCTTTGCCATTTATGTAAGAGATTCCATTCTCCTATCTCCTTACATACACCTGAGACCTCTGCTTTTGGGGTGATGGGAAGGGAGAGCTAGGGAGTTACAGTTGGTAAATCACTGGTGTCATTGAAGTCTATAGGTCATTAATTCATTTATTCATTTATTTATCACAGACGTTTACTGAGTGTCTGCCCTATGCCAGACTCTCTGCTAGGTACTGAGGAAATGGTCTCCTAGAGCATATCTTAAAGGTTCAAGATGAAAATTTTAGGTCTACTATTTACTAGCTATTAACCTGGAGCAAATAACCTAGCTTCTCTGAACTTTGATCCAGCACAAGGTGAAGAAATGGCTTAGATCAGAGTGTGGGCATTCATCTTTTTAACAGGAGAAAAAAGCAGGGTATATGGATATAAATAGATTGGTTGATTCTGTGGAGGGTTGATTGAAAGTTCTCTTCTGATTGCTTCAACTTTGTTTTAGTGAAGTAAAATAAATACAAGGTCATCAGCTGAACTCAAGCAGAGACGAGGGGGTGTTGGCAGTTTGAGAAGAGGAGAGGAATAGAATGATCTTCTAGGAAAGATGGGTGGCCCAAAGATATCACCTGAGGGTTGGGTCATGAGTTCAAGGAGAGCCCATTTGTGTGCCTTTCCCAGCCATGCTCAGCTGTGTGGATTAAACAGTTATATTTAATGAGATTTTATCCCATTAGTCCTCATAACAGACTTTAGAAACTATTTCATACCCATTTCACAGATGAGTAAACTGAGACCTAAAGAGGTGAAGTGACTTACCCAAGATCACTTTTAGGAAGGGGTAGAGCCGGGATTGTAACCCAGGGCTGACCTCAAAGCCCATACTCTGAATCTTTACACCGTGCTCATACAGCTGCTATACATACATTTTAAAGGACCTCTAAGTGATTTTGATTATTTAATCATCTGGAAACTGCTATGGAGAATCGAAAGCAGACTGCTGTATTCTAGATCTGTTTCTGCTGCAAATTCAACAGTAGCTTCTGCCACATCAATTCTTCTTTGTGGGTCTTGATTCTTCTCTTTAAGGTGATTGATCTAGGGAGCACTTCTATTCCTTTCTGCTCTTTAATTATGAGTTTTCTCTCTCTCTTTGAAATATGGTGGGCTAAAACAAGCTCAGAATCCTGCAGAAGTTCAGCCCTGCATGGACCCGAGGTCCTTCTTGTTTGATGCAAACGCATACTCTATCATTTCCACAGCAACCTCCAAAATCTGGAGCCAATTCAAAATGAAGATAATTTGCAGTGGAAATCAAGCCACACTGGACAAGACAGCTTGGTCAGGGAGCTGCTGCCCATCTCACCACGGAGTGTGCAAGCCCCATCAGATGGGAGCACTTTCTTTGTCACCAAGCTGCCCCCGTAATTGCGATAGGCTCTTTTGTTATTAAACAGACCCAGGCCAAACAAAAGGGATACTGTTTCTTTTATGAGTAATGTGCTAACTCACCCCTGGAAAAAAAAAGTTCAAGTCCAGCATAGGGACTGAGACAGCATAAGATTTATTAAAGCCTCCAGAAATTATTCCTCCTTCACAGCATTTAAATTGTCTAATTATTCACAGCTGTTTCCAATTTGTCTCAGGTTGTTAATTAAGGGGTATGGGTCTTCTCCTCCTTCCAGGGGCGGCCACCTGAAGCCTCAGGAAGCACCACACAGAGGAGGGTCCGTGGACTTGGAGGCAGGGTCCTCCGCACAGCGGCTATTCTGCGTTTGTCCATTAACCTCTCGCTGAGATGGAAAGAAAGCCCGGGAAACACTAATTTCCTTCCTGCCCATGAGGGATGCTGACCTGAGGGGTTACCCATATAGAGAGAGGCCTGATTTCTTGACCTCCTCTGGTAATCAAGGGATGGCTGATCACCTTGGGTACACTTGGGAGCCATGGAAAGAGCATCCTTGTTGAGGTGGAGGGAACTAGTAGGTCCCTCCAGGTCGTCTAAACCCAATACACAGAAGCAGTCAAGTCTGAACTTCCACCCACATCCCCACATCCCCACATCCCCACATCCCCACATCCCCACATCCCAACTCCATGCCCTTCCCCTCTGCGCCTTCATTCCCTCTGGACCCTCCTCTGTCCCCACATTCACACCACTCGCATCTCCTGTCTCAGGTATCCTGTTCTGCTTTGATTTTGAGCTAGGTGATTAAAGTCAACATTTGTTCAACAAACATTGAATGGGCACCTTCTGTGTTTGGGGCCATGAGCAGAGACTGGGTTTTTTTGTTTTTGTTTTTTTGGCTGTGTTGGGTCTCTGTTGCTGCACGTGGGCTTTCTCTAGTTGCGGTGAGTGGGAGCTACTCTTCATTGCAGTGAGCGGGCTTCTCATCGCATTGGCTTCTCTTGTTGCAGAGCACGGGCTCTCAGGGTGTGGGCCTCAGTAGTCGGGGCCCGTGGGCTCAGTAGTTGCGGCACACAGGCTCTAGAGCGCAGGTTCAGTAGTTGTGGCGCACAGGCTTAGTTGCTCCACGGCATGTGGTCTCTTCCCGGACCAGGGCTCGAAGCCATGTCCCCTACATTGGCAGGCAGATTCTTAACCACTGCACCACCAGAGAAGTCCGAGACTGGGGTTTTAGAAAGGAATAAAATGTGTCTGATTCTCTTCTAGATTGTAAATTGTAAGTTACATTATCTTAATCACCTTTAACTTCTCTCTAGTGTCCAGTAGGGGGGCTGGTATACAATAGGTGCTCGATAAATATATGCTGAATGAATCAATGGGTCACAGAATGTTCCAGCTAGAAGGGACTTTGGTGATAAGTAAGCCCATCACTTTGATTAAAAATATTTTAAAAGCTTTTTGCCCTGAAACAAACATGACATTCATTTTAGAAAAATTAGAAAATAGAGAAGAAACAAGAAATCACCTATAACCTTACCTCTGAAACATGACAATTGTTCACATTTTTCATATGTGTCTTTCAGTCTTCTTTCAAAGGATGTCATACATATTTTTAAGTAAAACTAGGATCCTACTATTCTATTTAACTGTTTAGAATGTATCATTACAATTTCATTATATTAACAATACATTAAGAACACTTCCCATGTTACTAACTTCAATAAATCATTCTTAACAAGCGTGCTATACTCTAGTTGTACTATAATTTCTTTTACCAGTTGTTAGATTGATTAAAGTTGTTTTCATTATTTTTCCTTTTGATATTGCGTATAGTGCTCAATTGAACACCCAATTCTTTGTAAAAGAGAAAACTGAGACTCAGAGAAGGGGAGTGATTCATCCAAGGTGCCATGCCAGTTATTAAGTAATTATCTCTCAGCTCCAAACCCATCCTTCTCTACCCTCTGTGTGATGCTGGGTCTGGAACTCTGCAAGTTACATTTCTGCTTTTCCATCATAGAATGAACACAAGGACACATGAGAAAATAAATGTAGGAAGCCTCTGAATTGGCTGAAAAAAATTTTTAAATGGGCTATTTGATGGCTGAGAACAAAGTGAGCCTAGAAATAGCTATTCATGACTGACTTTGAAATAGAAGAGGAAGTTTTAGTTCCTGCATTGTAAATTGTGGGAGGCACTCTTTTTGGTAAAATTGAACACAATATAAAAGACACTTATGTAAAGACAGGTACTGGAGTATGACAGGCATATGCTGTAAGGGAGTAGAAACTTGCAAGAAGGGAATGGCATGGGGTGAATTTCCTGTTTATCATGGCTTTTAGCCTGAAGATAGGCCACAGCTGACACCACACGAGGCAGCTAAGGTACCAGTAGAAAATCTGCAGTCTTTCTGATCTGAACACCAGAGCACAGGGTTTGCAGCAATCACAATCACTGGAATACAAAGGGCAGAGGGGCAAATCTCAGAATGAGGAGAGAGCTAGAGGGGAACCACAATCTGTGCATAGACTCAAATCTCTGGTGGACTACTGAACCAGGTATGAGCAGGGCAGACCACAGGTAGTTCAGCTAAAGACAAAAGAACTGAAATGAGATTTGAGTTGCTGCCCAAGAGACAGAGTTTGCAGTATGAGTCCCGGCCTGAGTGAGCCACAGCCCCCGAATCAGCTGCTCCTTTAACCCCGTCTGGTCTGAGCGAAGAACAGACGTCCTCAGGCGACCTACACGCAGAGGCGGGTCCAAATCCAAAGCCGAACCCCGGGAGCTGTGGGAGCAAAGAAGAGAAAGGAAATCTCTCCCAGCAGCCTCAGAAGCAGCGGATTAAAGCTCCACAATCAACTTGATGTACCTGCATCTGTGGAATACCTGAATAGACAACGAAATCACCCCAAAATTGAGGCGGGAGACTTTGGGAGCAACGATATATATATATATATTTTTCCCTTTTTCTCTTTTTGCGAGTGTGTATGTGTATGCTTCGGTGTGTGATTTTGTCTGTATAGCTTTGCTTTTACCATTTGTCCTTGGGTTCTGCCTGTCAGTTTTTTTTGTTTCGTTTTTTAGTATAGTTTTTAGCACTTGTTATCATTGGTGGATTTGTTTTTTAGGTTTGGTTGCTCTCTTCTTTCTTTCCTTCTTTATTTTTTTAAAATTTTTTTATTTTAAAAACATTTTTAAAAATAATTATTTTTTATTTTAATAACTTTTTAATTTTATTGTATTTTATCTTCTTTCTTTCTTTCTTTCTATTTTTTCTCCCTTTTATTCTGAGCCGTGTGGATGAAAGGCTCTTGGTGCTCCAGCCAGGCATCAGGGCCGTGCCTCTGAGGTGGGAAAGCCAAGTTCAGGACAATTGGTCCACAAGAGACCTCCCAGCTCCACATAATATCAAACGGCGAAAATCTCGCAGAGATCTCCATCTCAACGCCAAGATCCAGCTCCACTCAACGACCAGCAAGCTCCAGTGCAGGACACTCCATGCCAAACAACTAGCAAGACAGGAACACAACCCCACCCATTAGCAGAGAGGCTGCCTAAAATCATAATAAGGCCACAGACACCCCAAAACACACCACCAGACGTGGACCTGCCCACCAGAAAGACAACATCCAGCCTCATCCACCAGAACACAGGCACTAGTCCCCTCCACCAGGAAGCCTACATAACGCACTGAACCAACCTTAGCCACTGGGGACAAACACCAAAAACAACAGGAACTACGAACCTGCAGCCTGCAAAAAGGAGACCCCAAACACAGTAAGTTAAGCAAAATGAGAAGACAGAGAAACACACAGCAGATGAAGGAGCAAGGTAAAAACCCACTAGACCTAACAAATGAAGAGGAAATAGGCAGTCTACCTGAAAAAGAATTCAGAATAATGATAGTAAAGAAGATCCAAAATCTTGGAAATAGAATGGACAAAATACAAGAAACGTTTAACAAGGACCTAGAAGAACTAAAGAGCAAACAAACAGTGATGAACAACACAATAAATGAAATTAAAAATTCTCTAGAAGGGATCAATAGCAGAATAACTGAGGCAGAAGAACGGATAAGTGACCTGGAAGATAAAATAGTGGAAATAACTACTGCAGAGCAGAATAAAGAAAAAAGAATGAAAAGAATTGAGGACAGACTCAGAGACCTCTGGGACAACATTAAATGCACCAACATTCGAATTATAGTGGTCCCAGAAGAAGAAGAGAAAAAGAAAGGGACTGAGAAAATATTTGAAGAGTTTATAGTTGAAAACTTCCCTAGTATGGGAAAGGAAATAGTTAATCAAGTCCAGGAAGCACAGAGAGTCCCCTACAGGATAAATCCAAGGAGAAACATGCCAAGACACATATTAATCAAACTATCAAAAATTAAATACAAAGAAAAAATACTAAAAGCAGCAAGGGAAAAACAACAAATAACACACAAGGGAATCCCCATAAGGTTAAGCTGATCTTTCAGCAGAAGCTCTGCAAGCCAGAAGGGAGTGGCAGGACGTATTTAAAGTGATGAAGGAGAAAAACTTACAACCAAGATTACTCTACCCAGCAAGGATCTCATTCAGATTAGACAGAGAAATTAAAACCTTTACAGACAAGCAAAAGCTGAGAGAATTCAGCACCACCAAACCAGCTTTACAACAAATGCTAAAAGAACTTCTCTAGGCAGGAAACACAAGAGAAGGAAAAGACCTACAATAACAAACCAAAAACAATTAAGAAAATGGTATTAGGAACATACATATCGATAATTACCTTAAATGTAAATGGATTAAATGCTCCAACCAAAAGACATAGACTGGCTGAATGGATGCAAAAACAAGATCCATATATATGCTGTCTGCAAGAGACCCACTTCAGACCTAGGGACACATACAGACTGAAAGTGAGGGGATGGAAAAAGATATTCCATGCAAATGGAAATCAAAAGAAAGCTGGAGTAGCAATTCTCATATCAGACAAAAGAGACTTTAAAACAAAGACTATTACAAGAGACAAAGAAGGACACTATGTAATGATCAAGGGATCAATCCAAGAAGAAGATATAACAATTGTAAATATTTATGCACCCAACATAGGAGCCCCTCAATACATAAGGCAGATGCTAACAGCCATAAAAGGGGAAATCGACAGTAACACAATCATAGTAGGGGACTTTAGCACCCCACTTTCACCAATGGACAGATCATCCAAAATGAAAATAAATAAGGAAACACAAGCTTTAAATGATACATTAAACAAGATGGACTTAATTGATATTTATAGGACATTCCATCCAAAAACAACAGAATACACTTTCTTCTCAAGTGCTCATGGAACATTCTCCAGGATAGATCATATCCTGGGTCACAAATCAAGCCTTGGTAAATTTAAGAAAATTGAAATCATATCAAGTATCTTTTCCGACCACAACGCTATGAGACTAGATATCAATTACAGGAAAAAATCTGTAAAAAATACAAACACATGGAGGCTAAACAATACACTACTTAATAACCAAAAGATCACTGAAGAAATCAAAGAGGAAATCAAAAACTACCTAGAAAAAAATGACAATGAAAACACGACGATCCATAACCTATGGGATGCAGCAAAAGCAGTTCTAAGAGGGAAGTTTATAGCAATACAATCCTACCTTAAGAAACAAGAAACATCTCAAATAAACAACCTAATCTTACACCTAAAGCAATTAGAGAAAGAAGAACAAAATACCCCCAAAGTTAACAGAAGGAAAGAAATCATAAAGGTCAGATCAGAAATAAATGAAAAAGATATGAAGGAAATTATAGCAAAGATCAATAAAACTAAAAGCTGGTTCTTTGAGAAGATAAACAAAATTGATAAACCATTAGCCAGACTCATCAAGAAAAAAAGGGAGAAGACTCAAATCAATAGAATTAGAAATGAAAAAGGAGAAGTAACAACTGATACTGCAGAAATACAAAGGATCATGAGAGATTACTACAAGCAACTATATGACAATAAAATGGACAACCTGGAAGAAATGGACAGATTCTTAGAAATGCACAACTTTCCGAGACTGAACCAGGAAGAAATAGAAAATTAGAACAGACCAATCACAAGCACTGAAATTGAACCTGTGAATAAAAATCTTCCAACAAACAAAAGCCCAGGACCAGATTGCTTCACAGGCGAATTCTATCAAACATTTAGAGAAGAGATAACACCTATCCTTCTCAAACTCTTTCAAAATATAGCAGAGGGAGGAACACTCCCAAACTCATTCTGTGAGGCCACCATCACCCCGATACCAAAACCAGACAAAGATGTCACAAAGAAACAAAACTACAGACCAATATCACTGATGAACATAGATGCAAAAATCCTCAACAAAATACTAGCATACAGAATCCAACAGCACATGAAAAGGATCATACACCATGATCAAGTGGGATTTATCCCAGGAACACAAGGATTCTTCAATATACGCAAATCAATCAATGTGATACACCATATTAACAAATTGAAGGAGAATTTGGCCATCATCAAAAAATCTACAAATAATAAGTGCTGGAGAGAGTGTGGAGAAAAGGGAACCCTCTTGCACTGTTGGTGGGAATGTAAATTGATACAGCCACTATGGAGAACAGTATGGAGGTTCCTTAAAAAACTAAAAATAGAACTACCATATCACCCAGCAATTCCACTACTGGGCATATACCCCGAGAAAACCATAATTCAAAAAGAGTCATGGGGCTTCCCCGGTGGCGCAGCGGTTGAGAGTCTGCCTGCCAATGCAGGGGACACGGGTTCGAGCCCTGGTCTGGGAAGATCCCACATGCCGCAGAGCAACTAGGCCCGTGAGCCACAATTACCGAGCCTGCGCATCTGGAGCCTGTGCTCCGCAACAAGAGAGGCCGCGATAGTGAGAGGCCCGCGCACCGCGATGAAGAGTGGCCCCCGCTTGCCGCAACTAGGGAAAGCCCTCACGCAGAAACGAAGACCCAACACAGCCATAAAAAAAAAAAAAAAAAAGAGTCATGTACCAAAATGTTCATTTCAGCTCTATTTACAATAGCCAGGACATGGAAGCAACCTAAGTGTCCATTGACAGATGAATGGATAAAGAAGATGTGGCACATATATACAATGGAATATTACTCAGCCATAAAAAGAAACAAAATTGAGTTATTTGTAGTGAGGTGGATGGACCTAGAGTCTGTCATACAGAGTGAAGTAAGTCAGAAAGAGAAAAACAAATACTGTATGCTAACACATATCTATGGAATCTAAAAAAAAGAAAAAAAAAAGGTCATGAAGAACCTAGGGGCAAGACAGTAATAAAGACACAGACCTACTAGAGAATGGACTTGAGGATACAGAGAGGGGGAAGGAAAGAAAGGAAACATCAGCAGAGAAATAGAAACCCCATGCAAAACAAAAACCAAGAGCAAACAAACAAACAAACAAACTTAAAAAATACAATATCTGAAGTTGTGTAAATGGTAGTTGAAGCCATGGGGATGAATGGCATTGCCCTAGATAGAGGGAGAGTGGAAAGTGATGGGGGCAGGATTAACTTCCTTCCCAGTTCTCATATAATATTTTATAATTTTCTCAGCTTCCACTTTCTTATCTTTGTGGAAATGGAAATGGTAATATCTACATATCCTTTCTCACTTGACAAGCACGAAGTCCTTTGAGAGAGGTTTATTTAATTTGATTTTTCTATTTTACAGAAGAAAATACTGAGGTTTCCATAGAGGAAAAATAATAGCTCTCACTTACTGAGAATTCCCCGCAGGCCAATTGCTAAGCTTAATTTACCTTCTTGTTCATCCTGACAGTAACCTTATAAAGTAGGTATGATTATTGCTTCATCTTACAGCTGGAGAAACTGGGGCCCAAAGAGCTCAAGCTGCTTGCAGAAGATCACTGTGCCTAGGAAAGGCTGTAGCCAAGAATGGAACGCAAATACACACTGAGCAGTGATGCAATGCTCTATAGTTGGAATCTGATTTCACCACTAATGGGCTGTGTCATGGTGTGTGTGAGAGCATGGGCTCTGGAGTTAGCCTGGGTTCAAATCTAGCTATATGACCTTGGGCCTCAATTGTCTCAATTACAAAATTGGAATAGCAGTATGACCCTCCTCATAGATTTGTTGTGAGTATTAAACAAGAGAACATGTGTCAAATAGTCATGACATTGCCTTGAAGACAGTAAGGAATCATTCAATGTTAGCTATTTTTAAAAAAATTTTTATTGGAGTATAGTTGCTTTACAATGTTGTGTTAGTTTCTACTGTACAGCAAAGTGTATCAGCTATACATATACATATATCCCCTCTTTTTTGGATTTCCTTACCATTTAGGTCACCACAGAGCATTGAGTAGAGTTCCCTGTGCTATACGGTAGGTTCTCATTAGTTATCTATTTTACACAGTATCAGTAGTGTATATATGTCAATCCCAATCTCCCAATTCATCCCACCGCCCTTTCCCCTTTGGTATCCCCACGTTTGTTCTCTACATCTGTGTCTCTATTTCTGCTTTGTAAATAGGGTCGTCTATACCAATTTTTTCAGATTCCACATATATGCGTTAATATATGATATTCGTTTTTCTCTTTCTGACTTACTTAGCCATTTTTGATGAGGCAAAACAGAAGGGTAGCAGATGCTGTCACTGCCCTGCCCTTATCTTGACACTCTTACCACTTCAGTGCACACCAGCCTGACTCTCAGCTGTCAGCACCCACATCTCTTTGCTCCAGGATCTTCTCCTTGTGTCTGGAATCAGCTCTGAATGTAAGCGAGGCAGACTGTAAATTTTGGGGAATTAGCACCTCTTGGGAACAACCTTCAACCAATGACTAATGGAAGTTGGTAGATCAATACCCCAGCTCCCTCAGCCCTTAGAGGGGATAACTCAGGCATGTATTTTGCACCATTCTCCAGACTTCCCCAGTGGAACTGAGCTCTGGTTTTGCAGTGGTAATCCACCCTTTATTGGCTGCTTTCCTTCACCATCTCACTTCCCTACTCCTTCCTGGTGTTTTCTGAAATCAACTACTGAGTAAATCACTTGCACTTGAATTCTTGTCTCAGGGTCTGCTTCTGCAGGAACCCAGCTAAGACAAGTAGCCATCATTTTCAGGTTTCTTCTATGTGCTAAGCAGCTGAAACACGTTCTTTCATTTTTTTCTTTAAAAAAAAAATGGCTGTGGAGGTTGTTATGACCTTCATTTATTCAGATAAGAAACTGAGACTCAGAATGGTTAAAGGATGTGCCCAGTCAGTAGGGGTAGAATAGAGATTCCGTTCCAAGTCTCTCTGCATCCAAAGCCCATGTCTTCCCCACCATGAAATACTAGAAATATCTTAGGAAGATTTTGCTGGGAGAGTGAACATGTTTCAGGATAGGAGCTATCGCAGAGAACTTGTCCAAAAGGTCTTTTGGAACCAGGGCAGAATGTCCTGCCTGAAGGGTTTTGTGGAGCCACTCAAGGGCACATAAAGTGTGACCTTGACAAGGTATTTAGTTGCACCTTCCTCCTGGTTCTGCTGCCTCTCTTTCCATAGGGTCCATTCAAGCTAGTGTTTGCTTTTCTTGACCTTTTCCCAGTTGTGGTCTATCAAGAGGAAGGGACTCCAGCCCTTGTGGGAGACATGACAGGCCCAGATCCGGTCTGGCCAATAGAAAGACAAGATTGCATGAGGGCAGGGCAGTGGGCTGGGTGTCTGGGGACATAGGCTGTAGTCCAGACTTCGGCTCCTGGTAAGCTGTAAGACCTTGAGTATGTCCCACCCCATCTCTGAGTATCTGTTTTCAAATGGGAAATGAAAGTTTGATCAAGTTACATCCACAAATAGCCTGAAGTCTGGTGATGTAAATGGGTGAAATGAGTCAAGTGTTAAGACCAAAGGGAGGGTGGAGAATTATGGCATAGTGACCTAAAAGCACTAAATACAAAGTTGGCTATGCTGGACAAAGCCTATTTTTCATTAGAGATTATCCTTGGACTTATTGTTTGAGATGTTTAGATTAAATAAACTCTAAGTCTTTTGATTTTTTTTTTTAGTTCTTCTTTCAGTGTTGTCGATGTCAGTATTTAGCTGGAATCATGCCTTTATGAATAATGCATTTCTTTAAATAAAAAGCCAATGTTTTGAACAGCTGCATAAGGAATGGCTTCTAGAAACAGCACCCTAAGAATTCTCTGGCCATGTTGCTCTTGTGCTTAAAATCCTTTATCCATTTCACAGTTTCTTGAGAGTCTGCTGTGCACAGACTCTGTGCTGGGTGCTGGGGATACATTAGTGACCAAACCTAAGTGTCAGGCCTCCTGGACCCTGCCTGCTGGCAGAAGACAGAGATAAGAGACAGATAAAACCCACCTTATGATATATGTCAGGGAGTGATGAATACTCTGAAGAAAAAAGAAAGAGGACGAGCTAAGGCACAGAGAGTGTGGGGTGGATTTTTAGGTAGGGAAGTGTCACTGGGGAGCATGCTTGGAGCAGAGTCACAAATGAAGGGAAGCCATGATCCAAGGAACTCTCTGTGGAAAGGCAGAATTGACCTGATACCGCAGCCATGCTGGCTTGGCTTTTCAGATGAAGCCTGAATTCCTTAACGCGGTTTCCATCAGCCATGCCGGACCATGCAGGGTCTGCCCCCCAAGCATGCTGTTCTTTCCCCATCTGCCATGGCTGCTCTGGCTCACGCATGAGGAGGTGTGGAGTGGGGATGAGCCCACCGAAGGCTCTGCGCCCACCAGGTGTGGAAGGGATTGGAAAGAGAGAACCTCATGATGGGGGTGGATGCCCACAGCCTCTCAGGGCAGCTCAGCTGGACAAAAAGCCCAGGGGGACATGGAAGGGATGCAAAGATGAAAAAGATCATGAGAGCGTCAACTCTGGGATCTACTGTGTCACACTGGGAACGTGCTGGCTTGTTGGTCACATCTTCACCGCGTTCCCTTTCTATCCCCAGCTCAGGGTTTCTCCAAAAGAGTTTGGTGGTCAAGTTATGTTGAGAAAACTAACTACATCCTGAGTGCCCCCTATGGAGATTCACTGTGAACTTTAGCACGATAAATGCTCTGAGAAGTCCTGTTGTAAAGAAACGTGCTGAACTTTACTCTGAACTAGCATTTCCCAAACATATTTGGTGGCAGAAGTCTTCCCCGCTAGGTTATCTATTAAATTTCCTCAGATCCACTGCTGTGCCACATTCAGGCTTACTGATGGGGCAACCCGGAGCAGGAGTCAGTGTGGTCAGCAAAAGCTGAAGCTTAGTGAGGGATGATTATTTGAACCCATATATTTTTATGCCTTTAAATTTTGACCTACAGCAGAATTGCCACTAAAAAAATCCTGATAACTACTGAGCAACGAATAATATTCTCATTTTAATGAAGACCTATAACAGGATGTATATAGAAATAAAACATAAATCATTGAATTCGGGCTATGTTCCCTTACATTTCTTTTTCTTTCATTCTGTTATTTTTGTTGGCAAAAGCCTACCAGTTGTCCCACTCAGTGACAGCGAGATTCCGCTACATCCCTGGTGGCAGCCCTCTGAAATCCACGTCCAAGGTCCGGGAGGGGATAAGGGTACCCTGAAGGAACAGCTTGGGTGGGGAAAAGGACATGTATTAGAGGAAATCGGTCCAGAATCCTCTCCAGCCAGCCGTCTCAAGGGCAGGGTCTGTGTTAAGTCATCTCTGCACACTCTATGTCACTCGGGTTCTGGTGCATAGTAGGGGTGTAACAGAGCTTTGCTGAATGAATGATTTCCTCCTTGGCTTCCTACTGTGTGCCAGGCTCGGTGCTAGGGATGACCAATACTTAACCCCTTCCCTAAAGAGTTCACAGTTCAGATCTTTCATTTTTTCACCTTAGCGGTCCCCTCTAACCATGGATTCTTCAACTCTAAGATTCTATAATTCTATCATTCTAAAACTCTGTTTTTCTAAGATTCCATGATTCCATGACTCTCCTCATGAGCCCTGGACATCTGCCTTTATTTTGGATCCTCGATTGGACTAGTTATCTAAATAAGAATCTTCTCAGTTCATTTATTTGTGAATGCGTATCAAGCGTCGATGAAGAGGTCACCTCTAAGAAATTTGTAGATTCAGTTCAAGGTCAATTGAAGCAAGATCTTATCTCTCCCCATGAAATATTAGTCGTTCTCTTTGTACAAAACGAATTAGGCCCAAATAGTTCACATAAAGGAAAAAAAAAAAAAGCCCATTGCTGCATATATTTCCGCATTTGCTCATTTGGTGGTTTCTTCTCTTAATTATGAACAGGAGGCAAAGATCCAGGGTCACACAGAGGGTATGCTGCATACGGACTTGGCCGCAGGCAAAGTTCACAGAGGGTAGCACCTGAGAGGTGAAAGGAAGCAGGGAGACCACTGAGTCAGTGGCCCCTTCACCCAAGGGCCCAGTGGGAGGTTGAGGGCAGAGAAAAGTCCCAAGCCGTTTCCTGCCTCCCGGCCTAATCCTCTTCCCTCTGCATCCTGTCTGTGCAGGCACGTGGATGATGTCCAGATATGGGATAAGGACGTGGAAGGCACACGTTCTCTCCCTCCCTGGGCATTGCCTAACGCTGAGAGGATAGCTTGGTTGCCTCAGCTTGGGGGTGACAGTGTGACATGTTAGGGAGACCCTGGGCTGGAACTCTTCTGGGTTTAATACAAAATCTCCACCCTGTGTGGGCTTGGGCCGGTCACTTGCCTTCTCTGAGTCTTTTGGTTTCTTCAACTCTAAATTAAGGATGTTGAAATCAATGATCTCAAAATTAAACTGTCATGAGTCCCCATGGTGGTTATTTTAAAATACTATGTATGTAATATATCTAGAAACCGGAATGCATTATAGATAAGGCTAAAGTCCGTTTTGACTCCTTCCCAGATCCAATCTTAGTTCCTGTTTCACTTCCCAGAAGAAACCGCCATCAGCTTGGTTTGTATCCATGCATTTATACACTCACTATATGGACACTGTAGAATGCCGTTTTCTCTGTATGCGTGCTTGTATGTCTTTTGTTGTTTGTTTTTGATTGTTTCTTTGTTTGCTTTTACCATGCTGTACTTAGATTTCACTCAAAAGTATGTCTTGGAGATGTTCTCATGTCATTACTACTTTTGATTATTTGCAATACATTAATTATTCTCGTTGTCTTAAATTATTGCTATGCAGTCAACTGTATGAGTTTATCTCAGCTTATTTGGCCATTCTCCTGTTGATGGCTGTTGATGTTTATTTTCCATTTCCCTAGATAATACTGCAGTGAACTGTCATGTTCTTATCTCCTATGGCGAATGAGCAAGTGAGAAGCGGTGATGCTGGGTTTTTGCTCGGTCGCTATCCTGAGCAGTTTGAGTGGCCCAGGAATGATCTATTTCTGGCTGCTCTGTTTCTCTGTCCTCCTCCTTCTGCCTCTCTGTCCATTATTCCACCTCCAGTATCTCTCTGCCTCTTGAAATATATGTTAGTCAGGACACTCGCTAGCAAATGTCAGAAGCCCGGCGCTTCCTGGCTTCTGCAGAAACGGAATTTACGGCAGCTGTGGCTGGGTCCTAGGACTGAAGGATGGGTTACCAAACTAGAGGGCTACCAGGACCCTGTTGGTCTCTTTATTTTCCACTTACCTTATCAACCCAGCCTTAAAGATAGCGGACCGTAGTCCTAACATCCCATTCTTCTAGCTCTTGGACTCCAGAAGCAAGGCTACTTCCCCAGCTCAGACTCAGAAATCCCAGGGAATAACCCTGATTGGCTCTGCCTGAGTCACACGTGCTCCCTTGAATGAATCCTTGGTCCAAAAGAAGGAGATACTATGATTGACCAGGCCTAGGTCACATGCTCACCCCCATAGTGCCTGTTATCAAAGGGCGGGCAAACTCGCTAGACTGCCCAAAGCATTAGCCACTCCTTCATTTCCAGAATGTCTGCTCAGAGCCCTGATAATCCTAGAAGGCTTGAAAAAGCATAACTCTTCATTTCTACTGCCCAAACTTTACTATAAAAGGCCTAAGAAAGAAGGAGGGGCCATACTAACATTTTCTGGATAACTATGCTGGCCTGACACTGGGGTACACATTTTATTTTAATTCTCTCAGCATATGAGGCAGACATTACTATGCCCATTTTATAGGTGAGGAAACTGAGGCTCAGAGAGGTTTACTGGCTAGTTAGTAAGTGGTAGAACAGGGATTTGAGCCAATGTCTGTTAGAACGTGGACCCAGAGCTCAACTCAGGCCTCTTTTGTCCTGGGCAGATGCACCAGCATTGCAGTCATGTGAAAATGTTGCTCTCTTCCCATCATGAACAGACCGAGGTGAACTTGGTAACCATGGTTCTTGTCTCCAAATGTGGCCGTCTGCAGCTCCTCCCGTTCCTCTATGCAGTGCTGCTCCCACATCAAGAGGTGGCATCTCTTTCCTTCTTCCTGGGATTGGACTTGGCCCAGTAAGGCTTTGACCAGTAGAGTGTGGAAAGAGTGATAGTATGTGAGCTCTGGGCACAGCCCTAAAGAAGCCCAGCAGTGTCTGCCTTTGTGCTCTGGGGAGCCAGCAGCATGCTGAAAAGTAGCTTAAGCTGGAAGACTGAATGAGGTGGGGAGAGAGAGAGAGAGAGAGAGAGAGAGAGAGAGAGAGAAAGAGAGAGAAGGAGTGAGAGAAGGAACATTCAGGTTCAGGCTCCACAGTGATGTCTAGACGGCTGTCCGCTGAAGCCAGAGGACTGAGTGATCCCTGCCTGTTCCACGTGGAGCAGAAAAATTGCCCAGCTGAGCCCTGCCTGAATTCCTGACCCACAGAATTATGAGAAACAACAAATTGAGGTTGTTTTGAGTGCTACATTTTATGGTGGTTTGTTATACAGCAATAGATCATAGAAACACAAATGCTGATAATTTTGCAGGTTTTTTTCCTTTCAAGTTTTTTTTAACTTTAATCAGGAATAATTGGAAATAATCGACAAATACAATTGTACACATTTAAACGGTACTCTGTGACGATTTGACATACACTGACATTGTGGAATGATTACCGAGACCAAGATAATTCCCACCTCCATCATCTCACAGAGTTAACTTTTATTTTTTTGTGCTGAGGATGCTGACAATCTCTCAGCAACTTTTGAGTATTCAATATTATTAACTAGAGTCAACATGCTGTACATTAGAGCCTCAGAACTTATTCTTCTTAGAGCTGACACTTTGTACCCTTTGACCTACATCACTCTATTTCCTCCTCCTTCTAAATTCTTATTGTATTTTGTGCTTGGTGAGCTGGGCCTGCTGGAGCGTGACTCCCTTGCACTCTTGGAAAATGTACTTTCTCTTTCCTTTTGGCCAAGAGGCACATGAAAAGATGCTCAACGTCACTAAGGCATACACATGTATGTTATACAGTTGAAATCATGGGTGCAATGTTGTATCCCTTTGTATCTTTTTCTTCACATTATACCATAAGTATTTTTCTTGTTTCCTTAAAAATTCTTTACAGATGTCAATTTGAACAGTTGTCTCATATTGGATTACAATGTTTTGCTTAACTAACCCTCCAACATACAGGATGCTTTCAATGTCTTGCTATTACGAACTCTGTAACAGACATCCTCACATGTAAAAGCAATGCTGGGTCCACGGATCCCTAGACAGGGAAGTACCCGGTCAGATGCAAGACAGCACTTTCTAAGAGCTATTGGGAAATTGACCTAATTGATGATTCCAGTTTTGGTAAGAAAGAAGCTAATATAAATTAACATTCCCAGGAGGATTGCCCCTCTGGCATCTGCCCTTCTTATGCTAAAGTTTATTTTGAATTCCTGAATTCTTTCTTACCAGCATGTTGTCAAAGCTTCATGCTTTCTCTGGCTTCTATTGATCCCTTTATATGCCCTTAAATGGGAGCGTATTTCTACTGGCCAGTGGTAAAATACCACACGAGTCCTAACCAGGATCTTCCATTAACTCACTGTGGATCAGCAGATGTCACCTCTTGCTCTCGCCCTCAGATTCCTCACCAGGACAATGATGGCCTCTGACCGGGCCACTTCCTGCTCACCCCCAGGTGTGAGCACCTGCCTCATGCCAGACACAGAGTTAAGGGCTTTATGTGCATCGTGTCTTTTAAACCACACTATTATTGACCCATTTTATAGATGAGGAAACTGAGGCCAAGAGAGTGTAAATTGCACCCACAGCTCCTTAGAGGCCCATCCACGGTCCAGCTGTAAGGTTTGGCCATCATCTCCAGGGTGACATAAAAGTCCATGGGATACAGAGTCAACTCATTCCTGCTCATTTTTACCATTGCTTGTCATTGTCCAATGTTCAATGTTTTTCTCATACTTCTTTTATAAGCCTCAAAATAATTCTGCGAAATATCCCAGTATTACTATTCCCAGATGAGGAAGCTAATACTCAGAGGGGTAAGGTGACTTGGCCAAGGCCACTCAGCTGGGAAGGAATGGAGAAAGAATTTAACTTGAGTTCTGCTGCTTTCAAACACAAGGCTTCCTCATAAAAAAGAATGAAATAATGCCATTTGCAGCAACGTGGATGGACCTAGAGATTGTCATACCAAGTGGAGTAAGTCAGACAGAGAAAGAGAAATGTCACATGATATCGCTTATATGCGGAATCTAAAAAGAAATGATACAAATGAACATATTTACAAAACAGAAACAGACTCACAGACTTAGAGAATGAACTTATGGTTACCAGGCAGGAGTGGGAAGGGTGGAGGGAAGGGATAGTTAGGGAGTTTGGGATTGACATGTACACACTACTATATTTAAAAAGGACAACCAACAAGAACCTACTGTATAGCACAGGGAACTCTGCTCAGTGCTATGTGGCAGCCTGGATGGGAGGGGAGTCTGGGGGAGAACGGACACACGTATATGAATGGCTGAGTCGCTTTACTGCGCCCCTGAAACTATCACAACATTGCTAATCGGCTATACTCCAATAGAAAATAAAAAGTTAAAAAAAAAAGAATCTAAAAAAGAGTGGATATATGTATATGTATAGCTGATTAGATTTGCTGTACACCTGAAACTAACACAACATTGTAAATCAACTATACTCCAATAAAAAAGAAAAAACAAAACAAAACAAAACCAAAAAACACAAGGCTTCCTCCCCTTGCTCAGGCCCCATCAGGAGCGATGGACAGGACAGGTTAATAATCTCTTGTCGCCAAGGTGCGGCAGGTCAAGAGCTAGCCCATTCATTGCTCTGATCTCTGGTATGTCCGAACTGCCTCTGCATTTCAGTACCTGCTTCTCTCTGTTCCCATCTTCCCATCTGGCTGCCAACTAATTGCCTTTCCACCATGTTTGAAGCTTTTCCTCCTGTTGTTAAAAACCTACCTCTTTCTCTGTCTCTATCTCTCTGTCCCTCCATCTCTCTGTCTCTCTCTCAGCCATTTCCTTTTCCCTCCTCTTGCAAAATACAAAACCAGAAATGAACTGAACACAGAAGTCTGTAAACACGCTGGCTTGGCTCCTTCTGAGGCTCTGGGTTTCTGGACACAATCTTGAATCCTAATTAAGCCGTTAGAGAAAAGCTTGTTGCTGGCAACAGGGTCGGGGAGAAATAGTTTCCATCATGCAGTATCTGGAATTGGAATTGGCTAGAAGGCCCCCGCTCGCTGCTTTTGATACCTAATAGGCAGAATCTCAAACATTATTAATCTAAGTGAACCGTGCAAGACACAGGGGGAGAGTAGTGAGTAATTATTTGGTTTTAAGAAAGAAAACCAGGCAAAGAACACTCTGTATTCGTAACATCCTGGAGACCCCGCAACAGGCCGTTAGGTTAGAAATATGTCTGTGGTATGTGGCGCGAGACTTAATGAAACTGTAAGATAAATTGGGAAGCTCAGGCCAAGGTGAAAACACAGAATTCCTGACACACTCTGCTTGGGGCCCCTGTGCCTGCGGGGACTGGGGAAATGAGCACAATGCGTCCTTGGTGGCAGAAAGGGAGAGGGTTTGATGCAGTTACCAGTCAGTGCGGGGGCTGCCCACGTGCACATGCGGGGCCCATTTCGGGCCAGCACAGCCCTGGGCCCCAGGAAGAGCAGCCATTTTGCTGAAAAAGAGAAGATTGTGGTGACCGTGCAGGGCCCGGCTTGCCCCGTGAGGCTGCTTTTTGGCTCCCTGGCGTGGCTGACTCTTCATCTCTCAGCACCTCCCACTGGCCCAGTCTCAGCAGCTCCTCGGTGTTTTCCGAACCTCCACTCTCTTCTAAAGTGTGGCAGGCAAGGTTGGCTCACCCAACCACTGGCCCTGTCCCCTTCTGCCTTGCGATTCAATCAGCTCTGGTTTTGTTTGGGCGGCAGTGAATCCAGCCTTGGAGGTGTATCATAATTGATCTAAGCCTTTCATGGCAACCATGCCCCCCCTGTGACATGGTTGGTCTAGGTATGGGCTGTGGCCTACTCCTGGTCGATAAGACATAAAAGGAAGTCGGATGGGGGAGGGGTGCTTCTGAGATAGATTTTCTTTCCTGACAACACATAAGAATGGCACAAGGAGAGAACTCTTTTGCCCTCTTTCCTCCTTTCCTACATCATAGGATATAGGGGCAGGATGTGATGTCTGGAGCTGTGGCAGTCATCCTGTGATTGTGAGGTGATACATTTAACATATTTTCTTTTTATGTAGCATAAGTGCTTTTCAAATATTAATTTGCTCTTTAATAATAACCCATTTAATTAATATCCAATATACTAAGGATGGCAGAACAAAGGATAGAAAGAATCTGCATTTTGATGTCATTGTTGAGTCAGAAACCCAACCCTGGGACATATTTCTCCAGATTCCTTGTCAAGGAAGTATTAAAATCTGGGTGTCAGGTGTCCTGCTTCTTGTAGCCAAAAGCCTCTGTAGCAGGGACTGCCAGATGCCTATTTAATATCCAATCCCACCTTCTTTAGTTACAGAGCTCTGATATGTAGCAGGGCAAATTACTACTCAGAACAAAGACTTTATCATCAGTCCTTTTTTGCAGCAGAGTGGCTACAAGACTAAGTTCTGGCTAATAAGATGTGAGTAAAAGTTGTGTGTGGGACTTTTGGGAAGGCTCTTTAAAAGGAACTGACTCTGCTGGGGGTGTGTCTCTTTTGTCCTACTCCCACTCATTTGCCCTGCTGCCTGGAGGGCAACTGTGAAGACTGGTGCTCCAACAGCAATCTTGGACCATGAGGTGATATTGAGGATAGGAGCCACATCCAGAGGTGAGTGGAACAGAAAGAAGGAGCCTGGGTCCCTGGGGACTCTGCAGACCTGCTCTACCAGTCCTGGACTTCCTGCTTCTGGGCTTATTTTCTGCCGGATAATAACTTCTTATACTTTTAAGCCACTGTTATTTTGAGTCGTCTGTAAATCAGAGATGAACTTAATCCTGACATTGCAACAAAAGCTAGCCCAAGAGCACTGTGCTTAAAACTCTCACAGGCTTCCCACTGCCGCCAGGAGAAAGTCCTGGCTTTCAAAGCCTGTGCAATTTGCTTTAACTTTCCTTTCTAGCCTCATCTGCAACCAAAAAAAATCCAACTCATATTTGGAGACTCAGGTCAAAGGTCATTTGGGCCTCTGAGAAGCTTCCCTGATCGCCTCTGGCTAGGGACCTCTGGCTCTGGGATCTCCAGCATCTTGCCCATACCTCTGCACTGGCAAGAATTAGATTTCTGTGGAACTTGCAAGTTGATGATCCTTGATCTTTCCGTCAGTGCTGTGAGGCCAGCAGTGCAAGCCCTGCTCTCTATTCTCTGCAGAGGAAGCCAAAGCCCAGAGAAGGGCCAGCTGGTCAAGATCACACAGCAATGGAGCCAAGCCAGCGCTTCCAGCTCTGAACTTAGCTCTTTTCTTCCTCCATCTTCTCATTGTATTAGACTGGAGAACGGAAGGGAGTGGCCAACCTCGAGTCATTCTATCTGGCAACTTCATTTGGCATCAGATTTGAGGAAGGGAGGAGAGGGTTGGAAGCTGTCAAGTTGAGTTTCTTGGACTCTCAGGAGACTTGTCTTCCTCGTGGAGAACCCAGAATTGGCTGCCCCGAAGGTCACCCCCAGGTTCAATTGCTGGGGCCTTCTCAGCATCGCTGGGTGGGTCTTAGGTGCCCTGATCCCCTGCCAGGTGCTGGCCTGGGGGCAGGGTCTGAGACAGGTGTGGAGAGGGTTGCTGTAGAGGTCAAGTGCAAAGGAGGGTAGGGGCTGGCTTCGGGTTGTCAACTTTAAGAAAACGAATGGCTTTGCATCAGTCTTTCACTCACTCAGAGGAGCCTGGTGCTGGAGGGAGCGGGGTGGCCCGTGTGTGAGCTCTGATGTCGGACTCTTGGCTTTAAATCTCGACTCCACCAAGTAATAGTCATGAAACAGTGTGTAAATTATGTACTCTCCTTGTGCTTTGTTTTCCCCATTAGTGAAATTAATAAAGTCATTCTACCAAAGTTAATTAAGCACCCAGTACATGCCAAACACTGTCCTAGACATGAGAGGATTTGTGGGGATAAAGCAGTAAACACAGCAGATAAAACTTTTTCCCCTATGGAGGTTTCATTTGAGTAAGAGGAGAGGGGAACGGAGAATAAATATGTAAACAAATACATATATAATATCTCAGGTAGAGATAATGTTATAGTCGAAATAAAGCAGATAGGGGGATGAATTTTTGTTGAATGGCATTGGTGGGCCAAGCACTGGTCACACCTGTTGTGCTTTCAGGCTCCCTGCCTTTGCTACCCCCCCAGGAGGGGAGCAATCCAGGTCAGGGACCAAGTGTGATTCATCTCTGAAGCTGGGTCGAGGATGGCCTAGGACAGATTTCCGGTGTTTTCTATAGAACTGCCACCAGGTAATGAGTACAAAAAGGGTTCTGTGGTCACAGTCTCGGAGGTGCCAAGCTGAGTAAATTAAAACAGGTTTCTGCTGCAGGACTTGTCAGAGCCTTTATAGGCTGAGGTTCACTGTGACTCTCTGAGGTGGCCTGAGGCAGAGGGTGGTTGCATACAGTGGGCAGCAGTTCCCAAACTTACTTGACTAGGGAACCACTTTGGGGTAGAGCAACAAGGTGCTAGTGTTCCAAGGAACCTGCTTTGGGAAATGCTGCTATAGAGGGCATCTTCCCAGGTCCTGGTCCAGGGCAAAGTTTAGCAGTGGTACCCGAGAACCGGAGAGGACAGGTCTCCTGAAGAGTTCCTGAGACCCCCATCCATGGTCTAGGACCCCGCCTTCCTTCTAGAGAGACCACTCCAGGGATGGGCTGCTCTCCCTGTTAGGGTACAGACTGTCCTTGGACTGGTCACAGGGAGGTGACACTAGCCGCAGACTAGTGGGAATCTCCCCAAGATGTGGCAGCAGCTGAGAGACCCCAGCTTCACGGGGTGGCTGGTAAGGAAGGGGCAAAGGGGTTTCTCAGGGCCTTTCTACTCCCCATGTGTCTGTGGGGCTCCAGGCCCCTTGGACCCGATACTTCCAAGAGAGCTCACAGCTTTCACACCTCTCCCCCCAGCAGGGTTGTGGATACTATTCCTTGGCCTTGGCATCCAGCCTGGAGCCTTTCCAGACCTTGCTGGCTCTGAGGCTAATCCTGAAGTTGGGCCCCAGTGAGCCTGGACCCGGGGTTCTGCTGAGTGATGGGTGTACCCCTGCCTGTCTCTGTGAGCTCGGGCTGGACATCCTGCTTCTGGAGCCAGATCAGAAATAGTACAGGCTTCTGGGAGCCTCTGGGGCTGCCTCTAGCCAAGCCCCGGGGTCCAGGGGGAGGGCTATGTGTAGAGGAGCTGGGCTTGGAGCGCTGGGATGCCGTGATGGGGCCCTTGGCTGGGCTGGGACAGGAACAGGGGCAGGGCTCAAGGCCAAATGTGGGGAGGGGCTCCCCTGGGCTGGAAGGAGCCTCCTGAGAGGCCCCAGGCTGGGGATCATCCAGCTTCAGGCCAGTGTCTTGAGTGTCACCTGGTACCCTGTGGAGCCCTTAGCCTCAGCTTTGGGGCCCTGGGGGAGAAACCCTGTTTGTGTGCTCAGGGTTCAGGGTCTTGGCTTGTCCCCTGGGCTCTGAGGGTCAAGGAGGGTCTGCTGAAGGAGGCTTTAAGGCTGGGGGGAGAGGCAGGGCCACCTGAGGGCAGGGGAATGGAGACCCAGGTTTGGTGCTCAGCACTGGTTCTTCCCTGAGCTCAGGAAGACTGTACCTGCCTCCCTTGCAGCTAGGTGCAGCAGGGAAGGCAGTGAAGGGAACCTGGTGGAAATTTTGCTGGTTTTGGCCTGGCCTCAGAAGCATCTTGCACGGTCCCCAGCCCTCTTGTCCCCTTCTACTGCAAACTTGGAAGCCACACGTTAAGTCCCCTTTTGAGAAAAGCCACTGGGAGAGCCGCCTAACCCACCCAGACTGTGATGTGAGCTAAAGATAAGCCATGGCTGCACGAGTGCGTCGGGCCACCGGGGTGTGGGGTTCATACCTTAGCATCGCACAGCTGTCCTGTCCTCAGTATTCCAGCGAGGCCCCCTCTCAGGGGCTTTCAAGCTGATGGCGAGTCAGCAAGGTAGCTGGGCTGAGGCTTGGGACTCAGTTGCTTCACTGATCTCGAAGAGAGGCCGGGTGGCCTGGAGGAATGTGCCTTTGGGGTCTGACAGGCTGGCACGTGCACCCTTGCTCTCATCCATTCCAGCTGTGTGTCATTCACTGGGCAAGTTACGTAGCCTCTCTGAGCCGGTTTCCTTCCCTGCAAAATGGGCACAGTGACCCCCGGTCACAGTGTGGTTGGAGAAGAGACAGCATGAAGTATCAGGCGCTGTGCTGACCCACAGGAGGTGCTCAGTAGAGGAGAGCAAGTTTCCTCCCCACCCTCAGAGGTGCTTCAGGAAAGCTTATCGTTCACTCATTTGTTCCTGCCATATTTAGGAAGCCTCTGTCCTATGTGCTGGATTCCGCTGCCGGCACAGGGGTACCATAGCAAACACGACAGACAGATTCTCAGCCGTCATAGAGCTGATGATCTGTTGGGAAGAGGCAGTTGATGGGGCCTGTGAGTTTCCCTGCATGCGGTGTGCACAGGTATGCACACGTGTGCAGAGCCATGATCCCTGGAGGCCCAGGGCGAGGACTTCCACTTCCTGGCTGCTGGAGCTCTTTCTGAGCCCTGAGGAGAGAGGCGTCAGGGTTAGAAGAGGCAGGGACCATGTTCAGGAGAGACTTTCTGGGACGGAGGGGAAAGGAATGCTCCGCGGGGCCTGGGGGACCAGAGCAGCCCCGAGGAGGGGAGAAGAGCATCCTTACATGCTCTGTCTGAGTCCGAGGGACACTTGGGGACTCCGATGGCTTCTGGAGGGCAGAAGCTGCCCAGGCCTCCGCTGCTTCCGTGCGATGTTTGGATGAATTTGGTGTCAGTGAAACTAATCAGATGAATTAAGATCTCCCCAGGGGCACCCACTTGTTCCAAGACGGAGAGCGATGGCTTGGCAAAGTGTGTTCTGGGTTCTGCCCAAACCCAGATGATTGCAAAACCTCTCTTCCTGCCCCTACTCCTTTTTTTTTTGGACCCCCAACACCAGCAGGTGTATGTAACCTCAGGAGACACACCAGCTCTGCGAAGAAGAAGCTGCTTCCTCCCTGCTGGCTGCAGAAGGAAACTTCTGTCTTCCACGAACCCAGTGTATTCTGGCTTCAGATCCTGACTGTTCCTGCAAATGAAGCTGGAAAATGAAGTCGGAGGGGGTCCAAGCACTTCTCTCGGTGCAGAAATTGTGAAGCATGGTAGGCAGGCCATGAGCCCTGCCAGGCCAGGCTTGTGTCATGTTCGCCATCGCATTCCCAGCCCCGAGCACAGTGTGTGGCACAGATCAGGAGCTCAAAGAATATTCTGATCGATGAATGAATGAATGAATCTTTTTTTCTTTCTCATAACAACCCACGAAGTGGGTATAAATATCCTAGTTTTCCAGTTGAAGAAACTGGGGCTCAGAGAAGTTAAGTAACTCTCCCAAATTTACACAGCAAGATGACAGAAGAGCTGGGATTCAAACCTTGGCCTGGCTCCAGAGGCTGTTTTTTGTTTTTGTTTTTTCACAATGCATGTGTCACAGGGGAGTCAGAGAAACAAGACGTGTTTTCTTTCTCTTTTTACTTTTCTTTTCTTTATTTGTTTTTGGCCATGTTGTGTTTTCGTTGCTGAACGCGGGCCTCCTCTAGTTGCAGTGAGTGGGGGCTGCCCTTCATGGCGGTGTGCGGGCTTCTCATTGCGGTGGCTTCTCTTGTTGCGGAGCACGGGCTCTAGGCGCGCAGGCTTCAGTAGTTGTGGCACGCGGGCTCAGTAGTTGTGGCTCAGGGGCTCTAGGCGCGCAGGCTTCAATAGTTGTAGTGCACAGGATTAGTTGCTCCGCGGCATGTGGGATCTTCCCAGACCGGGGCTCGAACCCTTGTTCCCTGCATTGGCAGGCAGATTCTTTTTTTTTTTTTTTTTCAAACAGCTTTTTTAATATGTAATGCACATATATAATTCTCCCACTTAAAGTGTACCATTTAATGATTTTTACCCTATTCACAGATATGTGCAACCATCAACACAGTTGACTTTAGAACATTTGTATCACCTCAGAAAGAAACCCTATACCCCTTAGCTATCACCCCTCTATTTCCTCATCACCCACCTCCCCCCAAGCCCTAAGTCAACCACTGATCTACTTTGTCTCTATTATAAATTTTCCTATTCTAGACCTTAATACAAATGGAATCATTTAATGTGTGGACTTTTGTGACTGGCTTCTTTTAACTCAGCATGATGTTTTTGGGTTCATCCAAGTTAGGGCTTGTATCATTATTTTATTCCTTCTAATGGCTCAATAATATTTCATCGTATGTATGTATCACAGTTTGTTTATCTGTTTGTTGATGGACATTTGGTTGTTTCCACCTTTTGGCTACTATGAATAATGCTTTTATAAAATAATGATTTTATATTTATAAAATATAAATGCTTTTCTATTCATGTACAGGTTTTTATATGGACAGTATGTTTTCATTTGTCTTGGGTATGTACCCAGGAATGGAATTCCTAGATCATGTGATAACTTTATATTTCATCATCTGAGGAGTTGTCAGACTGTTTGCCAAAGTGGCTGCACCATTTTACATTCCCAGTAGCAATGTATGAGGATTTCAGTTTCTCTACAAACTCACCAACACTTATTATCTGACTTTGTCATTGGATCTGTTCTAGTGGATGTGAATTTGTATCTCATTTTGCTTTTGATTTGCATTTGGCAGGCAGATTCTTAACCACTGCGCCACCCGGGAAGTCCCAAGAAGCATTTTGTGCTTCTGGGGTTTGAGATGCCTGCAGACACCTAAGACTTGGCCACAGAACACATGTTCACTTACTCCCCGGGTCTAGGGTAATAGCAGCTCACAGCTGTTGAGCAGCAGCTGCGCCGTGCACAGTACTTACCTTGTTTAATCTTCACACAGCCCTGAGGGGCTGGTCCTGCCAGTGTCCCTCGCCCCCTTATTAGATAAGGAACTGAGGCTCAAGAGGTCCAATGACTGGCCGCAGGAATGGCTGGCAAGCTGGGGTCCTTCCAAAGACCCCCTCTAGTCACCCCAGGACCAAGCAGAAAGTGCAGTGGGGTGATAATGGAAGGGTAGGTCAAGTTCACCTGGCTGAGGGAAGGATTCCTGAAGGAGGTGGCTTATCGGCAGGGCCTTGAAGATGGGCCAACTGCATCGTGGGGCTGAAGGAGGGAAGGGACACGAGATGACCAGGGACGGGAGTGGACTTTGGGGGCCTGTGGACTGACGAGCTGAGAGCAGAGCCCAAGATGGGAAGCCCAGCCTCACTCTCCTGAAGGGACAAGAAAGGAAAGCTGAGACTAGCCTTCGACTTGGATTAATTTCCTTTCTGCTAAAAAACAAACAAACAAAAAACAACAGAAAAAAAACAGACGAAGTGTGCCAAGGAGGGTGTTGGCCTGCTAATTCTGATGGTCTAAAGATTTTCTTGCTCAGAGGCAGCTCTCGAATGGAAGACCAGAGGCCATGCAGTGAGACCTGTTCCCCACTCCTTCCCAGCCCCCAGAAGCTATGTGGCCTTGGGCCACGTAACCCTCCGCTCTAAGCCATTGACCCCTTGCCTGCGAAATGGGACATCAGCACACCTACCTCCAAGGGGTACCGGGTCTGTTAAATGAGAGCGAATTGACCAGACCCTCCCTTTCTTCCCCAGACAGCACAACGACAACAAAAGGACATTATAGGTGCTAAGCCAGATTGCTTGGGACTTACTGGCTCTCCGAGCTTGGCAAACCCTCCCTCAGTCTCCTCATCTGTAAAATGGGGCCGACAGGAGACTGTCCATCACGGGTTACAGTGAGGATCAAATGAGCTGGTAGCGTAGAGAGGTTAGCACAGTGCCAGACACACAGAAGGCAAGCAGTTCACGTGTGCTGGCATTATTCCCATTTGTACTATGAAATGCTTCACAGCCTGAAATGCCAGACTCCTGGACAGCTTTCAGCTTTTACATCTGCTCTTTGCTCTGCACGTAACGTCCGCCACCCAAATCCACTTATCCTCAGGGCTCAGCCCTGATGTCCCTTACCCTGCTGGCTCCCCTGAGGACTCTGGGGGACAGAGATATGTATTCCCACAGCCCAGGTCCCCCCTCCATCAAAGCAGTTTTAGCCCAGGATGATCTGTCCTCTCTTGGAGCCCCGTCTTCCTCTAACGCCATGACGTCTGGATGGCAGGGAGGACATCTGAGCGTCCCCGGACCCTAGAGCCTGGCCCTAGAGTGTGCCCTCAATCAGCCAGTGAGACAAATAAACATGCAATGCGCTATCCCAGTGTCATTTCATCAGGTCCCCCAACAACCTGTCACCTTCCTTGTCCGTAAGATGCGGTGGGTAAAACAGTTCTGATTCACTGTTTTTGAAAAAAGTAATTGAAATGTAAAACACTTGCCTTGAAAATGATTGGATTCATTTGAAACATGATGGTACTTAACAGAAATGTGATTCTCAACAGGAAAAAAAAAAAAGAAAATGATTGGAAACGTATTGTTTTATTCATGCAAAAGACAGAATACAGAAAAGAATGTGAAAGGGTATAACCTGCTGGTTCTGTTCAGCCAATTCATTATTTGATGGCATAGGGTTTGGCCTGAAGGCTGTCGTGTTGACGGTGGAATATTCTGGGGTGCATTGCCTTCTGGGGAAAATGGGTCTTAAGAGCTGGACAATTCATTCCATAAAATGGTCCCCGTGGGGGAAGTTGGGGCTTGGAGAGGTTAAGGACTTGCCCCCCTCTGACGGATGATGGAGTCCGGACTGTCCGCCTGGGTCCACACCCTGAGCTGCTGGGTGGTGTCTGCTCCGAATAAGGCTGGATCCACTGTTTTGTGCAGACCTGCCGAGGGCAGCTGTCTACACCGGCAGCCCAGGCCGGGAGTGGGCTCTCCAGCAGGGAAGTCACCAAGATTTCTCCCTTTTTCATCTTCATCTGGCACCTCTCCCTAGGGAAGTAGGTCTCCTTCATCTTAGACCCATTGCTGCAGGACAAATGTTTCCAGAAAGGTTCAAATCCGTGCCATGGGACCTTTCCCAAAGGTTTCTGAAGTCACCCGAGCAAGGACTTTCCTGGAGGGTCTGATAAGGTGTGGGGAGCAGGGGCGGGGGGTGGGGGATGGTTTTTCCAGCTTCAGGAATATTTAAATGCAGTGGGGGGGGGGTCTTTCTGGGAGGGATGCTGAGATCCCCTGGGGGCCCTGGGAGCTCCTGGGGGATGCCCCTGCTCTGCCTGGTCCGTGGTGACCGGTGGCCCCAAGCCGTGCTGACTGCAAACAGGACAAGGGCACAGCTCTCCTCGGCCCACCGCTGCCCCCCCCCACTGGCTCCCCCTCAGCGGCACTTGGAGAAACCTGCAGCGCATAAGCCGCCACTTCCTACCCCGCTAAGCCTTCTGCCTGTCGTCACCACCCTTCTCCAGACACCTCTGGACATCCGTCTGGGAGGAAGCGTCTCCCTGTCACAGCCCCGTTTCCTCGCGCTCAAGTCGGGATCTGATGCTAAATCTCGAGCTGACGTGATGCTGTTTATAGCATTTCGCAGTCCCTCCCGGGGTTACCCAGAGCACACCAAACCCACCTCTCACCTTTCATTTCAGCTCTGAAATATGGCCCGGGAGCAGGGGGCTTGGGAGTGGGGTGGGGAGGAGTCGTGTTGCGGTCCTCTGAGGGCACGGCTGGCCAGGTCTGGGTGACAAAGGGAGAGGGGCTCACGGCTCAGTTTCCAACCACCAATCACCACAGCCAAGCTGATGGGGGCCAGGAGAGCTCAGAAGGGGCTGAAGAGCGCAGTCGTCAAGCCAGGAGGCCCCGCAAAGGCGCAGGCAGCCCAGACGGAAAGGTGGGCAGCCTTCTGCAGACCAAAGGACCGAGGACAGGGGAAGGGGAAGAGAGGCCCTCAGGAGGAAAGGGGCTTCAACGTCATTCATTCATTCATACACGTGGTGTTCATACATCCATGTGTTCATTCAAAAAAACATCTAGTGAGCACCTACTATGCAGGGCTTTGCCTATCACCAGCCTTGTCCCCAAGCATCCCTGTGTAACTAGAGTCACAGCCGCCATGCATTGATTGCTTCTTCTGTGCCACGCACTGGACTAAGTATGGGCTTTCTACACACTTACTATTTAATCCTCATATCAAGTATCAGACAGAGAGCATTTTTCTCTTTTATAAGAAAACAGAAGCACAGAGAGGTTTGTAACTTACCCAAGGTCACACAGCAGTGGCAGATCCTGGAATAATACCCAGATCTGTCTGAACCCCCTAAGCCTGTGCTCTCAGGACTGTGCCAAACTAGAGAGAGGTTCCAGCTTGCCCAAGATGCAGGCGGAGAGCAGAGGAAGCAGAAGCAGAGGTAGGAAGAGAAGATGGGCATTTCTGTCCCAAGTCTCCAAAGAGAAGGAACCCAGGCCAATTCTGAGGGCCAGGCAGTGGCACGGCTTAGGGTCTGTGGCTGTGTCTACTCTGGCCAGAGTCTGACCGCGTGCTGCTGAGCTGAAACTTTCAGCTGTTGTTTTTGGCTCCAAAGATCCAATTTGATGTGACTTCTTATTGGCAGTTTTGGCATACCATGTGAGGTTCTCTTTTTAAAGAAGAGATTAACAGTCACATTAAGTATCTTACATATCTTTACAGGTGAATTTCGTGATCCCTGGTGGAGCCCTTGCCGAGGTCCAGAGCCATCTTAGGGGTGCACCTGCATTTCCTCATTTAACCCTTTCTATAGCCATCTGAGGATGCCTTATTGTCGCCATTTTATAGAAATTCAGAGCAAAGAGGATTGTCCAGATCACTTGCCTAATAAATAGTATTATTATGGCTGCAATTCATTGGGCATCTATATTGTGGGGGGCACTGAACCAGGCATTTTCTGTCCATTGTCTCTCATTCTCACAGCTCCCTTAAGGCAGGAGCGATCACAGAAATTTTACAAAGGGGGAAACTGAGGTTCAGAGAGTACAGACAGAGTGAGGGTACGACTGGGATGTGGATCCCAAGGGCACAACTTCTTTTTCTTTATTGCACACTTTGTATAAGTCTTGTTTTTTAACTTTGGATTTTTTGTGAATAACTTGGGCACTTATATCCTGATCTCTGCCTTCTCCTTTATTGCCTCAATGGCTTGGGTGTTATGTACTGATTGAGCACCTACTATATGCCAGGGCCTGTGCTGGACACTGGGGAGAAAAAAAAGAGGAAGACCTCACACAGACCCCACTCTCAAGAAGTTCACAGAGGGCTTCCCTGGTGGCACAGTGGTTAAGAATCCACCTGCCAATGCAGGAGACACGCGTTTGAGCCCTGGTCCAGGAAGATCCCACATGCCGTGGAGTAACTAAGCCCGCGAGCCACAACTACTGAGCCTGTGTGCCACAACTACTGAAGCCCACATGCCTAGAGTCCATGCTCTGCAACAAGAGAAGCCACCGCAATGAGAAGCCCACGCACCGCAACAAGGAGTAGCCCCCGCTCTCCGCAACTAGAGAAAGCCCGCGCGCAGCAACAAAGACCCAACACAGCCCAAAATAAATAAAATAAAATAAATAAATTTATAAAAATAAAAAAGAAGTTACTCACCAGAATGTCACGTCCTGGAGCCAATCCCAAAGAATTCCCGGTGGCCAAAGCTGGAACAATTTGAGCAATGAAATTAAGAATATGCTATTGGAGGGAATTCCCTGGTGGTCCAGTTGTTGGGACTCCATGCTGTCACTTCTGAGTTCAATCCCTGGTCAGGTAACTAAGATCCCACAAGACGGTGGTGTGGCCAAAAAAAAAAAAAAAGAAAGAAAGAAAGAAAAAGAAAAAAAAGGATATGCTATTGGATTATAACCCAAAGTATAAAATAAATATTCATGAGTCCAAACTGATGTAAATAAATGATTTAATAAATAGGGGAAAAGAAGATAAATCTTTCTTACAGAAGAATTCACTGATGATAGGAAGGCAATAAATCCAATCCACACTCAGGGAGGGGGGATAAGCTCTTTCTTCCAGGAAATGGGGTTTAACCCCTCTCCCTTGAGTGTAGGCTCGACTTATTGCCTTGCTTTCAAAATACAGAATATGGGAAGGGGAAAGAAAAGCAACTTTACAGTGGAGAAGTCTGGCAAACAAGACCTTACCCAAGGGATGAAGATCAGCTTCATCAGTGATAAGCTGTGTTAATAGCCTGAACCAGTTACATGATGTGATGAAAAGGGCACTTTACTTCTATGGTCCCCAAAACTAATCGCCACAGTTAACCATGAAAAAATCATCAGACAAACCCAAACTGAGGGACATTCTACAAAATACCTAACCAGTACTGCTCAAAACTGTCAAGGTCGTAAAGAACAAGGGAAGTCTGAGAAACTATCACAGACCAGAGGAAGCTAAGGAGACATGACAACTAAATGTAATGTGGTTTCCTGGATGGGTTCCTGGAAAGGAAGAAGGACATTAGTGGGAAGACTAGGGAAAGCTGAATAAAGTCTAGAGTTTACTTAATAGTAACGTACCAATGTTAGTTTCTTAGTTCTGACAAATATTCCTTGGTAATGTGAGACATCGGGGAAAATGGGTGAGGGGTATACGGGCATTCTCTGTACTACCTTTGCAACTTTTCTATAAATTTAAACATATTCCAAAATAAGAAGTTTACTTTAAAAAAATTGACCTATTCTAGAAGCTGCTAGAAATGCTTCAGCCATCTTTTTTTTTTTTTTAATTTTTATTGGAGTATAGTGGCTTTACAATGCTGTGTTAGTTTCTGCTGTACAGAAAAGTGAATCAGCTATATGTGTACATATATCCCCTCTTTTTTGGATTTCCTTCCCATTTAGGTCACCACAGAGCATTGAGTAGAGTTCCCTGTGCTATACGGTAGGTTCTTGTTAGTTATTTATTTTATACATAGTAGTGTATATATGTCAATCCCAATCTCCCAATTCATCCCAATCCCTCCTCTCCCCCCTTGGTGCCCATACATTTGTTCTCTACGTCTGTGTCTCTTATTTCTGCTTTGCAGATAGGTTCATCAGTACCATTTTTCTAGATTCCACATATATGCGTTAATGTACGATATTTTTCTCTTTCTCACTTACTTCACTCTGTATCTACAATTAAAACCAGAGACTTGTTAATGACGTATGTTAGAAAAGATTTCCCATGGGTGAATGATTGCTGTTCAAAGGCACAGCCTGCCTGGGGTGTTGTACAGGCCCTCCTGCTCATGCATAAACAGTCTTTAAGAATCTAGAGGCCAGTGTCCTTTAGCCTTGGTCATGATGCCCTAGACTTAGGATTCTAAATCAGCCCTCTGTTTGGGTGCTTATAGGAGTATTGGTTACCTGACTCTGTTGAGAAGTTTTGCTCAGTCTTGCAGCTAGAGTATGGGCATGTCTGCTGTAGGTGCCCCTAAAAGAACTGAAGGCTGGACCTCCAAGGAATCACTGAACAGGTCTAGGACAGCTTTTGTCCCTGCCTGCTAGTAAATCTTTACACATGGGCAACATTTGAACAAAAATTTGTATTCACTTTCATATACTTCTTGTTAGTGAGGCTGTAGGGGGAGGCCCTTGATGTCTCAGGGGGACCCTGAATCGTCCTGTCTATGTATCAGCCTTCAGAACAGGTTTCTCCAAGTTCTGTGTATGAGTCGAGACTCTTTCATTTGAAAATGATCAAAATCCAACTCAAAAGGAGATGTATGGGCTTATGTTTCTGGAAAGTTCCAAGGGAGTGGTCTCTTCTGGTATGGATGGACCCAGAAGTTCAAATGATGTCTGTGAGATTCCCCTCCCCCCCCCCCCTCAACTCTGTTTTCATTCTCCAGCAGGCTCTCGTCATGTGGCAGAGAGATGGCTCATGGTAGCTCCAGGCCTGTGTTGTCTGATTGTCTCAAAGCTAGAGAAAATAGTTGTCTTGCCTTGAAGTTCTACCAGAGTCCCAGAGAAGACTCTGATTGGTCCAGACCTGAGCCCATCACAGTGGATCACTCTGGTTACATTTGTTCTACTGGGCCAGCCCCATGGGAACCACATTGATTTTTGTAGAAAGGGGGAGAGATGATTCTCCAAAAATGAAGGCTGAGGAGCCCAAACCACTGCTGCATCTCAGGCCAAGACTTCAGGTAGAACTTAATGTCATATGGAGGCCAGCCTGAGAAAAAGAAAAGGAATTGGAAAAGTGCATATCATTCAAATCTGTAGAGGACAGAGCCCCTCTACAGGAGGTGCGGAGTCAAATGTTTTGCTCCCAGCTCCCTCCGGAGTTGCTGAGTGACCTTGGGCCAATCACCTCCCTATCTGGCCTTCCAGAGAGCCATTCCATAAAATGATAGCGTTAACCAAGTGGTCTCTACAGACTCTTTTAGCTAAAAAAGCCAGTCTGGTGAGTCTGAGGTCTCAGGAAGTGGAGAAAGACTGGAGATGTTAAAAAAAGAAGAAAAATATTCATTAACAAACCCAAACTGAATCTAAATCTTGCGAGCATTTCCCTTGACACCTGGATATTTAACTGCTTCCAGTTTCCCTTTTAACACCAGACTGGAAATGAGAAGCAGAGACATAAGTGCTAAGAAATTCCAGGCTCCACCAGAAACGTGTCTCTTGGTTCAGTGTTAAGGAAAAGCATTTTAAATATTGAGGCTTCTATTTCAATCTCCTGCTGATCTGAAAACGGCTCTCTCCCCAGTGTTGGTTTTTATTCCCTGACCGTGGCGAGGGCCCAAACACACCACACCCGCCCCCTGCCCTTAGCTGCTGTTACAAAGCATTTCATCCCCGAGGGAACTCTTCCCATTTTGTGGGTGACTCCAGTGAAGAGAGTGAAACCAGCCTTTCTTATAGCAACACACTATTCATGCCCCTTCGTGATTTGCCTTTTCGTGAATTCAACCATTTAGTCCGAGTGTGTTAAGTGCCAACTGTATGCAGGGCAGAAAGGGGACACGGGAGACACACAGGTGGAAAAGGTGCCGACTCTGCCTTTGACGATCCCGGTCTGCGATGAGGCCTTGCCCTGTTGACCCTCCAAGGCTGAGGTGACACTGTGGTGAGGCTGAGGGCGTGTCCTCCTTCCCTGGGTCAGCAAACTGGGCTCAGATTCCGGCTCTGCCACCTACTCCTGTGTGACCTTGGCCACATCATTTGGTTTCTGAGAGACTCAGCTTTTTCACCTATACACTAGGGATAATAGAAATCCCCTTGGAGGACCGCTGTGATGATTACATTTAATTATATATGTTTTTTAAAACACATTTTAATTTATTTATTTTAATTTATTTATTTTTGGCTGTGTTGGGTCTTCGTTTCTGTGCGAGGGCTTTCTCTAGTTGCGGCAAGTGGGGGCCACTCTTCATCGTGGTGTGCGGGCCTCTCACTATCACGGCCTCTCTTATTGTGGAGCACAGGCTCCAGACGCGCAGGCTCAGTGATTGTGGCTCACGGGCCTAGTTGCTCCGCGGCATGTGGGATCTTCCCAGACCAGGGCTCGAACCCGTGTCCCCTGCATTGGCAGGCAGATTCTCAACTACTGCGCCACCAGGGAAGCCCTACATTTAAATATTAAATGCTCAAACATAAAAGCCCTTGGCTGGACATCTTAGGACAGAGCAGAACTTCCCAAATGTCAGTTCCCTGCCCCTCCCTCCATCCCCTTTCTGGACACAGAAGGGTCACCCCAACCCCAAAAGATTTGCTAATTTAGTCCCCAGCACGTACTGTCATGGAACGAAATGAGGGCAAGTTCAGGGTGCATACATATTCCGTCTCACAGAAACCGAATGTCTGAGTGGGGTGCCGGGGACCCAGAGAGGCCCAGGGACGGGTCCAGTGCTGAGAAGACCAGTGCCCCCCATGTCATGGGGAAAAAAGCCAGCATGAGTGGGCCCCCTTCAAAGGGACGTAATTACAGCACCTCCCTCCCGGGGCTGCTGGTACATGGAAGTGAGATAAGCCTCATGAAGTGCTCAGCCCTATGGACCCGGAGGGCTCCATAGACAGGTGTTAGGATCGAGGCCACCAGTCTGAAGTCCAGTTGCTTTTGGTCTTCCTGTGCGAGCTCCTCCACTGCCTTCACTTCTGCCCTTCAAATGCTCCCCCAAGCCTGGCAACGAGGAAGGAGTTGAAAATGTCATCACCGCCCTCTCCCTGGCAGGTCACAGTTCTCCCAGCAGACACCAGCACCCAAAACCGGGCCCGAGGTGAGGTCACGTTTGCATGAACTTACCTCTTCGGCCACCTGGGACTCTGCCTCTGTGCTGATGAGGAGCCCTGGTCTCTAGATTGCTCTACACTGATGGGCCAAGAATGGATTTCGGAGCGTGTCTTTCTTTTTTTAAATTTGAGAGGTTTTTGCCAGGAATTAATGACGTACACAAAACACAGTGTCTCGGAACCAGAGTGGAGGTTGGGGGGAGTGACAGGTCACCCACACCCTGGGCCTCCATCACGGCCAGAGCCAGCCAACGAGGGATGCAGGTCTGGTGACCACGTGGGCAGACACTCCCCCTGCGAGATCACACCAGAAGCGTGAACCAGGAGGGGCCGTGGTCTGACGGAGACACCTGTGTTTAATAACGACAGTCTCCCAGTGCTGCTGAAACTTTTCTAACTCTGATGGGTCTGAAGGGCAGCCATGCGGGGAAGCTCTAGAAGGCCCAGAGCTGTCTTATGAACTTTCCTGGACGATTGATTGCCTGTCCTGAAGCTGATGCTCAGACATGCCTCCACCCCTCCCCGTCCTTGCTTGTAGAGAGTGCGAGAAAGAGGGGTTTTCTGGCCCTTCTCTTCCCTCCCAGGGCCTCATAAACTCCCAAGGCCCAGGGAACTTGGATGAGCAGGTAGCCGTGCCCTGGGGTTGTCAGAGGTGCAAGAGGAATTGTGGAGGTCAGTGGCTCTGTGGGCTGCAACTCCTTCCTTGACGCCCCTGCAAGACCCTGAGAGCAGTGATTGATACAGAAGCCAGGGAACATTTACGCAGCCCTTCCCGTGTGCTATGTGCTTTCCATGGGTCACCTCATTTACTCCTACCCAGACTCTCAGGGGCAGTGCCTCCTCCATCCTCATCTTACGCCTGAGGAAACTGAGGCCCAGAGAGGTGAAGCGTGTCACTTAACTGTGAAGGAGCTAAAGCCCAAACCCCACAGCTCTGGAAGCTTAAGCTGGTTGGCGAGAGGGACCATTACAGCCAGTGGGCCATGGGCAGGCACATTTTGACAAGAAGGACGCAGAATCTGGAGCGGGCCCAGATGGGTGGCCAATGGAGCATGGGGGCCATCCAAGGTACGGCAGGGAGCCCTGGCCAGGAGGAAGCAGGGGAGATGGTGGTGGGATGGCAGGGGGACAGGGGCCATCCTGGGCAGAGGAGGACGTGGATGGACATCGGGGACAAACATCAGAGACATTACGTCTATTGATTTACACAGAGATGCTCCAAGTGTGGTCCACGGGCCCCTGGAGCCTGCCTGAGACCCTGTCGGGAGTCTGCTGGGTCAAAACTCTTTCCATAATGAAACCAAGATGCTATTTGTCGTTTGTATCATGTAGACGTTTGCACTGAGGGTGCAAAAGCGATGTGGGTAAGACTGCAGCTGCCTTAGCATGAATCAGGGTGGGGGCACCACATGGACCAGCTGTCACTGGTCAGTCACCCTGGCAGGAAAAAACAAGTGTCACTTGTGAATACCCTTGATGAAGCAGTAAGAACGATTAATTTCATTGAATCTATTTTCCCCATTTTTGTGTTGTTTTTAATTATTTCTATTTGATTTTTTGTATTCTTTTTTTTAATTTATTTTTTATTGAAGCATAGTTGATTTACAACGTTGGGTTAGTTTCAGGTGTACAGCAAAGTGATTCAATTATACATATTATGTCTTAGTGGTGTGATTGCTTGAGTGAATGAATCTCTATGATGCCAGGACCTTAAGGGAAAGCTTTGGACTTGGGCAAACCTTCCTGCTCATCCTCGTGCTGCTGTTTGCCAGCTATGTCATGCTGGGCCAGCCCTGATCTCAGTCTTCTCACCTGTTAAATGGGGGTATGAGTGGTTTCTAATACTAGCATGGGGCACACACTCACTGCATGTCAGTGCCCTTTCTTCTCTTCGGGGGACAAAGGGAAGGCAGACTGGATGATTGGAGAGAAGGCCTGGGGAAGGTCAGTTGCACCATGTGGCTCAGGGTACAATCCAGTCCCAACTCCACCCTGTGTTGAAATCACAGATCTTCTGGCATCTGTCTGCTTAAACACCACCCATGACAGAGACCTCATTCCTCATAAGAATGAGGAAAAGGAAAAGAATATTTTAACCTGTCATATCCAAAATACAATTCCTCCAATATATAATCCATGTTCAAACAAACAAACAAACAAACCTGTTAATGAGGCATTTCACGCTGTCTTGTCCACACTAGTCTTCCAGATCCCATGTGGGTTTGACCCCCACAGCACGTCTCAGGTGCACAAGTCGTACTTCAAATGTAGCCAATGGTCACAGCCAGCCAGTGGCTGTGGCACTGACCAGGCAGGTCCAGCTGATTTTAATTACCTCTCTGTATCAGCTCTGCCCCATCGTCCAGGTGCCTATCTGGGTACCAGGGGAATTGTTTGCTCCCTTTCCCCGTCCAACTCTGCAGGCTAGACACCATCAAGTTAGGGTTGGGGATGGGGTTGGGGTTAGGGTTAGTGTTATAAGGTCAATGTCAGCTCACCCAATGCTTCTCCTCTCAAGGCTCAAGTCCTCAGTTCCTTTAACTGTTGCTTCTTGGGTAGACCTCCACCCTCGTCTCTCTCATCTCTTGAAGATTTCTGTCTGTCAATAGCACCCCAGATGTGGGGTTTATATGTGCACACAGACTTTTTCTACCTTGTGTCTACAACTCTAGCTTCCCCTTCCGGAGAAGTAGCTAAGGCTGCTCATCTGATGACAGGCAAAGCCTCTTACTTCTTGTCGTCTTCCTCCTAAAGGAGTTTCTGGTGATGTATCAGTCTGAAAACCAGCCAGGAAACAGTGTTTTTCCTCTCTGGAAGTGCAAGAGGGTAGTGATAATCATCTTGCCTGTGTACTTTGGTGACCAACCTTCCTGGCTTGCTCGGGACCGTCCAGTTTGGCACCAAAAGTCCCACATCCTAACAAACCTCCCAGTCCCATGCGGGCCAGGCCAGTGGGTCACTCCACCTTGTACCCCTCTAGGGGCCTTTTCCCCCAGATGTGGGTCAGCACTTTTGATCCTGGGTCTCAGTGAAGGAAGAGGAGAGTGGGAGAGGGTCTGGCCGTTGTCTCAGAGGATTGGAGAGAACAAAGCTGATGTCCAGGGCTTTTATTTGGCAGTCAGCGGAAATGGAGGGCTACCGAGGGGGCAGAACTTGCTGGAGGTTGTCAGGGCATCAGCTAGATTCCTTCTAACACCCTGCCCGCTTTCCTTCCAGTAGACCACAGCCATCTGCTAAAATGAGGAAGGGGTCATAGCGAACAGACAAAGAGCTGAGTAGCCATAGGGTGGAAGGAAGGCCAGTGATAGTATAAACAATGGGTCTGGAACTAGGGAAGGTGGACACAGACTTGGGCCCTGGGGCTTCAGAGCCAAGGGAGCCCAGCCTGAGGGAGGCATCTGTATGTTGGGGGAGCCCTTTCCCCCTCATGCTGGCCCAGCTGGAACGTGTAGTGTCACTCAGCGGGGCTCATCACCTCTGCACCGAGGAAGGTGGTACTCAAGGGGGTCTGTCCTCCACCCCATGTTCATGTCAGCTCAGCAGGGACCTTTGTGTTCTGCGCTGGGGCTGCAGCAGAGTCCTGATACCAGCTGGAGGAAGTTCAGGCTCAACCCAGGAGCCCAGGCTGCGCTGTTGCCTCTGGGCTGTGGGCAGGAGCAGGCCGGTGGCTCCCAGGCCCGTGCTGAGGGTCCTGTCTTCTCCCCATTCCTAATCTCAAAGGGTGGGGGGAGGGAGGAGCCAAGGGGCCTACCTTCCACTCTGTTCCTGCATGTCTCCCTGGAACTGAGAGCCCCCGGGAATCTGCAAGTCCTGGAATGGCCTCACCTTGAGGACCACTGGCTGTACCCGGATGTTCATTGCTTCATTTATAACCAAAGAACAAACAAGAAAACCAAGACTCAAATTCGGGTTTATTCCCTTTTGTCCTAAGGCCTAAACTGTTACATTGATGATTTGGTTTCTTTTGAATTCTTTAAGCTTATTCTACAGTCTTATCTCTGGAGAATCCCATTTCAACTCTTGAAGCTGTGATTGTCTGCAGCCAGGCTTAGCAATGACGGCCACTTAGGAAGCGCCTGCCATGTGCCGGACACTGTTGGATACCCTTTGTCCAGGACTCCCCGAACTTTCCCAGCCAAGTAGCGATTTATCACCCAGATTCAAAAGACAAGGGAGGGAAAGGGTAGGGGAAGGACCTCACCACAGCCTATGCAGCTTTCTAGCGGCAAATCTGGGTTGTAAAGTCCTACTACTTGGTGGTACTTCCTTTAGTGTTATTTTCACCTTTTCATTTTACCTGGCTTTGTCCTCCTTTCCTTTTCTTGTAGTTCAGTCCATCTTCTTACTGACTCGAGGCCGCCCTTCTGCACACTTCATCCTCTCAGCTGATGAACCATCCAGAGGAAGGTTGAGCCAGTGGGGTCGTCTGTGAGGACAGGCTCGCCCCGGCAAGGGAGGTGGAGGTGGAAGTCCCCGCAGCTTCCTTCCCCTCCGTGCTGCCTCTGGGGTTTCTCCACGTGTCTCTGCCTCCAGGCTCAGGGGCCTCGGCTCATGCCTTCTCACAGTCCCAGGCAAGACCAGGCAGCCTCTGCACAGTCAGTGCTTCAGCATGAAATCCCCTTCCCCAGGCTCTGCGACCCACCTCTCTAGAGCGGTTCCTCTGTGAAGCTTCCCTGACCTTCCTGACCTGCGCCCCACCTCCCGCCTCCTCCCCTTCTTCGCATTCTAGAAAGGGCACCAAAGGCATTCTCTGGCAATTGTTTGTCCCACGTCTATTTCCCCACTGGACTGGGAACTCCCTGGGGGTCAGGCGGTCACCTCTTTGGGTCTCCAACGTGGCCTCCGAGGGCTGGTGTTCAGCAGAGTCTTTATGTCCCATGAACAAATGTCTGAAGAATGCCACCCAATGCAAATCGGGCCAAGATACGTTTTGAGTCCAGGAGGAGCATATTGGCTTGCTTGGGGGAGAGAGCTGTGGGTCCACGCCAGCTATCACTATTATCCAGTCACAGGACTTCAGAGCGAGTCACCTGCACTCTCCAGGTAGGTGCAGGCCAGCTCGTCTCTCCATTTCCTCCAAGACCTGAAATCCTGTGCATTTCCTGGACTTGCATGTGGGTGTGCAGGAACAGCCAGGAGAATTAAACCAGGTAGATGCAGAGTTTATCAGCCTCTATGGAAGCTAGCTGAAGGGTCCCCATCTCACTCTGAAGCCCTTCTGTCTCTCTCTTCCCCCCTTCAAGAGTCCCGTCCAGTTCTTCTGTTGGAGGTAGAGCCTCAGGCTGAAATCCTAAGATCACTTTTTTCCAGATAAGGGACATCCCCTTTCCTATGCAACAATTACAGAGAGAGGCGTTGCTAAAGCAAACTCATTTTAACCAAAGCCAGACTGTAGAGCCTTAACCGAGTCAGGAATGGCGTATTATTTTCCAACTTGGACTGCTTAATGGTACTTTGTGAGCTGTGAATATGGAAAGCATTCTCATGAATCTGCATACAATCAGGTGGGTTGCAGACCAGAAGATGAAAATGATGTAGAAAGTTGCCTGCGGTCTCCAGGTGGAGGAACACCTGTGCATGTCCTCACCCCTCCACCCTGGGCTCTGTGATGGGGGCTACCTGCAGATGAATCGTTCAGAGGGAACCAAAGTTTACAACGCCTGTTGTACTGTTTGGAGAGAAAACAGTAACTCCCAGAGAGCTCTTGTATTCTTGGGAAAAGCAGAAAAAGAAACAAGGCCACCCCGTGGTTAATGCTAACAGAAAGTGGGCCTGGGGTGACCCTCCAACTTCTGTCAACTCTTCAGATTGGAAGTTGGAAACTGGCAGCCCGTAGGCTTCCCCCCAGCTGCAGCTGGGTTTTGTTTGAGCTGCATAGTATTTTGAAAATGGGAAAATTTTACCAAAAAAAAGGGGGGATTTTAGGCTCTTCTTGAACAGTGGGAAGATGTGGGCACACTGAGCCCTGTTTCCACATGGTCATGACCCATCAGAGCTGCCCCCTCTGGATGGGAACTGCAGTCGGCCCACCGTCCAGCTGGGTTCCCTGTCCAGCCCTGCAGCATGCTGAGCTCTTCCGGCATTGGAAGCATTTCCATTTCCCCCAGTCAGAAGTGACAGTGCCAAGATCTGAATGCAGGTCTTTGACCTTGAAGCCCTTTTGATTCCCCACCCCACTCCTAGGCAGAGAGAGCACTGGGTAGGGTCTGGAGGTAACAATCCTGGAATCTTGGGCTAATACTTTAACCCTCAACCTCACTGTTAATGAAATGGAGAGGTGGCTGCAGAAAGAATTCTGAGACCCCTTTCCTGCGTGCTTCCCTATTGATAAAGTGCCTTGAGCCCTGAGCTTGGCGTGTAGAGCATGGCTGAGTCTCAGCAACCAGGTGGGTGAGCTTCAGTCTAGAGAAGGATCCTAGCCAAGTCTGCCCAGCTTTCAGCTAACCCTAAATCTTGTGCGCAAGTAGGGCTGCTGTATCAGTTTTGGATTCAAAATCTACAATGTCAGATGGCCGCTCTCAGCGAGTTGAAGGAGGCTGGGTCCTCTCCTGAAAAGCCTTATAAGAAGCCTCAGCTTCCTTTTCTGTTAAACGGGGGTAGAAAAATTCTGTCCTCCCTGGTCGGTTATGTGAATTAAATAATAGCCACACTGGATGGAATTCCAGAGGAGCATGTGTCAGGTGGGATAACAGAACCCACACCAGGTAGCTCAACAGAGGGAACTGAATGTGGAGAATTAGTTACAAAGGCGTTAGATCTGAAAAGCCAACTGGGGGCCACCCAGAGTTTAGCAGGGGTAGGAAGCTGTCACCACTGCCAGGGAAGGTGGGGAAAAGGGATGAGGTGGTGTCACCAGAGCCTAAGAGCCAGGGCTGCCGGGTGGGGCTGGGGTCACAGAGGGGGACACAGTCTCTGCTGGAAATGCTGCCTGAGTGAGGGGTGAGGGAGATACCCAGGCTCCTTCCTTCCTCCCACTTTCTACCCACCCACTGGAAGCCAGTTAGCAAGGGAGCCTATTTGCAGGGGCCAGTCCCACAAGACTCAGGGCCAGGAGGAGAGGGTAAAGACTGGATCTGAGAGCAAGCAGCCCCAGCCCCAGCCCAGGGCAGAAATGAACTGTCCACGCCCAGAGCCCTTTAGAGAGCCTGCACAGAGTAGGCGCCCACTAAACATTCATGGTTAAAAAAAAAAAATGGAACGAAAGTTGAGATGATAGATGGTGTATGGTAGATAGCCTTCAAAGTCAGCCTCGACCAGACCCTTCCCTTCCCATATGCGTGTGCTTCTCCTCACACTCAGAAGTGGAGTCTCATTCTTCATTCCTTGACTCTAGACTGATCTGAATGACTCATTTGGTCAATAGATTATGATGTTCTGCAACTTCCAGGGATGGTGTCATAAGGTGTAGCTTCTGCCTGGGTTTCCTGAAATGGTTGCTCTTGAGATGTTTCCTTTTGGCATCTAGCCATCTTGTGCTATTCAAGCCCACGTCACACGGAGAGGCCACGTGTCAGAGCTCAGGCAATGCCCGGACATCGCCTGCCAACCATGCGAGTGACCTACGGTGGAAGTCCAGTGCCGTCAAGTGGAGATCTGACTGCATGAGGACCACACAGTAGTGCCCAGTCAACACACAGAGCTGTGAGGATACATTGCCATTTCAAGACATTAAGTTTGACTTGGAATGCAGCAATCGCTAACTGGAGTCCATGAGAATGTGTTTTATAAGCTGTGAAGTGTTCCCAAGCATTTGTTATAATTGGCCATTCATTCATTCATGCATTCAACAAATGTTTATGGAACACCAACTATGTGCCACGCTCAGGGCTGGGTGCTGAGGATACCACGGTACACAGGGCAGGTGATTTCTTCTCTCCTGAACCTGAAATTCCAGTGTGAGGAGTCAACAGAATGAGTAAACAAATGACTAAGGAAGTTTGACAGTGGTGAGTGCTGAGAAGATGGCTGTGTTTCTGTGGTAGTTGTGGTCATTGTTATTTCCAGCTGCTTGCCCTGGGCTGATGGGAATCGAAGCCATGGAGGGGCCCTTCACGTCCCCAGCTCGCCCATCACATCCTGACACCAGCTACTTCCGTGGTGATAGGGCGACTCCACCTGCGCTGAGTCCCCTCAACTTAAAAAACATTTGCAAACGCTGCCAGGGGCAGGGAAGACGGGGACTAACAGGAAGCGGCAGCCACACCCTCAAGGAACTCTGTGTAGGGGGGAGACAGAGATGTGAATTGATCATTACATAAAACGGGAGCAATGTTTAAGCCTATAAGCTTGCTGAACTTTGTAGGTCCTGGCATGCTCTGTGACTCTGAGACACTTGCTTGATATCTCTGAGCTTTAATCTCCTTCTCCACAAGGCAGGAGTGTTCGTCTCTCTTCTACCTGCCCCACAAGGCCATTCTGAGAATTAAAGAGAAAATGGAAGAGGCTTTTCCTCGTAAATGACAAAGCATGATGCAGATGTAAGAGATGATGAAGCCCAGCAGCTGTGAGAGGGAGCCTCTGTTTTCTTGTTTTATTTATGTTTTGTTAAATCATTAAGGACTGGGGTTGCTGCACAACTGCCGGAGGCATCATTTACCACGTGCTCCACGTGAAGAGCAGCCCCCGGAGTTGTTTGTCATGATGACCCTGCTGGCCCCATGCATCTCAGACCCTGGCTCAGGAACAGCGGACTCTGAATTGTGTCCGGTGACTAGCTGTTGCCTCTGCTCCCTCCATGGTGGCTTCCCCAAAGCTCTCAGGACCTTGACCTTGGGGAGGCTGTGGAGGCACCTGAGAAACCAGGGCTCAGCTCTGGTCACTTGATTTATGTAGGACTTGGAGCAGCGCCTGAAGGAGGGAGGGGGAGGAGACACCGAGGGTTGGGCAGGCTTTGCTTGTAGGAGAGCAGTGGGGAAAATATGTGAGGCTGGGAACATTTTGATCTACTCATTTATATTTTATTTACCTGTATCTCCCTACTTCCCTCCACCTCTTCAAGTAGGTAGCAGATTCTATGGCTAGGGAGAAACCCTGAGTGGCCTGCATGATTTCTTGGTTTTTGCTTTGCAAAAAGCAAACCTCATAGTGCTTGAGGGAAGAAGCAGGGCAGCCCTGAGAAGCAGGAGGGAGAGAGGGCCTTTCTCGAGTTGGAAGGAGCTTCCCTGGGTTGTGGGTTCTGGAGGATCAGAAACAGACCCTGCTACCTGGCAGCGCCCAGGAAGGCCCTCAGACCCCCTAGAGGAAATGCTGCCCAGGTCTTCTATGGACCTGGGAATCCCAGGAACTGGGTACTGGGATCATGTGTGGATGGAAGGAGACAGAAGGTGACAGACACCAAGGGGCCATGGAAATGGACCTGTCACTGTCACCGGCAGGAACCCAGGGCTCCCCTCCCCCCACACCTTGACACCATTGGACACTCAGACTCTTTATATGTTCCCAGAATCAGAGAGGGGACAGGATGGGGGAAAACTGCAAGGGTGAATGAGGTGACTAAACTTAACGAGAAATGGCAAGATCTTTGTTTTAAAAAAAAAAAACTTTCAGGTCCTACTGGGTGACTCGAGACTTTATCACTTTATCATATGCCTTTATCACTTCCATCCTATGTCTTAGATAGGAAGACCTGGTATCCTAAAGTTGTAATATTTTTTCCAAATTAATCTATGAATTTAATGAATTCACAATAAAAAATGCCAAAAGGGTTTTTCACCTCCTGAAACTAAATAAGCTGAATCAAAAGTTCACATGGAAAAATAAACAAGCAAAAACACTTAGGAAAATTCTGTGAGGAAACTGGCCTTATCTGATATTAAAACATATTATAAAGCTACAGTAATTAAACAGTATGGTGCAGATATATGAATAAACAGAGGCATCAGGGGAACAAAAATAGGGAGTCTACAATAGAAAAAATTCGTGATGAAATTTAGTGAACAATAAAAGTGGATGCTCCAATCAGTGGGGAGAAATGAATTATTCAGTAAATGATATAGGATTAACTGATTAAAGAAGTAATTTGGGATCTATAATTCACACATTAAACCAGGATTAATTCCAACTGGATCAAGTATTTAAATATTAAAAAAAAAAACCCCATAAAAATATAGGAGAAAGCAAGGGAGAAATTTTAAGTAAGTGGGAAAGGCCTTTTAAGTATGACAGTTAACCCAGAAACCATAAAAGACTGATAAATTTAGATACGTAAGTATCAAAAATTTCTTATGGACAAAGCATCAGAAACAAAAGACAAACAACCTGGCAAAAATTCTTGTAACTCATGCTATGTATGAAAGGCTAATTTCCCTAATATATAAAGATCCCCTACAAATGAATAAGAAACAGACCAACAGCCCAGTAGGAAATCAGGTAAGAATGTGAACGGACAGTTCACAGAAAAGAAAATACAAATGGCTCTTAAACATGAAAAATAAGAAAATCTCAAATTTAAATAGGCTGTGAGTTTCCTCCTTTGAAATGGCAAAAATAAGTTTGATAAAGCCCTGATTTGTCAAGGAGTGGGGAAATAAACCATCTTGAACCTTGAGTATTAATCTCCATGGTGGGAAACTGGGAGATCTAGACATGCCCTGTGAGCCTGCAGGTCCACATCTGGGGATCTGTCCTACAGAAGTGTGCTCATGTGAGCACAGCAAGAGATGGGCATGTTATTCATTGCAGCAATGCTTGCGAAGTTAAAGAATGAGAATAAACTAAATGCCATCAAGACACTAAAGAAATAACAGCACTTCCATATCCAGATGGCCAATGGGCACATGAAAAGATGCTCAACATTGCTAATTATTAGAGAAATGGAAATCGAAACTGCAATGAGATACCACCTCACACCAGTCAGAATGGCCATCATTAAAAGTCTACAAAAAATAAATGTTGGAGAGGGTGTGGAGAAAAGGGAACCCTCCTGCACTGTTGGTGGGAGTATAAATTGGCACATCCTCTATGGAAAACAGTATGGAGGTTCCTCAGGAAACTAAAAATAGAATTACCATATGATCCAGCAATCCCACTCCTGGGCATATATCCAGAAAAGCTGAAAACTTTAATTTGAAAAGATACATGCACCCAGTGTTCATAGCAGCACTATTTACAGTTGCCAAGATGTGGAAGCAACCTAAATGTCCATCAACAGACGAATGGATAAAGAAGATGTGGTATGTATAGACAATGGAATACTACTTAGACATAAAAAAGAATGAAATAATGCCATTTGCAGCAACATGGATGGACCTAGAAATTATCATACTAAGTGAAGTAAGTCAGACAGAGAAAAAGAAATATCATATGATATCACTTATATGTGGAATCTAAACAATGATACAAATGAACTAATTTACAAAACAAAAATAGACTCACAGACATATCAAACAAACTTATGGTTACCAAAGGAGAAAGCAGGGGGAGGTATAAACTAGGAGTTTGGGATTAACAGATACACACCACTATATACAGAATAGATAAACAGCAAGGTTCTACTGTATAGCAAAGGGAACTGTATTCAATATCTTGTAATAACATATTTAAACTATAATGGAAAAGAATCTGAAAAAGAACATATGTATCTATAGATAGATAGATAGATATAGATAGAGATACCTGAATCACTTTGCTGTACACCTGAAACATTGTGAATGAACTATATTTCAATTAAAAAAATAAGAGCACTTCCATTTAATGGAATATCATGTAGCTGGAGAAAATAATTAGGAAGCTCTTTACGAACTGATATGGAAATCTCTCCAGGATATTTTCCTCTCTGTCTGTCACCACCCATGTTTCCCATCCCAGGTTGCAACCATATGGTGCCTGCACACAGCAGATGGGTCATCAACATTTATTTAATGAATGAAAGCAGACTAGGATAACCATCCTCATTTGCTAGACAAGGAAGCTGGGTTTCAGAGAGGTAGGTACCTTGCCTATGTCACAAAGCTGATTTCTCTGGGAATAGCTCCCACTAAAGCTCAAATCAGCCAAATGAGCGTATCAGTCTTGATTGACTCAGCTCTCTCCAGGGCAGCATGGGAGGAGGATGCAGAGATGATGTGCTTCAGGCCCCTGCCCTCAAGGAGTTTGTAATCCAGGGGAGAATAATTCAGAGATTGCTGAGTGTCATTGGTTTGCAGGCATTCACAGCTGATGGCTCCTTTGGGATTGTAGAGATGAAGTTCCCAATCTGGGCTACTTCATAACGAAGAGGGCCATGGAGACAGGAGCTAGTATACACGTGGAGGATGGAGGTGGGAGGCCCCTCACCTCATCCAAATGTGGGCAAAGTCCAACAGAAATCAGGCATCTGCCCAAGAAGAGGTGGCATAGACTACCCCAAACCTCAGGCTTATTTATCTTTGTCTAGCACTACATACGTTCCAGTATGACAGTGAGGTTGACCAGAAAGCTGGTTAATGTTCCATTAACTCTGCCTTCTGCACTGGACTGTCCCTGACATATACAATTCTGTCCAAAGAGGAATTCAGTTAATAAAATGTCTCCATGACATTGTATAAGAATGCCACAGCAGTGGGAATCCTGCTGGTCCGGGCAAGGGGTGCAGGAAAAGAGACATTCAAATAAAACCGACATATCAGTCCTGCAGTATATGAATCTCCTTCCCATTTTTTTTAAAAACCAGATGACTATCTAAGCTTTCTGGATAAGACACCCTCTTCTTTGCTCCAGATATGTACAAAGGAAAGGAGGTTGGGGGTGAAGCTCCTCTCTGGGGGCCCCAAAGCCCGCCCCACTCACTCAGCCGTGGACCTCCAGGCTGAAGCAGTACTGTGAACCCAGTTGAACCCTGTAGGGTCCAGTAGGGCCGGGCTTTGTGGAGCTGGGTGAGGCCCGCATGGCAGAACCCCAAATGTTATCTTCGCTGTGAATGGATCCTGTGAGAAAACGTAGGCCAAACTCAGCTGAAGCATCTCTCCTCAGGAACCCTGAGGAACTTTGCCCTCCTTTCCTGATGAGGTCCTAGGACCTTAGCTTAATGCTAAATACACCACATTATGAAACTGGATTACATGGAGTTTGGCAACCGCCATGGCGCTTGGATTCCTTGGAGCCCAGGGCCCCCAGCAATGCACTGAGGTCAGACTTTTCCCCTAGACAAGATTTGGTATTGAGAGGCTCTTGTCTTCATTCTGGAGGTTTCTGAAAGTAAGGGAAGCAGCAGACAGAGTGGTCAGAGCCCCGGCCTGGCTTGGAAGCAGAGCCGCTGAATTTTGTACGCCCATGGGCAAGTCACGTCCCCAGTCTCACCACCTGTGAAATAAGGAGATTGGACAATCAGAGGGTTGTTGGGATAGTTTTGTAAATATTCAACTACTCTTCTTCCTCTCTTTCCTCCTCCCTACCATCCCCACCCCCGTTCAGGCAGAGCCCGTCCCCAGGAAAAGACACAGCAAAGAGCAGAGAAGGAAGTCTGCAGGGCTTTTGATTTTCAAAAAAACCTGGGTGCTTTCCTCTAAAAGGTTTCAAGAGAATTGTGATCAGCTGTGTTCTAGAGGGTGTGACCTTAAATCTTGCATCTCTAGCAGTTCCTGGGATTAAATTCCATGAAACATGAGTTGAAATTCTAGCTGCGGCAGCTCCCAGCTGTGTGACCTTGGGCATATCATTTAATGTCTCTGTGCCTCAGTGTCCTGAATTGTAAGGTAAGGAGAGTGTTTGACCTGATGAGATGGACGTGAGGATCAGATGAGCGAAGTTGTGGCACACCTGGCCCAGAGGACATCGGCTGGACACTTGCTATGACCACCATTATTGGCATCATTATTGGATCACTTAAGTCAGTGGTTTTCAAACATTTTTTTTGGTAATGGCAGAACATTTTCTTCAAACAAACTTAGTGGCAGGGCAGGAATAGAGACGCAGATGTAGAGAACGGACTTGTGGACCCAGGTGGGGAAGGGAAGGGTGGGATGAACTGAGAGAGTAACATTGACATATGTACACTACCATGTGTAAAACAGATAGCTAGTGGGCAGCTGTTGTATGGGGAGATCAGCTCAGTGCTCTGTGATGACCTAGAGGAGTGGGATGCAGAGGGTGGGAGGGAGGCCAAAGAGGGAGGGGATATAGGTATACATATAGCTGATTCACTTTGTTGTACAGCAGAAACTAACACAACATTGTAAAGCAATTGTAATCTAATAAAAATGTAAAAAAAAAAATTGGATGCAGACACCCAGTGCATAAAACTGGACTAAAGCAGAGCTACTTGGATTGATGTGGTGAAGGTGAGAGGCCATGCCTTACCTATCAGAATAAGTCACCTTGATGTCCCCCTTGAGAGCCCCTGAGGGGGCTTCAAGAAAAACTGTTTCAAAATCTCTTCAGTGGATACAAATCCAGAAATGTCAATAGGCTCTTAATAAATTCCTGTTTCTCTTGATATAGTCCTACCTTGTTCATTCTGTACGGATGAGAGTACGGCCACGTCTGAGGGCACCATTGTTGCTGATGGGTTCCCGGGAAAGTATACTCTGAGACAGAGACCAGGTGCGGGGAGTTTGGTGGCGGTGCCCTCAGATCAACACCTGTGCGATGGGGTGGAAGAAGTAGGATTGGGGGAGGGGGAGGTCGAGCTGTGATGTAGTCCCAATAGAGGCCCCCAGCCCAGCCCAGAGAGAGTTCTGCAGCAGGGATGACCCATCAGCGCTGTCCCAAGAGGGATGAGAGGGCCGAATGTTTACCCCCCAGATTGTCCTGGAAGGTGGGAAGACCCAGGGCAAGGGCAATCTCTTAGGTGAAGGCGATCTCATTAAGGGGAAGACAGTTGAGGGGTGTCTGTTAGAGGCACCTCCAGCCCCTGAGAACAAGTTTTTCATCCTGAGTGAGCTCTGGGTAGCTTAACCCAGTTCCCTGGCTGACACCTTGTGACAGAGTGATGGATCACACAGACCCAGTCCTTACTCTCATGGGGCTTGTTGGGATGGGGAAGTGGGTGTTCAATACCAAGCAAATTAATTCATATGTAATTGGAAGGATGTTGAGCACTATGAAGGCCAGGAAGAGGATGCTAGGAGAGAAGATACAGCAAGGAAGACCTCAAAGAGGAGGTGATCTTTCAGTGGAGACCTGAGACAGCTCTGGGCTTGAGACAGCTCCCAAACAGAAGGTGACCAGGGCTGGGGGAGCAGAGTGGGACAGCAGGGGCCACAAGCCTGTCTGGCCTTGGGGCAGGAGGGGGGATGAGGCTACAAGGAGCAGTGGGAACAGGGCCGGCTTCTCCAATAGTCCATTATTTTCCAGGCCCCAGGCCCGGGGCCCACCATACTTTTAAAGGCCCATGAAGATGTTTTAATAGCAATCTTTTTATTTTATTTATTTATTTTTTTACATATACATGTATCTATTCTTTTTCAAGTTCTTTTTCCATTTAGGTTATTACAGAGTATTGAGCAGAGTTCCCTGTGCTATGCAGTAGGTCCTTGTTGGTTATCTGTTTTAAATACAGCAGTGTGTACAAGTCAATCCCAAACTCCCAATTTATCCCTCCCCCCCAGTAACCATAAGTTCGTTCTCTATGTCTGTGAGTCTGTTTCTGTTTTGTAGCTATGTTCATTTGTGTCGTATTTTAGATTCCACATATAAGTGATATCATATGGTGTTTTTCTCTGTTCGTTTTACTTCACTGAGTGTGATAATCTCTAGGTCCATCCATGTTGCTGCACATGGCATTATTTCATTCTTCTTAATGGCTGAGTAGTATTCCATTGTATATAGGTACCACATCTTCTTTAACCATTAATCACAATCTTTCTAAACCAAAAGAAAAATGTAAATACAGTACTACATACATAATAATGAATCAGGCCCAGGTTATCTTATACCAAAGCAGGTGTAAAATATAAAGTTAATATTTGTTTGAGGGATAAAGGGGTCCACAAAAGTCATGATACAGTCCAGAATGGAAAACCGGTGGTGGGCACGGAGCAGGGTGGTAACATTGTCCCACCTGCAGTGGATGCTGGTGGTACCCTGCACCATATCACTTCAGACCCCTGACCTAACGGCAGCTGTGATAATCAGGTCCTGCCCTTGCGAGGCTTCCCACACAAGCCCTGACTGTCTCTCAGTTTTGGGCCACAGAACTTTCTAGAAAGCAGAGGGAGCTTGCTCAGCCTGCAAGCAGAGGCAGGCTTGAAGGCTGATACTTCAGAGGAGTCTTACCCAAGGGGGATGGGAGTCTCTGGGCACGGGTCCCTCCTCCCCTTGGAGGGACAATTCTGTGGTACATTCTGCATAGCTCCTCAGAGCTCCCCAGTGGGACCAGGCCCAAGCTGCCCAGAGCAATTCGGCCTCTCTTGGGCTTTGCTTACTTCCTCACTCCCTCGGGTTCCCGCTGCCTGGGACCACTTCCTAGATCATTCACCTGCTCCCTAGTGCCAAGCTCTGGTCTCAGGGCTCTGATTTGGAAGAACTCAAACCAAGACACCCCTGGGACTTCCCTGGTGGTCCAGTGGGTAAGACTCTGCGCTCCCAATGCAGGGGGCAAGGGTTCAATCCCTGGTTGGGGAACTAGATCCCACATGCACACCGCAACTAAGAAGTTCACATGCTGCACCTAAAAGATCCCGCATGCTGCAATTAAAGATCCTGCATGCTGCAACGAAGATCCTGCATGCGGCAGCTAAGACCTGGCGTAGTCTAAATAAATAAATAAATAAACAAAAAAATAAATAAATATTTAAAAAACCCCACAAAAACCAATGTCCCAAAGAGAGCTCAGGGAGGACATAAAGCTCCCGTGGAGCAGAAGGGCAAAAGCTCTCTTGATCCTGATTTTCAGTACAGATACAGACCATGAAAGTGGGGCCTCACAAGAAAAAGAAAAAGAGAAAAAAAAAGAAAAAAAACCTTAAACCCCACCCCCCAAAAAAATCAAGACACCCCTTTACAGCTGGATGTAGCCTGGGGCCATGAGATGTGGTGTCTCCCCTGAGGTGCTGTCAGTTCTGTACCAATGACAGGTGAGACTTGACCGAGACTTTTTCCAAGTGACAAGTTCAAGGGTCAGCACTTAAAACTCAGACGTGTCACTTCCCTCACTCCAGGCCCATCTACTCATTTATCCAACAACGTGCTGGGCGCCGGGTCCTCCTGCAGGGGAAGCACGGAATCCCTGGCCCAGCCGGGGTGGACGTGAAGGCCTGTGGCCAGCGGTGGTGGCCTCTGTGCTGTAAGAGAGGAGCCCTCCCTGTCCTTGGGGGGCAGGTGACAAGAGAGTCCCCCAGCGCTCCAATCCCCTGCAGTGGGCTGAGCAGAAACCCTGGCCTGGATATCCTTCTGCTTCCAAACAGCTTCGCTTTGCTCCAGAGAGTTGGCGTTGGGCCTGAGGCGCTGAGGAAACATTGCTGTTTGTAAGTCCCGTAAACACTTGATTTTCGTGGTGCCCTCTGTCAGGTGGCTCAGGGCCTTCCAGACCTCGCACCTCCAAGATGCATATTTTCCCAGAAAAACAAACAGGGGGATGCAGAGCTAAGACTGGCTCATTCCCCTGGGGACGGCCCAGCCAGCAAGGCCAGGATGCTCTTCACGCCAGCCGGGAGAAACTTCTCGTCACCAGTCGTGACAAGACCTCTCACGGGGGCCTTGAGCAGGTGCGGAAGACACAGACTTGGCCGCCCCTCCAAGACCCCACAGTGCGAGAGGAAACCGGACATAGCCCGCCTCACTGTGATCCTCCTAGTAATCGCTAACTTCCACCAAGGGCCGAGCAGGTGCTGCCATCGTGCTAACTGTTCTACGCAAACGACGCCGCTGAATCTCTGGAACCAACCTTGTGTGGGAGGTGTTTCTGAATTTTCTCAGTTCCAACTCCCCATCAACTGGGAGATCCAGCGCTCCTTTTATTTACAGTGTTTTAGGGAATGATAGAAAGATCCCCTCATTCAATATGTGCATTGAATTGCGATGCACCCAAATTTCTATGAAAAATGAGAGTCTCAGATTTGAGGCAACATTACCCCCATTTTACAGATGAGGATGTACAGGGTCACAGATGTTCAGTCACTCACCCCAAGCCACACAGCAAGTGAGTGGCAGGCAGGGCCGTCTGGACCCAAGCCAGCGGACCTCGAGCTCCAGCTCTCACCCCCTCACCGTGGCCGGCAGGGCTGGTGGGGAGTCATGACAAACCCCGTGTGACCCTGGGGTGAGGGCCCTGGAGACGCAGGTGGGTTGGAGACATGTTTACAGGGTGACTGAGGGCCGGGCCGGGAGAGGCAGAGGAGACCTGGCTGAGGGCGGTGTGTGGGGCAGATGGGCAGAGGTGCACAAGGTGGGAGTGGGGAGGCACCAAAAGGCAGAGTGTTCCAGAAGGAGTGAGAATAAAACAGAAGCAGGATGGAATGGAACCCCTTGAAATCCCACCCCCCCAAAGAGCAGCAGACGGGGCTCCTGTCGTCTCCAGACACCCGACTTGCTGTGTGGTCTGGGACGCGGCCTGGCCCCTCTCTGGGCTCTGTCCGTGGCCAAGATGATCTCCGGGCCCTGGACCCTCACGCTGGGTCCTCACAAACTGGGTGACAGCTGAGCTCCCATTTGCGCCTCTGCTCGTGCTGTGATCAGTGCCGGCACCTTCTCTACTCTCAAGTGTTCAGTTTAGACCATAAATCAGAGGGTCAAACCACTCATGCCCCATAAAGTTTTGAGGCTGCCACCCTACCTAGGATAGGGCAAACGGAGGTAAGGCTGAGTCTGGGACTACTGACCTTCCTAGAAGACCCCACCCCTGGTTCCAGTGTCTCCCCATCAACACACACACACATACCACACAGACACACACATGGACATGTACACACAGGCACACATACCACACAGACACATTCTTTCACACACACGCTACACAGACATGCTCTCTCTCTCACACACGCTCATACACACACTTACTTAGCCAACCCAAGAGACAAATAAAAGTACAACTGATCACAGCCAAGCTCCCTGACAAACTCAGCCTTGCCTGGCCTGCTATTCCGAAGCCCCAGGACCAGGGGGATGTGTCCCTTCCAGAACATGCTTTCCTTCATAGCCAGATGGCCTCTAGTAACTTTTCTTCTTCACTGTTTAAAATGAGTCTCTTTCAAGTTACCTGGTATAAGAAATGACTCTTTTATAAAATTTTTACCCTGAGTTGGCCTTACATGGAATCACTTGACCCTCCCTCCTTGGAAGGTCTGCCTGTTGACTCGGGGGCACCCTCAGCCTGGGAGACTGCATTTACGCCTGACTTGAACCGGGGGAAGCCAGCCAGGGCCCCGAGAGCCCAACCCAGGAGAGACCTCGAGGCAGGCGGCCTCGGGATGCAGGATGGGAAGAGGCTTGGCTGTGCTCCACTTCAAAGCCTCGTCTGCGTTTGGGGCAGGGGATGGGACGAAGGCTTTGTCCAGCCTGGTGGCCGAGGACAAATCCCCCCCCCCAGAGAGGGATCGTGGGTGACCTTCCTGCTCGCCCACCCCAAATGGCCTGCGGGAGCCTGGCTAGAGCTCCGGGCCTGGGCCTGGCCTCCGAGGATAAATCAGAGCCGTCAGTGTGGTAGCAGCTTGATTAAAGTTCAGGGGTTTAATAGATCATTTAAAAACCCCCAAATTACTCCCACCCCCGGCCCAGCCACCTGGCCCGCTGCCCCCGGCGCTCGGCAGCTCCTGGCCCGCCCCGTCGAGGCCCGGCCAGGCCGAGGTTCCTGCCTATTCCCAGAGGACGCTGGCCGCCGAGCAAGACCCACATTCTCAGCTGCATTTAATCTGCCCTGAGACAGGCTGGCGATGAGAAAATGCAAGGGGCAAGGCACATGAGGCGAGACGCGGGGAAATTTGGACAGTTGGCCGGCTTTGTTCACTGGGTAACCTGGAGCCGGGCCAGGCTCGGAGGGGCTCCCCTGGCAGCAGAAGTCTGTTCCAATTAATCGTGTTTAACCATTCTAATCACACTTTAGCACATTAATCCTATTTTCAATCCAAAACACATCTGAAACAGCGGCATGTGGGCCTTTTTATGGGAACCGCAAATCAGATGTAACGGAGAGACACAGGACCCTCGTCTGCTCTGCACTTTCACTGAACTTAAACTTAATAAAATATGGGACTGGCTTGTGGTTGGATTTACTGCACGATGCTGATGCTTTCACATATAAATAGATCCCTTAAGTGACTTAAAAACCTGTCAGAGAGTGCAGTGAAAATTTGATTATAAGGGAACCAGCGCTGGGCTTCCTCCCCCTCCTCCTCACAATGACACGGTGGGTCTGATGGGTGGGTGAGGGCCGCCTGACTCACTGAGCTAGAGGGGGCGGTGATGCACCGGGAGGCTCCGGACGCGGGTGCTGAGCAGCCTTGTAAAGGGGTTTATGGAGATGTAATCTTGAAAACTTGATAAACCTCAAGCACCTCATCTCTGACGTTCCTGTCGAGTTTCTCAGGCAGTTTGACTGGAAGCACTCATTTGCAGCAGGCCTGCAGGCAGGGGGATGTTCAGAGCTGTCTCTCCCGCAAAAGGCCAGGAGGAGGGAAGAGAGAAGGTTCGTTGAGCTGCCAACATCCAGTCTTATGCCCTGGTTTCATCAGCGGAAGATGCTTCCCAAGGGAGATGCTGCCTGAGGTCAGAACAGAGAGGTGGGGACAGTGTCAGGGTTAGGGCTCCCTCCAGCCTGGTCAGCACCTTTTCTTCATCAGGGGGCCCCTGAAACACACAGCAAAGCTGAATTCATGCAGCCTGAGACTCTATCCCTTCTTCCAGCGATGTCTGGTCTAGTAGTCATTTCGTTCTGGAATAATACTCACTTTGCTTTTAGCCTAAGCCCAGTTAGTAGTGTACAGGCATCTGGATCACTGCAATTATGGGAAGAAATAATTTACATCTGAATGAAGACGTTGATGCGTCAGTATTCTCGCATTGAACCAACAAATCATGTTGGGTGCAATGACCTGCGAGGTCAGAGTCCTGGTTCAAATCCCACCTCCTCCCCTTCCCAGCTGTGTGCCCTCTAGTGAATTACTCAATCTCCCAAGTCTCAGTTTCTTCATCTACAGAATGGGGCTGCCAAGAATATCGACCTGGTGAATTTTTTTTTTTTTTTTTTGAGGATTAAGTCAAATGATCAGCACACTGCCTGGCCTTTAGGAAGCACTAGAGAAATGTCAGCTACCACCCCCCTGACCCAAGAAAGTCAAGGACAAAAATGTTTAGGTTTCCTCATCTGTTAAATAGAGCACTGATTCCTGGCACACAAGGTTGGCGAGCAGATTAAGGAAGGTGACATCTGAAAAAATATATGCTTGGTGTGTGTTGGCTCAGTCAGACGGACATTATGTTTAGCACTTTACATTAAAGCAAGTATATAATAAAATTGCTTAAGTAGAACTTATAAATTTTTAAAAAGAAAGAGAGGAAGCAGTGAGATCAAATATCCGAGCTAATGTAGTTAATTGTATTTGAGCACTGAATTTGGCACCAGGTTTCTGGAAAAAGGCAAAAAGAGAAATACGATGAAGTAAGTCATCCTCGTTATTCATTTATTCAGTTAATCCATTCAGCAAGCCCTCACTTAAGGCACACTGTATGCCAGAAACTGCGTCTGGCAAGGAAGAGAGGAACGATTATTGATTCTTCAGGCCCAGATTTCTCCAAAAACCACCCTCTAGCTCAGTTTAGCAAGTTAGCTCTTCTAGAAGATTCAGTCTTCTAGAATGATTTTACAGGGGGTATAGAAGCTTTCCTATAAGCAGCTTCTTAGTTGGACCCTTGATAATCCTGGAGAGCTTCAACCCAAAGTCAGTCAAGGCATTCTGCACGGGCAGTGCTTTAAAATCAATTTCCCAATATGCAACTTCTATCTCCTCTCTGTCTGAACCAGTAAGGTTTCAGGCATGTGATGGAAAGAAACGTTTGCAGAGAAGCAAATTCAACGCCCAGCTCTTAATTTGGACCCAGGGTGGGAGTTATCAATTCATGCTAAATGAAATACGCAACAGTTCATATCGTGGTAGGAAATGTGGGAAAAAAAAAAAAAAAAAGACGTTGCAAAGCACTTGAATAGAAACCAGGATTAGGGTCTCATGTTTGGCTTTCTAAGTAAACACGTCTAGCTTTTTATTTTACAAATAACAATCTGGAAAGATGCATTAGGGAATCTAAATGCAAAATAGAAATGAGTTTATCCAGGTAAGTAAGGTTTTATTAAACAATTTAATTCATCCCAGTTCATTTGGAAGAAACTGTGGGTTATGGTTAATGTACTGAGTCAGACAGAAAACGCATTCAGGAAGCCACCTGCGTTCAATACACAACTGCCAGAAAACTGCTCACCGGCCCTTTCCCAGAGAGCAACAAGCTGAAGTCGATTTTATTTGGGTAAATGCAACAACAGAAATGGCCAACAAATATTCAAGGCAAGGGCAGTCTCAAACCAGAATGTTAACAGCTGAGAACATGAACAAGGATTCTGGAGTACTGAGGACCTCTCACAATTCTTGCCACTTTCAAATGTGCCAGAAAGAGATTTTTCAGATGTGATATGGGGGGTGGGGGGTAAGGGGTGAGGAGGGAAACAACAGCAACAAAAAAGCCAACTGGAATGAAAACACAGGTTCCTGCAGATACCGTGAAAAAAATAAATCAACTTATGAAATGAGTCTGTAACAGCCATGCTCAAGCCAGGAAATTCTCAAAGCAAGTATAATCATTTGATAAGCATGTAAAAAAAAAATCCCCTGTTCCTATAATGCTCTTTATTGGGACAGCTAGATGGCTTTGCATGGGCGTTTTGGCTCTGTTTGGTACCCCTGGTATTCATGGTTTCAGAATAGGTATTTCCCAAGTCCTTTAGCAAAAGAAAAGTCATTGCTTTTCATATTAAAGGGTTTACCAGGCATCTGGTAAGAAGTAATAAAATTATCCGTGATTACAAGTACGCTCAAAGGCTCTGGAACGCAGTCGTTCTACATATCGGCACTCGCTACGCTCAGAGTTATTTCCTCAAATACCTCCTGATGGCTCCTCCTACGTTTTCTGAAAGTCCCCTAGTTGCTCCTCGACCTGGTCTTTCCTGTTTGTAAATGTTACCTTCTATATGGGCTTTTAACTCATATTACACCAGCCGCAGACTAGGCTCGAAAAGACTTGGTCGAATGTAACCCTGATGAAGAGAAAGCGGTGCGGCCACCGTAGAAAACGGCCTGGCAGTTCCTCAGAAAGCTAAACCTCGAGTTACCATGTGATCCAGCAATCCCACCTCTGGGCATATTCTGCAAAGAATGAAAAGCAGAGACATGAACAGATGTGTGTACACTCAGGTCAGCATTATTCACAATAGCCGAAAGGTGGAAACAACCATGTGTCCGTGGATGGATGAATGGATAAACAAAATGTGGCTTATCCATACAATGAACTATTATTCAGCCTTAAAAAGGAAGAAGATTCTACAGTATGCTATAACTTGGATGAACCTCAAGGATATTATGCTGAGTGATATAAGCCGATCGCAAAATGACAAATACGGTATGATTCTGTTTATACGACATACCTAGTGTCGTCAGATTCATAGAGACAGAAAGTAGAAGGGTGGTTGCCAGGTGCTGGGGGGAGGCGGGAATGGGGAGTTAGGGTTTAATGGGTACAGAGATTTTGTTTGACGCGATAAAAAGAGTTCTGGACATGAATGGGTGATGGTTGCACAATGGTGTAAATATACCCATTGCCACTGAACTGTACACTTAAAATGTAAATACTATAATGGTTAAAATGGTAAATTTGACGTTCTACATATTTAACTCTGAGAAAATGAGCTATTTCTCAACAGTCTTTATAGAGGTCCTGTTGATGGCACGTCGAGTGGTCAGAATAGAAGAAGAGGGTGAGACAGGACACTGGGACCTCAGGGCTGGTGCCCAAGGAACCAAGCCAAGGTGGGTGCCCTGTAGGGAGAGGTGTTTCAGGAAGCGGAGCTGGCACTGCTGGTGAGATGATAGCAACTGACGTTTATTAGGCGCTCAATGTCCAAAGCAATTTCATCTCTATTATTTCATTATTGCCTTGGAACGATCCTGGGAGGTTAGTCATATTATTACCCCCATTTTACCGACGTTCCTTCTTGATACCTCAGTGCCTCCAGGAAGAGAACCAAAGACGCCCCTTCACCTCTCAGCCTCCTCCTCTTCCAAGAAGCCTTCCTGGAATGCACACAGCCCAAACGGCATGCAACCCTCAGGAGGGTGGAGTGAAGCTTGTCAGCAGTTCACAGGGCTTCGGTGGCCAACACGGAGGGGCACAGGTTACTTCCCAGGAGTGTTCACTTGGTCCTGCCACCACTAATAGGCTGCAAGCTCCCAAGAATGGGGACCAGGTCTTCCCTTGGGTCAGCTGCGTGCCTAGCACAGTGCTGGGGACACAGTGAGGTCTTGAAAGTGCTTGTAAACAGGTGACAGACTGCCGGGGGTGGCTCTGGTGCCGACTGCAATGGTGGTTCCTCTAACCAAGCTTGCAGGCGGAAGCTGTGACCTGGTCCAGAGAGACTAGCTTGGAAGGAGCAGTGCCAAATGCAATGCAGCCACCTCCCTACCGATGGGCTCAGGGTAAAGACAAAAAACATCCTCTGTGCCAGGCCCTTTCACACACAGCCCTGTGTAGTCCTCACAGCCATATGCCGTAGGACCTGTTTCCCACTGTGCAGAAGAGCATGCAGAGGTCAAGGTCAAGGCCCAGCCAAGTACAGCTGGTGCTGAAGGCCAGGTCTGCCTGCTCCAAGGCTTTTCCTGTCAGATGCCACTGCTGTGCAGCTAGAGTGAGCGCAGGCCCCAAGGTCAGGGGTGCCTGCAGAGGCGGGGCTGGAGGGTGGGATGCACAGCCTCAGGCAGGAGGAGGCTGGTGGAAACCCCCTCCTGGAATCCCTTCCCCGGGCCAGGCGGGGAGTGTCTGCCAGAGGCCTCAAAATACAACCAAAGAACTGGGCACAGAGTCAGAGATGGGTTCAAATCTCAGAGTGCCCCCAATTAGCCAAGTGACTTGAGGTTCAATGTAACATCGTTTCCTCATTTGTAAAAATAGACAATAGCAACGATCTTCTTCCTCTGCAAGAATGAATAAAACTGATGTATGGAAATACAAAATGAGCTTTAAGATGCCACAGGGCTTAGCACACAGTGGGATTCAGCCAGTGTTTGCTGAAGGATTATTAAACAGCCAGGGATCTGTGTCAATGTGGCTCTTGGGGCCCAGTGATCACAAGATCGCTCCCTCACATGTATATGGATTTTATAAGCACTTAGCTTATTTACTTTGAGGATCCTGGGTGGTGTGTTGGAAGACAGCTTTCCACTTGCAAGGGAGGAAATTGAGGCCCTGAAGGTGATGTGACTTGTGCAAGGTCCCACGGCTGGTGGGGGAGGAGCTGAGACAGGGCTCACTGCACCCTTTCCAGGTCAGAGAGAAGAGAGCCCCGGGCCGCCTACCCTGCAGGCTCACAGAGGCAGGAGGGGGCCACGCTCTGCTCACTCCAACAGATGAGGCACCCCTGCTCTCTGCCGCCAGTCCTATCGGGGCACCCACGCTGTAATCATCTCCCTACTTCCTGAGGTCCCTGTGGAGCCTCCAAGACAGGGCTTGGGTGTTGCTTTCATCTGGATCCAGAATGCCCAGCCCAGTGCCTGGCACACAGGTGCTCAGTACATGCTCAGCGAGTACCTGGATGAATGGATGAATGAATGTCCATATGAACATACAGTTTTTTTCCGGAGACGGATGCCCAGATACACACTCTCCGCTCAGCATCCTGCTTCATTCAGAGGAGGTTTAGGCTGGATGTTTTGCAGGGGGCGTGGGGTCAGGTTAGGCAGGGCAATGTCTGCAGTGCTGAGCTGTGAGATGGTGGGGCCGATGGAGAGAGAAAGGGAAACCCAACTGAGAGAGGAGAGGGGACCGGACTGGGGTCTGCAGGGACTGGACCTGGGACCTCCTCTGGCAATAGTGACAGCAGAGCCAGCTGCAAGGGTGATGCCCTGGTCAGACACACAGCGCCCCACGCTCAGAAGAGCCTTGGACTTGATTTAATGCTTTCCTGCTGCCATCTTGGAATTCTTAATTTTGGAACAAAGGCCCCGCAAGACTATCTTAAGTTTAATTACTTTATTAATATCCCAAACAGAATTTATTATAATTTTACTTTCCTGCCTTTAACGAAAGCAAACTCATTAATAATATTTTCAAAAATTTACTTTTTTATCTTGTAATAACCAATAATGGAAAAGAATCTGAGAAAGAGTATACGTATATACACACACACACATATGTATAACTGAATCACTTTGCTGTATGCCTGAAACTAACACAACATCGTAACTCAACCATACTTCAGTTAAAAAAAAAACTTACTTCTTTGCTAACCTCATTTTCAGTGGAGAGAATTCCCATGTTTGGCAGTTTCTCTTGACCAAGTGACATTTAAAAAAAAAATTTAATTCACTTCAGCTTACTCATTCTGCTTTAAAGTTTTGTTATTTTGGTCATTGCAGATTTTTCATACTAATTTTGATTTTTTTTAAACATTGCATTACAATATTATTTCTCAGGAATTACTGTTTAGTCAGTACAAAATTTGTTTGGGACAATGAAAAAGTCCTGGACATGGATAGTGGTGATGGTTACACAATAATGTGAATGTACTTAATGCTGCTGAATTGTCCACTTAAAAATGGTTAAACTGGGAATGTTATGTATATTTTGCCGCAGTAAAAATATATGCGTTAATTCTCTTGATTGCTGGGTTTTTCAGATTCCCTCTTAAGTTTGCGCCTGAGATAAGTGCCTCACTCACCCTAGTCCAGCCTTAACCAAGATGCAGAGGCCCCGGGAGCAAAGCTGAGACCCAGTAAGGATGCACCACTTACATTGTTGGGATAAAAAAGGATTTTGAATTTGAGCTGGAAGGTGAGTACAAGAGAGAGGTTAGATTTAATCAATGCTCACAGTTCAAATGAAAAATAGAAGTGTTATTAAAAGGTGGGTCCTTCATGTATACACTGATGTGTATAAAATTGATGACTAATAAGAACCTGCTGTATAAAAAAAAATATATATCATTCAAGTCATCCAGTGATGGAATGTCACAGTTGATTGTATGACTGATTTGACCAATAACAGAGTGATGTGAGTAACAACAACAACAAAAAGTGGGTCCTTGTTTTCACAGAGAAGAAACATAAAGCTTATGAGGTGGGAATTGTTTCCAACGATAACATCTGTTTAATAATGTGTTTATTGAGCACTTACTATGTATCAGGAATCGTGCTAATGCTTTGCTTGCATTCTCTTGTTTAATCCCCACAACAGTGCAATGGAGTGAGAGGCTCCTATTATCTCCAGCTGTAGAAAGGTAAACAGAGGCAAAGGGAGGTTAAGGAAATGGCCTAGGGCAGCACCACCAGTGAGTGGTAGGGTGGAGTTAGAAGCCAGGTCCCTGCCATCCTGCTCTTAACCTCTACCCTCTCATCACCTCTCATACCCCTCTCATCACCTCTCATACCGTCGCTGGCTACCAGTTATAAACTGCCCACCGATATCCCAACAGAATCACTGTCCTTTTCATTCTTTCAATCATTTATGCACTCATTCATCCAACAAAAAGATACATCAAAGTAGATATGGATGAAGCACAGGGCAAACCCAAATCAGGAGAGGTCAAAACTGACTGGGGCCATCAGGAAGGGCTTCCTGGAGGTGGTGGCCTTGCAGCTGTTCTGGAAGCCTGTGCAGGCTCACAATGCCCAACTCCATGAGGACAGCATGCCCGTAGGTAACAAGGACAGTGTGGGATATTGGCAGGAGCAGGGACTGGGAATTCTAAACCGTGGTTCTGGTCTCTTCTCTGCCTCTAACCTCCTGAGATCTTGGGCAATGCACTACCAGTCCTGTGGGCACTTGGCTCCCTCATCTGAAAAAAAGAGCAGGCCTGACTCCACCTTACTGGTTTTCCATTCTGAAAGAGAAAGGAGAAAACATACATCACATGCCCAACAGATGTGTCAGAGAGTAAAATATTTTGTGTCTGGAGATGAAAGCAAAGGCAATTAATTATTTTTTTTTAAATTATGCAAACTTGCACGGTGAGGATAAATGAATATGTTTGAGCTGGAATATGTTTGAGCTGGTTGCTATGCTCTATTACTTCCCACCTCCCCCACGGTTCACTGTAGCTAAATATTTGTCCAATATTTATATTGAATAAATTCCTTTAACATATTAGTGGGTCCTCCTGATTATAAAAATAACAAACTAAGTAACTGCATAATCAAGAGAGGTCCTTTAATATTTAAAGCGCCTCACCCTTCTCTCTTCCTGCTTTGACAAGCTAGAGACGGGGGGGAGGGTGGGGGGATGGAGGGAAGGGGGGAATGTTCTTCATCGTAAACCTTCAGCACTTTTCTCAGGAGCAGCAAATGGGCTGTGGCCGTGCCTCCTGCTTGCCTGCCATACATGCTGACTTTGAAAACGTGCCCGCAAAGAGTTTAGGAATTCTTGTCGCAGCTGACTGGGACAAGCTCGGCTAAGAGGCATGTTACTGTACGAGGAAGCGGGAAGTGAGGGGGCAGGAAAGCTTGGTGCCCTCCGCCACCAGCCTGAGGGAAAGCTAGACCAGCACTGGAGATAAAGTAGTAGCTCTGGGTCTCAAGCACATTTCCAGCCTTTCAGAATAGGTGTCTGCTCTTCGATCTCTACTAGTCACCTTAGTGGTGCCTCAGCTCCCCACCTGTTCTGCCTGCTTCTGGACCTACTTATAAACTGACTCCTTGGAACAGCCCACATGCAAACCCTCTAAGGCAGAGCTGCTGGGGTTGGCCAATCACCAGCCAGCAGCCTCCTAGGTATCCGCCCCTTGTCCAATCAGCTAACGCCAGGGTGGAAACACTGGGGGGTGCTCTGCCTATCAGGGTGAGGTGTCCGCCCCTGGTCCAATCAGCTAAGGCCAGATGGAAACATTGGGGGATACTTTGAAGGGGACTGGGAGAGGGCAGGCATGTCTGAACAATTCAGTGAGGAAACTGTTTCTGGTAGTTTCTCTTCTTGGAGAGAGAATTGTTGAGAGAAAAGTCAAGAAAGACTGTGCTTTACTTTCTCTAAATAATAATAGTAATGACGAAGAGGAGGGGAAAGTTGCACACATTTATTGAACTCTTGGTATGTACCAGGTGCTGGGTCTCACATGCCTATCTTGTTTGATTTGCAGACTCTGCTGATTCGTCCATGTGTTCCTCCAGATCCTCTCTTTACTCCTCCCCCTACAATTCTGGCTGCTGGGGAGGCAGACAGTGATGGAGCAAGTGGATAGGGCCCCTGGACTCTGGCTTCCTGTGGGGTTCAGCCAATGAGAGGCGGCAGGAGGGCAAGAAGAGGGAGAGTCAGGGGTCTGTATTCCCCTGACCCCCGCCCTGTAGACCTGACTGTGACCCTGGATCGGGCTCTCCTCTCCTTCTGGGTTCTGGTAACTATGCCCTCCCCTCCCCACTGCCCCTGTTTCTCAAGGCCTAGGGTAGTTACAGCTGGCTGCAACCCACCACTTTGTAATAGGCTCTTTATATATAAACTCTTCTTGAATAATCCTAGAATTATATTTCAGAATTGCCACCTGTTTCCTGCTGGGCCCTAATCGATCCCTGGCCTGCCTGAGGTAGATGCTGCTTTGCACAGATTAGGAAGGCAACACTTAGGTTACAGAATTTGCCTAGTGTCACACGGCATAAACCAGCGGTCCCCAACCTTTGTGGCACCAGGGACCGGTTTCGGGGAAGACAATTTTTCCACGGACTGGGGGAAGGGGGGTGATTCAGGAGGTAATGCGAGTGATGGGGAGCGATGGGGGGTGGCAGGTGAAGCTTTGCTCGCTCGCCTGCAGCTCACCTCCCGCTGTGTGGCCCGGTTCCTCACAGGCCTTGGACCCGTATCGGTCCGTGGCCTAGGGGTTGGGGACCTCTGGCATAAATGACAGTGAGATTCCAAACCCTGATCTGTCTGATGCCAAAGCCAAGCTCTTTATCACTTAAGAGTACACCTGCCAAAGTGACCAAGTGGTATCACACCCAGACATCTGTGGGTCACGGTCCAGACACTGTCCACACAGGTGACACCCCTTGTGAGATGCCTGGAAATGACTCAGCAAAGACTGAGCAGCAGGGGGCTTCCCTGGTGGCGCAGTGGTTAAGAATCTGCCTGCCAATGCAGGGGACACAGGTTCGAGCCCTGGTCCGGGAGGGTCCCACATGCTGCGGAGCAACTAAGCCCATGCTCCACAACTACTGAAGCCCATGCGCCACAACTACTGAAGCCCGGGTGCCTAGAGCCCGTGCTCCGCAACAAGAGAAGCCATCGCAGTGAGAAGCCTGCGCACCGCAACGAAGAGTAGCCCCTGCTCACCGCAACTAACGGAAACCCGAGCGCAGCAACGAAGACCCAATGCAGCCAAAAGTAAAGGAATTAAAAAAAAAAAAGAAAAAAAAAAAGACCGAGCAACAGGACAAGCCAAGTTCCAGAGGGAGCACTGGCCCTTCCGAGCCTCGACAGGGAATCTCTCCAGGATAAAGAACACGGACGGAACTTCATATAAATAACAGATGGAGGAACGAAGGGAGAAGGCAGGGAGCAAGCCGTGATAAGAGGGGAAGAGGGGAAGAGGGAAAGGGAAGCAGCGAAGAAATACAGCTTCAGCTGCAGACACTCAAGAATGTACCAGGAGACAGATGAAGGGGGAGCTGAAATCCTGTTGAAGGACAGTCGGACAAGTTAAGACTGGACTTTACTGGGATTAACTGGGAGAGAAAAGAGGAGGACGAGGGGTTGTGGGGATGCTCTGGGGTTACCGCTAAGATGCTGCTGTCGACAGCAGGGGAAATGGAGGATTTGGAGGCCCAGCGGAATTGTCCCCAAGGTGAGGCCAGCAAAGTGCTGCATAAAAGCACCGTACCTGGAGCCGATGGCCCGGGGTTGCCTTGAGTGAATAGACTCTGAGGCCTGTAGGGAGAGCTATTCTCAATCCCAGCCAGAGGGAAAAGGGCTGACAGATGTGCTCGGACCACTGAGCTGTAGGGACAAGGAGGGGACAGAGGGCAAGATGGGTGGGGCTTCATGTGAGACCTAGGCTGCAGAAGGCACTGGTGCGCCAACGGTCCAGGGTGGCGGGAAGGGATCACGTGGGCAGTGAGAGTGGGTGGGGGAAGAGGAATGATGCAAAAGAATCAGAATTTGGGGGAAAAGAAGGAGAAACTCTAACAGCTCAGAGGCAGGAGAGAAAAGGAATTAGGGAAAAAGACAGATGTGACAATAAAAATGGGGCCATCTTTCAACTTTTACAATTGTTATGGGTTGAATTGTGTCCCCCATAAAAGATATGCTGAGGTCTTAACCCCTAGACTTTAGTTGGAGACAGGGTCTTTTTAAAAAAATTGAGATGTAATTGACACGTAACATCGTGTTAGTTTTAGGTGTGCAACATAATAATTTGGTATATGTACATATTGCACAATGATCGCCCCAAGAAGTTTAGTTACCATGCGTCACCACACGTAATCAAAATTTTTTTTTCTTGTGATATGAACTTTTAAGCTCTACTCTCTTAGCAACATTCGTATATACAATACATTATCGTTAACTATAGTCACCATGCTGTATATTACATGCCCAACTCACTTATAACTGAAAGTTTGTACGTTTTGACCTACTTTACCCAATTCTCCCACCTCCCATGCCTGCCTCTGGTAACCACAAATCTGCTCTTTGTATCTTTAAGTTCGGTTTTGTTTTAGATTCCACATATAAGTGAAGATCATTTCTGTCTGACTTATTTCACTTAGCGTAATGCCCTCAAGGTCCATCCACGTTGCTGCAAATGGCAGGATCCCCTTCCTTTTTATGGCTGAATGATACTGCATTGTATGTATACCACGTTTTCTTCATCCAGTCATCCCTCCGTGGACACTTAGGTTGTTTCCATGTCTTGGCTATTGTAATGGAGAGAGGGTCTTTACAGAGGAAATCAAGTTAAGATGAGGTCATTAGGGTGGGCCCTAATCCAATATGACTGCGTCCTTATAGAAGGGGGAAATTTGGACACTGAGATAGCCAGGCACAGAGAGAAGATGGTGTGAAGACACACAGGGAGAAGGCCGTGTGAGGAGGGAGGATTGGAATGACCCATCTTGCAAGCCAAGGATCACTGAAGATCGCTGGTGACACCAAAAGCTAGGAAGAGGCTCTCTGTGAGAAAAGAAATTTCTGTTGTCTTAAGCCTTCCAGCTTATGGTACCTTGTTCTGGCCGCCCTAGGAAACGAGTACAGCAATTATGAAAGTGGGTGGGGGGGTGATGGGAAGGAACAGTAAATGCCCAGTGTGGCCAGCATGGACCCTGGGAAGAAGGTGGGTATGAGGGGGTCTCAAGTTCTGGGAGAGTAGCCCCGGGAAGCATTCCCACAGGGTCACTCTCTGTCTGCTGCAGTTCCCCAAACTCCTCACACTGTTCCCTCTGCCAGAATGCACTCCCCCCAACTTCACATGCTCCCCATCTGTTAAGACAGAGCTCCAAGGCGCTCTCCTCTGTGAGATGTTTCCTTATTCCAGCCTCTTTGAGATTAATCAGAAGGTCTTGATCTGTCTTCTCGTTGCCCAGCACTGGATGGACGCTGCTTTAGGAAAGTGCCATCTCTGCCCCCTCATCTGACACCTGGATGCCCATCTGCCAGCCCTCCTTTCTGCTGCCCACCTGAGCCCCTCTCCCGCTCTGCCCCCAGCACCCGACACAGCGCCGGCACGCAGGAGGACCCTAAAACGCCTTGGCTGGACTCAGTTTGATTCATCATCTGTCACTCCCATAACATCAGGAGCAGCAAGCCCAGACAATGATGTTTTTATACTTCTCAGAACTGCTTTCAGTGTCTCGTTAAGTAATTGCATGCTTAATATTGCCGGGAAATAGTCTCTAAATGCCAGAGTGGGAGAAAGCAGTTTTCAGAGTACAGGAAATGATACAGTTTTTGCTCAAGTCTCCAGCTCGCTTCTAAATGGAGAAACAGAATATTCCCAAATCCATAAAAAAAAAAAAATTTGATAGATAATACAGATGTTCCTTGCTTTACAAAATAGATTGTCCTGGCAATATTGGGTGTAAATCAAATTTCTTAAAATTAAATTACACTGAAAATGCACCATGGGAACGTGCTTTTAAAAGGAATCCTGCAATGAATTCTTTTGTAAATCAGAGACACTCATTCATTTGGTCATTCAGTCATTTATTTATTCCAGCAGTCCTCAGCCCTGGCCAAACATCAGAATCACCTGGGGAACTTTTAAAAAATATACCATATTGAAGCCCCACCCCTAGAGATTTCCTTTTAATTGGTCTGGGGTGGGGCCCAGGTCTCAGTATTTTTAAAAACTCCCAGAAGATTCTGATGTGCAGCCAGGCTCGAGAACCACTGGTTTATTCAATAAACATTTATTAAGAACCCTCTAAGTCAGACCCGACTAAGTGCTGGGAATTGAGCGGCTACTAATAAGACACAGCTTGTTTCCTCCCAGGAGCTTGGAGTCTAGAGGCCAACATAGATACATTAGCAGACAATTTCCCTTGTAATGTGAAGTCTGGGACTAATATATTGGAGTTCGTCTATTTTATAAATTTTGATTTTTCATGCAGCTGATTGGGCTTTTTGCTTTTTGTATTAACTGAGACACAGTTAAATAACATCTTTGAGACTGTTTTATCTGGTCTGACACAAGATTTCTTTCTGCTGGTGTTTATTTGCCTTATGTGTCTTTCTCTATATCTTTAGTTTCCATATTTCTGTGGCATCCTATTTTAGCTTTATCTCTTAAACATCATAGAATTCGGTCATGAAAAATTCACTCTGAAAAAAAACTCACTCTTTTAATAGATGAGTTTGATCCATTTATATCTGCTGCATGTATCTGGGCTGACTTCTGCCACCTGGCTCTGTGTTTTCTATTCACTATGGTTTCTCACTGCTTTTCTCTTTTCTCTTTTCCTGCTTTATAACATTAAGTCAAGTCTTCATTAGTTTCTTCCCCCCTTTCGATTGTTTGGAAGTTATTCTTTTATAATTTTAGCATTCGACCTTACTTTTTCAAGTTGAGTGCTTAACTTCTACATTACAAAATATTTCTGTCATCCTCCAGGAAAATACAATGATTTTATTTATTCATCTTATTGAAGTATAGTTGATTTACAGTGTTGTGTTAGTTTCTGGTGTATAGCAAAGTGATTCAGTTATATATATATAGAATATATATAGAGAGAATATATATATATAACTTGTTTTCTATGTCTGTGAGTCTGTTTCTGTTTCATACAATGATTTTAGCGTGTTTTAACTCTTATCTTCTACCTCCCAATTTTCCTCTAATTTTTGTCAAGTATTTTAGTTCTTTCTTGTGTTTAAAATTCCCCCAATTCATGAATTTTAAAAATTTTATACAAACAATATTTGTTTAGATTTAGCAGCATATTTACTAATTTCATTTCTGGCCAATTTCTTCTTGAATCTGACTCCTTTTTATTGGATTTAATATTTTTCTCTTTGGATTAGGTCTTTTACTAAGGTCCACAATCCCATATACTCATTTCTGAATTCAAAAAGCTTTAATAACTGAAAATTATTGAAAATCTTTTCTACGGAAATATTAGTGTATTTAGTTAGGAGATGCTGCCCCAGACTGCACTGCAGTGTGATACGTGATACTTTCTCAAATATGAAACATTTTAGGCCACCTTCCACACCAGCTCAGGCCACATGTCGTGAAAGGGTGATTCCATACCCCTGTGAATGGAAAAGGACCTCCAGCCCGAGAGGGTGACACGTCATGGCCCATCTTCCGGATGCTTCCATTCAGAAGCAATCCCTTCTTCCTCCAGCATTTTATGACTAGTTTATAACAGAACTTGTAGCTGTAATTCAGGTCTTGCGTTTGTCACTGGTCACCAAGGGTCCCCCTGCTACACACTTGTTCTACTTCCTTGGGGGCCTCTGTAGCCTGATACCGACCCCTTCATAAACCATCTTCATATTACATTTCAAGCAATATCAGATTATACATCTTAGACCAAGGTCTAGCTAGGTCTTGAGATGATTTAGGGGTGGGAAATCTCCTCATCCATATTTTCTTTATACATTGTCAATTGAAAAATAAAACGCTGAATGGTATTTGTCTACTATGAAAGTACTTTCGTATGCATGAAAAAGGAGATGTGTGTGGACATGTACGTGTGTGTATGTGTAAGGAGACACAAGACATTGGTAATAGCATTTAATTCTCGGGTGGAAAGGAGATTTGATTCTAGTGAATATCCTTTTGTTTGGCTTACCTTTCTTCTACCACATGCAAACATTATTTTCAACTTAAAAAAACCAATTAATATGAAACAAACAGCAACATCCATAAAAACATCCCTTTGCTCTGTCTTGCACTCACCGCTCCGCTCTGTCATAAAACAAAATATTCTCATCCACTTGTGTGAAGGCCGCTATGAACCATGGGGTCTGGGTTTTCCCAGTTCCCTTCAAAAGGAAACCTTTTGGTTTTTTGGGTTTTTTTTTAAATTTTATTTATTTATTTTTGGCTGCATTGGGTCTTCGTTGCTGTGCGAGGGCTTTCTCTAGTTGCGGTGAGCAGGGGCCACTCTTCATCGCGGTGCGCGGGCCTCTCACTATCGCGGCCTCTCTTGTTGCGGAGCACAGGCTCCAGACGTGCAGGCTCAGTAGTTGTGGCTCACGGGCCCAGTTTCTCCGCGGCATGTGGGATCTTCCCAGACCAGGGCTCGAACCCGTGTTCCCTGCATTGGCAGGCAGATTCTCAACCACTGCGCCACCAGTGAAGCCCAAACCTTTTGGTTTTAAACACACTTGGAAGAGATGATCTTTTTGGTGCCCCAGTCTTTGGGCTGTGACCCATGTACTTCCAAGAAGCTCTTGGTCCTGTCACTGTCCCTTCGGGAGATGGCTCACTTGGGTCATTGAGGCTGGCCCTACCCAAGGGTGTCAGCCTGGCTTTGGTGTTGGGTTAGCAGAAGGAGGGAGCTTGGCCTTCTAGGGACACAGAAGGCACTCAGGAACCCAGGGTGTGAAGGCTGAGGGCTGCCACTGGCTCCTGCTGTGCCAACCTCAGGACAGAGCGTGCCGGGTGACCCCAGAGGAGATGCACCAGCCAAGGAGCGCAGGCTGCATCTTATCAAGAAGAGTGAGTTACTGTCGGATCTGCTTTTCAGAAAGAGGGCAGTGCCAGGGGGCTGGGGGGACTGGGTCTCTGCAGGACGGGGTTAATGCTCAGCAGGGCTGCTGTGAAAATTCAGCGAGAACACGTGCGTCAAATACTGATGCCTCTTACGTTATAGCCTTTGATCCAATTTCCTCTCTTCCTTATCTCTCCTCTTGTTTGCTGCAGCCCTCCTCTCCTCTCTGCAAACTATCTAATGGATTTCACCACCCTCTCATCCTCTTTGCCGTCTTCCTCTTTTCAAAAAGTCTTTCATTTAAGAACTGTAATGGGGTGTGGGGTGAAGAGGCATTAGACAATTATGCCAGCGGCTTTTATGTGTGTGATGGAGGCATAGATCACATCAGAGAAGACGTTCCTTCTTTTTTTTTCTTTTTATAAATTTTATTACTTTTTTTTAGTCCTCAAGAAACACAACGTGTGACTATATTTTCAGTGTAAAAGTTAAAAACTGCACATAAAGCTAAAGTGTTTCTTGACCCTTCCCATGTTAATCTTCTCTTTGGAAGTAGTCAAGGAAACTAGTTTGATGAGTCTAGTTTTCTTGAACTTTTTCTGTATATTATATCCTTAAATAAGGTCCAACAGAAATACATAGCACTGTTTTGTACTTGTCTGTGAGTGTGTGTGTGTATTCTGTTTTGCATACAGTGACTATACTTTACGAATTGTTCTACAACTTGCCTTTCTATTCAACATCTTGTCTTGGTCATATTTCCACACCAGTTCTTAGAGATGGGCCTTGTCTTTTTAATTGTTACGCGGCACTGCATGGTTTTGAGTGGTACAAACTCTTGCTGCCCATCTAGTATCTACTTTGTTAACAGAACCTGATTATGTTGGCATCTTAGTCAGCTCAGGCTGCCATAACGAAATACCACATTCTGGGGGTTTTAAGAGACAGAATGTGTTTTCTCATGGTTCTGGGGCCTGGAAGTCCAAGATCAAGGTGCCAGCAAGTTTGGTTTCTATTGAGAGCCCTCATCCTGGTTTTAGATGGCTTCTTTCTCCCTCTGTGTCCACATGACCTCTTGTGTGCTCATGTGGAAGAGCTGAGAGGGGAGATACTATGCATAAAATAGATAACTAGTGAGAACCTACTGTATAGCACAGGGAACTCTACTCAGTGCTCTGTGGTGACCTAAATGGGAAGGAAATCTGAAAAAGAAGGGATATATGTATACGTATAGCTGATTCACTTTGCTGTACAGTAGAAACTAACACACTATTGTAAAGTGTGTAACAACACACTATTGTAAAGTGTGTAACAACACACTATTGTAAAGTGTGTTTTATTATCCAATAAAAATTTTAAAAAATTAAAAATAAAATTGAAGAGCTGAGAGGGGAGGGAGAGGCGGGGGGTAGAGGGAAAGAGAGATTTCTTTCTTATAAGGCCCCCAATCCTGTTGGATTAGGGCCCCACCCTTATGACCTCTTTTAACCTTAATTACCTCCTAAAACCCTATTTCCAAATACAGTCACTTTGGGGGTTAGGACTTCAACATATGCATTTTGGGGGCACAGTTCAGTCCATAGTAGTTGGGGAGGCAAGTGACTGCCTTTGGAAAGTGTTTCCCTTCACATCTCACATCCCTACCTATTACACTGCCTGGTCTACAACATTTGCTCAGTAATGGCTTGTGAGGTTTACTACTTATTCATTTAAAATAATAATAATAATAAATATAATAAATAAATAAAAGTTACCACTGATGAGCCGGGTGACCTTGGGCAAGTGATTGTCAAATGGAGACAGTACTAGCTTAAGTGTATTGAGCACTCACTACGTGTCAGTCACTGTTCTAGCACTTTCTGTGCATCATTTCACATAATCCTCTCAAACCTAGGAGGCTGGTACAATTGTTAGACTATTTTTCAGGTCAGAAAACTGATGCACAGAGAGGTGAAGCAGATCACCCCAGGTCGTGCATCTAGAGAGCAGAGGAGATGGGCTGTGAACACAGGCACTGTGGCCCGAGCCCTGCTCCTTCCTGGGTTACCTGCTGAAGTGGGTGGCCAGGAGCACTGACACGAGGACAGGTGGGGAAAGGCTTACTGCATGCTAACTGCTCGATGAACTATTGCTATTATTATCGCTTCCCCTTCACCTCCCTCTCATCATTATCATCCTTATTACAGGCCCTGTAAAATAAAATAAAGTAAAATAAAATAAAATAAAATAAAATGTGATTAAAGTGTATTTTCCCATTGCAAAACACGAACCAAGTTCTGGTCTCAGGTGGCAAGAAATTAGAAGACTCTTATCCCTCCATGCTGATATTCTGATACCCAGTCCTAGCCGTAGCATCTATGTGCCAGACCCTGTGCTGGTGACTTCACACACACTATTTCAGATCTTTACAACAGGCCCACAGGGCTCCCCTTTTTACAGGCTAGAAAGCTGAAGCTCTGAGAACTTAAAAGAATTGCCATCGGTCCCACAGAGGGAAGCAAAATACCTGTGCCTCAAATTCTGGCCCATCTGGCTCCAAAGCTTCCATGTTTTATCTTGAAAAGAAGACTGCAACTTGGATCTGCTGTTTCCCCTCCATTACCCATTCAAGGCCACTGGGGGAAGCAGGACATGGGTGATTCTTGCTCCTTTTCAGATCCTATAGAAAGGAACTTGGGAGTCCCAGCTGCTGCCCATATGACCGTCTTTGCAGAAGCTGTAGGTGGGGTTTGCATAAATGTTCACTGCTGCATGCTGCTGCAGGGGAGGGACCCGTGAAACGCGGGGGTATCTGACAGCGAAGGGAGCAGGCGGGGAAGCAGAGCTGTAAGGACAAGCATCCCTCCCTCAGAAGGGGCTCTGAAAGTTTCCTTCACTCCTTTCACCCGCAGTTTTGAAGCCTCAGGCAGATGAGATCCCGGGGCATCAGCAGATCTGAGTGACAGGTCGCTCTGAGGAATCAGTGGCAGTTCTTGTCCACCATTTGGATTTCTCTAAATCACAAAGGCCAAGGCCAGGCTTAGATTCCTGGCAGTCAGTTCGGCAGGTTGTGGTTGAATCCTGGAGGGCTTCGTCCAAAGGCAGACCCACCCTCAGCCCTCTGGAGAGCACAGGAGCCTTGCAATCAGTACTCTTGGGGTGAAGTCCAGCCCTAGCCCTTTCTGCTTGTGGGTGACCTTAGGCAAGCTGCTTCGTCCCCATCAGCCTGGGTTTTTTGATCTGGAACATTTGGTGGTTGCTCAAGTTCAAGGAGACGGTGGCGGCAAGTGTCTGGTGTCAGGTTCAGAGCTCAGCACAGAACTGGGGCTCTCTGTAAATGGCACTTCTCCTCCCTTCTCTCATTTGCTCTGCAGAACCCCCGATGCTACACAAATGCCAGGACCAAGGTCCTGTTGTCTGGGCCTCCTCCTCTGACTGGGGCTCTGGAAGGGCCTGGGAGGACCCTGGCTTCAGAACTGCCAATAGCAGTCTCAGGAGACATGGCTGAGTGGTGACAGCAGCAGAATGGGAGGTAAGGATTGCAGGCTCAGCTATGTGTCTCTCCCCTCCTGGGGTCCCAGTCCTGGACCAGACTAAGTGGATTGGAGAGGCTTTCACATTGGGAGCTCTCCGAAAATGGAAACTGGGTGTCAGAGGAAACAGCTCTCTCCAGACCACATCCTCACTCTCCAGATTGCCCAAGAAAACTGATGTCAAATAGAATCTCATGTGGGTTGGTTTTATTCACTCATTCTTTCAAAATATATTCAGAAGCCAACCCTTTCCATCCACCTCCACAGAGTCTCCATCATGTCTTTTTAAAAACAATTTATTTGTTTATTTATTTATTTATTTTTGGCTGCGTTGGGTCTTTGTTGCTGTGCGCAGGCTTTCTCTAGTTGCGCTGAGTGGGGGGCTGCTCTCCATTGTGGTGCCCGGGCTTCTCATTGCGGTGGCTCCTCTTGCTGTGGAGCACGGGCTCTAGGTATGCAGGCTCAGTAGTTGTGGCGCACAGGCTTAGTTGCTCCATGGGCCTGTGAGATCTTCCCGGACCAGGGCTCCAACCATTTTCCCCTGCATTGGCAGGCGGATTCCTAACCACTGCGTCACCAGGGAAACCCCCCACCTTCTCTTATCTGGATTGCTGCGATAGCCATTTATTGGTCCCTCTGCAGTCGTGAATCAGGTCAGGCCCTTCCTCTGCTCAAAAACCTTCAATGACTCCCCATTTCCTATTTAATAATGCAGAATGATCCCTCTTCCGGCACTCCCAGCCTCCATTACCCTGTCCTAATTGTTCTTTTTCTCATAGCTCTTATCACTTCTAATAGGCTACAGTGCTCTCATTTGCTGTGTTTTTTCTCTGTCTCCTTCACTAAATGTGCTCTCCAGAAGGACACTCTTGGGGAGGCTGACGTGTAAAAAGACACTGACTACGCAGTATTTTAAGGGCTGGGAGAGAGGGGAGTACAGGGTGGAGGGAGCTCAGAGGAGGGGGAGGCACTGCCTTGGACTGAAAGGGGTGAGGCTTTACATAGAGCAAACCTTGGTACTCTGATAATTTTATAACACTTTCATAGGTGAAAAGTATAATGCATTTAGATTCAATATAGTTATGTCACAATTTAAAAAATATCAGTACTCAATATTTACAGTGTTAGGACTACATAAATATTGTTCACTGCTAAGCCATATAGTATATTGTGCTTGAATTTCCTTCCTTATATTAATTACTACTTATCAAATAGCTGATTATTGACTTTAAAAAAAGTCTTTTTCTGTGTATTCCAATTTTTTTTTGCTGGAAGTGTGAACTTTCTCTTGATACATTCAAACACGATGAATAATTTGCCAGTTTCCTTATTAACTCCTGGAAACTTCCACCCTCTGCTCTTGCTCTGGTTGTTCTCTAGATCTGTTGCCCAGCTGTCATCCTGGAAATTTCCTTCGTCCTGTGTTAAATTACCAGTTTCATGGACTCCATGTTGCTACGGACTGAATTGTATGCTCCCAATTCATATGTTGAAGCCCTAACCCCCACTGTGACTACATTTGGAGACAGATCATTTAAGGAGGTAATTAAGGTTAAATGAGGTCATTAGGGTGAGATCCTAATCTGATAAGATTAGTGGCCTTCTAAGAAGAGGAAGAGAGAAATTTCTCTTCATGTGCATGCATGGAGGAAAGGCCCTGTGAAGACACAGCAAGAAGGCAGCTGTCTGCAAGCCAGGAGGAGCGCTCTCTCCAGAAACCCAGCTTGCTGGCACCTTTGTCTTAGACTTCCAGCCTCCAGGACCATGAGAAAATAAACGTCTGTTCTTTCAGCCACTCACTCTATGGTATCTTGTTATGGCAGCCCTAGTAGATTAAGACACATGACTTATTCTCTGATTTTGGTGGAGTGCATCCTCCAGCAGCTTCCTCAGACATGGTTCATGGAAGCAAATTTTTTGACACCATCCATATCTAAAATTTTCTTTAGTCTATCCTCACACTCAGTTGATACTTTGGGTATATAAATTTTGGTTGGAAATCATTTCCCTTAGAATATTGAAGGCATTGTTCCATCATCTTTTACCTTCCATTTATTGACAAATTCAGAGTCACTGTGATTCTTGATTCTTTGTATTGAACTTGCTCCTCCCATTTCCCAGAAACATTTAGGATTCCTTTATGTCTGATTCTCGAAAATTTCTTGATAATGTGCCTTGGTGAGCACCTTTTATTTCTATCTTGAGCTAGGTCTTCAGTGGGCTGTTTCAATCTGGAAACTCATTTGATTGCACTCCACCAAACTGAATTGTATTTTTTGATCATTTTTTTTTCTTTCTCTTTTCTCAGTTCTCTCATTTTCTGGAAATCCTAATAATTTGCTATTGGACCTCCTGCACTGATCCTCTCATTTCTCTGGCTTTTCTATTTTCCAGCTCTTTGTCTTTCTGTTATAATTTCCAAAAGATTCCCTCAATTCTATTTTCCCACCCTTTACTGAATTTTTATTTGAAGTAGGTTTTGGTTTCTAAGAGCTCTATAAATGACATCCTGTTCTTGGATGCAATATTTTCTCTTATCTCTCTGAAGATATTAATTCGTGTTTTTGAAGTCTTTGTTTCCAACATGTTCCTTTGTTCTGTTCTCTGGTTTTAGTGCTTTTCTCGAAGGTTTGGTAATTATCGTCTGTCTGTTCATGTTTAAGAACAAAGAACTAAAAAGCTGGCTGGAAGCTTTGGATGCAGGTGGGCCATGTTGACTGGTAGGTCTCTTTACAGAGTTATGGTTGTTTCATGGAGGGACCCCAAGTGTGAGTAGCTATAGTTATTATTTTCTCAGATTAGTCAGTTCTCCTAGAGAGGTCCGCTCCAGGCTCATTCTTGTGGAAGAAGCTGCCTGAATCCTGGAAGCCTAGAAGGGGAAGGGTCAGGGGGGTCCCACCATTTAGGACACCACTCTTACTTCATTCCCTGTTTCCAATATGGCGCCCACTCTACCCTCAGCTGGGCCTGGTGTCCTTGGGTTCCCACCCTCCCTAGTTCAGTTTCTTCAGAGATTAACCTTTGCCTTCTGCTACCATGTGGGGCGGGTGTCACATTGTGGAGTGTGATGGGAAGGGAAACTCGGGTTCTAACTGCTCTTTACATGACTTCTGGATGAATCTTCTTATCTCAAGACATACCTGGCTCCCAACCCTCTGAGGAAACTGCAGCCTCCAACTCCTGGGTCTTTGGGGGTCTGGTTCCTAAATCAGCTTGATTTTTGAAGTTGCTCTCCACTCCCACCCCTCCCCAGTGGCAGGTATGATACTGCTCTGCTAAGTCAGTTAATATTGTCCATTTAATAATTTTTGGTCAATTCTTGTCTTCTGGAGCCTACCTCTCTCCACCTCAATTCTACTGTGTTTTGAGGATACATACCTTTGTTTTTCCTTTACCGTCACTTCAGAAGGTGTTAGAGAAAGAGAGAGGAGATAAACGTGTATTAATACTCCATGTTTATTAAAAGTCAGCTCGTGGGGGTCTTTTGCTTTATCTCATGAGTGTTCTTCTCTCTGGTCTACACACGATCACACACACTTACCCACATCCACAATTCAGTGAAAGGATGCTTCAAGTTTGCCAACAGAGACTATGTGCCCATGTGAATTAGTGAATATTAGAATCAGCACCATTAGCAACACCCAATGTCTGCATCCTGTTTGTTAAAGCCTTTGTAACACGTGCATTTAGGAAGCATGCTTTCATTAATAACAGTAGTTACCATTTACATGATAACTACCATGACAATATAATCACACCTGACTATAAACAAGCTCTTTTCCAATTGGTGTCTTATAATTAGATGGCCCATCCTTTGTTCAAGAAATGGAAGGAACACTGTGTTGAGAACCAGCAGGCTTGAGACAAACTCTCATCTTGGCCACTTGTGAACCTGGTATCTGGACCGATTACCCCAAACCTTCTGAGTCGTACTGTCCTTGGCAGGTGGGGTCCCCTGGCCTTCTGTGTTGGTCTATGTCCCCAGTCCCTGTTCTAGTTCCCTGGGGAGAACCGACCAGAATCCAGAATATAGTTGTGTGTGCTGGGAACCCTGGTTCTTCCCTTGGTCCCGAAGCCTCTGCCCCTGGGGCTGGACCCTACTTCCCATATCTTTTTTCTCCTCCTGGACTTCCAGCTCCTTGACCTGGACAACGCCTGGACACAAAGATGCAGCTACTCCTCCAGGAGCAGGAACCCAAAAGCCTTTGCAAAGAAAAGGGCCTGCGGGCTGCTGCTTTATGAGTCTGCAGAAAAGGAGAAGATGGGGGACTGCAGAAAAGGAAATTTCCCCACTCCATATTCAGACTTTGTATAAAATAAGTGGGAGTTATCAGCTCTAGAGAAAAAGAAGCGACATTTATAAAGTTCCTACTCTGTGCTAAGCACTCAGTAGGCACTTTAAGTTTTCCTCCAGGGCTAGGAGGTTCTTATTATGTCCATTTCATGGAGCAGCCTCACCTGGGCGGGAGACTTTCCCAGGTCTCCACCTGGGGGTCAGGGAGGGCTGGATTCAAATCCAGGAGAAGAAAGTGGGATGAGCTTCTGGCTTGGGGACTGCTGTGGAAAGGAAGGAAGGAGGCGTGTCCTGAGCAGTGAGCCCACGTGTGCACTTGGAGAGGCTGGTGAGGTTCCTGGCAGAGCCCAAGCCAGGCACTTGAGGGGTTGCTGCCTTCCCCACCAAGGAGTAACCACAGAGCCTCCTGCTTGGCCTTGGAGAGCCCTAAAGGGTCAGCCTCCAAGCTTGGGGCTCTGCCCACTCCGCTTGGTGACTGGCCAGAGCCCGGTGCCCAGGGACACTCACTGGAGGAGGATGAAGGATGCTCAGTGCCCGGGACAGGCCCACCTTGACCAAGAACCAAGGCGGGGGTACCGCACGCAGAGTACAAAAGGTCACGCGGGAGAGCCAGGCTCTCCTTAAGCTGGGTTGCTTTTCAGCTTAAGGGTCATGAATGGTCGAGGCTGAACCCCAGTCACGGCTGACTGGACTCCCCCTCAGAACATTTGATAGGGTTCGTGTATCACTCTTGGTCCCCCTTGAATCGTGACAAAAGGAAAGTATTTATTACAGGCAGACCAAGCCCTCGGGCAAAAGCCCGTCATCTCTGATTTGCCTGTTAGCCCAGGCTGTGGAATTAAATGCAGTTTTGTTTTTATCTATTTGCATGGAAGCTTTCCAGAGAAAACACCAATTTTTGTGACCTGCGCACGTTGTATCATGTTAATTAGGTTTGAAAACTCATATATTGTTTTCATAAGGGCTATTACATTTTCTCTAATTAAATTAAGGGAAAAATAAGGATGCACGGCAATAATATTTATTATTAATACCAGACTCCAGAGGCGCCCAGCAAGTTAAATCGGAGGTAAAAAAAAACCTTGAAGACAGCCTGGACTTCAAAATAATGTGGTATATTCCAAGATTTCAGCAAGTCATTACTCTGAACGTTTTGGAAAAGTAGAAAGTGAAAAATGGACCCATTTGTGGGGGAAAACAGGCTTCTGGTCCTGGTTCACACTGAGAGTTTCTGGGACATTTACTACTGTTTCATTACAGTGGTTTTACCAAAATTGCAGCAACTTTGTTCCAAGGGGAATGTTTGACTTGGGTTTCATGTGGATTCAAAAGTTGCAGTCAGCTCGGGTTTTAGTTCAGCCCCAAACGGGTTTCCTTCACTAGGGGTCTTGGTTTGAGGAAGTCAAGTCAGGGGGGCAGAGCAGAGGAAGTGGCCCCTGGGAGAGAAAGTGTCACATTGGAGGGGGAAGGTGGTGGCACGGGCAGGTCCCTTCTGGAAACTGGGGTGAGTTCAGGCCAAATTCTAACGGGGAGAAGGGAGAGCTGGGTCCATCACAAGGTGGTTCTAGAACAACCTTCACTAAACTCACAACTGGAGTGGGCAGTTGTAGTTTGGGACCACCGGCCTCATGCCAGTTTCTCCTTCCTAAGGGTACCCTGATTTCCTTTAGGGGTACTCCCTTGGAATGCAGTGTTGGTGGCATACTGGGTGGTGGTGTCTGCCCTTCCACTATGAAAGCAGATGAATTCCAGAGGCTTTTCTGTTCCATCCTTTCTCTTCCTCCCCAGCCCTGCCAAAGGGTGAGCTCAGCCAACTGGGCTCCCTCTCCTGGGTCCTGAACCCTTGGGTGGGCTCAAGGATGGAAGAATTCTTTGGAATACATTCATTCTTGTGGAAGCACTTCAGAGCCACTGTCACATAGACACTGCTGCCAGCAGCACCTTCAGATACTACCTGACCCATCTGACCCTCCTCTTCCAAGCTGGCTCCTTGGCTTTCCATGTGGTCCTGGGAGCCCCCATGTCCTTCCCATAATCTCCCTTTCTTCTTGGTTAGCCAAAATCCATTTCTGTTGCTTGTGACCAGAGAGCTCCAGTTGTTGCAATGGCTTTTGCATTTGAATGTGGGATAAACGTGTGTGCTGCAGACTGGCTGGCAGAGACCTGGGAGAGCCTAAGGGGAGCCCAAGACTCTATCGGTCTGGTTTAAGGAAGATCATTGGATCAGGAGTCAAGGGTATTGCTTTGAGTCTCGGCTTTTCCACTATGCCCCATTGGGAGAACTTGACCCGTCAGTTTTCTTTCTGGGCTTCATCTGTAGGTGCGCTGTTTGGAATGTAACAACAACAATAGCAACTATAATTTATCTCCCACTTTGTAGGGCCAGGCAATGTGCTAAGTGCCATATGTGCATTTGCTTATTTAATCCTTACACCACCTTGGATCAAGCCTGTTAGTCCCCCTTTTTCAGAGAGAAGGAAGCTGGAGGTCACCTTGCCAGGAAGGGGACACACTAGGGCCTGAACCTGGGTTTGTCTGGGTCCATTAATGGTCACTAAGGACTTGGGTGCCTGTTCCTGTTTGCCCAGGACTGAGGGGATGCCCAGGACACGGGTCTCTCAGTGCTAAAACCAGGTCAGTCTTGGACAAACCGAGATGGTTGGCCGCCCTACTCAAGATCCATCCAACCGGAATTCTCTGTGGTTCTGGAACAGCATGGACTTTGGTTGCACTGGGGACCAATGAGCACAGGCTAACAGTTTTTAAACCTCAGAGTATAAACAAAACCCAAATAGGGTTTCAGATGCCATCTTCAATTGTCACCGAACCCCATCCCAGTTAGCCTGCATCCTCCAGTGGGTGAAGAAATCCAGAGCTCTTCCAACAAACTCTTGGTTGAATCAGCTAACCCCTCAATCATTTTACAAGAGGCCCTTCATCCTACTTGCCTGTCCCCAGGCCACACTGAAACCAGTCATCACCATTGCCCCCTCCACCTCACACCAGTATTTCCGACTGTGGAACACTCAGTGCCTGAAAATGTTCCACATATTTTGAATTTTTAAGAAATTGAATTCTGTTTTGCAACTGGCTCATGCTGTCATTGTCTTCTCTCAGATCCAACTGGCGGAGGTCTTAGACTCTGGTTCCCTCATCTGCCCTAGTCTTCTCACTCCTATACTGATTACTGATTGACCAGACATCTATTGAGCACCTACTATGTGCCAGGAATGCTATGGAGTACTGCGTGCTAAGGACCAGGAGACCAGAGAGAAACCTGTTGACCACTGCTCTTGAGATGCCCCTACCCAACCGATTCTCACTCAAAAGAGGTCAGGTCTGTACGATAGAACACAGGGCCTGTAGAATGAAGAGGAGGTTAATTAGGGAATCAGATATTCCAAAGCAGTAGGTGATTAACTGTTCCGTTCCCAGCTCTCCCATGGCCTTGCTCCTATCACAGCTGGTTTCACACCATATGGTCATCATTTTGCTGTTCTTAACTCCTCGTCCAGTGCTCAACACACAGCAGGTACAAAGCACACGGTCTGGTTGACCAGACCCTTAATGCAGCAGAAGAGGCCTGCTCAACCAGGTGAAAAGCTTTGCTGACACAGAGGATCATTTTATAATGTAGTGAGCTGTCCTCTCTCAACCCTCAAGGATTCTATTTTCTAAATTCCAATTTCTTCATTTCTCTGCATTGAGTTTTCTAAAATTGGGCCCATCTCTTAAATCAGGTATTGCTACCAGGCCCATCTGATAGAACTATAGGAATTCAGCCTCTTTGGGGAGCTAGGAAGTAAAGACAGGAAGAATATGTCAGAAATGGTAGTAAATGTTAGAAAAATGTCAGCCATTCCAATGACCATTGGCCATTTTCTTAAAAAATAACTAAGAGGAGGCCTTAGGTGCTAATGCAAAGACTCCTGAACTAGAGGTTAGGAGACCTAGATAATAGGGGGAAAAAAAATGAAAAGAACTGGAATTGGTGACTTTGGGTTTTCACAGCAAAAAGATTAAGCTTGCTGGGGGTTCACAGTCCTCACTGAAACTGAGCGCTGGATGAGTCAACGCGTTTGGTCTCAGAGAGAATCTTCTGAATGAGGCCTCGTACCCACCACCCACTGCCCATCAATCAGCAGAACTAATCTTTCACTCACACAGACTGGAAAGTCACAGGCTCCTCAAAGATCCTCTTAACTTTAATTAAAAACCTTTGATGCATTCTCAAACCCTAACAAAGACTGGTCACCCAACGTATTCCATATTTGTCATCAGGCAGCCCCTGGTCTGGTTTGCTCCTGGCTCCTTAAGATGAATACTGTTGCAGGTATGAACAGGTACACCCCCAGACTTGGGGCACCTTCTTGGGTAGCATCCAGTCAGGGAGGCCCCCAGCAGCTGTTATGAAATAGACGTTGTCCACCCGGGACAGAGTGAACATTTCTAAGACGGCTGGACTCGCTGAGATTAATAGCATCGGGGGAAGAGTGCTAAGGTCCTGGGCAATCGTGCTGGTGTTCAAAGCCAGCGTCAGCCTCCAGAGTAAATCAGGGCTGGTGACTAGTCGGTCTGCACCGGGATGTCTCTGCCTGTTGTTTATGGCTGATGTCCACTCTGGCTGGCTAGTCAATGACCGCGCTGTTCTGGCTAGGATATATTTTGAACGTCACTCCTGCTACCCACTCCAACCTCATCCCCCTCCTTGTCCCGGCACCATCCTGTCTGCTCCAGGGACTGGTTGAGTGAAAGGGGATGGAGGGCCATGTTCCTGGGTGATCTTCCGGTGCCTGAGACCAGGTCACTCCCTTCTCCTGCCTCAGATCTGCAACTTCAGTGGCTCCCTTTGACTCAACAGAATAAAGTCCAAACTCCTTGACCAGTCTGACCTTGACCTCTTGCTCCAGCTTTCTTCCTCCGCTTCACTCCACCTGCCCTCTCTTCCCAATCCCATCCGGGGATGGCTCCACATTCACAAATATGGTCTCCCACCCCTTCCTCAGTCTCCTGAGCCCCTCTTCCTGCACTGCCCTGTGTGCTGGAAACCTGCTGAGGTCCTGCCCGCCCATCCCTCAGTGACTTGCTAAACCCAGCTCCTGAAAAAAGCCAGTCTTGAGCTCCAAAGCTCTGATCAGCTTGTCTGGTCCAAATGCCTTGTGAGCTGCTTTAGGGCAGGGACTGGGCCTGATGGTGTCTGTCTGTGGCCTCACAGTGTACAAAGGAGTGCCCAGTACATGGTAGACCTAGTAAGTAGTTGGATTGGTTTATTTAGATGCTGAGGGGTTCTCCTAGCACCAACATTCTTTTTTTCTCTGCATTTTACTTTATATTTTAAAAAAATTTTTTGAAGTATAGTTGATTTACAATGTTGTGTTAATTTCTGTACAGCAAAGTGATTCAGTTATACATATATATATATATATATATATATATTCTTTTGCATATTCTTTTCCACTATGGTTCATCACAGGATATTGAATATAGTTTCCTGTGCTGCACAGTAGGACCTTGTTGTTTATCCACTCTATATATAATAGTTTGCATCTCTAGCTCCAACATTCTAGAAGTTAGTGTTTGCTGAGCCCCAGTTCTCAATCCAGAGTATGTGGATGAGGGTAGAAGGCAAGACCCCAGTAGTGACTTTTTTCTGGAGTGATATGTCAGGACTTCAGGCGCAGCAAGTGGGGCAGCCATGGACCTTGCAGTCCGACGAACATGGGCTGCAACCCTGGCTCCCACAACCTTTGAGCTGTGCAGCCTTGGGTAAGTCACTCAAACTTTCTGGGCCCCAGTTTTCTTATCAGTAGTATGCATTTACTACTGATATCCTGAGGATTTAACTGGATAATATTTGCAGATATCTACTCAGGGGAAGGCCTAGGAAGATATGCAATAAATGTTGGCCACAGAAAGCTGAAGCTTGGGCTCAGTGTCCCTTTGCATCCTGATAAATATGAGATTGATTAGAACTGTGGTTCTCAGACATTAATCATGTATCAGAATCACCTGGAAGGCTTGTGCAAACACACATGGCTGGGCCCCTGAGTTTCTGATTCTAAAGGTCTGAGGTGGGACCTGGGAATTTTTGTTTTTAATGAGTTCCCAGGTGAGGCTGACGCTGCTGGTCCAAGGGCCACACTTTGAGAACCACCACCTGAGTGTGCCTTAGGGCTTTACCAAGAGCATCATTCTGTGTTCAGAACATAGTTAAATGAATAGGTAATTCCCCAGGGGTTTCTACAGGAGGCTATGTTAACCAAAATAGGTTATTTTGTAATGATGCAAAAACTCAGGGTATAAGCCTTATCCCAACATGCTATTTTACTTAGCAATGAATAATTATCTTACCCATTCATGATTCATGATTGCTAATGTCGGTGCTCTGTGTTTGGCCAAGGAAGTGTTAAATCTAGAGGTTTAGTGGTGTTAGCATAGCATGAAGGCAGACCTTGTGGACACTTACCATGTGTCCTTAGAAAAGAATGACAGACCTTACTAACTGTGTGTTCTGGGCACATTAGATGTAATTTCTCTGAAATATCCTCACAGAGTGGGAGAAGATATTTGCAGTACAGATAATTGACATAGGATTGGTAGCCAGAATATGTAAAGAATGCTTAAAAATCAATAAGAAAATGACAGACAATGCAATAGGGAAGGAGGTAAGTGATTTGAATGGGTATTTCATGAAGGAAGACACCCAAATGGCCAATAAACATGTAAAAAGATGCTTTATTGAATTAGTTATCAGGGAGGTGCAAAATAAATTCACAATGCAATTCTACTACAGCCCTACCAGTATGGCTAAAATTTAAGACTAACAGTACCAAGTGCTGACCAAGACACAGAGCTACAAGACCTCTTATACACTACTGATAAGAATGGAAATTGGTACCATTTGCTTTGGAAAAGTGTGAGGCCTTATCTACTGAAGTTCAATATATGCGTGATTTATGTACCAACATCTCCACTCCTAGTGTCCACGCAGCAGGAATGTGTACAATGTCCATCAAAGACATACAGGCATATCTCGGAGATACGACGGGTTCAATTCCAGACCACTGCAATAAAGTAAATATTGCAATAAAGCAAGTCACACAAATGTTTTGGTCTCCTAGTGCACATAAAAGTTATGTTTACACTATACTGTAGTCTATTATGTGTGCAACAGCATTATGTCTAAAAAACAAAACAATGTACACCTCAATTTAAAAAAAACGTATTGCTAAAAACTACTAACCATCCTCTGAACCTTTAGTAAGTCATAATAGTAACATCAAAGATCACTGATCACAGATCACAAATACAATTTTTAAAAGTTTGAAATATTCTGAGAATAACCAAAATGTGATACAGACACAAAATGAGCAAACGCTGTTGGAAAAATAGCACCAATAGAATTGCTCAACGTATGGTTGCCACAAGCCTTCAATCTGTAGAAAATGCAGTATCTGTGAAACACAGTAAAGCACAATAAAACGAGGTCTGCCTGTATATAATAATGTTCATAGCAGCATTCTTCATAATAGCCCAAATTTGGAAACAACACAGATATCCACTAACTGATGACTGGATAAATAAAATGTGGTATACCCTACAATTTGGGTGCTCTGGGTTTTATAGGCCACATTGGTTGTTTAACACATTTTCTTTAGGTTTCGTGTGCTGGGGGTGACTGTGAGTACAGAGTGGGCAACTAGAATCCACATTTCTTAGGCTCCCAGGCAAGGGCTGGACAGGTTCTTTCCCACTGATCAGCTTGATGAATCATTAGAACATCTGTAGGAGGTCCCCATTTCCCAGATGAGAAAACTGAGGCTTAATAGAAGGTGAAATGACTTGCTCAGAGTCACCTGGCTGTTCACAGGTGTACATCCCCAACTGGAACATGAGCTGCTCACGAACTGTGTGTCACCATGTCGCCTGTAGCCCAGCCCAGCACCAGCCACTTTGCAGGCAGTTAATAAATACGAGGAGAGTGAAACTGGTAAGAAATCTCTTTTCTGTTTGCTAGAGGGCACCCTGATTATAAGGTCATTAAAAGCACATCGTTACTGTTAATTACAGCAGCAAGGCCACTGGAGATGGCAGCCTTTTCCCATCCTTCCTGTTTCAAGAATCCCACTGCTCCAAAGGGCTCTGAGCAGAGCGTGGGTTAGGCGGAGGCTGGGGGTGTGGCCGTCTTTTAAGCCCCCAGGCACACATGTCCACCCTCTTAAGGAAGCACGAACCCAAATGACTACCATCTGCCCTGCGCTTTGCAAAGCACGTCCACGCACGCTGACTCACTTGGTCCTCCCAGAGGAAGCATAAAGTCTCTGTGAATCTGAGCGATTTGCCCCAGCCCTGCCGGCTACTGCAGGGCAGATGTGAGTCACACAACCGTGGCAGGAGCCAGAGCATCCCTAACTGCACGGGGCTTGCAGACTCCAGCTTCTGGCTCTTTGCCTGGGCAGGTCCTCCTGATAGTACATTGCTCACCTCCCTCCCTCCAGCTCCGCCGCATCCACCGACCTGCACGGGTCTCTTCCAGGATGTCCAGATGTGGCAGCCCCAGAGGTTGCGCTCTTCTCCGGACTCTTTGGGTTGACGGGGGTGGGGAGGCTTCCTCGCAGCCCACGGAGCCTTGCTTCTGCCTCTGGCTGTGCAGCGTGCCAGCTCACTTCTGTCTTCTCCACAAGGCCCAGGGCACTGTGGGCCCACGGCATCTGTTCAACAGACAGCTGGCGTCTTAGGATGGGTCCCTTGGAGGCAGACCCTGTGACACGCTATGAGTGTCACAGTTATTTGGGAGGTGATCCCAAGAAGCGCAGTAGAGGCAGTGGGGAAGTGAGAGAAAAGGGGAACGTTTTCTCATGAAGAAAGCTGATAACAGGTGCATCCAAGCAGGTTATCTTGCGGTTCCTGAGGAGCCCTCATCCGGGGACCTCTAGGGTGTCGACAAAGCCACGGAGTTGCTCCTTCTGAGAGGCAAGGAGCTGGGGCCTTTGCCTTCCACTGCCCATCTGTCATCAGCTGAGGGCTCTCGGGGAGCATCATTTCACCAGCACGTCCACTTGCCCCACCGTGCAGGCCACAAGAACCGTCAGGTGAGGAGTCCAGGTGCTTGCGGTTGGACGCAACTGAAATATACCAGAACCAAGAGTGCTGAAGAGATGGGGGTGAGACACCAGTGTCTGCTGCGCTTGGGAAATCAATGAAAAATCATCACTGGGTATATTACATTTTAATTTTTAATTAAAAAATGTTTGTATTGTGATGAAATACACATACCATAAAATTTACTATTTTAACTATTTTTAAGTGTCCAGTTAGGCACTGAATGCTTTCACATTGTTATACAGCCGTCAGCACCATCATTTTTCCAAACAGAAGCTCTGTACCCATTAAACATGAATTCCCCATCTCCCCCTCCCCTCAGCCCCTGGTTACCTCTATTTTACTTTCTGTCTCTATACATTTGACTATTCTTTGTAGCTCATATAAATAGAATTATACACTATTTGCCCTTTTGTGTCTGACTTGGCTATATTAAATTTATATATGACATTTATAAATTTATTTAATTATGAAAATGCACATATCCTTTGATCCAGAAATCATAATTCTGGGAATCTGCTTTGCAAGAAACATAAAAGCAGCAGTACTAAATGACATATGTCTCAAAATTTTCATTGTATCACTGAGTGTTAAGGTGAAAAAACCAGAAATCACCTCCACCAAAAGAGAATACTGGTCAAATAAATAACTTTACATCCCTATTCTGGGATATTATTTCAGCTATTAAACAGAATGAGTAGATTCATAGGTATCAGTCTGGGGCAATGGCCAAGATATGCGAAGTTTAAGCAAAAATAAATAAATAAATAAAAGGCAAGTCACAAGTAGTGTTATAGAATGATCTTATTTTTGTTTAAGAAAGTAAATGAAAAAGAAAAGAAAGAAGTGAAGAACATGATGTGTGCATGGTGCATGTGTACATGTATGCTGTATGAGTAGATAGAAAAGTGTGTTAGAACATACCCTGGGGGTTGGGTCTAGAGGAGGTGGGGTGTAACTTTTTCTTATTTAACTTTTTACAGTAATATCTATCACTGCTGAAACTAAAAAATAATAATAATAATTAAGAAAAGCATCTATACATCATGACCTGGTAATTCTACTTTTGGTTATATACCCAAATAAAATGTGTTTATACCAATCAAAAGTCAGGTACAAGAAAGCTCATAGCAACATTATACACATTTGCTAAAAAAATGGAAACAACCAAATGTCTGTTATCAGTAGAATGAATAAATAATTGGAGGTATAGTCGACCAATGGAATACTATACAGCAAGGAAAAAGAACAACCCACCGAACCATACAACAGTGAAGCTGAAGGGCCAGTGAAAGCAATCTCTGCTTTCAAAGAACAGGACATTCCTTACCTAGCTTGCCGGGGGAGGGGAGGGAGGAGGGTGTACTGAGTGGTGATTCTATGGGTATATGTATATTACAAATTCATCACAAGCTGATACATGTGTGCATGTTGCTATCTATCAGATCTCAATAAATAATAAAAAAATTAATAATCAAGGAAGGAGAAAATGCAGGGAGGAAGGAAGAAAGGAAAGAAAGGAGGGAGGGAGGCAGGGAGGAAGGGAGGGAGGAGGGAAATATATGAGATAGGAGAAAGTGACTGAGCAGTCTTTTCACATGACTGTTTCTAGGAGAGAAATAAAAATGTAGAAGCATGAAGTAAACCGAGAACTTTAACCTGTGTTGATTGGGGTGAAAACATTCCTCTGCCCCCAATTTCTCTGCATTTTAACAGGCAGTCTCCTCAAATGAGAGGTCTGGGAGGTGGGATGCACTGGGCTTTGGGGTACCCTGGGCTTTTACACAGCCTCCTGGCCCTGCTGTTCCCTAGCTGGTGCTCCCCAGCAAGGCTCATGACCTCTCTGAGCCCATGAGCCTGTGGGCAGCCCATTGCCCTCACAGACCTTCCTGGAAGCCAGTGGGAGATGCCAGATGTCTGCGTGTGTGCCCAGCTCACAGTAGACACTGGACATGATCTCCCTTCCCCTATGCTTTGCAGAACCAGAGAGTAGAGGGATCTGGTAAGTTTCTGGACAGAGGGCTTTTGACAGGTGAAAGCATTTGAGAAAGAAAATCCTTCTTGCAATAGAACGCATGGTAGGGAATTTCTTTACAAAAAAATCAAGCTTCCAACTCAAGTAAGCCTTGGGTGAAATTTAAGAATTTCTCTGATTATGTATCTAATATTGACCAGAAACGGGAGGGGATGGGAGTAGATAAAAGACGCTTCTTACTCAAAACTAGCTCTTTCCTTTTTCCATATGCTGTGTTTATGATTATGGGTTTTAGAGCATTTTTCTTCTTGTATTTCATAAAATACCGCATCTATTCACATAATTCACCCCAAGCCCCTCTCCTTGATATTTCGAGGCAGAGAAGGCGGGGTGGGGGGAAGGGATCATATGAGCCTCTGGGGGCTGGTCCACCACCTCCCTGGCAAACGTCTTCGTGTTCTGACATCTTCCTGAGGCCCAGTGGCTCACCAGGAGTTACCCAGTCATCGGCAGCGAACCTTAACCAGTTCTTCCAGGATTTTCCTTTTTTTTGTGAAATCTCACTCTGGTGCGTAAAGGAAAAGCTGTTAAGAGAGGAGCCATGTGTCCCTGTCTGTTGGTGATGGGTGAGCAGAAGAGCGGGAAGGCAGTGGGAGAGGGGAGATTCATGGGGGATCACGAGCTGCCATCTGCCCTTAGGTGCACTTTCCTTTGGGGTCTGTAGGTAGAAGGTTCTGCTGGGGAGTCCCCTGTGGGTTCTCACCAAGTTATTAACTGAAGACACTGTGATTGGAAGCCGGCGAAGGAGGACAGTCTTTAGAATGATGAGTGCAGCTTGGGCATCATTTGGGAACTTCAGCGTGTCCTGCAGGGTGGGGTCATGGCTAGGGGCTCTCGGAAGGAATAACCCTTTAAAGTTGGAATGCTGTGCACGAGAGTGGCCAGGATGGTGTGGCGAAGATGCTTACCGTTTGCACAGAGCATTAAAGACACCAAAACACAGGACTCAGAGAGAATTCCTCTTGATCACTCCTCTCCCATGGGCAGGTAGAAAGGTTCCTTGGAATCATGGCATCCAAATCCTCCACTTCATAGAAAGGCAAGCTTGGGTGGCCCTCTCGTGCCTCCACGGGCCCTTGTAAACCTGCACCCTCATGTAATTGTTACATATATCTTTCCTCTAGATCATGAGCGTTTGAAAGCAAGGAGTGAGGATTCACCATCTCTCTATCCCTAGGATCTGGCACTAGACGGAGTACATAGTAGGTTTTCAATAACAGCCCCACAATGAATGGAAGAGAGAATGAATGCAGTGGTAGATCAGCATGGGTCCCCACTGTGTCCAAGGTCAAACCACTCTACTGAGGACATCAGGATGGCTGGAAGGAATTAAGCAGTGGTCAGAGGAGGAAGTTTAACTGGTGGAGCCCCATCATTCTACTTTCTGTGGGTACATCTCACTGCGAACTTTCTGCCATTCGATCCTCCCAACAACCCAAGGAGTAGGTGCCATTATCCCCAACATACAGATGAGAAAACGGAGGCTCCGAGAGGCTAGGGGCTGGCCCAAGGTCATAGACAACGAGCAAAGGGTGCAGCTGGGATCTAAACAGGGACGTCAGAATGCAAAGTCCCGCCTCATCCTACTGCTCAGGGGCACCTTCCTGTACAGGTGTTCCCGAGGACATCCCATTAATCCAGTCCCTTCATGGCAGGGGAGAAGGGGGCTGGCCTGACAACCCTGGTTTTATCATGGTGGCTCTTGGAAGCTCATGTCACCCTGGTCGCTGACCTAAAAGCCATGGCTAGAATCTGCTGTCTAGAAAAATTCCCTTAAGAGTAATGTTCTTGCCATACAATCTAAGCAGAAAGCCCATGAATGAAGCCCAAGATAGACACATCTAACAGCGAGGCCCCATGGAGACCCACAGGACCATAAACTGACTCAAGAATGCTCGTCCGGGGCTGGGGCAGGACCACCCCAGGGGTCTCCAGGATGCAGTCTGGCCACTTGCAAGACAGATTCTCAGAACTGGGCCATCCCATCCAGTTCCACCCTCCCTGGGAGGTGAGAACACAGAGGCCCAGAGAGGGTGACGTGGCTAAGGACAAAGGGTGTTTCAGCAGCAGGGCCAGGTCTACTGCTCAGGATGTCTGACCCTTGGTGTCCTGCTTTGGTGAGCAGCACCAAAGCTCATCACACACCAGGAGGCGTCCATCTCCTCTGGACTGACCTCTTCATTATATTTCGCTGCTGTTTCTAACGTCCTCCCTCACCCTCGTGGGTCACCCTGTGTGTGTGATCTCCACAGGGCCCTTTGGAAGTGGGTGGCATTAGCCCAGGGCTTTCGCCTGGGAAAGCAGAAGGCAGAGGGCAGAGCCTCCCTGAGGTCACAGGGCAGCAACCTCGAGGCAGGCCCCCAGACTCAGGCTTAGCTCCCCAGGCAGATTTAAAACATTTAAGGTCTGCTTTGCTAGGCCCCAGTATGCACAGGTCATGGTGGGCCAGGTCATTTTGCACAAAGTCAGGAAGCTGTTGGAAAGGAGGGCTGTGTCTCCATCAGAGCACCAGAGAAGAAAAGTGCCATCGCTGTACCTTCTGGGTTAAAACCTTTCCAGAACATTCGTTGACTTCAGCTCACAGGGGAAGAAAGGAAACTCCTTCACTGAGGTCCATCCATGCACTGTGAACGTGCTGGGCACTGCACGTACTCAGTCCCGTGCCTTCCTGTGGCCTCCAGAGGGCAGGTTATTATCATCTGTGAGGGGACAGTGGCCGGAGACGTCCAGTGACCATCTCTATTGCCCAGCCAGACTGGGGCGATGACATTGTTTTTGGCCCTAGCTCTGACCGCCAGCTTTTTCAGCTCACCAAGTTGGTTTCTGCCAGACCAATTCCTCCGTATCACGGTCAGAGGGAAGATTCCCGACCCAAGTAGGCTGGAGACATTCTGTTTCGTTGCTAGAAAGGAAACAGCAGTAGCACTGTCTCCAAGTGGTCCCCTTGGAGCATGGCAACAGAGCCCAGAGAGGGAAGGCCTTGCATTCCTGGGGACAGAAGCGGTGGGCAGCCCAAGGTCCCAGCGAACACCCGTCAGCTGCTTTTTGGCCGTGAGGAATCCCCGTCTTGGAGCCGCCCAGGCTGGTGACTGGTGACTGGTGGAGGGACGGATGTGTCGTCATATGCAAATACCATACCTATATCCACGCATGCATTTCCCCATCCCACCTCAAGCGCCTCCCCGCCACGGGGGCCAAGCTGAGAAGGAAATCTGGGGTGTCCAAGCAGAAATGGGGTCGTCAGGCTGGCACGGCGGAGATGTGGGTCTTTATGTGGAATTAAAGGGCATCAATAAATTGCCCAGCTCAGGGCATGTGGGAGATGATCCACAAACATGCATTTTGTCTCCTCCATCCCCAGTGAGAATTGGCCCCGGGAATCTGGTCCCATTGTGCGTGATCTTGCGGTGCTGCCCCAGCAAGCCAGCTGTGCCCAGATGTTCGGGATGCACCTCCGGCCTATTCTGTGCTAAATCCTTGTGCTGTAAAGAGGCTTTGTGTGGAGAGAAGCCCCCAGCTGGAGTTGTTAATGAGCAGGGGGCGGGGTGGGAGCCACTTAGCTGGGGAGGCCCTCCTGATAACGCCAGGGGGTGTTGAAAGCCCCTCAGTCTGTTGGTGGTCTGGGCCCGCTCCCACCCCATGGCCTGCAGAGAACAGAGCAGCACCTTCTGGTAATTATCTACCTTCCAGGGGCTTCTCCCCTCCGATCTGGGGATTTAGGGGTGGGGAGGGATACAGCCGGTGCTGTTAATTGGTGTCTTCCCAGTAACCTCCGATTAAGTCCGGGGATTACACTAAAGAGGTGAGGAGGTAATACCCAAAATAAACACAAGTGCCCTTCCTAAGCGCATTCTTGCCAGCAAGTTAAATAATTCAGCCCCTGGAGCCTGTTCCTAAAAGATTTAAATACTAATTCAGGTGAGGGGCGGGGCATTGGGAAGCGTAGTAGATTTCTACCGATTCTGACTTCTTCTGACATCTTTTAAAGGCTTCGTTTCTGCGCTGTTTGATTCTCTTTGACGATTGTCAAGTTAAGTTTACTAAAAACTGGAGAAGACTTTGTTCCGGGGTGGGAGGCGAAGGGGGGCCGCTGGATTAGAAACGTGAGTCGTCCCCAGCTTGTCCATCCGCCCTGGCATCGTTTTATTCCTGCGTTTCTGAAAGGCTCCGAGTAATCAATTCCAGAGGAAGGGCTGGGGGAACCTTGGCAAAGGGGCCTCCTTCTTGGCTATCGCTTCGAATATTTTATGCAGCTAATAGAGTTGCGATGGGGCCCAAAATGTGGGCACTCGGAAACTGACGGGGTCCCATCGGAATGTATGTTCTGATGTATGCAGCCTCCCCCTGAGAGCAGATCTCTGGGGGCCCTTGAGCAAGGCATGAGCATTCAGGTTTCTAAGCCAGGAGTTTTGCAGGAATTTTCATGCTTTGAAGGAAGAAAAAGTCTTGAAATCAGAGTCTACATTTATTGAGCACTTACTGTGTGCCCGGCACTGCATTAAGTACTCACACTCACTCTCTCATTTAATCCTGACAACAGACAGCCTAGTGAGCAAGGGCTTACCATCGTTCCCATTTCCCAGATGAGATAGCCGAGGCTCATAGATGTCAAGGGCTTGCCTACCAGCAGTAATTGGCAGGGCAGCACTGCCCTTGCTCCATCTGTGTCTGCATCCTCAGGGTCACTGAGCCGTGCCCTGGAGAAAACATGGACGTGACGTTTCCGAAGGCACAGACAGAGTCCCAGAATGACAGAAGCCTGGGCTGCATCCCCATCACAAACCCCGACGCCAAGTGTCAGTTTGTCTACATTTGCTCTCTGCCAGTGACAAGCTTCTCATCTCTCCCTAAGGCAGGCATCCATCTGACGGCAGCTCTCACTGATGGAAGAGTTTCTGAGCTGAGATCTGAATCTGATAGGTTCTCCCAGCCTCACCCCCATGGGCCCACAGAGAAGCACGTCTGCCTCAACCCTGCAGAAATGAAAAGATAATTCCAAGCCTCCCCAAATCACCTCTCCTCATTTTGTACTTTTTCCTTCCATCCCATAACAGCAGGCTTTTTGGTGTCACTCATCTGAAAACCATTGTTGGGAAAGTCCTAAGAATGTTCTCCCCTCCTCACCACGCAGCCCATAGGACGTAAGAGTTCAAACACGATTGGGGGCCTCCTGGGGAGGTTTGCCCTGGACTCAGAGAGGACGCCCAGGCTCTGAGCTCTAGCCCTGCTACTTACTCTCCATGACCCTGGACTAGTTACTTCTCTTCTCTGAAACTCTACAAAATGGCATTAGTATTCCCTCTCATGGGGCCACGGTGAAGGTCAAATAAGAGGAGACAGGAATAGCCAAGGGCTGCACAGAAGTTGTAAGACTGTCGTCATCATCATGTACGTGTGGACGCTTGGGGTTCCCACGACCATCTGGGAAGCAGCACATAGCGATGCTTTGCTTGTCCAGGTTCGTCCAATTAACAAAGTGATCTATATATACTTCCTTCTACAAAGCCAGGAAATAATCGCAGCTTAGATAAAGGAGCTTGAATAGCAGCTCTGTGACCCTAGTGAATTCACTTTGTCTTCCTGAGACTTCAGTTGCCTCATCCTTATAATGGGTGAGTACCACCACCTTGAAGCCTCATGAGAACAATACCCAGGAGAAAGCCAGTGCACAGTAGGTACAACATAGAGCAGATCGTTGCTGGCTGTCTTCACCCCTCCCTTTTCTCACCCCTATTTGAAGAGGAAAGTATTGCAGCTGCTGTGACATCGAATTCAACTTTCAATGTTTTATTAGCATTTAGCAGAGGTGAGAAGTGGCCTTGCAGAAATACCATAATCAGAACATTGTGGCTCTTGTAAATTTGAGGCCACATATGTGTCATTTCGCTCTTTGGGGATGTGATTGTTTTCCAAGTGGCTTGTTCCTCAGGTAACCCGATGTTGACGGCACTAATGCAATTTTCATATCGAAATGTTGTTCTAGGGGGAGGGTGTCTATTTCACTTAGGCTCGTTGAAACCCAATCTACAGGAAAGGACGTTATAACAGAATTGGAGGTTAAATTTCATTTGCTGATTTAATAAAAACTAACAGGATGGATTTGGGGATATTTCATTAATCTTTCTTTCCTTTCAGTGCAAAGGAAATTAAGTTCACTCTAGTTCAAACTTTGTTTCACTCTTATACAATAGGCTGCCAATGTCCACTTTCTCTCTGGCAAGTTAAAACCTAATTAGTCACAGAAAATTCTTCCCTGACCCTGTCACCGGGAGCAGACGAGGAGACGCACGCTTGTGCACACGCGTGCATACACACACGTACACAGACGCGTGAACACACACACACTGCCACCCTTTGCTGAGTCCTGCTTTTATTGTCAGTGGCTATTAAAACCTGGGGGTGATGATATGCCTAAAAAACGTATCGACAGGACACAAGTTTTGCAGAGGCTCCTTGTCACGGCTTCGTCATGTGATGATTAGAACTTCCCTAAATGTGTCTGTGTCACTTGCAGGATGGGCTGGGATCCTTTCGAAATGGACAAAGAATATCTTTTCAGTTATAGGCACCCCCTATTCTATGGCATCATGCTTTTAAATGTCAACTCTGTATTTTTACTCTGCTGAGTAATCTTCAGGGGGGATCTATGTAAGGCAGGAAAGTCTAAGGAAAGGGCCCTAGGCTTGGGGTCCAGGGAGCCCCTTTTAGAGCCCCGACTCGATGGATTATTAGCTGTGTGATTTGGCGTAAGTGACCTAATCTCTTTGAGCCTGGGTTTTCTCTTTGGGAAAATGGGAATAAATAATCCCTGGTCTACCTGCCACAGAGAGAGATGTGAGAATCAAATACGGACATTTAGGGTTCAGACCAGTGGACACCCCTCGGAGTGGTCTGCTCTGGTCAACCCAGAACCCCTTTTTTGGTCCCCTTCACACAGTTCTGTACATAGTGTTGGCTGCTGTTGACTGCGCCTCCCTTACTCCCACGTGTGAGCCCCAGGAACTCTGGTGGGAACTCTGCCTGTGCCCCACTGTGTACCCAGCACCTGGCCCTGCGGCTGAGACACGGAAGACCCCCAGCAGGTGTTTCATGCATGAGTGGATGTGTGCCCAGGAACGACCTTTTAAACTATGATGTGTTGAGGTGACATCATAGTCACCGGGACAGCGAGACGTCATCATAGAAACAGGATGTGTTTATGGCAGATTTGCATCTGGGTATTTCTTGGTTGTCTGGGATTGGCAGCCTTGAGGGTCCTTGGAGTTTTATAGATGTAACGAGGGCTCTAAGCTTTCAAGCCTCTACTCTGAAGGTAGATGGTATTCCTTGTATTTACAAAGATTCCAGGATAGAAACCGTTACCGGTTGAGGGGGCAGCCGGAGTTTCTTGTGTATGGAAGTGATTTGTAATGTAGAAAGTGCCCCGTACGTGGATGTTTTACAATCCCATTGTGAACAGGGTGGAGGGTTGGACACAGGCCTGTGGAACGGCTTCCGGGCTTGTTGTATCAGCCTTCTTGAGGGGAGCATGGTGACAAGAAAAGTGGGGAAAGACAAGTCCAGGCTGAATCCCCGGCTTGCTGCCTATTATGAACAGTGTGGTCTGGGTGGGTTGCTTAATCCCCCTGGGCCTCGGTTTCCTCATCTGTAAATTGGGGATAATGATAAAGTCAGTTTCAGGGAGTTGTGTGGGGATTACGTGAGATACTGTGTGAGAAGCATGTCCAATTTCTCAAAGCAAGTCTTTAGAAGCCTCTTCCTGCCACAAAAATCTGCTGAGCCCAGTGGTCCAGCGGGAGTTCTGGTCCAAAAGGTCTGCTCTGTCATTGGACTGGGTCCCCTTCAGCCTTGTCCCTGCCACTCACAGCCAGAGGTCACCCCATCCACCACCTTGCCTGATAATTTCTCACTGTGTGGACCCAGCTTTGGGGTGGGGAACAGTCACCCACGTAACATTTTGTATCCTCACTGCCTTGCTTTGAAGCGTTTCCACTCTGCCTCTTGCACTTGTAGCCGAAGCGTCAGGGGTGAGGAGAAGACCCAGGCCCTCAGTGAGCAGCCAGGGATTTTTCTCCTCATTTGAAAAGTGGGCCTAAACGTGCTTGCTGCCCTCCTTGTCCCGCAGGGTCACATTGGGGGAATAAAATGGACCAACACAGGTAAAAGTACTTTAAAACGATGCTGCACAAGGCACATTAAGAGTTTCAGTTCATTAGCTGTCCTTCTGGGGGCCTGCAGTGCTGGGCTAGGCATGGCGTTGGGGGCAGGGAGTAGTCAGTGAATAAATGATAAATAATACAACGTGGTGACTATTATTAACCACTTATTATAGGCCAGGCACTGGGCTGTGTCCTTCATTGCATGAATCGCCATATGAGGGAGGTGCTAGTATTACTAGGCCCATTTTACAGATCAGGAAGCTGAGGCTCAGAGTCACATGGGTTTGGAGGCAGCAAAGCCAGGGCTTAAGCTCTGGTGCCTGTTACTGGCCTGTGTGGTGTCAACGACTGCAGGGCTGTGATACCAAGAGTAGAGACAAGAAGAAGCCTGAGTTACAGGGTTTGAACTTGGTCTTGAAAGGAAAAGGGGAGTCGACTGCATAAGGAAGATGGGGAAGGCTCTTCCAGGTGCAGGGACAGACTTCCTCTGCCTTGGTCCCCCTCTCCAGCCTCCTCCCCCACCCCTCCCCGGGTAAAGCCAGGCTGGTCCCCATCTCCTGGAGGACCTTCTCTGCCGTGCACCCAGAATGCTCCTCCTCTTTGGCCAAACCCTGCCCACCGTCCTAAGTCCAGCTCAAGCCTTGCCTTTTCCGGGCAGGCTTCCTAAACACTCGAGCCTCACCTCTTTCCCATGAACCTGCTGCCCATCGTGGCAGAGGGAAAGAATGAATGAATGAGGTCAAGAGAACAGAGGGAAGGCTGGGAGGTTTGGGGGGTGGAGACCATCATCAGAGCCGTGACAAGGGGAGTCGAGGGGTTTCTAGAAAAGGAAGCTCTGAGCCAAGCCAGTCACTGGGGGAATGACGTCACTGGGATCAGAGGGGATGGTGAAACTGAGTGCATCCCCTTCTCCTCCTGGGGCCCCAGCCATACTGAGTCCGACGTGGCTTCAGAATCCTTCTCAGCCCAGGGCACCAGCAATAAGCACGACACAGCACCTTTGTGTAACTTGGTACACATGCCAGTCACCATTCTAAGCGACTGAAGTCGTACATACACAAGTGCACCAACCCCATGAAACAGGTACTAAGGTTTATCTCCATTTCATAGATGAGGAGTGAGAAGTCTAAGGCTCATGGACCTTAAGGGACTTGCCCAGTGTGACCGGGCCGTGTTGCAGGGCTGGGACACAGGCTCAGACGGATGGGCTCTGAACCACTTCACCAGGGGCCTCGTCAGTTAGCAGGGGACAGTAAATGTACTGGTCACTCTTGGATTTGATCATAATGCGGATTGATTCATTCCTTCCTTCATTCATCATCTAACCTCAGTACCCCACCGCCATCCACTATCTATCACTTCACCCGCTTTATTACCTTCAGAGCTCTTACAACTGAAATCATCTGGTTCACTTAGTAGATTTTGTGTTTCCCATTTCCCACCTGCCTCTTCCCTCCATGGTGTGAGCTCCTGGGGGTCGAGACACCGCTGCAGGCTGCGTGTGGACCCCAACGACCCACCCTCTTCACAGCCGAGCCCTGAGCCTAGGACACCACTGGACCCGTGCCTGGGGAGGACCTCAGGCCCCTGCTGGGTGAAGCACAAGCCAGCCTTTCTTGTCAACACCCCGTGGAGGTCACAAAGTCCCCCGAGCACGAAGTCACCTGAAAGCAGTTAGCAATCAGCACACCCTCCTCAAGCAGCTGCAGCCCAACTGAGGCTTTCCCTCCAGCCCTCCCCTCCCCCCCACATCCCAATTTCTGGCAAGGAGGGAGCCACTCTCCTTGTCACTGGAACTGGGACCATAAGATTCCCCTCCTTTCTTCTACCCGTGTCAAGGGTGTGACTTCTGATTCCTATTTGTCCAATTCAAACCCTTCTGCTGAGACCCCTAAAGGCCCTTGAGAAGAGTCTTTTGCCACAATACCCACCCCTCACCGCCCTGCCTCTGATTCATCTGACATGCAGCTTCCTCCAGGAAGTCCTCCAGAATGCACCCCTGTCTCCCATCCTGTGCTTGTCCTGGTGTCTGTAATACACATGCTGTAATGTACATGCTATCGTTAGCTGGAGAGACCGCGCCTTAAACTGGGAGCCCTTGGAGGGCAGGGACTCTTCTTATTCCATGCCCTGTGGGTAAGTGTACAACCCACCTTTGTTTAGTGAATGAATAAATGAATAAATTTTGTTGGGGTACAGACAGATCACATTTCGAGCCCACCTGGTGCTCACCTGTGCACCCTTCCAGCAGGGCTGGGGCAGGGGCCACAATCCATCACCGTCACCTTCTCATTGGCCATCAGACTTGAAGCCTGGGGCTGGGGCAGGAGGCCCTCTCCTGGGACACAAGACAACATCACTTGACCCGTTGTCCTGCTGACAGCGCTCATCCGGAGAGCCACCTCCCCGAAACACAGCCGGGATGGATTGGAGCCACCACAGAGACTTGACAAGTGGGGGGATAGCTTGCCTGTGTCCGCAGAAGGACGCACTGCTGGGGAAGGTATTAACATTCCAGCCACTCTCCAGATTTGATTAGAGCTGATAACAATCACGGGGGACCCACTCTGCCAACGACAGCAATGCCAGAAGCAGCCTAATTCAATAGCCTGATGCTCTGGCCTTGTTTATATATCTCAGGTACTGTCCAGGGCTCATGCAGGAAGGCAGAGCACTCGGGTCCACAAGACAGATGCTGCTTTTATTAAAGAGCCAATGGAAGGGCCTTGGCACTGCGGGAACAGGGTTCCTACCCTGTCAGCACATTCCTGGCAGGCTGCTTGGGGAGACCAGCTTCTTCCCAGGGACAGCCACTTTCTCCTTGCTTCCTTTTTTTTTTTTTGCTTTTCATATCTTTTAAAAATTTTATTTTATGGAAGTATAGTTGACTTACAGCATTGTGTTAGTTTCTGGTGTACAGCAAAGTGATTCGGTTCTACATATATATGCATTCTTCTTCATATTCTTTTCCATCGTGGTTTATCCCAGGATATTGATTATAGTTCCCTGTGCTATACAGTAGGACCTTGTTGTTTATCCATTCTTTATATCATAGTTTGCTTTCGTTTTCAGGAGGGTCTCCCACCTGAAAAACCCGCCCTCTCCACAGCCTCCCACAGAGACCTGCCAACCCACTCACACTGCTGGGATCCAGGAAGGCGGAGGTGGCTGACAGGGAACTCAGGTGGCTTTTCCTGCCTCTCTCCATGGTCCAGACAGGAGGAGGCTTGGCCAAGGTCACACAGCTGGTCTAAGGAGTTTCAGGTCCAAGGAGCCTAGAGGATGGACCATAGGGCTGCCAAGTGCAAGGCTGATTCCCTGCTTCTGGGCACTTGTTCACCTTCACGTTTCATCAGAAAATGTGGTTCCTTCCCCGCTTCCCCACGCTCTGCTCGCTCTCCTCTACAGCCCTGCCACCTCAGCCCCAAATCACAAATGTCTCAACATTTGTCTCCCTCCCTTGGGTGGGATCCTCCTTGGACCGCCATCTCCATGGGCCACGTTCCTGTGTGCTGGGTCCCAGTGGCCACACACTGGGAAGCCAGGTGTAGCCAAGGCTGGCCAGGGCTGCCCTCCCCCCAAACAAGTTGGGCCATAGTCGGGTGAGCTCTTCGGGTTTTGCTGCGGCTGGAGGCTGGGATGCCCTTACTGCGCCCTCAACATCCCTCTGCAAGAGGCTTTAGTTCTGCTGATCTGGACTCAGACCTTCCCAGTCAGAGAGCCCACCCTCCCAGGTGAGGATGGGATGCTGGAGGGAGGGGCAGGGGCGGTGAAGTCAAGAGTCAGCCCTCCCCGAGAGGACCCGCTGCTTGGTGACACCAGTGGTCTCGCCCAAGTGGGTCAGGACCCTGCAGGTTGGACCGAGGCCTGGGAAATTGTCAGCCTTTATCATGCACCTGCTGTCTACTTGTCACCCCGTGCTCAGGTCCACGGGGGGACACACCCACGTAAGAGTGATGATCACCTGCTAAAAAGTGAGTGGTGCTAGAAATTAAAAGTTTGCTGGTTTTGAAGATTTCTGCCTAATTCAACGGTCTAACAGGTAAGTCTCAAAACATTTTGAATGAGAATGTTGTAAATATAGAGATCAAAATGTGACCGATACTATAGTAATTTAACCTCTTTTAAAGGCATCTCAACAGGTTTCTAGAAAAGAAAACTAGGGGGAAAATAACTTTTTTTAGTATGTTCACGAAAAGCATAGGCTGATTAAAAACTAGAATTTTATTCACAGAACTAGAACAAAAAATTTCACAATTTGTATGGAAACACAAAAGACCCCGAATAGCCAAAGCAATCTTGAGAACGAAAAATGGAGCTGGGGGAATCAGGCTCCCTGACTTCAGACTATATTACAAAGCTTCAGTAATCAAGACAGTTTGGTACTGGCACAAAAACAGAAATATAGATCAATGGAACAGGATAGAAAGCCCAGAGATAAACCCACACACATATGGGCACCTTATTTTTGATAAAGGAGGCAAGCATATACAGTGGAGAAAAGACAGCCTCTTCAATAAGTGGTGCTGGGAAAATTGGACAGGTACATGTAAAAGTATGAAAATAGAACACTCCCTGACACCATGCACAAAAATAAACTCAAAATGGATTAAAGACCTAAGTGTAAGGGCAGACACTATCAAACTCTTAGAGGAAAACATAGGCAGAACACTCTATGACATACATCACAGCAAGATTCTTTTTGACCCAGCTCCCAGAGAGATGGAAATAAGAACACAAATAAACAAATGGGACCTAATGAAACTTAAAAGCTTTTGCACAGCAAAGGAAACCATAAACAAGACCAAAAGACAACCATCAGAATGGGAGAAAATATTTGCAAATGAAGCAACTGACAAAGGATTAATCTCCAAGATTTACAAGCAGCTCATGCAGCTCAATAACAAAAAAACGAACAACCCAATCCAAAAATGGGCCGAAGACCTAAATAGACATTTCTCCAAAGAAGATATACAGATGGCCTACAGACACATGAAAGAATGCTCAACATCATTAATCATTAGAGAAATGCAAATCAAAACTACAATGAGATATCATCTCACACCGGTCAGAATGGCCATCATCAAAAAATCTAGAAACAATAAATGCTGGAGAGGGTGTGGAGGAAAGGGAACACTCTTGCACTGTTGGTGGGAATGTAAATTGATACAGCCACTATGGAGAACAGTATGGAGGTTCCTTAAAAAACTACAAATAGAACTACCATACGACCCAGCAATCCCACTACTGGGCATATACCCTGAGAAAACCATAGGTCAAAAAGAGTCATGTACCAAAATGTTCATTGCAGCTCTATTTACAATAGCCAGGACATGGAAGCAATCTAAATGTCCATCGACAGATGAATGGATAAAGAAGATGTGGCACATATATACAATGGAATATTACTCAGCCATAAAAAAAAATGAAATGGAGGTATTTGTAATGAGGTGGATGGAGTTAGAGTCTGTCATACAGAGTGAAGTAAGTCAGAAAGAGAAAAACAAATACAGTATGCTAACACATATATACGGAATCTAAGGGGAAAAAAAAAAAAAAAAAAAAAAAAAAAGGCCATGAAGAACCTAGTGGCAAGACGGGAATAAAGACACAGACCTACTAGAGAATGGACTTGAGGATATGGGGAGGGGGTGGGGTGAGATGTGACAGGGTAAGAGAGTGTCATGGACATATATACACTACCAAATGTAAAATAGATAACTAGTGGGAAGCAGCCGCATAGCACAGGGAGATCAGCTCGGTGCTTTGTGACCACCTAGAGGGATGGGATGGGGAGGGTGGGAGGGAGGGAGATGCAAGAGGGAAGAGAAATGGGAACATATTGTATATGTATAACTGATTCACTTTGTTATAAAGCAGAAGCTAACACACCATTGTAAGGCAATTATACTTCAATAAAGATGTTAAAAAAAAAAAAAAAAAAACAACTAGAATTTTATACATACGATGAAAACATATATACAAACGTATATGTGTTGTGTAAATAATTTTCAACTGATAATCTTATACAGAAAACTAATCATGGAGCACATCTGCACACATCTTTGTATGTATAATCTACACATGTGCATATGATTCTAAGTGTGAATCTTACAAAATTCTTCTAAAGTTCTTCCAAAAGTCCTGTTCCCAGGTACAGAGATTTCTAGCACTCTTGAAACATAGGAAGCTGGTATCATAGCATAAATTCTAATGAAAACATAAATTAATGAGGAAGAATAGCCTAAAAATCCAATTGGTTTAAGAAGCCTTAAACTCTATCACCCATAAGCCCTCGATGGATAACAAAGGAGTTGGAACCCATTGTTTCCCACCCACTGGCGCCTCCCAAATCCAGGGTTCTCAGTCCCAGTAGGTGGGTGGCAAAGGCCCAACTAGGAGCAGGCAAGACGAATAGGAGCTGGGTTAACAGGGCAGACTCCGTGGAGGCAGGGAAACCCAATAAAGCCTTGGCGTTCGCCAGCTTGAGCTGCCGTAACAAAGCACCACGAACTGGGTGGCTAACAGAAGAAATTTATTTTCTCAAGGTCCCCGGAGGCTGGTCGTCAGATCAAGGTGTTGGCAGTGTTGGCCTCCTGTGCCTTCTTCTGTGTGTCTGTGTCCGAATCTCCTCTTCTTACAAAGACACCTAGTCATATTGGATCAGGACCCACCCTGATGACCTCATTTTAACTTAATCACCTCTTTAAAGACCCTGTCTCCAAATACAGTCACAATCTGAAGTACTGGGGGTTAGGACTTCAACATCTGGATTTGGGGGGCACAATCCAGCCCATAACAGCCTTGGAGAACACAAGAAGGGTACCTGGATTCGGACTCGGAAGGCTTGAGCTCTAGACCCAGCCTTGGTCCCTGGAGCCCTGTGGGTTAAGACATTTCACACTTCTGAGCCTCCATTTTCCTATTTGTGAAACGGCCATAATAATCTCACCCCGCCTCTCTCAGAGACTTGCGGGAGAATCCAAAGACGTAAAGGATGCAAAAGTGCTTTATAAACTGTAAGGTGCAGTCTGAGTGCAAGGGGGTGGCAGGGGAGCTCTCTACATAGGGGTGCACAGAGGGGGGGTCAAAGTGGGGTTGAAATCCAGCCTCATCTCCTCTTGCCAGGTAACATCGAGCCCAGGGCTGCATGGACCTGGAGAAAAGGGTTCCATTCTCTAATGCACATGAAGGTTCTGGAAGGTTCTGAAGGACCAGCAGAAGCCTTGTTGGGGGTGTGGAGGAAGGGGAGTGATTGTCTCCAGGAGAAGCAGAGCACGGCCTCCAAATCCTACCAAGTCCTCGTCCAGCCAACCCAGGCCTTTCTCTCAAGTCGGCACAGTTCCACTCTTCCGGCTGCATCAGGAATTACCTCTCCTTTGGGCCAAAGACAAAAAAGTGTGTGGACTTGTTTCCAGGATTATTAAATTACATCTAGCATATTTTTCCCGAGTGTGTCCCGTCTTAGTGGGGTTTAGAGCTGCGATTGGGCCAGGCGAGCTCCAGTTACCTCTAATGAGGAGATTAATCAGCAGGCTTAACGATAATTCTTCATTGATTCTCTTGTGCCTGCAGAGCCCGCGTCGGCCAACCCAGGGCCGGGGCGGGGGGAGCCCCAGAGCATTCCCTCCACCCACCCAGGAGCGCTCACCTTGGTCTGCTTGGGGCCAAGGCCTCCGCCTGCCCTACTGAAGAGTGGTCCGGTGCTCTCAGGATGGGATTAAACACCAGCTAACACCCCTGTGGGGAAGAACAAAAGTTAGAGCAAGAAATAAAGACCCCAACAAAAAAAAATTCAGCTAATTCCATCCTGTCAGCAGTGGATATTAAGACTGTTCGCTGGCGAGGCCTGCCATGCGTAAGCCACAAAGGCACTACTGTTGAGCTTTAATTTAATTTTCAGAGAGGTGAGCGAAGCCCCCAGTGCTCTGGAAAGGAGGTGCTGGGAGCTTTCCCTCCCTGAGGGCAGTCTGGAGTTTTCCTGAGGCTTTGCTGAGCGGGTCCCCTGCCTCGGTGAGGAGGGATGCTTCTCAGAGAACCGTTGATTGAACGCCTACTCTGGGCCTGCCTTTCCACCGTCTGCAACTGTCCCCAGAGCTCAGAGCTCAGATGTAATTATGTCCATTTCATGGATGAGGAAACTGAGGCTCAGAGAGGCTGTGTGATTTTGGTGAGGTTGCCCAGCAAGTAGGCAGCAGAGTTGGGGCTCAAGCCCACAGGCCTTTCCCACTCTGCGGTTGCTTTTCCCTAAGTTCTCTGCTGCCACTCAAGCAGCAGGACCTGGAGATGGAGACAGAGGTCACTTCTGTGGCTTCATCTCCTTTGGCAGCTCTTTGGACTAGGGGGTGCTGTTTCTCGGGAAGTTAAATGAAGGACCCTTTTGCCCAACTATCCCCCCTTCACCCTTCACCTGCCGGAGGGCTGTTGCCCCCTGCCCATCCCTTTTTATTTCTCGGCACTTATCAAGCACGTCCTCTTAACCTGGCACTGGGCTTCATGGTTTTTACAGGGTTAACTATTATTTCATGCCCATTTTACAGCTAGGGAGTGTTGAGGCCAGGAGTCCAAGCCTCTGTGAGCTGGCTCCCTTGTTCTGATGTCCGCTGGGTCCCTCTGGGGGGAATGCACCCTTGCTCGTAGGAAGGAAAGTTAGGAAGGGTGCAGGAAGAGGGAGGCGGTAGACAAAGCCCTGTAACGACTTCTCAGGCTGTGCAGAGGGCACATCAATCTTTCTAAGTTGACCAGGTCACCAGTGCTTAATGGCTTGTGGATGGCTGTCCTGTGAGGCTGGCTTGAAGTGCCCACTAGCCTCGCCCCGGGGATAAGGAGGTCAAACGGTCGGAAGAGGTGAGTGGCCGAGGAGAAACAAGACATCAGGCAGGAACCGTGAGGATTTCAGTCAGACAGGGCTGGATTCGAGTCCTAGCTCAGCCATCAACCTGCTGGGTGACCCTGTGCATTTTTCTTACTCATTTTGGGGTCCCAGTTTCTTCTTTTGCTACACACACACACACACACACACACACACACATTGCCACCACCGCCCTCGAGGTGACATAGGGTGTTGAGAGCTAAGTGGGTAACTTTCATATTTTACTCTCTTGACAAGGATATGGACTTCTGAAAACACAGCACACGCACCTTTACTTTCACAGTTTACAAAGATCTTTCCCATTCATGATAGGGAACATTGGTCCCCCAATTTTCACATGAGGAAACTGAGGTGCAGAGAGAAGGGGCTTCCCCACACGCTTCAGGCTGGAGGGAGCTTTCTAGAGCACTACTCTGATGGGGACAGTCTTCTGTTTCAAGGACCTGCCACTGCCCTCAGGGTCCAAATAAAGTGTGTGTGCACAAGTGTGTGATTGTGTGTGTGTGCATGTGTGGCTGTGTCAATGTGTATACACAGGTCTTCATGTGTGCACACGTATACATACATACATGGTCGTGTTGTGTGCATACGTGCACGACTGTGTATGCACGTGTGCATACGTATGCATGGGCATGTGTGTAAAATCTGGTCCCCGGTCCCTCTCTCCCCTCTCCCCATGTTCACACAGACCACACCAGTCTAACTGAACTACAGGTGTAAGTTCCCTGCTACTCCGTATTCTTGGTTGCCTTCCTAATGGCTCACACTGACGCTGGAGCCAGACTGCCTGGGTTCAAACCCTGTCACTTATCCTTCTGAGGCCTCGATTTACTCATCTCTAAAATGGGTTTCCTAGCCCCTGGTTGGTGACATTTACATGTATTATTTGCAAAGTGTTTAGTACAGTGCTTGAGACATTGCAAGTGATACAGGAGTGTTTGTTAAGTAGATAATTGGGTCGATGCCTCATCTGTGTATCCTTGGACTGCGGAACAAATCTCCCTGTACTGGGAGTGTCCATCCCCACAGACTGTGAGATCTGCTGTCTTTGAAGCCCCAGCCCCTGGCTCTGCGGGCCCAGGACCTCCGAACATTCAGGAGGCTCCCTCCCGGGTCCAGCCAGGTTCACCTTCAAGGGCTGTCTCTTCAAGGCGGCATGCCCTGTATAAATCTCTCTGGAGGGCAATAAAAATAATAGCCATGCTAGTTAAGCCTGTGAACAGAGAAACTTTAGATCGGAGCTATCCAATTAAATGATTCCTCCAACACGTAAAATTGTTTTTGATTTTTACTGTAAACTTCTCAGGTCCTCCCATCCGAAAGCATGATCGAGGTAACTCCAACAGCTGCACCCTGCAGGGATACAAAGATTGGAGATGCTACTCTTGCTTCTGGCCCATCTGATGCAGCTGCCCGTGTGGCTCCCAGGTCTTGTTCCCGCCCCCAAATCAGGCAGTCCCACCAGGCAGCTGATGGGTGGGAAGGTGGGAGCTCTGGATGCACCTACCCTGGGGAGGGACAGGGAGGAATGGGTGAGACCTGGCCCCACCCAGCTATCAGGTGGGTCTTCCAAGTTCAGAGCTACCCAGAGCATGTCTGGCTTTGCCAGGAAAACATTAGGTGGCCTTACAGGTGAGGTCCAGCGACCTCAGTTTCTCTATGGAGGCCCAATGGCAGGGATGGGTTGGAATTGGCAGGCACCGGCCCCTGGAAACCAATTGTTAAAATTTCAGGACTTTTACCAGCAGGTTGTTAAACAGAGTCACCATTAAAAATTAAATTATGTAAACTTACGATTGAATAACATATTAAAAACAAAGGTGGACTTCCCTGGTGGCGCAGTGGTTAAGAATCCGCCTGCCAATGCAGGCAACAAGGGTTTGATCCCTGGTCCGGGAAGATCCCACATGCTGTGGAGCAACTAAGCCTGCATACCACAACTACTGAAGCCCGCGTGCCTAGAGCCCATGCTCTGCAGCAAGAGAAGCCACTGCAATGAGAAGTCCACGCACCGCAACGAAGAGTAGCCCCCGCTCGCCGCAATTAGAGAGAAAGCCCAAGCGCAGCAACGAAGACCCAACGCAGCCAAAAAAAACAAAACAAAACAAAACAAAAACCAAAGGTAACGGTAAAACTACTCTTCATGATACTATAATGATGAACGCATGTCATCATACAATTGTCCAAACTTACTTAATGTACAACGTCAAGAGCGAACCCCAATGTAAATGATGGACTTTGGGTGATGAGGATGTGTCAATGCAGGTTCGTTGATTGTAACAAATGCACCACTGGGGGGGGGGTTGATGGCTGGGGAGACTGTGTGTGTGTGGAGACAGGGGGATATGGGAACTCTCTGTACTTCCTGCTCAATTTTCCTGTGAAACTAAAACTACTCTATAAGACAAAGTTTATGAATTAAAAAAAAAACTGCTCTATAAGACAATGTTTATGAATTACAACTCAATTCATCAGAGGTTAATTAGTCAAAACTCATCAGTTCCTGATTATTTTACTAGATTTTTGCTATCATCTAATGGAAGTACAAATAATGATGGACTACCTCCATCTTTTCCCAACTCTACATTCAGGTGACATCACTTTGATAGCTTGAAACCAGCCATGGTGGGAATATTTATGTTACGTAAATGGACAACTGCTACACATCGGGGCTTAATTTATGTTGTTGTGGTGATTGTTTAGACTTGAGGAAGTATGCAGAATAAACTTAAAATATGTCATGTCTACAGCTGTTATGTTATAAATAGCCCCTCAAATTGAGGAACTCTTCTGCCAGCCTTTGAAAACTATTATCTGAGTCAGAGGAGAAGTTGCACATGTCATTAGTGAACTGGTGAAATCTCCATCATTTCGCTTTTGTCTTACTTGTTCACATAAGTGAAAACATCAACAAACATTCTTGTCTGGAGTGCCCTTATTCTTCGATTGCATCCGTAGTTTGGCTATGGATATAGGAGTTCAAGAATGATCAATGAAGGCATTCTCTGAGAATCAACTGGGGCCATGTGGAATTTACAATGAGGAGTATTGTGCACTTTATTGTTTGTTAACTGTGTGCTACACATCTTTCATGTGAGTAAAATTTATAATAAATATTTACCTGCAAAGGCTGCTTGGCTTCCCTCTTTGTCCCTTAAGGTAAAAGTTGAAGGGAGTATAGCACACTTCAAAACCAAAGAGAGAAGAAATAATAATAACTACTGTTTATTGAGGGCCCCCTAGATGTCAGCTCTGTGCCAGACATTCCCCCCAGTTCAAACTTCACAGTCGTCTCTGGGATGCACCTTAGTTTGTGTTCCCTTGAAAGTGGACCCTGAAAAAAGGATGCATGTCATTTATCAGAGAGGTGATCCCAGGAAACGTTAACAGGGAAGTGGGGAAGGGAAGGCAGCCTATCAGGAAGTGGGGAAAGGAGGCAGGGAAGGGAAGGTAGCCTATCAGGAAGTGAGGAAGGGAGGCAGGGAAGGGAAGGCAGCCAATCAGATGTTAGCAAGCCAGTTACCATGGGGACAACTGGAGCTGGGTCCTGCTGGGGTCTCTGGGAACCAGGGCAGGGCTTGCACTCAAGACAAAGAGGGCCCAGGGGGCTGGGGTATGAATACATCAACTCCTGGGTGTCATTGGTTGGGTGCTACTCTGGGACTGCAGTTAATTCTTTGTATTTGGCTCCCAAATTACGACATTGCACCCCCATTTTTTCTGTGAGAACAAAGATAACCTCATGTCTCTCTGAGAAGGGATGAGAAAATAGCCTAAATTGTCTTCAGTGGAAGAAGTCAAGGAGCAGGTGACAGGGTTCCTACACTCTTTCTAGGACTCAGTCCCTCTCTCTCTGTCTGCAGGCTCTTTCCTCTGTTCTCCCCATGTTCTCAGAAGCTCCGCCTTCATGGTGGTGAGGTGTTTGCCCCAGATCAAACCTGACATCCTCCTAACTTACAGTGAGAAAGAGAGAAAGCCTCTTTCCATGCACTCAGGCAAAGACGGGGGTAGGGGGGTGGTTCTCTGCTTGGGGCTGATTGGCCCGGCTCAAGTCACATGCCCACCTCCCTCGACCAGTTGCAGGGCCAGTGTAGGGTGATGCTCTGACTGGTCAGGCCTACGTGTTGTGCTCCTTCAGGAGGGTCCCACATGCAGTAGGAGGAGGGAGAGGGACTCACCCACCTTGAGACCAACGCTGACAATAGATGTGTGACTTGTGTCCATAAATTTTATGAATTCCATAGCATTGATCCAGAAAGGATTCTGAAGACATTAAAAAGGGAGGTGAGGTGACCACTTTGTAAAAACATGGAAAACGCATCTGAGAAATGGTAGCATGCAGCCCGGTCCCTACATTGAATTGGCATTATTTTTTTTGGCTGCGCCACACAGCTTGTGGGATCTCAGTTGCCTGACCAGGGATCGAGCTTGTGCTCTTGGCAGTGAAAGCACGGAGTCCTAACCACTGGACTGCCAGGGAATTCCCAACACTGAATTACCTTGCTTGTTTGTTTACCTTCATGTCTGTCTCCTTTTATTAGACTGTAAGGTCCTTGAGGATGGGGGGCAGGGATTCTGTCTTTGTGGTTCGTTGCTGTAAGTCGAGCACCTGGAACAATGCTTGGCATATAGTATCAATAGATGCTCAATAAATATTGGATGGACCATTAACTAATAAAGAGTATAGGCGGAGTTGGCTTGTAAGGGCAGTGGGCAACGTACATACTCTGACAAAAACAAAATGGGGACCTAAATAAAGCCAGACTGTAGCTGATTACCTCTGTGACCAGGAAGATTTAGAAAGTGATCCAAGTGGACTGAAAGTACCGAAAATAGTATTTAGAAACCAATTACTATGGACCAGCTCTCTCTATATCAACTCACTGAATCCTCCCACTGCTCTGTTGAGGCAGGAACTCTTATCATTCCCATTTTATAGATGAGGTAACAGAGGCACAGAGTTTAAATGCCATTCCTAGAGTCACCCAGGTGGGCTAGTGCCTCTCAAACTTTTGGGCTGTGAATAAGACAGATACACTTCTAACCCTCTTAGAATTTACAATCTAGTGCACAGCTTTTCAGATTTTAAACGAGCACCTGGGACCTTGTTAAGACACAGATTCTGAAAGGAATCTCCTCCTAAACTGTTGGTGGGAATGTAAATTGGTACAGGCACTGTGGAGAACAGTATGGAGGTTCCTTAAAAAACTAAAAATAGAACTACCATATGATCCAGCAATCCCACTCCATAGCAGCACTATTTACAATAGCCAAGACATGGAAGAAACCTAAATGTCCTACAACAGATGAATGGATTAAGAAGATATGGTACATATATACAATGGAATACTACTCAGCCATAAAAAAGAATGAAATAATGCCATTTGCAGCAACATGGATGGACCTAGAGATTATCAAACTAAACGAAGTAAGGCAGACAGAGAAAGACAAATATCATATATTGCTTATATGTGGAATCTAAAAAATGATATAAATGAAGTTATTTACAAAGCAGAAAGAGATTCACAGATCTGCAAAACAAACTTATGGTTACCAAAGGGGAAAGGGGGGTAAATTAAGAGGTTGGGGTTAACAGATACACACTCCTACATATAAAATAGGTCAACTACAAGGTCCTACTGCACAGCACAGGGAACTAAATTCAGTATCTTATAATAACCTTTAATGGAAAAGAAATCTGAAAAAGAATATATATCTGTGTGTGTGCATGTGTGTGTGTATAACTGAATCACTTTGCTGTACACCTGAAACTAACTCAACATTGTAAATGAATGATACTTCAATTTTTAAAAATGGTTTAAAAAAAAGGAAAAAAAAGATACAAACTGTGATTCACTAGGTCTGTCTGGGGGGAGGCCTGAGAGTCTGCATTTCTCACAGGCTCACAGATAGAGCTGCCACCCGTGTTGCCTTCAGTGGCAGGACTACTCAAGGTAACACGGAGATGAGGACTTCTTGGAGAGGCAGATACAGGTGGTCTGGGTGAGAAAAGGGCCATAGAGCAGAAAGGAGCAGAAAGGAGTTGGGTTCAAGCAGAACCTCTCCTGGATAAGAAGCAACTGGCTGTATTATCACATTTTGGTACTTAATGGACCACCCAAGTGTAGCTTACTCTCTGGCCTAGGTGGCCACCTCCTCACACCTCCCCTGTGCCGTCCCAAAGCCTCTGAGCCTGAAGACTCAGTTCCCAGTCCCTCTCAGTCCCAACAGCTTCCTGCTACAGGCCCCTCCTGCCTCTGATAATACTTACTGCCCCCGCAGGAGCCCCCTTTCCTGGACTGCTCTGGGCTGTTGGACGGATGCCCTGCCCAAGAAGGAGACCCATCAGCACCCCCTGAGTCCTGGACTTGGGATGTGGAACAAAGTCTGCTAAGTGCCCTGCCCCAGCCTCACTATGTGGCCTGCAGACACTTCAGTCTCCACATCTGTAAAATGGGAGGGTGACCCTTCCAGCTCTAACCTCCAGTGCCTGATTGGTGGACACACTGAGAAGTCTCAGATTTCAGGCACTCCATCTCCCAACAAGCACAGACAAGACTTTCCCTGCTCTCCCAGGGTCCGGCAGTGACCTTGATGGGGCTGGAGGGCCAGTATGCATCCTGGGTGTCATACCTTTGGCGCTGAGGAAGAGGTGTCTTGCTGGGGAGACCGTAGGGCTAGGCTGTGGCTCTAGGTTCTGGGCAGAGAATGAAGGTTTCACCAAGGGCCCAGACCTGGCTCCCTCCTCCTTCTCCTATATCGCTTCTCACACATGGAGGTTTGTGGTGGGGGGCGGGGTGCCAGAGAGGTGGGGCAGGCAAAAGGAGAGCGGAGGAAGTATCCTGCACACAGTAGAGGTTAAATTATATGTTTGTAAAATGGATGAATTAGTGAATGAATTCAAGTTCATTCAATTTTCTTGAAGCAAGATTCATGAATCCTTGCTGGGAGGACTGCCTTGGGAAATGGGCTGTGATGGGCTGTGTCCTCTGTTATATCTCCAAGGTCTGGTACATATTAGGTACTTAATATATATTTACTGAGTATATGAATGAAGAGGATTGAACAGTTGTGAGGAAAGAATGTCCCCCAGCTGAAATGAAGGAGTCAGTCATTCCAACTACTCAGGAACAGGAAGGGGAGTCAAAATTAAGCAGTAACTAGTATACAGAGAAAGAGTTTTGGCCAACACTGAGCTCAACGTGAGTCCCACTGTGAGGTATTTGCTAATGGAGTTAATGCCCACTTGGGTTGCATTAACAGATGTATAACATTTAAAATGAAGGAGGTTATTTCCCTTTCACTCAACTCTGTTTTACCACACTTGGAGAAATTGTCCTGCATTCCGAGCCCTGCTATTTAAGAGAAGCACTGGCTGACTGAAAAAATCTGGAGCAGAGGTGACAGATAGACCACAAAGGGGTAGTTGAAGGAATTTCTGGGGATGATTCATTTTGAAAAGAGAAAACTCAGAGCACCTAAAAATATCTTGAAATAGCTGAAAAGCAGTTCTGGGAAGGTTGACTAAACATTCTTTGTGTAGCCAAAAGGTAGTAGAGATATTACAGAGTCATTTTTAGGGTCAATCTGGGAAAGAATTTTCTTGCACAAAAATTATCCAAAGGTGGGAGAAGCTGTATCCTAAGACAGTGAGTTCGGAGTCACAAGACAGAGGTCAACTGTCCATTGAAGGAGCTATTACAGAGGTAACACAGCAAAACAAAAAGGACATCTCAAGGCTCAGAAGACCTGGATTAGAACTGGCTCTGGTTAGACAATAATGAAGATAATGAAAAAAATCAGTGAAATGGAGAAAAAACAACAATAGCAAAAGAAGGAAAAGATTAATAAAACCAAAAGTGGTGTTTTCAAAAAGATCAATTAAGATAGATAAGAAAATGCAAACAATGAAATACAAACTGAAATGGAAGAAAATACCTATTGATATAAGGAAAATTAAAACATAATTTAAAAGTATTAGGAAAAACTAAAAGCTAATACATCTTAAACTTGAGAAAAAATGGAAAAAATGTGGGAAGAATAAAAAAGAGCAAACATGTATTCAAGAACAAACTGATCTTGAATAGACCAATACACGTTTTAAAGAAATTGAATGGTAGTCTAGGTCTCCTCATCACAAAAAGTCCCAGGCCCAGATGGTTTTATAGGTGAGTGCTACCAACTTTCACATACAGAAAATTCTTATCTTATACAAATTATTTCAAAAGGAGATGAAGAACAAAAGAAACCATTTAATTAGGTTTGTCAGATTATCAGTGTTATCTTGATCCCTAAGTTAGACAACGGCAGTCCAAGAAAGAAAGTTACAGACTTACAAAACATAAAAATAATTTATTTTTAAATCAACAAATTATTGGACCTAATAAGAAAGTTCAGCAAGTTTCTAAATACAAAACCACCTTTAAAATATCAGAAGATTTTGGACTTCCCTGGTGGTGCAGTGGTTAAGAATCTGCCTGCCAATGCAGGGGACACAGGTTCGAGCCCTGGTCTCCAGGAAGATCCCACATGCTGCAGAGCAACTAAGCCCGTGCACCACAACTACTGAGCCTGGGCTCTGGAGCCCATGAGCCACAACTACAGAGCCTGTGTGCTGCAACTACTGAAGCCCATGTGGCCTAGAGCCCGTGCTCCGCAACAAGAGAAGCCACCTCAATGAGACACCCGGGCACCGCAACGAAGAGTAGCCCCCACTTGCTGCAACTAGAGAAAGCCCGTGCACAGCAAAAAAGACCCAACACAGCCAAAAATAAAATATAACTAAATAAATAAATTTATTTTAAAAATCAGTAGATTTTTCTACATGAACAATAAACAGAAAATATAATTTAAAAAAGAAATATACCGCACTCAAGAGCAACAAAGCCGTAAAGTATGTAGGAAGTAACCTAAAAAGAAAGCACATGGGGACTTCCTTGGTGGTGCAGTGGTTGAGAATCCACCTGCCAATGCAGGGGACATGGGTTCAATCCCTGGTCCAGGAAGATCCCACAGGCCGCTGAGCCACTAAGCCCGTGCGCCACAACTACTGAGCCTGCGTGCTGGAACTACTGAAGCCCACGCAGCCTAGAGCCCTTGCTCTGCAACAAGAGAAGCCACCGCAATGAGACGCCCACGCACTGCAATGAAGAGTAGACCCCGCTTGCAGCAACTAGAGAAAGCCCACGCACAGCAGCAAAGACCCAACACGGCCATAAATAAATAGATAAACAAATAAAAATGCAGTCCCTATCAAATTACCAATGGCATGTTTTACAGAACTAGAACAAAAAATCTTAAAATTTGTATGGAGACACAAAAGACCCTGAATAGCCAAAGCAGTCTTGAGGGAAAAAAATGCAGCTGGAGGAATCAGACTCCCTGACTTCAGACTACACTACAAAGTTACAGTAATCAAGACAATATGGTACTGGCACAAAAACAGAAATATAGATCAATGGAACAGGATAGAAACCCCAGAGATAAACCCAGGCACCTATGGTCAACTAATCTGTGACAAAGGAGGCAAGGATATACAATGCAGAAAAGACAGTCTCTTCAGTAAGTGGTGCTGGGAAAATTGGACAGCTACATGTAAAAGAATGAAATTAGAACACTCCTTAACACCATACACAAAAATAAACTCAAAATGGATTCGAGACCTAAATGTAAGACCAGACACTCTAAAACTCTTAGAGGAAAACATAGGAAGAACACTCTTTGACATAAATCACAGCAAGATCTTTTTTGATCCACCTCCTAGAGTAATGGAAATAAAAACAAAAATAAACAAATAGGACCCTAATGAAACTTAAAAGCTTTTGCAAAGCAAAGGAAACTACAAACAAGACGAAAAGGCAACCCTCAGAATGGGAGAAAATATTTGCAAACAAATCAACGGACAAAGGATTAATCTCCAAAATATATAAACAGCTCATGCAGCTCAATATTAAAAAAAAAACAACCCAATCCAAAAATGGGCAGAAGACCTAAACAGACATTTCTCCAAAGAAGACATACAGATGGCCAAGAAGCACATGAAGAGCTGCTCAACATCACTAATTATTAGAGAAATGCAAATCAAAACTACAATGAGGTATCCCCTCACACCAGTTAGAATGGGCATCTTCAGAAAATCTACAAACAACAAATGCTGGAGAGAGTGTGGAGAAAAGGGAACCCTCTTGCGCTGTTGGTGGGAATGTAAATTGATACAGCCACTATGGAGAATGGTATGGAGGTTCCTTCAAAAACAAAAAATAGAATTACCTTATGACTCAGCAGTCCCACTACTGGGCATATACCCAGAGAAAACCATAATTCAAAAAGACACATGCACCCCAATGTTCATTGCAGCACTGTTTACAATAGCCAGGTCATGGAAGCAACCTAAATGCCCATTAACAGACGAATGGATAAAGAAGATGTGGTACATATATACAATGGAATAGTACTCAGCCATAAAAAAGGAATGAAACTGGGTCATTTGTAGAGACGTGGATGAATCTAGAGACTGTCACACAGAGTGAAGTAAGTCAGAAAGAGAAAAACAAATATCATATATTAACATATATATGTGGAACCTAGAAAAATGTTACAGATGAACAGGTTTGCAGGGCAGAAATTGAGACACAGATGTAGAGAACAAACATATGGACACCAAACGGGGAAAGCGGTGGGAGGTGGTGGTGGTGTGATGAATTGGGAGATTGGGATTGACATATATACACTAATATGTATAAAATGGATAACTAATAAGAACCTACTGTATAAAACAATAAATAAAATAAAATTCAAAAATTATTTTAAAAAAAGCACATGACCTCCATGAAAAAAATTTTGGTTTTACTGTATTAAAAGACTTCAAAGAAGACCACCCCCCCATAATAAATACTTATATCATGCTTTTGATGGGGTCACTTAATATTTAAAAGATGTCAAATTTCTCCAAATTAATCAATCTCAATCTAAATTTCAGTTGGGTTTGTTGAGGGACTCAATGAACTTATTTTGAAGAATAAAAGTCTGTGAATAGCAAAATCAACTGAGAAAAGGAGGAGACAAGAGTGGTATCCCCACCCATTGGATATTAACATACTACAAAGCTACTTTTCCACAAACAAAATTGAGTTGAATCACCAATGAAGCAAAGAGGGAGCTCAGAGAGAGATGCATGCATATATGGGAACTTAGTATACAATAAAGGGGACACCACATTTCAAAGGAGAAAGGAAAAGTTGTTTTGGTGTTGGGAAAACTGGTCCACTACAAGAGACAAATAAAATTAGATCCCTAACTAGTGGTGTAAGCAAAGTTGAAGTGTAGATGGATTAAAGCCTTAAATGTGAAAGACAAACCATAAACATAATAAAGGTGATTACAGAAGATTATCTTTGTGACTTGGCGCCAAGAAAGGACTTTCTATACAAGACACCTAGAGTACAAACTATGGTTTGGATGAAGTATGAGAACAGAACTGATGGATTTTGAGTACATCAACATTACGGATTTCCATTCAATGAAGGACAACCTAGAAAAAGCCACTAGATAAATGACAGAAAGGGATAAAATACGTACAATATCCGAAATTAATTAGGGACTGATATCCTAGAATATATATAAACTGCTGTAAATCTACAAAAAACAAAACAAAAAATAGGAATCCCAATAGAAATATGATCAAAGAACAGGAACAAGTAATTCACAACCAAAGAAGCCCCAAATTCTAACAAGCATCTGATGAAATTCTCTTATTAGTAACACAGAGACTTGCAAATTAAACCAACAAGGTGATGTCACTTTACATCCATCAGATTAACACAAACTAGAAAGCAGAATGGAGGATGTGGTGGAGTGTCATTCTTGGGGGTCCTCTGATGAAACTCAATCAAATGAATTATAAGTATCTCCTCTGACCCAGCAATTCTACTCCCAAGTGTTTGGTCCAGAGAGGTTCCCACACAAGTCCAGAAGGAAATATTTACAAAGATGTTCATCACATCATTGATTAGGTCTAGGGGCATTGGAAGCAACTGATATGCCCATCACTGGGTGAATGGATAATTAAAACATGCTCAATGTATACACTTCAGAACACCATGAGCAGTTAGGGATAGGCACATAGCAACATGGACAAAGCATAAATACATAGAATTGCATAAAAAATAAAAAAGAATCAGCATGATATCTATAGCTTAATCATATTTGCATGCAGTAAAATTATGTGCACATAAAGTAATAGAACATGTTTTACAATAATGGCAATGTTGGGTGTAGGAATGGGCAAAAATGAATCATCAATCAGTCAAGATGGGACACCAGCATGGGCCAGCAGTGACTTTAGCCATGAATCGAGGAGTGTGATTAGCTCAGTCCTCTGTACCCAAGGTCCCCCCATAATCAAGAGGTAGGCTTCCAAATCTCAAGCATATGTGCACACACACCTACTCACCAGCACACACACACACACACACACACGCTCACACATAAATGCAAGATTATCAGCCTCTCCGGGATCACCAGTACTGCACAGCAGAGCTGTTGCAAGGCTCAAAGATAATATATGTAAAGGACTCAGCCCAGAGACTGGCACATAGTAGGTGCTTCTTCAATGGAGATAAGAGGCTGTATCATGCAGGGGGAGGCCGAGCCTGTGGATTCCAGACCCCAACAGCTGGCTCTGTGCCTGTGTTACTGTGTGACCTTGCAGGGTTCTTAACCCTTCTGTGCCTCAGCGTCCTCTCCAGTCACCTGGGAATAACAAAAGTCCCACCTCTCAGGGCTGTGTTCAAAGCTAACTGAGTTGAGGGCTTCCCTGGTGGCGCAGTGGTTGAGAATCTGCCTGCCAATGCAGGGGACACGGGTTCGAGCCCTGGTCTGGGAAGATCCCACATGCCGCGGAGCAACTAGGCCCGTGAGCCACAATTACTGAGCCTGCACGTCTGGAGCCTGTGCTCCGCAACAAGAGAGGCCGCGATAGTGAGAGGCCCGCGCACCGCGATGAAGAGTGGCCCCCGCTTGCCGCAGCTAGAGGAAGCCCTCGCACAGAAACGAAGACCCAACACAGCCATAAATAAATAAATAAATAAATAATAATTAAAGGTGCTAATAATTAAAAAAATAAACAAAACAAAACAAAACAAAACTGAGTTAATAGCCACAAAGAACTAAAAACAGTGTCTGCCACGTACTAAATCTCCAATAAGTGTTTGCTTTTATTTTTATTATTATTCAAACTATTATTAAAATAAGGACCGTGTCTTCCTTGAGTTGCTTCCAAAATTGAGAGTCAATGCTTCCATGAGTCTGTGAAACACTTGTCATATGGTCTACAGATGGGACAGTGTGACAGTAGGAGAGAGTGAATTACCATGTCCAGTGAATTTTCTCTCATCTGTCGGTCCAGAAACCCGAGTGGTATGGTCAGCGCTTTCTGAAAGAGGCCCCAGCTGTGTGGCCAGATGCAGGGAGATGAGGAGGGATGGGGTGGGGCAGGAGGTACGGCCCTGATTCACTAGGTGTGCGCACCTGATGCCGGACCAGCCCACCCCATCCTCTTCCAGGGAATGGGGCAGAATCTCTGGGGTCTCCACCGCAGGCCCTGGAGAAGAGCCTCGTCCCCCATTGCCAGGGGCATCCGGAGTGTCTCACCATCATATGGGAATGATTTAGGGCTCTGGGTTGCAGGGATCTTGGGGCAGGAGCAGGCTAAGATTTCCATAAACACGAGCACCGAGCCATTTATGGGTTTTACTAGAAATTTTATTGGCGTTTGGTAGTGTTGGCATTGTGTGTGCCTTCAAATGTAAATTAGATTACTGGCAGTAGATTCAATTTAGCGGTAAAAATGTAAAGGGAGTAGAATTGGGCTGAGGATGAAACAATGCAATGACTGTTCTTGGGTCGGCAAACGGTGAAATCACCAAGCGAGCACGCTGAGTAGAAAGGGGCGCGAGGTGATGTGGAGGTGATGGGAGAAGCACGCATCCCCACTGGCCCCGCCGCTGGGAAGTCGGATGAGCTTGGTCCACGCGGCCACGTGAGTCTGAGGAAGGTACAAGGCTCAGTGCAAACGCCATCATTTTGTCCCCACACATGTGAAAAACACACTGCACAGATTTTTGAGGAAATACAGCAATCACAAATTTGAAAAGAGGCCTGCAGGTCCAGGGGCTAAGAAGGTTTAGCTGGGGGGCTGCATCACTCAGAGCTGATGCTGATTGAGCACTTACTCTGTGCCAGGCAGGGTGCCAAGTAATCTTCACAACAACCTTTGAGAGGTGCAACTAATAGGTCCATTTCCCAGATGAGGAAACAGAGATGGAGTGGAAATGATTTGCCCAAGGTAGTAAGTAACAGAACCAGAACTCCAGCCCTGGGCCTGTGCATCTGGCCATGACATTTCAACTCTCATGAGGAAATGCGGTGCATGCGGTGCCTGCGTCTTTTTTTTTTTCTTTTGCGTTTGTATTCTATAACAGAATGCTTTTCTGCTGGGCCCCCTCCCTTCCGTGCTTCCTCCCCATCAGCAGGAATACTCCATGGTCTATGTTTTAGTTCCTCTGGATTTACTCCAAGAAGATGACTAGTGAATTGAATAAATGCATCTGACCTCACAGAGCAAGGCCGGAGGAGGCACCAGGGCATTCCCCGGGGTTTGGGGTAACCACGCTTGATGGCCCAACACGTGGTCCTTCTCCAGTGAGGGTATCACCATCACCGGCCACCCAGGCCAGACTAGCAAGTTGCCTCCGCCCCTCCCTGTCTCACCTCCCACAGCCTCAGTTCTGTCCACCCATGACCTTTGTCCCCGTGTCCATCCCCAACACTTCCCCACCCCCAGGAACTTGCCCTCTTCCAGCTCAGCTGAACTCCTGCGACAGACGCCTGATGGGACTTGGCCAGCAGAAACTAGGGAGCCGGGCTGTTCAGGCGGCGGGAGAACTGGAAGGGAAGGGACCCTGGGGAAAGTCCGGGCTCACGTCAGGATGTCCCTGTAGGAGGAACATGTGGCACATCGCAGGAGTGAGGCTGGAAGGGCCAGCTGAGGCCATTGTCGACCTCCCGAATGCTGGGTTGGGGGGCTTGGGCTTCTTTCTAGGGGTCTGTTCAAGACCCGATGAGTCTGGAAGAGGTGAATTTTATATCAGTTTCACTTGTAACTCAATTCATGGGAGGTTAATTGAGCACCTACCATGTGCCAGGCGCAGTGCCAGTTCTGGGAGTAGAGCAGCGAGAGAGGCAGGCTGAGTTGTCAGCCTCACAGAGGGTGAAATCTAGGTGAGCAATCATGGGAGTCCTCTCCGAGGGGAAAGAGTGCCCTAACACAAGATAATGTTTACCTGCGCATAGTAATATGTATAATAATAATACACCCTTTTACTATTCTGTCAGGCACTGTACTAGCCACTTACCTTCATAAGGACCCTGCAAGGTGGGTGTTATCCCCACTTCACTGAAGAAGACACTGAGGCTCAGAGTGGTACAGTGATGCACCCAAGTTCACCCAGGACTGCAAAGCCTCAGCCAGGGAAGCCTGGGGACATCTAAGGAGTGGTCTGCCCATGAGACCGTGGGCTGGGTCTGATTTTTCTCCACCATCCCCCCAGACCTGAACCGATGGCAGCTCTGATTATTAGGGCTGTAGCTCACCCTAAGCTGATGGAGAACCAGTACTTAGGGGCTTATAAATCCATGCAAGTTTCCAAAGATGCGGGTTGGGGACGTAGTGCCTAGAGCCCAAATTCTCTCTAATGGTAAACTTCAGGCAGGCCGGGAGGAGCCATGTCTGCAGGCAGAAATCCTTGCCAGAACCTTCCAAATACCTCCCTTGTGTGGCCTTCCCTCCGTTTAGAAAAGGGTGACCACCCTATTTATGAAATGGTTGTGTCCAGACGAGGTCTGCGGTCAGTTTGCTTTTCTGCACCAGACCTGGGAATCCAGGCTTGGGTCCCGGCTCTATCACAAGTGGTCACATGACACTGGTTGAGTCATTTTTCCCGTCGAGGGCCTGAACCAACTTCCTTGTCCCACAGAGGCCTTCGTGTATAGACCTCTCCAAGTGACAGTTGAGATGACACCAACAGGGAAGTGGCAGTGTCCACCTGAGGACAAGACCAGTTGCAGAATTTGCAGGGCCTGGGGAGAATGCAATGCAGGGTCCCTGGTTCAAAAACTATTAAGGATTTCAAGATGGCAGCAGCAGAGCCCTGAGTGGGGTCTTCCGAGTGGGGGTCTGTGTGCAGACGTGAACCCGGCCCTGACCGAGGAGCCTGGCCGCAGAGAGGCCCCGGACGCCCCTCTCAGGGCAGGGCTGCCAGCGGGACAGCATTCCTTTTTGCCTCTTCTCTCTTCTGGGGAGGCTGAGTCATTCCGAAAACCAACATTCAAAAGACAAGAGGCGGTTTTGGCCCACGGTTATTCGGAGAACACACCTCTTTACTGGTTAAAGAAAAAATAATGTAAAGATGCAGCCTCCAGAGACAGCCTCCTCAAGGCTCGGTGTCCTTATGTGCAAAACTGGGGGTGGAGGGAGCTGGGGGTGGACCAGATCCTGATTTCTCACCCCAAAGTATCCCTGCTCTTCAAAGTCTGTCTTAGACTGATGTCCTTATCAGTACACCAGTTCATCTAAAATTCTCGTTCAATTCATTAAAGCTTTTCATTGTATTTTTTTTTCCAACCAGTGCCCCAGGTGGGAGTTCACGACATTTCAAGATTAAAAATGCATCAGAGAAATCCTGAATGTGAGTGTGGAAAGTCTGGAGAAGCCATCAGTCTGGGATTAGCTAAATGAATTCAGGCTTCCACACAAGGCAAGACTATGGAGCTGCCGTAAATGAGGTAGGAGAACAATGAATGGCATAGAAAGATGCTGAGGATGTATGGATGAGTGCATAAAATAGGCTTCAGATGGTATGTATGACATTATTTGGTTGCGGGAAGAAAATATTCATTTAACATTTATAAATTTCCACTACATATAGCCATAAAGGATTAAGCCCCCTATATGAAACATGATTATTTCTAGGTGGTGGGACTTTGTGCTCTTAATTTAATGACACATGTTTAAAGTAAACATGTATTACTTTTGTAATAAGCAAAACTGATCTGTGTTTGCTGATTTTATTTGAGAGGTTGCTCATCTTAGCTCTGACATTCGGCTGGTCTGTCTCGTGACCTGCTTTAGGAGTGGACTGAGGGGTGAGGGGCTCTCCATGGAGAGGGGGTGGTCTGTTTAGTAGCTTCATCTCTTTTATGGGGTTCCCACACACCCCTCGGCTTGTCTGCACGGACCCCCTTGGCACTTATGGGGCACTTGCCATCACAGACGCTCAGGCCAGCCTCTGTGCCTCATGGCTGGACATGCTCCAGCCACTGGTCCCCAGGCCCCCAGCTGCGGACGGCTCGGCGGGGGAGGCAACCCGGCCTCCCCACCAGGCCCTCCACCTGAAAGAGATTAGCTGGGACCACCAGAAGCCTGCAACCCTAATCGCAGGGATTTTGTTTCTTGTTTCCTTGGACGAGCTCCTCCAGGTGTTTTGAGTGATTAGCCGGGGGCCAGGCCGCCGGTCACTGTGCCACCATTGTGTCCCCGGCCCTGTTTTCTGGCCACGTGGCCTTGGGGAACGATCCCAAATAAAAATGGCCAGAGCAGCCCGCCAAGCACCTGGACCATTTATGGGGGGGAGACTGCGAGGACAGGGAACCCACCCAGAGGGCTTGACGGCTCCACCTCGCTCCCCAACAGCGGGGGGCGGGGGGCACTGCTCCCAGGTGCCTCGCTGGTCTCCTTTATGGGGGTGGGGAGGGGATGACAATTCCATGACGTAGGCCCGACTCTGGGCGGCTTTTTTTCTTTCGGCGGGGCTGGTTTTTGCCTTCCTGCCGGGATAGCCTCAGTAAATCCCCCCTGATTGCCACCGAGTGATGCATGAGATGGTCTGCTGCACAGGCAGCTGGCCCCCGATCCAGCCGATAAAGAGGGATGCCTTCCCCAGCATCTTGGGTTTCTCCTGCTGCCTCTTCCCTTGGTATGGATTACGCTGTTTTCTCATAAACATGCTCTCTCCACCCACACCCCCTCATGAAGGAAGGCTTTTTCTGAGCAGTGGAAGAGACAGAGAAAACCTCAGACAGAAATGGCAGGGGGCGGAGGGGGGCGTGATGGGCAAGTCCAGCCTAAGTCACCCTCTGCCCTGGACTTTTTCTAACCTCACAGTTGCAACAGGGTTTCAAGAAGCAGAAAATACAGAAAGAGAGGAAGGAGGAAAGACAAAAAAGCCGGGAGGAGACTCTTGGAGCCTGGCTCCCATCCTACACCCACCTCCTCTTCTTGCCAGAGCTGCTTGGAAGCTTGGGGAGCCCACAGATCCTGGAGTCCTCAAACCGAGGCTCATGGGCGGACGTTGGGGGCTGAGAAATGCTTGGACCGGGTGAAGATTCCTTCTGGACGTTGTTCACGGCTTCCCTCAGATCCTCAAGGGCTCACGACTCCATTAGGGTTAGAATCACGGACCTAGTTAAATCCCATCTTAGATTATGGGAAACTGAGGCAGAGGGGGGGGTGACTGTCCCCAAAGTCATTAAATAGGTAAGTGACAGACCATGCAACCTGAAGTCAGGTTAGGACATCACTGGTGGTTGGCACCAAACTGGAGGCCATGCCCTCCTTAATCATAATAAAAATAAGAACATCTGCTATGCCTCGGGCACTGCTAAAAACATTTCACACGTAATCATTCTTTAATTCGAGTAGTTCAATCGTATTATGCCCATATTATAGATGAGAAAACTGAGGCACAGAGGAACTAATAACTTGTCCAAAGTCGTAGCTAATAAGATACGGAACCGGGATTCTCAGCCAGGCAGTTGAGCGGCAGACACTGTGCTTTCAACCCCTTCGTCAGCACCCACGTGAGGCAGCCGGAGCTGAAGACCGGGAAGAGCGTGTGTGTGCCTTGGAGATTCCAAATCTGCTTCTGCTACTTACTGTGGGACGTTTCTTCCCATCTCGGAGCCTCAGTTTCCTCATCTGGAAAAAGGGTGTCATCATTTCTACCCCTCAGGTCTGTTGGAAAGACCGAATAAAATGAAGTAGTGAGAGACCCCTAGCCTGGTACCTGGCACAGGGAAGATCCTTGGAAACAGACTCTTGAGTTGAATGAAAATAAAAGCAAAGCACTGCCAGCATTTCCAAAGCTGGGGATGTGCCCAGGATGACGTAGGGTGGTCAGCCAAGATGGGCATCCAAGAGCAAAGAGGCAGGTGAATAGGGAGGTTGGAAGGCAGGGGTTGGCCTCTTTTCCGACTCCTTAGGGTCTCCTGGAGGGATTGGGGCAAACAAGCAGTAGGATTTGATCGTGTCTCAGCAATGGCATCTTATCAGGGGCCGTGCTCTGCATAGTCCCACCTACAGGCTAATGACGTTTTTTAGATCCTTCTTGGAGCTGTCACTCAAGCAGTCTGGGTTCTGGCATCCTAGCAGCCCTTTCCTGCACCGTCATCAAGAACAGAGCCCGGCTGCCAAGGTGGAGGAGCCCACCCTTGCTGGCATCACCCCTCTCCCCCCTTGGCTGGCCTCCCTCTTGCCAACCCCAGATACCAGCCTGTGAGCGACCCTCATCCCTCAAAGAAACCTGGAAACAGAGAAGGGAGAAGCTAGTTATGATCCGAGCATAGGACTCCAGCATGGTGACATCGTTCTGTATGCACAGGGGACTGGAGACAATCTTATTCAGTTCTAAGGTAGAGGACGGGTCAAAGGTTTCCAGGCAGGTTTTAACAACCGGGTGCTTGGTTCTGCCTAAAGCAATTAAGGTTAGACCAGCCTGGTCCTTCTGGAACTTCCCGGCACCCAGCCAATGTCCAGGCCCCTTTGCCTGGCATCCAGGCCCCTTCGCCTGGCATTCAGGCCCCTTTGCCTGGCATTCAGGCCCTTTGAGCTTCCCCTCCCCCGACATTCTATCCTACAGGCCCATCAAATGGAGCTGTTCTCACCTGTCCCCGTTCATAGACTAGACTTATCCATCTCCAGCGAGGGTCCTTCCTCTGAATCCCTGAAGGTCCAAACCCAAATCATCCTGCAAGGCCCTCTCAAATGGCCCCTTGCTCAAAGCCACCCTTGACCCCCTCGGTGACATCATCTCTCATGCGCGGCTCTCCTGGCATCAATCACTTCTCACCTGGGTTAGAGTTACTTGTCAAGATGCCATAACCTTGGCGCTCCTGTAGGGCAAGGCCATGCATTTGTAAACTCTCAGGAGCTCAGGAGCCTCTGGATTCCCCTGCTTGGGGTGTGGATTTTGTCCACACACCCAGGCACGTGTCTGTCCTCCCTCTGTCCACACGCTTCCAGGCGCAGAAGGTTCCCTGCTTAGTGCGGGCCATCATGTGCTAGACACCCTTGCCGGACTGCACTAGGTATCTCCTTTGCAGGCGACGACACTGAGGCACAGAGGGGTCCTGAAGGTTTACTGAAGTCATGCAGCTTGTTAATAGCAGGAACGGAACTCGAGCCCCGGTGGCCTGGCTCTTAACCACTCGACCGTCTCCACTAAGGTAGGCATTGTAACGCACCCATTTCACAAAGTTCTTCAGGGGATTTGGTGGAAATCTACTTTCTACTCATCTGGTATCTCTTATCCAAGATCCCTAAAGAATAAGTTTGATCCTGAGTCAGTCGTTTTACCTCTAGCCTGTACAAAGCCTACACGGCAGGAGTGCAATAATGTTTACTGTGCAAATTATTCATTTGGTGCTAAAACTCAACTTTTCTATAGCACCGTAAAGTCAGGGGAGCGCTCTGCATCCATCAACCACTCCGAGCCTCGCACTAATCTAAGAGGAAGACAGGGCAGGGGCAATGTACCCATTTTATAAATGGGGAAACTGAGGCTCAGAGATATAGGTAACTTGCTCAACACACAAAGCTAGTGAACAAGAGAGTTGGACTTGGACGTCTCTTCACAGCCGCCACTCTGTTCATCCACTCTAAAAGTTGCTGCATGGATGCCTTTTTATTAGACAGTGTATTGGTTTCCTAGGACTGCTGTGACAATGTACCACAGTCTAGGTGACTTGAACAACACAAACTTATTATCTCATAGCGCTGGAAGTTAGAAGGCTGACATCAGGTGTCCGCAGGGCCACGCTCCCTCTGAAAGCTCTAGGAGAGAATCCTTCCTTGCCTCTTTCACCTTCTAGTGGTTGCCAGCAGTCCTCAGTGTTCTTGGCTTGTGGCCACATCCCTCCAATCTCTGCCTCCGTCATCACGTGGCCTTTTTCTCTATGTGTGTCTCTGTCTCTGCGTCTCTGCTTCTCTCTTATCAGGACACCAGTGCCTTAGCTTATGAGCTGGGTGCATGATCTGACTTTAGTAGCCTAAAGTCAGACACTAAATGTGTCTGCCTTTAGTAGCCTAGGAGGGAGCCCGTTGGCAGGGAAAGGTTGACTTAAAATCCCCTCCTGTCAGTGGCATGAACTTATATATACTACCAAATGTAAAATAGATAGCTAGTGCGAAGCAGCCACATAGCACAGGGAGATCAGCTCGGTGCTTTTTGACCACCTAGAGGGGTGGGATAGGGAGGGTGGGAGGGAGATGCAAGAGGGAGGGGATATGGGGATATATGTATACGTATAGCTGATTCACTTTGTTATAAAGCAGAAACTAACAAACACACCATTGTAAAGCAATTATACGCCAATAAAGATGTTTAAAAATAAATAAATAACATGACCAAAAGAGAGTAAGGATCCTAGGCAAATATAATTTTAACAGTTTATGCCAATAAACATAATAAACTTTTGCTTTAAAAAAAAAATCCCCTTCTGTCCCTTCCTGGCTGGAGCTGCTCAGAAGGGAAGGGCATGCGTGGCAGAGGGAACAGCAGAAGCAAAGGCAGGGAAGTGTGAAAACCAGCCTGGGGGTTCAGGGGAGGGTCTTCAGATGAGCGGGGTATTGGAAGACGTGGGGTCTGACTCTGGAGCAATCGCATGAGTAGAGCGTCCAGCTCAGCATTTGACCCCTCACTGTAACTGCTGGGCAGCTTGGGGTGACCTCTCCATCCTCGCCAGTGTCTCTGAGCTCCTCTCTAAGCCTTTCGAATAAAACTTCTCTGTTGATAGGATCATGATATTAGGTCTGGGGGGCTGGGGGTGGCACAAAGATTACTTTGTGGGCAGCCAATTGTGAGTCTACGTCAGGCTGCGTTTAATTTGGGGCGTTGCGTAGCTGGCTAATTCTTCTATAGTGGCCGCTGTGTGTACTTGGCAACTCCCTAATGGACAAAATCTGTGTGCCCCACCCGAGCCTGGCACTGAGTCAGCCTGGACCTCAGGAAGATGGCGGGGGGCCTCAGCCTCCTGAGCCCCTCCTGCTGGCTGTGTGCTCTGTGGGGGCCCCATCTCGATTTCTGGGCTGGGTACTCACAGGAAGCAGCCTAGGATGGCAGTCACACCCGTGGGTACTGGGGGCAGCCTGCCTAGCTTCAAATCCCTGCTCTGCCTCTGCAAACTGTGGACCCTGAGAAAGCTGGTTTAATCTCTTTGAGTTTTATTCCCTCATCTGTAAAATGGTGATACTAACATCCACTTCATAGAGTCATCAAGATTAAATGAGCTGCTATATACTAAATGCTTAGGATGGTACCAAGCATTCTGTGTATGTGTTTATTATTATTTTTATCATTTTTTTGAGCAGGAGAAGTCAGGATGAAATGGAACAGACACATATGAGAACCGCCTGGATCTCGGGGTTACGAGTGGGGATGTTGGAAGAGATGCGAGTTTCGGGGTGGGGCGGGCTGGGCTCTGTTTTGCACGTGGCGGTTTGAGATGCCTGACATGGTCCATCAGAATGGAGATGCCGAAAGGGCAGGTGGATGCGTGCTGTGTGTCCGGAGCTGAGAATTGGAGATGAGAACCATTAGAGTCCCTGGGAAGCCGATGGCCTACAAGCTGCCTCTCTTATGTCTACAGTTGATTTCGCCCAAGATGTATGTGTGTTTTGTTTCACTACCCAACGTGACTGTGTTTGACTTAACACAAAAATATACCCCTGGCCTGATAGTTGAGGAAAGCAGATGTTGCAGGAAGCTGTGCTGTGTTCCTCCCAAGGCACATCACACCTGTCCCCAGGGCCTGTACCTCACTTTGAGGAGCTGGAAGTAATCTTAATTCTCACCCTGGAGAGGAATGTGTCCTTGGACCCACGTAGAGGTGAGGGGATGGAAGCTCTGAAGTGATAATAAATCACTTAGAGTCTCAGCCGGCGAGTGGTGGGGCAGGGGGCAGCGTCAGTTCTTCCTGCTGCAGAACCCTTGCCCTTTCCAACATCATGTCAACCTCACAACACCTGGAGAATGATGAGCTTGATCTGTTTAGTTTTCTCTGTGTGAAGAGGCAGGGAAGAGCTATTCCTCTTCCAGGAATGTGCGTCAGAGATGTCCTTGCCCCTGGGTAGCAGGAGCCATGCTCAGAGCAGCGATGGTTCAAAGCAGCACTGCTACGGACCGAATACCTGTGTCTCCCTAAAGTCCACATGTTGAAACCTAACCCCCCATCTGATGGTGTTAGGAGGCGAGGCCTCTGGGAGGTGATTAGGTTATGAGGGTAGAGCTCTCATGAATGGGATTAGTGCCCTTATAAAAGGGACCCCAGAGAGCTCTCTCACCTCATGCCATGTAAGGGCACAGCAAGAAGACAGCCGTCTATGAACCAGGAGGCAGTCTCTTCCCAGACACGAAATCTGCTAGTGCCTTGTGTTCTTAAGTCCTAGTCTTCTTGGACTTCCAGCTTCCAGTACCGTTAGGAATAAATTTCTCTAAGCCAGCCAGTCTGCAGTATTCTGTGATAGCAGCCCGAGTGGACTGAAAAGCCAGTGCCATTCACCAGAGCAAACCCCTAACACCAACCCAATGCCAAGCACGGGACCCCGGCTGAATAAACTGTAGAACGTACTCACCATGGAATGCAATGATGCAACCAAGAGAATGAGCAAATGCAAAATATGGATGGGTCTTCACGTAGAATACGGAGTTTAAAAAGGTACCAGAAGGGGCTTCCCTGGTGGTGAAGTGGTTGAGAATCCGCCTGCCAATGCAGGGGACACGGGTTCGAGCCCTGGTCTGGGAGGATCCCACATGCCGCGGAGCAACTAGGCCCGTGAGCCACAACTACTGAGCCTGCGCGTCTGGAGCCTGTGCTCCGCAACGAGAGAGGCCGCGACAGTGAGAGGCCCGCGCACCGCGATGAAGAGTGGCCCCCGCTCGCCGCAACTAGAGAAAGCCCTCGCACAGAAACGAAGACCCAACACAGCCAAAATTAAATAAATAAATAAATAAATTTATAACAAAAAAAAAGTGCCAGAAATAATATTAAGTAAAAAAATAAGTCCCCAAAGACTGCATACAGTTTGATATCCTTTGAATACAGTTAAATGCAAATAAAATAAAGATATGAGAATTTGAATAGATACAATAAAACTATACAACATGGGGACTTCCCTGGTGGTCCAGTGGTTAAGACTCTGCACTTCCACTGCAAGGGGCATGGGTTCGATCACTGGTCAGGGAACTAAGATCTCTCATGCCGTGCAGCGAGGCCTAAAAAATAAAAACCTTTCCTTTTCTGCAGCTCTACAGAGTTCCTTTCTATAAACACAAAACAAAACAAAAACTATCAACATGGAACGCAAGGTAATGTCGAGTATAAGCTTGAGAATGCTGTTGTGGGAAGAACCATAACAAATGGCAATTATTGTTAAGGTCTTAGCTGTATTGTAAGTGGTGACTGACAGGTGCTAACTTTGCTGTTAAAAATAGCAAATTGAACCAAGTAAATAAAAGTGTGCTATACCTGGACTGCTGATGACAGGCGTATTGTTATTTTTGATGGAGAATAGAAGAGTCAGGGAAGTGGGGGTCACTGGACCTGGTGTCTGAGCTGGGGCTCTGTAGGCAGAGGGACACGGTGGCTGGGACCAAGGCCAGAGTCGTGAGCCCAGGGGAGGGGGCGGGAAGAGATGGGGCCAGCTGGGACTCCTTTCCAGGGTTACCGGTGGAAGGGGCATGCTGGTTCTGGCCCGCAAGGACACTGACCCCAGGGCTGATGGTCCCATCAGCCTGATGGTCCCATCCCCGTGGTCCTGATGGCAGGCCAGGTTCCAGGGAAGCAGCCGCGTGAGTGAAGCTGAGTCCCTGGCCCTTCAGTGGCGTGGAGCCCGTGTGGCTGGGCAGAACACGAGGGATGGTGAGTCCTCTCTGGTGTCCCGAGGAGCCCTCCGTAGTCTGGGTCCCCCATTAGTGATGACGCCTCTGGGATCACTCAGTCTGCACCAGTGTCTTTGCTCTGCCAGGGTGCCGGCACATTTGTCCAGTGGTGAGTCAGACTCTGGCTCCTGGGACAGCCCCATCGCGTGTTCTGGACAAACAGTTCTCGACTCATCTGACTCAAAGCTCCCTTCCAACACTTAGTTTAACCTCCCCTTTATGATCCTGAAGTACAGATTCCTAGCCCCTATCACGTAACTACGCACATCATTTTACAAATTAATATAATGCCCTAAATGTTAGATAAAAAGAAAGTGATGTATAATAAAAAGTGTGTGCATTTCAGTAGGTAAATGCGTGGGCTGGACTCCGTTGGGATGAAGCAGGGGGCACGAGTGTCTATCGGATGCATCGCTGTTGATGTGAGAGCTGCCCCCAGAGGGTGGACACATGGACACATGGCATTGGGCTGGCAGCTCACAGAGCAAAAATCTTGGGTCCAGGGAGGGGATTTTCTGAACGGAGGATGATTCTTAATCAAGTTCCATTGATTTATATGATAGTTTCAGTCCAGAAGAATACAGTGCATATTTCAACCTTGCAGAATAAACTGAGTTTATACATCACTGGAGTAAGGCTCTGGATCAGGAGTTCTCAGCACTATTGACACCTGGGGCACAACCGTCCTTTGTTTGGGGGCTGTCCTGCGCATTGTAGGGTGTTCAGCAGCCTCTCCGACCTCTACCCTCTAAACGTCAGGCGCAACCCCATGCCCAGTGTGACAACCAAAAATATCTCCCGACTTGTCCAATGTCCCCTAATAGGCAAAATCACCCTTGGTTAAGAACCACAACTCCGGGCTCAGGTAATTGCACAAAGATTGTTGCTTTTATTTACTCATAGGAATGTCTGGTTAGGAGATCCTTTGCCATGAAGGACTGCCTTGTGCTTTGGCAGGGGCACTGTTCACCCAAGAAATGCCAGCCATGTCCCCTCCTCAATTATTATAACAACCAACCCCACTGCACAGAAATCCAAAATGCCCCCTTGGAGGGTGGGTGTTGCTTCTGTGATGAACTATTGACCAGAGTGACTGCATGCAGGGCGGGATGTGGAGACCTCTGGTCCCAAAAGTCTGGTCCAGATTTGAGTACATGAATGATCTCCCCTGAATGTTCCTGGACGTATAGGGGAAGAGGCTCCTGGGGTGAGGGTGTTCAGTTCTCTATTGCCTAATAACAAGCCACCAAACTCAGTGGTCTGGATGGCAGTTTATTAACGTGGCTCAGCTGGTGGCTCTTCTGCTCTGCGTGCTGTCTGCTGGGGCTGGAAGGTCCAAGATGGCGACAACAGTCCCAAGTCTGGTACCTCAGCTGGGTGGCTGGAACCACCGGGGGCTGGCTGGGCCTATTTCTCCACATGGCCAGCTTGGGCTTCCTCACAGCGATGCCGTCTCAAAGTAGGATTACATTCCAAGGCGAGGAAACCTCCAGTCCTCTGAAAGGCTGGTCCTGGAAGTGACACACAGGATCACTTCCTCTGTCTTCTACTGGCCAAAGCAAGTGGCACGGCCATACCTGATTCATCCAGAGGGGATGGAGATGTGAGCAGCAGCAAATGCGTGCAGGGAGAAAAAATTGATGGTCATCTTTGGAGGCTACCACAGGGACACTGGATTTCCTACCGCCATGGGCTGGTGGAGACTCAGGTTCTGCCATTGGATAGACAGGTGTATGTGTCTATTATATGTTAGAAACATTTCCATTAAAAAGCATGTTTCCAAAAAGGTGCTGCTTAATAGCAACTTGCATTGAACATTTACTATGTGCTGAATCTTGTTTATCCATTCAACTGCCACACAATCAATCCTAGGGTGTGGGCACTACTCTTCTCCCCGTTTCAGAGATGAGGAGACTGAGACCCAGAAAGTAATCTGTCCACTAATCCTACTTCTGGGCACTCATTTTAAGGAAATGATTCAGATTTAGTTATTAGATGTTCATTACAACATAGTTTATAATAGGAGATTGGTTAAATAAATCATGATATGTCTGTATAAAGGAGTATTGTGCAGTAACAGGAAAATAGTGATATACTGTGAGCCTCTCAATACAGGCAGTGAAAAAATGGGTTATAAAACAATATGTATAATATCCTCTCATTTTGGACAAAAATATACACAAAGTCTTAAAAGTGGCCTCTAGGGAGGGATTCTGAATGGGTATATTTTGTCTTTTTGTTAATTTGTGGTTTCTCCTCTTTCTACAATGAATATGTATTGCTTTGGAAGGAAGAGAAAAACAATTCAAGCTGTCACTTTTAATTCTTGGAAAAGGAAAGAAAAGAAGAGGTTGTCTGCTTAAATGAGAGAGTTTCAGGTAACTGACCGGATTTTCTGGTCAGTGAACCAGAAAATCACCCTCCGAAGATGGACTCCCCTTGACCTTGTTGACCAAATTCAAGTTCACCTAACTGAGCAAATTCGACTAAACAAAGTCCAGCCTGATGCTACAGTGGGTGTTCCCTGCAACGCCAGCTTCTACGCCCCTTCATCAGCCATGTCCACGCAGCCAGTTTCGTGTGCCGGGCCCTCGATCAACAGCCAACAGAGAATCAAGGATGCGAGGAACTTAATTCTGCCAACAACCTGAAGGAACTTGGAAGAGCTCCAGGTGAGACCACAGCCCTGGCCAGCACCTTGATTTCCGCCTTGCCAGACCTTTGGCTGACCCACGCCCAGACGCCTGACCCACAGAAACTGCAAGATGATCAATTGTGTTAAAGATGCTGCATTTGTGGTGATCTGTTATGTAGCCGTAGAAATCGAATCCACTTTTCTCCCACCCTCCCTTTTCTTCCTCCTTCCATTCTTTCTTTTAAGCATATCATGGATGCCTTCCCCCATTATTACACATCATGCAGAAACAACCCGCAGAATGGATTTTCCTCTGTGTTCTCTATAAAATGAGTGGTGGTAGAATCTGACTCAGCGGGGACTCAAAGTCTGGCATCGGGGCGTGTCCAACCCGGAAGGCATGCGTTCAGCTTGGAACCTGGTTTTTTCAGATACCCAGAAGACAAACTGTTCCCCTCAAAGGGCATTTTTGCCATGTTCATGTCCTTTGATGGTAGGGCTAGCTTACTACCCGCAATTGAAGAGGAAACCTCCCAAGAAAAGACATACTTGGAAGGGAGCACCGCCTCCATGTCCGGGAGCATCTGTTCTCTTGGCTTTTAGCCTTGTTCTGTTGCATTCTGTCTTCTTTTCCTGGTGTGTGTGTGTGTGTGTGTGTGTGTGTGTGTGTGTGTGTGTGTGTGTGTGAGATCTCCCTGTTAGTTACACGCTCCCTGAGGGCAGGGAGCACATCTTGGGATCTCTCTGCCATCTGGCGCCAGGCACATGGCGAGCTCATGCAGTGTTGGCTGGCTTAAGGGAACTCCATCAGCCACGATAAAGGGAGGGGTATGTGAGCCACGTCCAAAATTCCATCTATCTTTACTCCCGTCCTTTTTTCATCTGGGTATCTGGGTAGTAAAAAGGAAACATTTCAGAGACAAGTTTGATTTGATCCCCGGCCTTCAAATGTATTGGCTGAACATTCAAATTTCTTGACCTCTTAGCCTCAGAAGGCCCATCTGTAAAATGGTCTATCAGAAAATTAACATATGTGGGACCTCCAGGCACATAGTATGCCTTCAGTGACAGCTAAAGTTTTTCCTTTTCTTTCTGTTCTTTGATCTTATTTTATTTTTTCCCCTTGTAAAAAGACCAAACAGGTTTTGGCTTCCTGAGCAAGACCCTTCTAGAAAGTATTCATGTTAGAACCGTAATAACTAAGTTTGGCATTAGCCTTGGTGGCTGTGTTTGAATTTTTCAGGCCATGGAAGTTCTCTCTGACAATCATTTATGACTAGTTTCTGGCCCAGGCAGAGACCATGCTGGGACCAGAGTGAGGTTTTGATGAGGGTGGGTAGGAGAAGCAACCCTTAGGAGGGAATGGTGTGAGGGTCTGTCCCAGGGGCAGGAATGTCACATTCCTTTGCATTTGTCACAAAGTCCAGGTATTGGTCTGAGTGAGAGTCCTGTGCTTGTGGGCATACCAGCCCAGTAAGTCAGGGTGAGTCCCTAACCTCCATCACAGCCCAGAAATCAGAGAGAAATTCCCCAGGAGACATCAATGCCACGAAGAGGACCCACTGGTGGGGAGAAAAGGGGACCCTCTTACACTGTTGGTGGGATTGTAAATTGGTGCAGCCACTGTGGAGAACAGTTTTTTTAGCTTAAAAAACTAAAAAGAGAGCTACCATATGATCCAGCAATCCCACTCCTGGGCATATATCTGGAGAAAACCATAATTCGAAAAGATACATGTACCCCAATGTTCATAGAGGCACTATTTACAATAGCCAAGACATGGAAGCAACCTAAATGTCCATTGACAGATAAATGGTTAAAGAAGATGTGGTATATATTTACAATGGAATATTACTTAGCCATAAAGAAGAATAAAATAATGCCATTTGCAGCAACACGGATGGACCTTTTCATACTGAGTGAAGTAAGTCAGACAGAGAAAGACGGATATCATATGATATCACTTATATGTGGAAACTAAAAAAAAAGTGATACAAATGAACTTTTTACAAACCAGAAGCAGACTCACAGACTTACAAAGCAAACTTCTGGTTACCAAAGGGGAAAGATAGGGGGCGGAGGGATAAATTAGGAGGTTGGGATTAACATACACAGACTACTATATATAAAATAGATAATCAACAAGGACCTACTGTATAGCACAGGGAACTCTACTCAATATTCTGTAGTAACCTATATGGGAAAAGAATCGAAAAAGAATGGATATATGTATATGTATAACTGATTCACTTTGTTGTACACCTGAAACGAACACAACATTGTAAATCAATTCTACTCCAATATAAAATAAAAATTAAAAAAGAAAAGAAAAGAAAGCAAAGCAAAGCACAGAAAAGAAAAAGAAAAGAACCCACTGGATGAGGTCTGAGAGGAGGGGTGGGTGCCTGGAAGTCAGGAGTGATGATCAGCCAAGTGGGGAAATCAGGGAGCTTTATGTTTACAGGCTCACAGGAACCTTGGAGACCTGCTGGGTTTTAAGCTTCTGGGAGGCAGAAAGCGTATCTTACTCCTCTCAGGGCCCAGCCCCTGGTCAGGCACAGCAGGCTCCCCGAGTTGTTGAATGAATAAAGGGCAGGGAGGAGACAAACCCCCCCCCACCACTTAACAGACGAGGAAACAGAGGCCGATTCAGAGAGGGTAACTTGCCTAAGGGTTAGTCTCAGAAACTCTTTCCCTCCTCTTGCACTGTTGGTGGGAATGTACATTGATACGGCCACTATGGAGAACAGTATGGAGGTTCCTTAAAAAACTAAAAATAGAACTACCATACGACCCAGCAATCCCACTACTGGGCATATACCCTGAGAAAACCATAATTCAAAAAGACGCATACACCCCAATATTCATTGCAGCTCTATTTACAATAGCCAGGACACGGAAGCAACCTAGGTGTCCATCGACAGATGAATGGATAAAGAAGATGTGGCACATGTACACAATGGAATATTACTCAGCCATAAAAAGAAATGAAATTGAGTTATTTGCAGTGAGGTGGATGGACCGAGAGACTGTCATACAGAGTGCAGTAAGAAAGAGAAAAACAAATACTGTATGCTAACGCATATATATGGAATCTAAAAAAAAAAATGGTTCTGAAGAACCTAGGGGCTGGACAGGAATAAAGATGCAGATGCAGAGAATGGACTTGAGGACACAGGGAGGGGGAAGGGGAAGCTGGGACGAAGTGAGAGAGTGGCATGGACATATATACACTGTCAAATGTAAAACAGATAGCTAGTGGGAAGGAGCCGCATAGCACAGGGAGATCAGCTCAGCGCCTTGTGACCACGTAGAGGGGTGGGATAGGGAGGGTGGGAGGGAGGGAGACGCAAGAGGGAAGGGATATGGGGATGTATGTACATATAACTGATTCACTTTGTTACGCAGCAGAAACTAACACACCATTGTAAAGCAATTATACTCCAATAAAGAGGTTAAAAAAATAATAAAATAAAATTTAAAAGCTTAAAAAAAAAAAAAAAAGAAACTCTTTCCCACTCAGGCGTCAGTAACTGAGAATAGGTTGAAATGAGACCTCTCCAGGGTTGACTTTTCCTTTGAAAATTACACATGCCTTTGGGAAAGGAGTGCACTTCTATGAGCAGAGGTCGAGGTCTTCACAGGTGAGGGAGGGTCTGGGGTGTGACTGGTGCTCGGCTAGCCCGCTATGTAGGTGGCTGCTGAATGGGGTTGTGGGAAAAGCTGACAGCACCCACAGCCGCCCTTGGTCAGCCTGACCTGGCCCCAGAATGACCCGATGTCCAATAGGATGGCATGGATGGGATGCCATGAAATTTCCTTCTGGCTTCGTTTTACACCCTCATCCTGGTGTTGGTCCTCATCGTCTCTCTCCTGGATGCCTGTAATAGTGATGCCACGCCACTGCCTCATCCTCTTTAATCCATTTACAAAATGGGCTCATGCGACCCTGCTCCCTCCATTTGCCTCGGCTTATAACCCTTCAGTGGCTTAGATTTAGAACAAAAGGAAAACTGCTCACTGCCTCCTGCTCCAAGCCCACCTCCTGCCACTGTCACCCTCTGCTCCAGCCCACTGCTGTCTTTTGGTCCCTTATAAACACAAAGAACTCTCCCATCTCAAGAACATGCTGTTCCCTTTGCCAAGAATACTTTTCCCTCAATCATCCCATTCTCATTCTCATCCTTCAAGTCTCAAATTAAACACCACTTCCTCAGAGAGCATCCCTGCCCACTTCTCTGAAGTAGACCCACAGAGGTCCCTAGGATAGGGTTCTATTTGTGTCCTTTATAGTGCATATCAAAGTTTGGTAATTATATATTATTTTGTTTGTCTATAGCCTATTATGTTGCTCTACCGCTAGCCAATAAGCTCCACGAAGAGAGACACCATGTAGGTCTTGTCCACCACTGTGCTTCCCAACGTACCTGGCACATAGTAGGTAGTTATTATATACGTGTTGAATACAAAATGAATGAATAAAGAGATGAGTGAATGTCTCAAGTCCCTGGTGGCAGACTTCATTGGAGACTCTTCAAGGAGACTACCCAGCTTGGTAATACCCTTAATAAGGACTGGGTTTAAAGCGACATAGGCAGAAACTGTAGACACAGATGGTAACAAAAGAAAGCGACCATTCAGGGCAGTACAGTGTGGAATGAGAACACAGACTCTGAAAGATGAAACATCCAGACTGGGCCAGACCTGCAAGCAGGGTTTCTGTGTGGTATGGAATCACTCTAGAACGTGCCCTAACGGTGTCCACTCCCACTCAGCAGTAGGGATGTCTGCCATCCTCAGCCAGTCATGCTGTCATCTTCATCAGAGAAGGATTAACAGGCTCTCTGGGGACACCAGGGATGGAGTCTGGGCTGGTGGGTCCTAAGTTGCCACAATCTAGGTCATGATTCTAAGCCCTACTCTCCTATATTATTTGTGGGAATGTGCTGCATTGAAACATTTCTTGAAGGAAATTTGGCAAAATGTATCAAGAGTCTTAAATATAGTTATGACCTTTAACCCAATAACTCCACTTTGAAAAATCTACCCCAAAATTAGGGTCAGAAATGCACACTAAGACGTCAATATTAGGTTTCTCTTTAAGTGTATTTTTAATAGCAAAAGAATGGAGGAATGAAATCATCAAATGTGCAAAAATAATTGGATAAGTAAATAATGGGCTACCCGTACTATGGAATATGATTAGCTGAAAAAAGTCATATTTTCCAAGGAGAATGTAATAGCATGGGAAAGTGCTTGCACTGCAACTTTGGAGGGAGGATACAACTTTTTTGGCATTTTCTTAAAAATAGAAAGGCTTAAATACTTAAAGTTTATGACATAAGAAACTTTAGTTCAAAGAAATAGAGCAGGCCACACATTATCTTTCATGAGTCCTAAAGACTCATTTGTTCAGTCTTGAAATTTCTTAAAAAACATACAGCCCTTGGAGGTCTAGTTCTTTGCCTGTTATAATAATCTCATTCATACTTTGTACTTGTTGCAGGGATTTAGTTTACATCCAAATGTATGCACAAATGGTGACATTTAACACACACACACACCCCAAATAACATCTGTACTTCCTTTGTTCAAATGATAGTTTTCACAGTGTAATTTGAAGTGAAAAAAAATTCATGAATTATAAAACCGAGTATATATTATGAATCCTCTTTCATAAAAGAAACACAGAAACAGTTACCAGAAGGATGTATCATCAAATGATTCACAGAGATGACCTACATCTGATGAGATTGTCAAAACTTTTCTACCATGACCAGGTATGGTATTTATAATTAGAATAAAACAATAAACAACTTTTAATCCCAAGAGAAAAAAATCCTGTTGCTCTGAGGAGAAACATGAAGGAACCCACCTCCCAAATCCCTCATTACAGAGCTGGTCTTGGCAAAACTCTTCCCTTTTGGGACCACTATCCAGTCCCTGTGTGTAAATTAGGGTGGCACCAAGGTGCTCTAACACAGAGACTCCAAAATACAGCAGTTGAAATAAGAGAAAATTTTATTTCTCTTTCTTGTATTAGTGCAGAGGTAGGCTGTTGGTCCAGGGCTAGTAGTTGGCTTTATTCTGCCAAGTCATCAGTCACCCATTGGCAGGCAGCATGTGCAACACACAATCCCCAGCCCCGGGGCAGTGATGGCTGCTCCTGTAGCTGCCAGTGGGAAGGAGGAAAAGAGGGCAAGCAACTTGCTTTATAAGGATGTGCCTGGAAGTTGCATACTTCTGCTCTCTTATCCCATTGGTCAGAATTTCATCACAAGGTCACATCTAGCTGCAAGGGAGGCTGGGAGTATACATTCTCTTTGGGGCAATAGCCCTGCTGATGGGATAGGTCAGTGTGTGTATGTGTGTGTAGGGGAGGATGTTGTAGTATTTATAATGCCAAAAAAAAAAAAAAAAAAAAAGGAGCAAATGGGTACCTGGGTATTAAAATTTGAACAGAGAAAGGAAACAGCTAGTCATTAGCACAAAACAGTTGGCTGTCTTTTCTGAGCAGCATAAAATAACAATATCCATCCACAAAGGGCATTCCCAAAAGCCTCGAGGCACAGCCACCTTGGAGCCAGTGAGTCTGTCTTCTCCTCTCCTCCCAACCACTGCAAGACTTACCACAGATACACCTGAAACAGTGTAGATCAACTGTACTTAAAACTGTACTTAAAATTAAAAACTAAAAATTTACTGTAAAAAAAAGTAAATAAATAAAATAGTGCCTGGGACACACACACACACACACTTAGCACAGAGCCTGGGACACACACACACACACACACACACACACTTAGCACAGAGCCTTCAGGAAGCCCTCCCAGTGGCCGTGGGGGCCATTTTGAATTCAGAGATTTTCTGCCTTTTTCTCACAGACACAGAGCTTGAAAAGTCCTTCTCACTGATTCTTCCCCAAGACTGCATGCACTTGTCTAATGGTTCTCAGTTCCATGAATGTTTGTGAAGCACCAATTCTAAGTCAGGGACACCATCTCGCACGTTATCCCTCCTCTCAGCAGCTCAGGAGCAGTGGGCGACTATCCCCATTTCACTGATGAGGAGACAGAGGCCAGGTAGCAAGAGGCACAGCCGGGGCCTGAAGCCAGCTTTCCCGGCTATAACGCTGGCAGGCTTTCCACGGCACCACATCTGCCTAATTGCTTTAAAGCCTGGAAAAGTTGATGAGCTCTGCAACCTTCCGTGAAGCTCTGCAGAAATGAACTGCCAAGCCTGCTTGTCTGAAATAGTTGTGGTCCTCAGCTTCTTGGAACAAAAAAATGCTCTCTCTCCCGAGTGGGACCAGCCCATTAATTAGCCCGTCCTTTACTTCATGCAAAGCAGCTCCCCACGACCCATAAATCATTCTCCAGGCCTTTCCACTAGGCAACTCTGCTTCGGAAATGTCCCCCACAGGGTGGATACACAGTCTTCTGGACCCCATCAGTCTGGCAAAGCAAAACCGGAAGTGTCGTGTGGAGCTGCAAAACTAAAATAGATGACAACTGAGACCCAAACACAAACGCAGAGAGGAGAGGGCACACAGACACAGCCTCCAAGTGCAATTTTAAAGTTTCCAGGCCTTGCAAATGAATCAAACAGCGCTACGACCCACCGCGGCCATCCACAGGGTACCTTGCTATGGGAGCTGGTGCACGACAGTGATTTTTTTTTCTTTTTAATTTTTGACCAGATTCTGGATGGGCATGGAATGCATCCTGAGAGTGCTCATGCTGGAAGTTTACAGGCCTCGTACCAGACCCACATTGTTGAAAAGGATGCCTTCACCTGAGGCTTGATTGCTCTGAGAAACAATGCAGTAGAGTGGGGACATTTTTGTTTGATGAAACACAACATCTCTCGGTCCCCGGAACAGACACTAAAATAGCAGAAAGGAGCGGAAGAGGATAACGACTTGACATTTATTCAGGGTCTGCTATGTGCTACACGCAGCATTAGGCACTTTATGGCTACTCTCTTATTTGTTTGTCGGAATCGATGTCTTTATCTTACAAAAGAGGGGCCAGAGGGTTGACAAGTAAAAGGTCAAGCTCACTTTACCTGAACGGGGTGGGATGTGGATTTTAACCCTGGTTTGTAGTATCAATAAGAGTTCCTATTAATTGAGGATGTGCAGTGTGCCAGGCCATGGTCTCAGCCTTTTTTAGGTATTAACTCTTTTATTCGCCTCAACATTGTGTGATGGGTGCTATTATTATGCCCATTTTACAAATGAGAAAACCAAGGCCCAGCAGAGGTGCAGCATCTTGCCCCAGGCCACACAGGTGGTAACTTGCAAGCCAGGATGTGAACACAGGCAGTCTGCCCCAGCACCCTTGACCCCTGTACTGCCTCTCCGGAAGACTGTAAATCTGCATTAAGCTGTGGAAAGAGGTGAGGTCATGGGGGAGACTTTGAGAACTGAGAGGGGCCTTCAGTGACACTTTCCCCCCAGCCTCTCTCTTATACAGGTGGACTAACTCAGGGAAGGGACTATTTAAAGGTCTCTAGACTGTTCAGCCGCACCACTGAGACTTGACCCTGGGACTAAATTCCTCTACCCCACACCACCTCTTCATTCCTGAGTCAGCTGCCATTTCATCCTCAATACAATGTGAGCCACAGTTGTAATTCAAATATATTTTTTAACTGACCACATTTTAAAAAGGTAAATAGGAACAGCTGAAATGAACTTAAATAATATATTTTACTTAACCCAATACATACAAAAGATGATCATGGCAGCATATAATCAATATAAAATTATTAATGACAGATTTTACACTTGGCAGGTAGAGAGTCTTCGAAATCTGATGTGTATTTCACACCTATTGCATGTCTCAATTTGAATGAGTCGCATCTTAAAAGCTCGGTGGCCACACGTGGCCAGAATCCGCCATATTGGGCAACGTAGTCCTAGATGTTTGTTCAACGTGTGGTCCACAGGTGACCAGCATCAGCGTCACCTGGGAGCGTGTGAGAAATGCAGACTCTCAGGTCCCAGCCCAGACCTACTGAGTCAGAATCTGCATTTAGCAAGGTCCCCAGGAATTCTTGTGCACACTTGTTTGAGAAATGCTGATCTGTAGTTCTTACCTTTTTGTGACAGGAGATTTTTGCAATCGTTGGAGGCCATGGGGTCTTCTTCCCAGAAAAATATAAATATGCAAATGCACACAGATTTCTGCTTAGGGGTCCAGAAACGTCCTCCAGCTCTTGGATGCCCAGCTAAGGACCCCTAGTTCTGTGGATTCCACATTAAGAACTCTGACTCTGGAGCAGTGGTTTTCAAAAAATAAAAATAAAAACTGTTAGCAGCACAAAGTTTTCTCTTGTTCACAAATGAAACCTTGTTCAAAAACGCCATGTATACAATGGGCTAAGAGTGAGCCACAGGGGCTGAACAGGGAAGTAGCCCTATTCCTGTGTGTCCTGCCTCCCTCCATCCAACTCTGAAGACTTTGAGGGTCCCTCAGGCCCAGTGTGGACTCCCAACCTCACTCAACCCCATCCCTGGCTTGAGTTTACTGACCTGGTTTGCTGCTGCACATAGGTCACCTGGAAGTAAAATTTTGTTTGTTTTTGTTTTCAAACTTTCTGGGGAAACTCTGAGAACCAGCTGGATTTTGGAACATTAATCTCATGCATCTCAACTGCCAGGAAGGTCCTGTTATATGAGGTCATTTTCGGTGCAAAATTTTGTAATCCAGGCTGGCCTCAATTGGCTTTCTGTGTCTCCTTAAATTGCCAAATGACAGCGGTAGAAAGACTCAGAGATATCTTCTGGTCTCCTCTCTCTACAGAGGGAGAGACTAGGACCAGAGGGCAGATGGAACGTGTTCCAGATAGTACCACAACACCTCCTTTCCACGTGGCCTCCTTTCCATGTGACCCCCTCGAGTGGCCAAAGACTCTCTTATCACCACACGGACTGTGGACGTTTCTGATGGAGTACAAGATGCAGTTTCCCAATTTCTTTCTCCATGCTTCATCGTCATCAGATTTCCCACCTTGCTCCCTCACATCCAGGCACTGTGCTGGGGCCACAAGTGCTTCTCTAAGCCCAGCTGTGACTGGATCACCTCTCTTCTCAGCAGAGGCCACTTCCTGCGAAGCTAGTGAAACTTACTCATTCCCAGTAGAATGGACCCCTTCTGTGTCCCATGAAATTGTATTCTTTTTTCTGAAAGAGCATCCCCACCCCCAAGTTGTATAAGCTTCAGACCCCACAAAACCTGCATCTGCCCCTGCTGTTCAGACCCTTTGAGGTCTTCAGGACAAACTCCAGATTCCTGCAAGCCGGCCTCGACTGCCCTTCCCTGGCCATCATCCCCTCCCCTCTCTGCACACAGCACTCCAGCCTTCCTGAGTTTTTGCCTCTCCCTCAACATCTTGTTCTTCCCTCCCCTCCTGCTCAGGCTGTGCCCCCATCTGGTATACCCTTCCCGCTCCAGGTCTTGCTTAAATACCTCCATCTCAGGGAAGCCCACATGGTCTTCTGAGCCATCCCTGTCTTTTGTCCTCCTGCCTCCCCCCTGCCAACTCACTGGTGATCATTTCTGGGTTAATATTTCTAAAGCTCTGAGAACAATGCCTAACACAGAATAAGCATCCTTTGTTTGTTAAAGAAAAGAAAACAAAACTAAAAGAAGTGTCATGTCTTTGCTCACTCGAGTTCTTGCTGGGGAAAAGATGTCCTATGTCCCATTTTCCCTGGCGGGGCAGTGGGGGGATGGCGGGTGGAGAGCTGGTTTAGGTGCCTGTCCCAGTGTCCTGGTTTGTATGCAAATTATTTGTTATTCTTTCCATGGAGTTTTCTCCCCAGTTAATTCTTTAGCATCCTTGAAGACTCAGCTAAGAAATTTTGTCCTCTAAGAATGTAAACTGGAATGTTTTTTGCCTGCAGGTAACTGAAGGTTTATTGTGGGACAGAACCAGAAGTCTAGAGATGAAGTAGTTCTGGGTTAATTCTGCTAGGAGTTTAATAAGCAAAAAGACACAGTGTCACCTACTCATAATGAAGACCAGTGGCAGAAAAATGGAATAATTCCTCCCAAGAGAGGTTGCTTCTTTTTTAAAAAAATTTTTAAAAATTGAAGTATAGTTAATTTACAATGTTATGTTTGTTTCAAGTGTACAGCAGTTGCTTCTTTTTTTTTAAATCAGTAAGGAATATGTTTCTTAGAAGCTCTGCCATCCACTCGCCCCAGGTGACTTTCTTTCATATCTAATTGGCCAGAATGCAACACGTGCCCATGGCTAAACCAATGGCTGGTGGAGAACAGGAGCCTCTTGGTTGGCTTGGACCAATCAGGAGTCAACCTCTGGAGCTGGGGGGACGCTCAGGATTCTGTGGCCACCATGTTGAGAAAAATATTGCACAAGGAAGGCTTGGCTGTGGGGAGAGAGGGAGGGGTATCTGTAGACCAGGCCACCAACAATGTCTACTGCACTTTCCCTGACCTCCCCCCCGCACCATGCCTCTCCCCCCCGGCCCCAAGGCTGCGAGGGGCCCCTCTCTCTCTGGATTTCCACAGCCTGTTTTTTTTTTTTTTCCCCCAGTCTGTTGTGCTCCTTCTATTATAGCACGGATCACATGACAACTTGTCTCTATTCCCCCAGTCCCCAGATATTAGCTCCCCACGAGCAGGAAGCATATCTCAGCCACCATACTCTCCTCCCAGTTCCTGGCACAAGGCCTAGCACCTTGTGAGAGCTCAAGAGTATTTAAATGAATACATTTCCTCCCAGTGGTGTTCCCATAAAGCATAATATACTCCTTTTTTTTTTTTTTTATTTAAATTTTTTGGCCTCATCCCATGCCACGCGGGACCTTAGTTCCCTGACCAGGGATCGCATCCACATCCCCTGCAATGGAAACGTGGAGTCTTAACCACTGGACCACCAGGGAAGTCCCACTCCTTGTTTTAGATACACTTGATGTGACACTTCGTTTGGGGGAAATTTAGGATGTTTCACATCCACTCTTAAGCTGTGCACTCCCTGAGCACAAGGCCTGCGCTGGACACACCTCTGTATCCCCTGGTGCCTAGCGCAGTGTCTGATACACAGGCATGTGCATACTTTAAGATATAACGTATAATAGATAGGTTTCCATGCAACACAGCAAAGAAAAAAATGAACTCTGCTATATGCACTATCAATGAACCTCTCAGACATAAGTTTAAATGAAAGAAGCCAGACGTGAAAGAGTAAAGGCGTAAGATTCTATTTATATAAATTTCAAACATGGCAAAACTAATTCTTGGTGATGGAGGAGAGAAAAGTGGTCACTGTTGGGGGTTTGGCTGGGAGGGAGCACGAGAGAGCCTGGTGTGGGCTACACATGTCCTATCTCTTGACCTGGCTGGTGGTTACACGTGTGTACATGAAAAATCAATGGAGCTTTAAACTGTGGTACATCTAGACAACAGAATGTTATTCTATTTTATTGAAAAGAAATGATCTATTAAGCCATGGCCGAAACTTAAATGCATATTACTGAGCGAAAGAAGCCAATCCTACTGTAGGATTCCAACCATATGACATTCTGGAAAAAGCAAAACTAAGGAAACAGTAAAAAGATCAGTGATTGCCAGGGATGGAGGGAGGGAAGAGGGATGAATAGGCAGAGCACAGAGGAGTTTTAGGGCTGTGACACTATTCTGTACGATATCATAAGGGTGGATATATGTTATTATACGTTTATCCAAACCCACAGAATGTACAACACCAAGAGTGAAGCCTAATGTAAAGTATGAACTTTGTGTGATGATTTGTCAGTGCAGGTTCATCAATTGTAACATATGCACCACTGGGGTGGGGGAATTTGATAGTGGGGTAGGCTCTGTGTTGGTCGGGGTGATGGGGCAGGGGATATATGGGAACTCTCTATACCATCCAGTCAATTTTGCTGTGAACCTAAAACTGCTCTAAAAAAGAAAGTCTATTTTTAAAAAATTATTGAGCAGTATATTTTGTGCACTGTATAGCATGTGATATCTCAGCTAAAAAGGAAAAAGTGTTCTCCTTGAATATAATATTAACTAGCATTTGCTAAAGGCTTACAGGAAGCTGGACCTTGCCTGAGTTCTGTACCTGTAGTATTTTCTATAATATAGGTGGTAGGAGGGCATGTCCCTACCCGGCTTGATCTCCATCCTGCCCTCAGTGGCAGGCACATCATAAAGGTTTATCAGGTGGAGAAATGGGCTCCTTGCAATATCACAAAATCCCCCACGCTGTAGGAATGGGAGCAATGTCCGTTCTACAGAAGAGGAAACCAAACGTCCGAGAAGCAAGTGACTGGTCCAAAGCCACGCAGTTGGTAAGTGGCAGAGCCAGGACTTGTGCCAGGTTGTCTCGATAGAGAAGCCTGCATTCTGAACCCCTGTGCTCTGCCACCTCCAATTTTCAGCGAAGTTGAACCCCAAGAGCTCAAAGTGCTCAGAAGGCATGCTGGTACAATTATTCATAGGCGTTATCATCAAGGTTGTGTTTTTCCTAAGTTAATTGCTATTGTCTCTGGGATGTGGTTACAAAGTGCCCTGACTGTAGCTGTGATAAAGGGATATTCCAAGTCCAAGTTCAACCTGTCAGCCTGTCGATAGCTTTGACACCTTGATTCCCTGTCATCTGGTAACTGCTAAAAGGTGTAATATTCCGAAGCCTTTAATTTTACCTTCCGCGGGAGAGGAAAATTGATAGGGGAGAGGTAGGGTGCAATTTGAGACATGTGCAAATTACCTTTTGACTCTCATGAATGTGTATTCCGCATCTGATGCCTGCCTTGGCGAGAATCTTCTTCCCCAGGATGAGCTAGGTTGATGGCCATCAGTGCATAATTGCTGGGCTCAGCCCCATCTCTCCCACCAGAGAATGAAACCTTGTTCAAGGTCAGCATCGAGGTGTCAGTCTCAAGGTTTCCAATGCCAAATGAGCTGCATCAGGAACAAGACCGTCTTCAGAGAGGGCAGCCTACCCCAAATAGAAAAAACGTTTGTGTGTGTGTGTCTGTGTGTCTGTGTGTGTGTGTGTGTGTGTGTGTGTGTGTGTGTGTGTGTGTGTGGTCTGATGATGCCTTCAGGCCAGGTAAGAGGAGAGGTGAAAAGGTGATCTAGTGGGACTGCAGGGGCATGATGGTGCCCAAAGCCAGACGGGAGGAGGCTGTAGGTGAGCAGGTGATGGTGACATGAAGATAGTCTGTATGGACCGCTCTTCTGAGAAGTTTGGCTGTGACAAGAGAGAAGAGAGAGGATTAGAAAAAGCAGCATCGGGCTTCCCTGGTGGCGCAGTGGTTGAGAATCCGCCTGCCAATGCAGGGGACACGGGTTCGAGCCCTGGTCCAGGAAGATCCCACATGTCGCGAAGCAATGAAGTCCGTGCACCACAACTACTGAGTCTGCGCTCTAGACCCCGTGCTCCACAACAAGAGAAGCCACCGCAATGAGAAACCCACGCACCACAATGAAGAGTAGCCCACACTCGCTGCAACTAGAGAAAGCCCGCGAGCAGCAACGAAGACCCAATGGAGCCAAAAAAAATAATAATAATAAATAAATAAATAAAAATTTAAAAAAAAGAAAAAGCAGCATCATGGAAAATCCATTGAAGGTTTTTTTGGAAATACTTTTCATTGTGGTAAAATACGTATAACATATATTGATAATTTGCCATTATAATGTATACAGTACAGTGGCATTAATAGAATGTATATTAATGTATACAGTACAGTGGCACTATAATATATAATAGTGGTTGGTGATGCAACCATCACCACTATCAAGTTCCAAAACATTTCCATCACTCCGAAAGGAGACTCCATCCCCGCTAGGCATTCCTCCCTCCCCCCAGCCCCTGGCAGCCATCAATCAGCATTTTTTGGCTGTGGATTTTTCACATACATAGATTCATACAATATGCGGCCTGTTATGACTGGCCTCTCTCACTTAGCATGATGTTTTCAAGGTTCATCCATGTGGTAGCATGCATCAATACTTTATTCCTTTTTATGACTGAATAATACTCCATTGTGCAGATATAACACATTTTGTTCATGTTTATTTGTTGGTGGACACTTGGACTGCTTCCACCTTTTGGCTATTGTGGTTAGTGCTGCTATAAACATTGGTGTACAGGTTTTTTTTCCTTGAACACCTGTTGTCATTTCCTCTGGGTAGATACCTGGGAGCAGAATTGCTGGGTCACACAGTAATCCTAGGTTTAACTCATTGAGAAACTGTCAAACTAGCAATGTATGAGGCTTCAAATTTCTCCACATCCTTGACAACCGTTATTCTTTTCCATTTTTTTCTTTGAAGGTTTTTTTAGAGTGAAGATTCCTTCTTCTACTGAGGGCTCACCATGGGCTCACTGGCTTGTGAACAGTGGTGAGCGGATGGGCCGGCCCTACCGTCCAGGGGCTCACACCCTGGTGCGACCATGGGAAAGGCAGGCACTGAAAGAGACTTCCAGACTCTATCCTGGACCCAGAGCTTCCAGTCAATTCTTTCTACCTCCAGCTGTGGATAATGAAAGCTGAAATTTAGACACGGCATTCCAAGCCCCTTTTAGGGAAGCGAGAGGGGAAAGAGCACAGACTTTGGTGTGAGAGCCCCTTAGGTTCATCTACTTGCTGTTCATCACTCAAGCAAGCTGTTCAACCTTTCAGAGCCTCGGCTTTCCTGGCAGCACAATGGGGACAGTACTGTTTCCCTGGGGGAGTCACTGTGAGATTTATACAGATAAATGATAAAAGTGGAGATGCAGCTCAGAGCCTGCCACTTAGTAGATGCTCAATAAACATGTTTTCCTCTCTTTGGGTCAATGGAGAAAAAAAAAAAAAAAAAAAAAAGGAAGTGAAATTAACAAGAATGTGTGTTTTCCTTTCAATCCAGCACTACCTAAGGCAGACAGGGATGTTTGCAGACTGAGGAGGTGGCCTCAGTTGTGGGCCAGGGACATACCACCAACATTGATCTAGGCCCTCAATCATACAACAACCTCCTGGGGGTCTCCTCCGCCTCCCCAGGAATTCCAGTGCTCAGCAAGCTTTGGGGTTCACCGGCTGTATTGGTTTCTGAGAGCTGCAGCAACACAATAACACTAGCTTCTGGTGGTGGTTGGCGTTCCTGGCTTGGAGACGTATCACTCCAATCTCTGCCTCCATCTTTACATGGCCTTTGCCCTTGTGTGTGCACCCCCAATTTCCCTCTTTATAAGGACACCAGTCATTGGATTAGAGCCCACCCTAAACCAGTATGATCCTCTTTCAACTTGATTATATCTGCAAAGATCCTATTTCCAAACAAGGTCACATTTGTGGGCACTGAAGGGTTAGGACATATTTTTTAGGGGACATGATTCAACCTATAGCACTGGTTGACGGTTAAATGCAGGCATGGAATCAGGTTTCACAGAGCATAGAGACAGTTTGGGGAGCCTTCTTCAAGGGAAAGAACACAAAATTATGAATGCAAATTTAGGTAGAGGACCCTGGAAGGGGGTGAACAGACGGGGGTCCTGTAGCTTAAGCATCTTTAGCGTCATGGAAAATCTACCTCCGGAAAAACCTCATGTTATCCTGATTCGGTTTCTATACTCATTACATGGAGCCAAAGGAATAAAACAGTTAAAAATGACAAACCATTAAAACATAAATTTCAAAACAGACATACACTTCTGCATGTATATTAGAACAGGTCTGCAAGGAAACACATCCAAATCTCAACTGATTATTTGTGCCGGGTAGAGTTGTGGATGATTGTTATTTATTCATTTTTTCTTTTCACTTATCTAAATTTGCTGGGTCTGTCTACAGTGAACATATATTGCCTTTATAGAAACCATAAACATCTTCTTTCCGGCTTGATGTGTCGATTAGAGTCGGGATGGGTCTGAGGCCCTCGCAGAGAGCTGCAAGGCTGGCAGTTGTCATTGATATCTGTCCCGGGAGATGCTATTTCCTCAAGGGCTCTATGGAGCCCACATGACCTCCCCTTAGGTTTCCTCGGTCCCCCCTCATCTGCACTCCCAGAAGGCTGCCTGGCTCAGATTGGGAAGATACCCAGAGAGCCAATGGCCAGTGTACGCACAGGAGAGGCCCCACCAAGAAGAATGAGGTGCCGTGGCTGTTGATCCGTTTCCCTGATTTACATCAATTTACATTCAGCTCTCGAGTAATCTACATGAAAAACAGGCCGCCTCCATCTATTCCACTGAAATCAGATGAGGCCGCCTGGCCTGTGGGATGATGCGGGGAGATGCTCCCTCACTTCCCAAACCCTGGGCAGATTAATTTGTCAGCCCAAACAAGGGCTGGCATTGTAATCATGGCCACCTAGCACTCTTCCACTTTCCCCAAATTGGATAGATAAATGGATATTTGTGGTTTATTAACCGGAATGTTTTGTCTAGCTGCATTTTCCATTTCCTTCCCTTCTATAAGGAGCTGGTATGCTTTTTCATGTGAGAGTATTGATGCCATTCATTCATTCACTCCTCCCATGATAATTCACCGAGGTCTTCCATGTACCAGGCAACTGTGCTTGTGTCCAGGCGAGAGGGGTGATTGCCTTTGGCCTTGTCTTCAGTTGATGTCTCTGCTCGTGACTTATTTTTAAAAATAAAGTTTGATGTACGTATAACCTACATACAGTAAATTGCATAAACCTCAAGTGTACAACTTGACAAATATTAGCATATGTATCCTGTAACCTCCATCATGAATGAATAATGATGTGCCTACTTTCTTTTTTTTAATTGAATATAGTTAATTTACAATGTTGTGTTAGTTTCAAGGGTACAGCAAAATGATTCAGTTATTCATATCTGTATATTCTTTTTCAGATTCTTTTCCATTATAGGTTATTACAAGATATTGAGTATAGTTTGCTGTGCCATACAGCAGGTCCTTGTTGTTTACCTATTTTATATACAGTCGTGTGTATATGTTAATCCCAAATTCCTAATCTATCTCTGTCTATCAACAGATGAATGGACAAAGAAGATGTGGTATATATATATATATATATATATATATATATATATATATATATATATATATATATATATATACACACACAATGGAATACCACTCAGCTATAAAAAAAGAATGAAATAATGCCATTTGCAGCAACATGGATGGACCTAGAGATTATCATATTAAGTAATGTGCTTACTTTCTAAATTTGTTAAAGGAATTAGTGAGTTAGTAAATGTATACTCCCTGGCACAAAGTAAGTGCCAATAACCTACTACCTCCAGAAGCAAAGACCTTGCCCACCTGTTCTGTAGGTGTTCCCATGGGTATCTCTGACCCGGTACCCAGCTGGGGTCTTCTCTGAGTAAGTGTTGCCATGACCCTGGCTTATATTTTGATCTTCATCTCTACCTCTTTCTCATTTGCTGGGAGGAGTTGGAAGGAGACAGGTTTAAAAACATATCTTTCCCCTAAAGGAACTTAATATTTCAAACAGTTTTTCTACATTTGTCAGAGGAAACATCAAACTACACTTTGCAAGAATTTTGAAGATGTATAGTGCATCTTTGCTAGTCTAGCTAATAACGTGATCTGAAGAAGTTTTATCATTATTACCGTTTTTTTTCAATTCAGTACAAAATGTGGTATTTGCCACCAAAAAATATCACTTGGAAGATCATGGAAAGTGCTTCCTAGAATTTCATCAAAGATTTCTTTCCTACTTTCATGCAAATTTTAACATTGAAAACAGAACTAAGTTCAACCATATAACTATTTTGATATTTTTCTCAAAATGGAAATAGTTTTCTTATTATTTCTGATTTTTTGAAGGGTGGTGGACACCCTTGTTTCCCTAACCCAACCTCTTCTCCCTAAAGAGACCGGACGAGGTCACCACCCACTTTCGCAGCCCACCTAGGCTAGAGGGTCTTCCTGAGAGCGTCATCTGGCATCGTTGCTTTTCTACAGGATCAACTGAATCTGGTTTGCAGTCACACAACCGCTTCCCCGGGCCTTGCCCTCCCCAAAGACTCCACCACTGGCCAGCCTGAGCCCTCCTGGGTGGCCCCCTGCACCCTCCTCTAAGAGTCTCAGTTGTGATAATTCCAAACGCTTTCCTTTGTTCCCCGACACCTAGAGGAGGATGTTGCTTCCTGCAGCTGCTACCTCCCAAATGCCTTAGCGTCGTCTTTGTACCCTTTGAGTTACCCAATTAACCACTTTATACCTAGTTAACCACCCTGTATATCAGATTCTCTCTGTTCAGCTACCTGGTATGGTTTCTGTCTCCTGTCTGTTCCCCGCTGACACCCCCAGCCCCATCTTCCTGGTCCTCAGTTCCAGCCTTGAATGAGTTGCCGAACGTCACTGAGCCTCGCTTTTCTGACGTGTGAAGTGGAAAGAATGGTAACAGAACGCCATCAGCACGGAGGGGCTTTTTAGGTTTGCAGCCCAGGAGTCCTCTCTGCCAGAAGCTCCCAGCACCATCCGGGCTGGTGAGGGCCTTCTGAATGGTGATTACCTGACTCCCTATTACTTCATCCTTTTGTTCATTCAACAAGCATTTGTTGAGTGCTATGATGAACTTATTGCATCCCCCAAAATTCATGTGTTGAAGCTTTAACCTCCCAGTGCGACTGTATTTGGAGATGAGGCCTTTATGGAGGTAACTAAGTTAGGTGGGAAGGCAGCCGTCTGCAAGCCAGGAAGAGGGCCCTCAGCAGAAACGGAACCCTGCCGGAACCTTCATCTCGGAAGTCCAGCCTCCAGAACCGTGAGAAAATAAATTTTTGTTCTTTAAGTCACCCCAGTCTGGGGTATTTCATTAGAGCAGCCTGAGCTGACTAAGACAAGCACCAACTATGTACCAGACAGACCTAGGTGCTGGGGACACCTCAGTCATCAAGATAAACCAAAGGCTCTGCCCTCAGGTTGCTTCCATTCTCAAGTGAGGAGAAAGGAAATAAAGAAAAAAGCCAGTAAGTGTATGTTACATCAGATGGTACCCAATTCAAGAGGGAAAACAGAGCAGGGGCGGGAGTAGGGAGTGACAGGGGTTGGTATTTAGGTGGTATTTAGGGAAGGCGACATTTTGCTAGAGACCATGAGAAGAAGTAAAGAAAGAAGAAGCAGTAGTGTGACTATCTGGAGGAAGGGCGTGCCTGGCAGAGGGAAAGGCAAAGGCCTTTGTGAGAAAACACTGCAGCATAAGGAGCAAGGGAGAGGGGTGCTTGGTGGTGCTGGAGAGGGGGACGGAGAGCGGGCACCCTGTCGTCCATCGTAAGGGCTTGGGCATTTATTCTGAATGAGAGCGGAGGCTTGTATCAGTCAGGGCTCTCCAGGGAAACAGAACCAATAGGGCGTGTGTGTATAAAGAGGTTTATTTCAAGGAGTTAGTTCATGGGATTACAGGGGCTGGCGAGTCCAAAATGCATAGGACAGACTGGAAGACGAGACATTCAGACCAGAAGACGGGAGCCGACGCTGCAGTTTGAGGCAGAATTTCTTCTTCTTCTCCGGAAACCTCAGTTTTTGTTCCTAAAGCTTTCAACCGCTTAGATGAGTTTCGCCCACATTATCAGGGGCTCTCGCCTTAACTTAAAGTCAACTTTACGTACAATGGTGGATGTCAACCACATCAGAATACCTTCACAGCAACACCTAAATTCGTGGTTAATTAAATAACTGAGTGCTGGAGCCCAGTCAAGTTGACACATTCAACTCACCATTCCCAGGCTTTTAGAAGGTTCTATGCCGATGACACTCTACCTGATCGCTTACCTGGCGCTGTTTCTGACTTACTTTTGAGCGACATGAACTGACGGATTTTGGAAAGTATCCTCCTGTCTCCTTCTGGAGAATGGTCTGCAGGGGTACGGCTGGCTGCCACCAGGGACACTGGTCAGGAGGCCGCTGCAGGCACGCAATCGATGGTGGCCTGGACCACCGTGATGGCAGGGAGGTTGCAAGCTCACGGGCATGTGGCTCCCCTCTGCAGGTAGGACAGGCAGATGCTGATCGTTTCTGTTCTCCCAGAAACAAACCCATCATGTGTCGTGCCTGGCACTCAGCAGGTGCACAATCAATGTTTGCTGGCAAGGAAGGTCTGAAAAACCGAGTAGCTGAGAGCATTTTGCAAACTGTGAAGCCCTGCCCACCTGGTCTCTGTTATGACCCTTAGGCCTCTCTCCTTGGTCTGAAGCACTGTTTGAGGAACTCCTCGCTGCCGTCCAAATCCCAAATCCCATTCATTCTTGGAACAAAGCTTGTCCTGGCCCACAGTCAATGATTCTCTCTGGCTTCCCCTGACCCGCTCTTGAGTGCAGTGGAGCAAAGGTTTCCCTCCTGTGGGACCTTCTTGCTGCGAAGCACTGAAGGACTGGGCAGTAATTAGATTCTCTACAATGTCCCCAGTTCTCATTTCCTTTTAATCCAGAGAATTTGTGAGAATGTTGAAATCGCCTTCTGCACTGTTTCCAGAATCTGGGAGCTGGGGGAGACTCTGTCCTCCTTATCTCCTTGGGAGTTAATTAAAGCATGAGGAAGGGCAGTGAGGTCTGGCAGAGTCTCTCACCCTCAGATCCCACCACCTAACCACGGCGGGGGTGACTAGCTCCTTGCATTCATGGCTAAGCCGGTTCCTCTTCAAAGAGCTCTAAAATTAAAAAAAGAAAAAGTAGAAGAGAGAAAAAGAAGAACCACTGTGTTTACATGGAAAGTGGTTCCACATTCTTGCCGTATGGAACACAGAGTGTCCTGGAGTCAGCAGCTACCTGGCCGTGTTCCCTGCAGTATTATAGAGCAGGGGAGCCAAATTTCCTTCTGGGTATCTATAAATAAAGTGCTTCATCCACAAGCAATTAGGTGGAAGCATTTTCCCGACCAGCGTACATATGATTTTCATTTCTCCACAAGAGACACATCAGATCAGAGATGTTAGTTTAAGTCCACTGCTATGTGTAATACTAATAACTTTTTTACAGCATCTATTTCCCTTCTTTCCAAACTTCCCCTCCCCCTGCTTCAGTCCAGGATTTATGTAGAAACTCTACCTAGGAATAGGCAGGCACCACATTCCAAAATTCTTTCAGTTTAAGAAATTTAGAAGGGTATGGGATTTAATTTCTTCTCTTGCAGGTCGAATGCTCCATTTCTGATCTCCTGGGATGGCTGGTGGATTCTCCTTTTTCTGATAATAAGAGCTTAGCAGCTGGCCACGTTCCCCTTTTCACCTTGCCTGCCAGGTACCTTAGTGCCAGCAACTGCTTATGCCGTGTGCCTCTGAGTTCTCTATTTTCCAGATTACTGATTTTACCTTTGATTATCCTTACCAAACCTAAATGTCAATGTAAGCTTACCCATCATGTCTTCAGAAAGAGGCAGAATGCAGAGAAATAATAGTTTTTATTTTCAGTGGCTGCTGCTCTTAGAATGGACCCTCAGGATGTATGAGGCACTGGATATGGACTGAAAGAAAAAATCAGGACAGAGGGAAAGAGAAGAGGAAAAGGACCTTCAATGGGTATGAACTATGTGTCTTGCATTATGTAAGCACTTAACAGATATTTTTAAAAAATTTAAGATACACAGCAGACCCTCTAAGGGAGAATGGCTGAGTCAAGCTTGGATTCTGGTCTCTCTTTTTCCAGAGCGAGTGTGTGCTCTATACTATGATTCCACTTCCCAAACAGTGAATGGGGAAGAGGCCAGCCAGTAGCACAATACGCCTGTGAACACACAGTACCATGTGCTAAAGGGCAGAGAGCAAGTTTGGTTGATGCCACCAGGGAGAACCAAAGGGACTGGACTTCAGGTGAATAGGTTAAATACAGCAAGCCCAAGGCATCCATCCATCCATCCCTCCATCCATCCATCCATCCATCCATCCATGCATCCATCCATCCATCCATCCAACACTTTCAAACTCTACTGCACAACAAAGGCCTCATACCTTCTAGGAGCTCTGGAGCTGGGATGACCTTTCCGAATTGTCCCCAACTAAGCCAAGACCTTTACACCCCAACATCAACCAGTCATTGAAGGCAGATGCCCCCGGGAAGTTAGTGTGACCTTGCATGAGGGAAACTGGCAGAGAGAGACTCAGCTGAGAGCCTTTGGCAGCCGCTGCTCCTAGCAGGTGGGGGAATGCAGGTTGCCATCCTGACAAGGGGGCATCTGAGTAGCACAGCACAGGCCCTTCCACATCCTGATTTATTGTTCTCCATTTGACTATTTTTTTCATAGTCTGCCCCCCTCTACTAGAACATACACTCCACTTTCCTGTTTTGTTCACTGCTGTGTCCGTGAAGCCTAGAACAGTGTCTGACCCAGGGGATGTGCACCGTAAGCCATTCATTGAATGAAGGAACAGACAGAAACAGCAGTGTTACTCAGTGCTTATACCGTGTCAGGCACTACGCTAAATTTAATTCACAGGACCACCCAAGAGGTAAGTACAATTATTCTTGTTCTACAAAGTTAGGAAACAGAGCTTAAAGAAGCCAAGTCATTTGCCGAGTTGGGCACTGAGGGTAAGTGGTTAAGTCTAGATTTCAAGGATTCTGAAGGCTGGCCTTTTGACTCCAAACGTTCAGGGAGGACTGGGAGCCAGAGGAACCCTTTCAGGCCCAGCATCGGTCCCACTTGGGATGACTTGAGCTTCCACAGGGCACGTGCATAGGCCTCAGCTCCTGGCTGGGAGGGGCCAATATCCCCTGACATGGCTTTCCACATCACCTGCATGCTGAGGACTCCCAAGTCTACACGTCCAGCCCAGGTGGTACCCGCGCCTAACGTCTCACGGGGATCTCAGACTTAACGTGGCTGAAGCAGAGCTCATCAAACTGCTCCTCTGCCAGTCTACCCCATCTCACCAAGTGGCACTGCCATCCACACAGCTGCTCAGGCCACACACCTGGGGTCACCCTTAATTGCTCTCTTTCCTATATCCTTCAGCAAGACCTAATAACTCTGCCTCCAAAATAAATCCCAAACCAGTCCGCTTTACTCCATTTCCACAGTTGGCTCCTAGGCTGACCTACTCTCATCTTCCATCTGGACCACTCACTGCAAGAGCCTCCTGACTGGTTTTCCTGCTTCCTCTCCCTGATGCCTTGTCCTTCCTCCTGCCAAAGGCATCCTGCCAAGAACTGAGAAGCGGCTGAGATTTCACCTTACTTGAAAGCTCACAAATTAGCATGCCGGTTTCATGCATGCTGATAAATGACACGAGACACCTGGGTCAGAGACCAAAGCCTGTGTCACTCACAGCAAAAGGAGTGGGTAGTATCAGCATGGTCACCAAAGGTTCCTCAGCCCCAGTTCCCACAGAGGTGACACAGATGGGCCTAGATGAACAGCTCCACATGCCCTGGGTGTGCACTACAGGAGAGGAGCTCTGAGCTCAGGGAACACGCTACGTTACAGCAATCAGGAAATAAGTCTGCTCTTGGTCATGGAGGGGACATTACTTGGTGTCTCAAGCTTGCTCACTATAAACACAACCCTGAGAAATGGCTCAGTTAAAGAGTGGTCAGAGACTTGCACTCATGGCATAGCCAGTAAGATGAATGCCCAATGACCTAGAACAGAATTCAAACTACTTAACGTGGTCTTCAAGGCCCAGAGCGACCTGGCTCCTGCCTGCCCCTTGCCCTCACCTCCTAGCCCTAGCCCCCTCACTCACTCTGTCCAGCCACACCGGCCTCCTCGGGGCCTTTGTACTTGATCCTCTCCCATCTCTTCACATGGGTTGCTCCTTTTCACCCTTTGGATGGCACCTCCTTAAGGATGTCTTCCTCAACCATTCCAGCTACCATGGCCTCACACCCTCATCATGTCATATCCGCCATATTCTTTTCAAACGTTATCCCACTCTGAAATGACCTTTGCTTGTAATCGTGTTTCCTCTCCTTGTATGTCAGGACCTCATCTGTCTTGTTGCCTGCTGTATCCCCAGAGTCTAGAGCAGGGTCCAGGTGCTAAACAAACATTTGGGGACTATCTAAAAATACAGGGCAGGGAGAATCCCAGCTCAGGAGGCTGGAGGCTCTGATAGCATCCTTAGGGGTGGGAAATGCCAACCAAGGAGATTCTCAGTGCTTTGGAAACATAAAACTCAGCATGACTCAGCTTAATACCAGGGTGCAAGTGTTGTGTGACTCAATGCTGTGCTTCAAACATGAGACTTCTCTTTGTAGCGGCCTCTGAGAACATCAACGGGGGATACCGCGGCATGATTGTAGGGGAAGCCAAGTGATGTGTGGCCAAGTGATGGAAAATGGCCAAGTGATGGAAAGTCTTCAAAAAAGACTTCAGATACAGAGTTTACAAGGATGAGGGATCCCTTCAAGGGAGTTCGGGGCTTGGCCAACAATTAACTGACCAGGCTGAAGGCGATGGCAGCTTGGTTCATCAAGACGGTGAGGTGCCCATGGGGGATTCCTGGACTCCTGAGCACCAACAGCTGGAGGTGGAAGAGAACCAGAGCCAGAAAAGAGGACTGAGAAGGAATCTTATGAGAAGCTGAAGACAGAGAGATGGTGTCTTCAAAGAAGGAGATGACAGGGGAACCAAGGGACAAGAGGGCTGGTCAGTGCGGTGACCGGGAGGGCGGCAGTGGTGGTGGCAATGGTGGTCAGCAGTGTCTAATGCTGGAGATGCCAGGAAGAATGACGCTGTTCCTGAGCTGAGTGAGCAGGGGCAAGTCTCCTAACCCCTCGGGGCCTTTGGAAGTGGCAATGATTAGCACTAGTAACAGTAACAGCAGGAGGCTCTCTGAGGACAGCGGACCCCTTCCCCTAGACCTGGTTGGTGGGCAGGGGTCGAGGTGCTCTTTGAACTCAGCTGCTGCCGTTCTCAACCACTAGAGCATGTCTGAGAACCAGCCACAAAATGGTGGCTGGGCTTCCATCGGGCGATTGGGCTGGTGGGTGGGCTTTATTGTGAGCTGGAGTCAAGGTCAGAGAAATAACACGCAGCTCTTTCTTAGGGGCTGGCAATACACAAGGGAAGTCCAAGTAGACCTTGTGTTTGTCTATTTTTCAAACACGCCATGATCCCCTACTGGGTTCTAGGCTTGTGCTGGGCTCGCAGGATAAAAGATAAATGAGACCCAGTGACACCGTGTGGTGGAGAGAGCAGGGCGGCTCCGAGCCCAGGGCACCAATGGCAGTGAGAGTGCTTCTCTCCAGCCGGCCTCCCGGGGCTTGCTTGGGGAAGTGGGGCGTGGAGGTGTCGAGAACAGTCACCTCTGGGGACAGACTGCTCTACATCTTTTCTCCTGGAGATCATATGTGGGTACACCCCCGACCAAAGTAAGAGGTACAGAGGAGCCAGACGAGGTTCCCAAAGGATTGTGCACTGTGGCTCATGGGCCTTTCTGCCCCCTCTTGCCATGGTGGCCTGATTGTGGGGGGCGGATGCATGAAGAATCCACATAAACCCACATCCTCCCTCCAGCTTCCCTGCATCTGCCTTGTGTTCCCAACGTCAGCGACCTCCATCCACATCAGGAGAACATACATTTCATTTCAGAAGAACAACAAATGCAGAGGGAAGCCATGTGCCTCTGGTCAGGGTACCTGATTTCTTTAGGCCTTTGTCAACCTCAGAGAGCTGGGGGATCCCGGGAGCTGGGGGAAGAGTTCAGAAGCTGCCCGCGTGGCTGGCAACTTAGTGCAGCCCACTCAGGTTGGAAGCCTCCGGACCTCTCTGCTTACTGATGGGGAAACTAAGGCCCAGAATGCAGAGGTGACTGGCCCAAGGTCGTCAGTGAACCAGGGAGGGGACCAGAGCTCAGAGCTCCCAGTGACCTGAGAAAGAATGCTGAAATTGTACTGACACTGCCCTTAAAAATCACCCAGAGCACTGATTTTTAAAAAGCAGATTCTGGAGACACACCACAGACCTACTAAATTGGAACCTCTGAAGCGGGGCAGGGGCCAGGGAATCTGAATTTTGAAATTCAAAACCACCCCTGGTGGTGATTCGTTTGATGGGCTAGTGTGGGCCTCTCTGCTAGTTGAAGCCCATGTGCTGGGTTTTCTCCACTTGCCTCCCAGATCTTTCACCTTTTTCACTCTTCTGCAAGCCCGCGAGGCTGACCTGTGTGGAGTTAACCCCGGCCCCTCGCTCTCTGGCTCTTTGTAGGGTTTGGCTGATGGGAGGCAGAAGGGGCAGGGGTGATGTTTACTGCTCATGTTCACTGCCTGCTGGGCGGCAGCTGGGCAAGGCCAGGGCTCCATCGCAGCCCTCTCTTAGACCTCGTTCCTTCAGACCTGGCTCCCCTCCGTTGCTAGCCCTGGGGCACCTCACCACCCATTGGAGATTCTCCCCAGCCCTGCCCATGCCTCTGTCCTCCATCCCTTCCTTCCGCTGTCTTCAGTGAAACACCCTGCTATGCCATCCAGGTCCACACAGCCCTCGATCTCTGTCAAAGGGTAGTCCACCTTGACTTCCAGCCTCAGGGAGAAGGTTCTGGAATCTGATTTCGAAGGGAGTACAGAGGAAGCCTGTAGGAGCCTCCTAGACAGGGTGGTTCCCCAGCCGAGCCTCACAGGACCAAGTGCAGGTGAGGAGGGGAAGGAGAGCAGAGGAGGGGCTGGCACTGCACCTGGCAGAGGGCCTGTCAAGCTATGCAGACCCGCAGGAGTCCAAGAGAGCTGGGTGTAGGGAGGAGAGAACGGGAGTGACCCAGCAGTGGCAGGGGTAGCGAGCAGGTCCCAGGAGGACTTCATTAGACTTCCCAAATTCGTGCAGGGCAAGTTCTGACAACCGCACCCCGCCGGTCGGAAGGATACACCTGCGAGAGGAAAATGACGCTCTACGACTCGCCTTTGGAGGTATGAGAAGATGCGTGGCAGTGCATCATCGGCTGCCTTACCTGAGCCTCGGTTCCCTTAACCATAGCGCTGGGCTGACAATCGCGCCAGACCCCACTCCCGGACACATAGGGAAGACCTGTGATTGTGAAAGCGATTTGCAAACTATGAAGCGATGGACCCAAAGGAACAATGATGACCATTACTGAGGCAAAAGAAACGAATGGGGCTGTCTGCTTTCCTGGAAATGTAGGCTTCCTCGGCCCCCCGAGCTTTCTCCTATGCTGCGCCTCCCCTGATGGAATAACCAAATCTTCAGCTGCTCCCCAGACAGACGGACGCCTGCTGGTATCTCCAGCAGCCCCGGACTCCCAGGGCCGCTGCACCACGGTTCCCCAGCAGAAGCATAATGTGCTGAAAATCTATTTTCAGGCTCTCTGGTTAGGTGATGACAGCTCTGGTTTTAGACAATTAAATACCATTTTCATTCACACATATCAGGCCCAGAAATGGGGGCGTTTGTTTTAGGAGGACTTCCTCCTTGGGTTTCTGTCTCCCCCACATTTATGTTTCAACAAGGGCTTGGTGGTCATTAGCTGCGCAGGGGCTCTGGCTCTACCTGCGCTAGATGCCCGGGTCCCGGGACAAGTCTTGACCCCGAAGAGTCCAGAGTGTGGTGGAGAGACAGAGATACTTGATTATTCCTCTAATAGTACTGAGCTTGTCCTTGCTAAATGTGGCCCCTACCCTCAGGGTGGTTCCATTCTACTGTAAAAACAGACAAATGAAATTCGATGGTTAAGCAACGTGCCAAGAGCTGCGAACGATGACCTACGAAGAGCATCAGGGTTGGGGTTTGAATGATCCCACTCAAGCTGTGTGCAAATGCTCTGGCCAATGGCCTGTCTTCCTCTCAGAGGTGCTTCCTGCAACATGGGCACTTGAGATCATGAACTCTGGCCAAATAGGTGTGCATCGGAAGCCTCAATCTTCCCACCTGTAAAATAGGATGATAACAATAATAGCCATTGCTCTGTAGAGCTGTAGGCTCTATAGAGGCAATGGGCTAATTTGTGGACATGCTTTGCACAGTGCCTGGCGCAGAGCAGATGCCCAGCAATTGTTCCTTGCTGGTATTGTAACTATTTCTCAGCTGACTTGGCTCCCACGGAGCTGCGGGGCTGGGCAAGGTCTCTATGAAGAGCTGGCTTGACGAGAGGACCAAAGAGGGGGAGCTGAATGGCTCCCCGTATTTGACAGGCCAGTGTTGAGGTCAAGAGCACAGGCTGGAAGCAAACAGTTTCCTTCCCACTTCCACTTCCTACTGGCCTCTCTGAGTCTCAGTTTTCTTACCTGTAAAATAGGATAATGAGGGTACCTGTGTCTAATGTCTGCCTCTCTCTTCATATGGCCTTCCCTCTCCTCCTCTTGTCTCTTAAAAGGACACTTGTCATCGGACAGAAGGCCCAGGATAATCTCATCTCGAGATTCTTAACATAATTACACCTACAAAGACCCTGGCACCAATGGACATATCTTTGGCGGGGGTGGGATGGGGTGGCATCATTCACCAGCTGCAGTTGGGAGGGCAGACACGGGATGCCCCTCTTTTCAGGTCCTTCACATGGCGCCTGGCTCTTCAGGGATCACAAGCACCTACTGAATAAAGTTGGCAGCAAAGGGAAAGAGGAGCGAGCCTCTGCTCTGACCTGCTGGGGGACCTCCGCGGGGTGGGTCGCTGTCCCATCCGGGTGTCAGGTTTCCTTTTGTAAAACTGGGAAGTTGGGTGCATTGCCTCTAGGTAACATCCTAAAATCGAGGCCTGGATATGCTTCCAGAGTGTGACCTCGAGGCCTCCAGGTGCTGGTGACCAGCACCCAGGGAACCCGACTCTGTTCCCAGCCAGGCCCCGATTTCCTCAGTGGCAGGACAGGCAGACCCTGACAAGAACCTGGAAAAAGGGAAAGAATGAGTGTAAACTTCAGAGGTACCTTACTGAGCATTTTATCTAATTTAATTTTCCCAAAGATAAGCATTATTCCCATTTTACAGCTGTGCAAACTGAGGCTCGGAGAGATCAGTCCCTGACCAGAAGCTACTCAGCTGGTGTCTGCCTCCCAAAGCCTGTACTTTGTGGGGCGGGGTGGGAAATCTGGTTCTGGTGCAAGGATGCTGGTGCAAAGCAGGTATTTGAGGGGTTTCTTATGCATGGCCTTTGTGCCAGGTGCTGTGCTAAGCGCTTTATTTAGCTGCACTATCTCATTTATCCTCACAAAACCCTGAGAGGTTTGTGCTATTGTGATGGCCCATGCTTTACAAATGAGGGATGGTGGCTTCTGCAGTTTCCGGACCTTGAAGAAGCCACAGGGCAGCCGCTGAACCTAGAAGCACCCTGAAGCCAGAGCCCAGAGCTTAGCTGTCTGCTTGCTGCTCATTAAAATATGGGGCTCGAAGAAGGAGTAGCAGTAGCAGCTGGCACCTCTCTGCGCCCACCCACAGGTGAGTGACTGGCCAGTGCTGGGTCAGGGATGCAATGGTGGGTGACACACCGTCCCGTGTGGGTGACACATTGGCAAAGCTGTGTGAGTCAAAGGCTAGAATGAACTGTGTGACAATGCCCACGCCACATGCTTTGACACAAGACGTGGAAACCAGCCAGCAGTGACCTTCTCAACTTAGTTACATCCGTTACAGAGTCACTCAACTCCACAGTATAAAATTCTCTAATCTGTCTAAACTAACGGTTCTAGGTAATGCACCCTCTTCTACCAGACATGTTCTTTTGGGGTACCTTCAATGGTCTCGGGGCTGGTCCATCAGTTGCCTTGTGGGTATGGATGCACTGCTGTGGATTAGGACCTGGTGAGGGACCCAGAGCCTCTGGCCAAGGACGCACCTTCCAGCCTCAGGAGAAGGAGGAGAGGCTCTCACCCTTGCGAGTGTCTTCGAGCTATTAAATCTCGGGGTCTTTCTGGTGTGTTGGTGAACCCTAATGTGTTGGTCCTCAGGCTGATTGGTGCCCACAGCTGTTGACCTGTCGGTTGACATATGTGCAAATTTTGAAAACCCTCTTGTTGATCTTGATGTGTATGTGTGTTGGGGGGAGGGTTGTGTTAACTGGAAGGTTAATTTAGAAAGATTCAATCATTTGAAATCATTGTGTTGAATAAGTCTGTAGCTAAAGAGTCTGGTTCCTGCACTGGGCAAGGGCCACTCTCCTGGGTCGGTTCTGATAAAGCACTATGACCAGATCAGGGCTGTTACAGTAATTCAACCAGGAGCCCATTAGATGGGGCGGTTCTAACACCCTGGTAGCCCCCGTAAGCAAACTGAAAGCTAAGCCAGGCCAATGCTCTAGAATCTGAGGAAATGAAACTGATGAACAACCAATCACAAACAGCCAACGAGGCTTTCCCAAGTCAGGCAGCCTCTTAGGCTATAACCAATCAAGTCATTGCTTTGCTTAGCGTCGCCGTCTTCTCTGTGAAAACCTTGCCCTAGCTCCTGCTGGGAGAGTGCTCCCAACCAGCTTTGGTTTGGGGCTGCCTGATTTGAATTGACATATGCTCAAACAAACTCTTGAAAAATTTTAACCTGCCTCAGTTTACCTTTCCACAGGCCTCTGAGTCAATAGTCCCATATGCCAGGGGCTCTCAGTGCAAACACTATTGGCCTGGGTAATTCTTTGTAAGATGTGTAGCAGCCTCCCTGGCCTCTACCTACCAGATTCCAGGAGCACACCACACCCCATCCCCCAGCGGTGACAACCAAAAATATCCCCAGATATTGCAAATGTCCCCTGAGGGCAAAATCACCCTAGTTCTGAACCACAGGTATATGCAAACGCTCTATGCCTGTCCTCCAGAAATTCACTTTAAACCGGCAAGGATTTGAGGTACAAGCATCTCACGTAGAGGATTTTAGAACTGGAGGCCTGTGGTAGTTTCCGGGGGCTGCCTTAACAGAGTACTACAAACGATGGCTGAAAACAACAGGAATTTATTGTCTCACAGTTGTGGAGGCTGGAAGTCTGAAATCAAAGTGTTTCAGGGCCAGACTCCTGCTGAGGGCTCTAGGGGAGGGTCCTTCTTCACCTCTTCTGGCTTCGGGTGGCGGCCAGCAACACTTGGTGTTCCTTGGCTTGTAGACACATCACTCCAATTTCTGTCTCTGTCCCCCTGTGCCCTTCTCCCCTGTACGGGTCTCTTCTCTTCCTGTAAGGACACCAGTCATATTGGATTAAGGCTCATCCTACTTCAGTACGATCTCATCTTAACTAATTACATCTGCAACAATCCAACTTCCAAAAAAGTGGACTCTAAAAAAAATGACACAAATGAACTTATTTATAGAACAGAAATAGACTCACAGACATAGAAAACAAACTTATGGTTACCAAAGAGGAAAGCAGGGAGGAGGGATAAATTAGGAGTCTGGGATTAGCAGATATATACTACTATCTCTAAAACAGATAAACAGCAAGATCCTACTGTATTGCACAGGGAACTATATTCAATATCTTGTAATAACCTATAATGGAAAAGAATCTGAAAAAGAATACACACACGTATGTATTCTTTATATACATATTTATGTATAACTGAATCACTTTGCTGTACACCTGAAACTAACACGACATTGTAAATCAACTATACTTCAATTAAAAAAAAATAGTGGTATTCTGAGTTTCTAGAAAGGACATGAATTGGGGAGAGCAGTATTTAACTCAGCACAAGGCCTTCAAGAGACAACGGAGTCTCTCCCTATCATTGCAGTGGGGAAACCGAGGCTGGAAAAATCAGGTTACTTCTCCCAGGTCCCAGTGCCAGACAGAGTGCCCAGCTAGGACCAGTGCCAGGATTCCTGACACCACATACAGCCTGCAAGTGTATACGGAACAGCTGGGACCAAAGTCCTGACCGCGGGTCCACAGCTAGCCCACTGCCCAGGTGCCGGGGTTCCGCCCACACCCCTGCACATCCCAGCCTCAGGGGGCTTCCTGGGACAGCCTCTCACCGTCCCCTCCAGCCCTGGCCTTGTCAGGAATCTCTCCCTTCTTCCTACTGCCAGTCGGACCCAGTCACCAAAGGAGACAAGCCTTGTTGGTTAATTTGTTTTCCCCTTCAGAAAAATAAATTCATAAATGGTGCTTGGCAAGCTGTTTACTACCTGGCTTTAATGGCCTGTTTATTACCTTGAGCCTCTGTCTGTTAACATGCCCCCCTCATCATTTTCCCTCATTAACTGTCAATTTGGAGGCCAGTTTTGGCATTAACCATGCCTGGGCCTAAATGGCTGCGGACAGTTGATTTTATGACCGAGCCTTGTCCTGGAAATGTGGGACCTGTCGTCAAAGGAGGGCCGCAAACCGAGGGGTCCCGGCAGCAGGCAGTGGGGTGGGGGTGGGGGCTGGCAAAAAGCGAGGCATGTGTGGATTTGGGGGCCTGATTCACAGGGACACCCGGGCTCCAAAGACGAACGGCCTTTCTTCGGCAGCTGAGGGATAGGAGCATATTTAGAAGGAAGTTCATTTTTGAAAAGAGATCAGGAAGAATCTCTGATCTGGAAAAACTGCCCTCTTATGAAGGCAGAAAAGCAAACACCTCTTTGGAAAAGAACGCCGACAGGTCAGCACTGGTGCTGAGACCCATCTCAGGCTTCCCATCCATGCTGTCCCCAGTCTTGCTGGGAGCACAGGATACAGGGATGAAGGAGAGCTGGCCCTCAACCCAAGAGCTCCTGTCCAAGGAGGAGAGATGGACACGTCCACAGGTCATGACAAGCCATGAGCCAGGGGAGCCCAGGGGAGCTCAGGGCCTGGGGGGTGCCGAGCAGGGGGTGGGCGGTGAACTCCTCAGGGCCGGTCAGAGATGGCTGTGCAGAGGGGCTGACGTGAGCCTCGAAGGATGGGTCATCACAGGCAAAGAGAGATGTGGAGATATGGGAGAACGTTGGGATGAGGGCAGCATCACCTAGATGCCTAAAACCCTCCATGGGCAGAGAGTACCATCCAAATATCGAGGCGTGGGTCACAGCATTCCCTGCCACGCTCTCCTGTCACCCCCTGAGTTCCAGCCACACCATCTGTAGTGGGTTGAACAGTGTGTCCCCACAACTCAGAACCGGAACCTCAGAATGTGACCTTATTTGGAAATACAATAAGTCCCCTACAAACAAACGAGTTCCGTTCCGAGAGCACATTCGTAAGTCCAACAAAGATAGACTAGGTACCCAACTAACACAATCGGTTATACAGTACTGTACTGTAATAGGTTTATAATACTTTTCACACAAATACTACATAAAAACAGACACAAAAAATAAAAACAACATTTTTAATCTCACAGTACAGTACTTTGAAAAGCACAGTAGTACAGCCCAACAACTGGCACACAGGGGCTGGCATCGAGTGAACAGGCAAGAGGAGTTACTGACTGGTGGAGGGAGAGGAGGTGGGAGACGGTAGAGCTGAAGGATCGTCAGCAATAGGAGACGGAGGACAAGCTGCAGTTTCACTCACGCCTGACATTAATGGAACGCACGTTCGCATCTTTGAAAGTTCGCAACCGGAAGGTTCGTATGTAGGGGACTTACTGTAAGGTCTTTGCAGATGTGATTCGCGAAGATGAGGTCTTATTGGAGTAGGGTGGACCTCAAATCCAATGACTCGTGTCCTTATAAAAAGAAAAGAGGACACACAGAGACACAGGAAGAAGGCCTTATGACAACAGAGGCAGAGGTTGGAGTAACACACCTACAAACCGAGGACCACGAAGGGCTGCTGGCAACCACTGGAAGATAAGAAGAGGCGAAGAGGAGTCCTTCCCAGAACGTGCAGAGGGAGCAGGGCCCTGCTGACACCTTGGTTTCAGATTTCCAGCCTCCAGAATGGTGTGAGAATACATTTCTGTGTTTTAAGCCACCCAGTTTGTGGCGCTTTGTTACAGCGGCCCTAGGAGAGCAGATACCATCCTTCCCTTACACAGCTCCAGTCCTACAGGAAGCCTGCTCCTCAGGGCCCTTCCAAACCTTCTTTACTGTTCAAAGACCTGGCCCAGGAGCTCTGGGCTAGCGGGGCAAGCTGAACACATACTTCTAATTTCAATTCCTTGAAAAAAATCCCACCAGGTTACAGTAAAGGGATTTTTTTTTTTTTTTTAAACATCAAGTCATGTTTTTTTAATGATTTTTTTTCCTCCATATTTTAATTAATTAATTTATTTATTTATTTTTGGCTGTGTTGGATCTTCGTTTCTGTGCGTGAGCTTTCTCTAGTTGCGGCAAGTGGGGCCACTCTTCATCGCGGTGCGCGGGCCTCTCACTGTCACGGCCCCTCCCGTTGTGGGGCACAGGCTCCACACGCACAGGCTCAGTAGTTGTGGCTCACGGGCCCAGTTGCTCCGCGGCACGTGGGATCCTCCCAGACCAGGGCTCGAACCCGTGTCCCCTGCATTAGCAGGCAGATTCTCAACCACTGCGCCACCAGGGAAGCCCAAAGGGATTTTTAAAGAGGACAGTTCCACAAGGATGGGAGGAAAGGAGAGGAGAAAACCAGGAAAGCCTGGGTCTCCCTGCACTCATCTGGCTGGCTGTCCCACTGGCCCGATGCGTGACCTTCACGGGGGGCCTCCGGAGCGGGTTTTTCAGGGCATCATCCGTCAAGGTCCTGTGTCACATGGCGGCCCCTCCAGATGCCCCATGGGGGTGCCCGCACCCCAACTTGCCCTCCAGGGAGCTCACAGGGAAGCTGAAATGAGCGTGCCCTAGACTCTGTGCCCAGCACTCAGCTCGCAGCAAGCACGTCGCCTTTCTTTGCATCACCAGGTTCAAAACTAAACAATACGTTGGGGAGATACCTACACAGGTGGTGAAGCTGAGCTCGAGTTGGATAAAAAAATCTTCGGGCGTAGGGGAGGGAGGTGGGCACAGCTGAGAACTGCACACGGCACCTCGAAAGCAGCCCTCCTCCAGCTCCGAGGTACATGCGAGTCACCTGGTTCCGCAGGTCTGGGAGGGGCCGGGGATGCTGCCCTTCCAGCTGGCCCCCGGGTGAGGCTGATGCTGGTTGGGGATCACGCTGAGCACCAAGGCTCTGAGTTACTGGTAATACTCAGTTTCTCAGCCCGAGTAGGAGGAAATGGGTGTGCATTTTCTTTAAACTAGGTGTATACATTATGCTCTTGAGTACATTTGCCATGTCTCAGAATTAAAAAAAAAAACAAAAAACAAAAAACAAAAAATAACCTTCTCCTAGAAGCCCTCCTTACCCTTTTCAGACCATGCAAGTCACACCTGTGCTCCTGGGGCACTTCCTCTAGGGGTTACAAAACCCCAGCCTCTACAGGGACCATGCAGGTGACATTTCCCCACTGAAGCCACATGTCTCAAACACGCCAGTCACAAAGAGAGGACTAATTGTCACTTAGAGGAATGTGCGCTCCGGACTGCCAGATCTAGCTTTACAAGAGAAGCTGGATATTCAGATTTTTGTGTAGAATCGGATTTTTTTCCCCAAGACATCATGGGCTGGAAGTGTTCTGTGTATTGTTGAGGCTCCGACCCAGATCATGATTGATCTGTTCATACGACCCCAAAGCACATGCGGGGTCCTTGGCAAAGGGGCTCGTCTGTAATCTGGATGGTCCTGTCATCAACAAGAACAATAATAAAAGCAAGCTCTTAGGCAGCAGTTACTCCGTGCCAGGCACGCCTCCGATTGCTTTACACGTGTTAACTCATTTAATCCTCACAAATTGTGTGCCAGGCACTGTGCTAAGCCCTTTAGATATTTTTATCTGATAGAATCCTTGCAAAAATGCTCTGAAGCTCGTGTTGGTCCCCATTTTACATGTGAGAACAGTTGAATCTCAGAGCAGTCACTTGCCTCAGGTTCCAAAGCTGGGAGGCGGTACGGCTTGAGCCCTGGATGTCAGCCCAGGGTCACCTTTCCAACCTCTGTGCCAAGTTACACACAACCACTCAGCACAACCACTGTGCTCAGCTGACTGACAGGTCTATGGAGAATGTATGACTCCTACTCCAACAAGCCTTATGACCTTGGGCGAGATGCACAACCTCTCTCTAGCTTCAGTTTTCACATCTGCAAAATGGGCTGAACAATAGTGCCTGCCTGGGTCCTAGGGATGAAATGGAGATTAAATTGGAGAAAATATGCACTGTATTTAGCTCAGACCCTGGGCTCAGTGCTGGCCGAACGGCAGCAAGTTTCATTATTGTGATCATCTATTTTATTGATGTTAATTTTTAGCACGAGCATAGTCTGTAATTCCTAACCGGTCCCTTCCATCTATAAGAGCTCTAACGTCTGTGTGCACCATGATGCATTCGCTCGAAACTCAACTGGAGTTTATCCAAATCAATATATCCAGGGAAACTTCTGGTTAAATGTTGATGGAAAGTGAAAAGGCAGAATTGTGGAGAAGGGGAGCAGCAAAGAGGGAAGCGGGAGGAAAGAGCTGAAACTGAAGCAGATGTGTCGCTGGGTTTCCCAAGGGAGAAGGAGCCCACGGAACTTGGCTGAGTGCCTACTGTGTACCAGGCTTCAGGCTACCCAAATGACAAAGGTCATATCTCATCACATCCTGGGGGGAAGGTGTTGCCACCCCACATTTATAGGAGAGAAATCTGATGCTTAGTGTTCCCAACCTGCCTGAGGTCACCCTGCTGGTCCCAGGCATGAATGCCCCTCTGTCTGACCATCTCAGCTGGCAGGCTGGACTGCTGGGAGTTTGGAAAAGCTTCTGCCATGGTGCCCATGGTGCTCATTTGCCACTTCTTCTCATCTTTTGTCCTTGAGGGCTCCTAGCTCCCAGTAAGGCCCAGCTCCAGAAGCTGATAACTCATCACTGGGAAGGGATCTTCCCCACACTCCCCTCCATCCCCCTGCCATTGATAAAAATCACCCTTTGTTTCTAAAATACTTTGCCCATATGTTAATGCCATTAATTTCATTACTCTAGAAGGCAATAAAAAAAGTTTTTATTTTCCTGTTTACAAAACAGTTTTGCTTATCTCACAGAAGCCACCCAGTAACACCCTGTCCTCGCCTGACTCTCCTCTTCAGTCTGCTGCCTGCAGCCTCTTGGGGAGGTACAGTTTGCTTATCTCCACTTCCTCAAAGTAGAAGGGACCCATTTCTTCAAGTAAGCGGACTCCTGTAAAACCTGGTTTTTTAGCTTTCTCCTAGCACAAAACTCAGAGACCACCAAAAAGCAGAAGTACCACTCTGCTTATTCCTCGGGGGATGGGAGGATCCCTTTTTAATATCAAAATTGTTTCTGTAAGGTTGTTTGTTTTTTCTCATTGGATTACAGGAATTGTATCCTGGATGGTAATCCTTTGTTTGTTAAAGTGTGGCCATTGTCTTCTTCCAGTTTGTGGTTTGTTTATTGAAGGGGAATTCGAACAACAGTTCTTGATTTTACTGAAGTCGTATTTACCAGTCTTTCCTCTGATTGTCCTTCTTAAATCTCGATTAGAAAATACCTCCTTACCTGGAGGTCATGAGAATATTCTCCTCTATTATCTTTTAAAAGTTTTTAAACTGTATCTTTCTTATGTACACCTTTATCTGGATCTAGTTTTTGTAAGTGACAGGGTGGGGTAAGGACCCATTTTTGTTTTTTCTCCCCATGGAAACCAGTGAGTGGCCCCAGCATCTTCTACAGACTAGTTCTTCCTCTTGCTGGTGGCCCGAAATGCTGCTGCAGTCAGTCAGATATCAGGTTACCAAACGTGCTGGGGTTTGTTTCTGAGTTTTTTATTCTGCTTCACTGGTCAGTTTCTCTGTGCCAATAACACACTGCCATAATTCTCATAGCTTAATAATAAATCTCCACATCTTCTGGGCAAATCGCCCCACTTCATGCTTCTTCAGGAATGTCTTGGCTATTCTTGGGCCTTTGTTCTTCCATATAAATCTTAGAATCAGCTTGTTCAGTTCCTTTAAAAATCCAGTTGGGATTTTGATTGGCATTGTATTAAGTCTATGGCTCAATTTGGGGATATTTGAGACCTTCAACATATCAAGTCTTCCTGGCCATGAACTGAAAATATTTATCTTTTTATTTATGAACTCTTTAATGATTTTCTCTAATAGTATATGTTTTTTTCTATAAAAGTCTTCCATATTTAAAAAATAATTATCTGTAGGTGCCTCATACCTTTTCTTCTGTTGCTATTATAAATAAATCAGGGCTTCCCTGGTGGCGCAGTGGTTAAGAATCCGCCTGCCAATGCAGGGGGCACGGGTTCGAACCCTGGTCCTGAAAGATCCCACATGCCACAGAGCAACTAAACCCGTGCGCCACAACTACTGAGCCCGTGAGCCACAACTACTGAGCCCGCGAGCCACAACTACTGAGCTCGTGTGCTACAACTACTGAAGCCCGCGTGCCTAGAGCCCATGCTCCACAACAAGAGAAGCCACTGCAATGAGAAGCCCGCGCACCGCAACAAAGGGTAGCCCCCGCTCGCCGCAACTAGAGAAAGCCCACGCACAGCAACAAAGACCCAACGGAGCCAAAAATAAATAAATAAAATAAATAAATTTATTAAATAAATAAAGTCATTTTTGAAACATTTTCTTTTTTTCTAAGTTAATATATTTTCTTTTTTTATTAAATTCGTTTTTTAGTTTTTTTATTTTTCATACAATTTTTAAAGGTTACTTTCCATTTACGGTTATTACAAAATATTGGCTGTCTTCCCCGTGTTGTACAGTACATCCTTGAGCCTGTCTTCCACCCAATAGTTTGTACCTCCCGCTCCCCCACCCCTGTATTTCCTCCTCTCCCCTCCCCACTGGTGACCACTAGTTTGTTCTCCGTGAGTCTGCTTCTTTTTGTTACACTCACTAGTTTGCTGTATCTTCAGATTCCACATCTAAGTGCGATCATACAGTGTTTGTCTTTCTCTGTCGGACTTATGCCACTTGGCGTAATGCCCTCCAAGTGAAACTGCATTTTCTAATCGCTTGTTATTGGTGTACAGAAATGGAATTCATTTTTCTATTATTGACTTTATATCTACTTTGCTGAACTCTCATTAATCTTAATAATTTGTAGATTCTTTTTTATTTCCTATGTAAATAATCATATCATCTATGAATAATGACAGTTTTATTTCTTTTTTTCCAATCATTATATATTTGACATGTTTTTCTTGCCTTATGGTGCTAATTAGGACCTCTGGGGCAGTAAGGGGGATAGAATGTACTCTTGCCTTCTCTCTAATTTCTAAGGAAAAGTTTCAAATTTACCACCATTGAGACTGGTGATTTGGGTACCTACCTTTATCTTGTCAAGGAAGCTTTTGTCCACTTCTATTTTGGTAAATATTTTTGTGTTTGTGTAACTGATTGATTACAAGTGGGTGTTAAATTTTCTGAAGTCTTATTTCTACACATACTGGGATAATTAATTTACTTCTATCTGTTCAAGTAGTGAATATTTGTAATTTTTTCCCAATATTAAATCACCTTTGCATTTTGGGGATTAAACCCAACTTAGTTCTCATGCATTATCTTTTTTAGGTATTGCCAGATTTCACTTTGGTAATATTTTAAATAAGACTTTTGCATTCACGTTAATGAATGAGATTGACTTATAATATTCCTTTCTCGTACTGTCCCTGAATGATTTTGAAATCAAGGTTACATTACCACCATAGAATGGGCTAGGCATTTTTTGTTAATCTCTGGAAGATTCTGTGTAAGATTGGAATGAGTTTGAAAGATTGGTTGAACACCCCTGTTTAAAAAAAAAAAAAATCTGGGAAGATAGTTAACCTCTTATTCATTTTTTAAATGGTTATAAGAAAATTTGGGCTTTTTAATCCTTTCTGAATCAATTTTGGAGTTATATTTAAGCATTCCAATTTTTGGCAAAAAGACTTGTATAAAATTTTATTAAATCTTCATTGTAGTTATAGTTTTGATCTATTTTAATTCCTAATACTGTTATGTGTGCATGTCTTTTTAAATCAGTCTTACCAGAAGTTTGTCTACCTTATTAATCTTTCCAAAGAACCAATATTTAGCCTAGTTGATTTGCTCTGTTACATCTTTTTTCTTTCCTATTTCATTAATTTCTGATCTTTCTTTATTGTCTCCTCCTTTCTACTTTCTCTGGGGGTATTCTGTTGTTCTTTTTAGTTTACACATTTTCAGCTTTTCCTTTATTCTAATATATTATTGAAAGATTATTATGGATTTCTCCTTAAAGTATCACACTTGCTGCTTAACATTGACATGTAGTATTTTCAGAATCATTCAACTCAAATTATTTCAAAATTTACATTATTTTTTTCATTCATGACTCATTTTGAAGTGTGCTTTTAAATTTCCAAACACAAAGGATTACTAAAATTTGTCTTTGCATTATCTATATCTACTTTCTTAATTCCATTGTGATTAGAGGATATATGATGATACTTGTATGATAATGATTATTTTAAATATAATGACAAATGTTTTGTGGTTTAATAAAGTCTATATATTTCAACCATGTTTTCTGACCACAATGCAATTAAATTAGAAATCAACTTGAAAAAATGGTAAGGAATCTTAAAACACAAGTGTCCAGGGACTTCCCTGGTGGCACAGTGGTTAAGAATCCGCCTGCCAATGCAGGGGACATGGGTTTGAGCCCTGGTCCAGGAAGATCCCACATGCCACGGAGCAACTAAGCCCATGCACCACAACTACTGAGCCTGTGCTCTAGAGCCCGCAAGCCACAACTACTGAAGCCCATGTGTCTAGAACCCATGCTCTGCAACAAGAGAGGCCACTGCAGTGAGAAGCACGCGCACCGCAACGAAGAGTAGCCCCCACTCAACACAACTAGAGAAAGCCTGCGGGCAGCAACGAAGACCCACCACAGCCAAAAATAAATAAATAAAAAACAAAATAAATAAATTTATTAAAACACAGGTGTCCACATTTCTTGAGAAGAATGAGTACTATTTAATGTTGGGAGAGTCCTATATATGTCCATTAAATCATGGTTGTCAGCCTCTTCAATAAGTGGTGCTGGGAAAACTGGACAGCTACATGTAAAAGAATGAAATTAGAACACTCCCTAACACCATACACAAAAATAAACTCAAAATGGATTAAAGACCTAAATGTAAGGCCAGATACTATCAAACTCTTAGAGGAAAACATAGGCAGAACACTCTATGACATAAATCACAGCAAGATCCTTTTTGACCCACCTCCTAGAGAAATGGAAATAAAAACAAAAATAAACGAATGGGACCTGATGAAACTTAAAAGCTTTTGCACAGCAAAGGAAACCACAAACAAGACGAAGAGACAACCCTCAGAATGGGAGAAAATATTTGCAAATGAAGCAACTGACAAAGGATTAATCTCCAAAATTTACAAGCAGCTCATGCAGCTCAATATCAAAAAAACAAACAACCCAATCTAAAAATGGGCAGAAGACCTGAATAGACATTTCTCCAAAGAAGATATACAGACTGCCAACAAACACATGAAAGAATGTTCAACATCAGTAACCATTAGAGAAATGCAAATCAAAACTACAATGAGATATCATCTCACACCAGTCAGAATGGCCATCATCAAAAAATCTACAAACAATAAATGCTGGAGAGGGTGTGGAGAAAAGGGAACCCTCTTGCACTGTTGGTGGGAATGTAAATTGATACAGCCACTGTGGAGAACAGTATGGAGGTTCCTCAGAAAACTAAAAATAGAACTACAGTATGACCCAGCAATCCCGCTACTGGGCATATACCCTGAGAAAACCATAATTCAAAAAGAGTCATTTACCACAATGTTCATTGCAGCTCTATTTACAATAGCCAGGACACGGAAGCAATCTAAGTGTCCACTGACAGATGAATGGATAAAGAAGATATGGCACATACATACAATGGAATATTACTCAGCCATAAAAAGAAATGAAATTGAGTTATTTGTAGTGAGGTGGATGGACCTAGAGTCTGTCATACAGAGTGAAGTAAGTCAGAAAGAGAAAGACAAATACCATATGCTAACACATATATATGGAATCTAAAAAAACAAATGGTCATGAAGAACCTAGGGGCAAGACGGGAATAAAGACGCAGACCTACTAGAGAATGGACTTGAGGACATGGGGAGGGGGAAGGGTAAGCTGGGACAAAGTGACAGAGTGGCATGGACATATATACACTACCAAATGTAAAATAGATAGCTAGTGGGAAGCAGCTACATAGAACAAGGAGATCAGCTCGGTGCTTTGTGACCACCTAGAGGGGTGGGATAGGGAGGGTGGGAGGGAGGGAGACGCCAGAGGGAAGAGATATGGGGATATATGCATATGTAGAGCTGATTCACTTTGTTATAAAGCAGAAACTAACACACCATTGTAAAGCAATTATACTCCAATAAAGATGTTAAAACAAACAAACCAACAAAAAAAACAAGGCAAAAATGCAATAAAAAAAAATGAGGTAAAAAATTAGGTTAGAAAAAAAATGATCCCCAAATACTCAAAAAAAATTGTTTTTTAAATAAAAATTAAAAAAAGAAAAAGAAAAATACAATAGAGATACTTCTCTGTTTTCACATTTTTTAAAAAGTTCTTATATTTTCTTTCATATACCTATTCTAGAGAGGCAGTATTTTTCAGTGAAGCACAACTTTTGGAAGTTATTTAAATTGTAATTTCTCTGGGATTTGAAAAGAATTGTGCTCATCCTAGCAATTGGTATGCATAAAAGCCTTTTGGTAGTTTCAAAAAAAAATCATGGCTGTCAGCTGTAATTCAAATATTCTATGTCTTTACTAATTTTTTGTCTGTTTGACATTTCAATAATTAACAAAAATGTGTTGAAATCTTCTACTATCATGATATATCCATTTCTCCCTGTAGCTATTTTCAATTTTTGTTTCATATTTTTGAGGCTTTATAAAATGAATGCAAGTTTACAACTGTCTTATCTTATTGGTGAATTGAACTTCTTATCATTATATGTTGATCCTCTTTATCTTTAATTTTGCATTTTTTTTCTTAAAATTATTTTGATTTGATATTCGTTGTTATTTGTCTGGTGTATTTATTATCCTCTTTTTATTTACAACCTTTCTTTGTTTATAGTTTCATCTGTTTCTTGTAATTAATATATGGCTAAATTTAAAAAAATTTAATCTGACAATCATTGTCTTTTAACTGGTGGTGGTTTAGTCCCCTTACATTTATTGCTGTTATTGAAATAACTGGATTTGTTTGCATCATTTGACTTTGCATTTTGCTACGTTTATTTTCTTCTTTTCTTCCCTGTCTTTAGTGATCCAAGGCTCAATATAGATCCTGGGGTTCAGCTCCCTTGCCTTTCTAAGAGCCCAAAATTTAGTTTCTCATTGGTGGTGCCAATATAGGTCTTTGACCTCAGGACAACCCTGCCTTATAGTTATTGCTCGATTTACTCACTTACTATTTACCATTCCTTGCTTTGGTTTCAGCCCTCTGACATTTATATATTTGCTTATTTACTTTCTTGCTTATTTATTTATAACGACCCTTAACAATTCCCTTTTTTCTGATAAGCTCATCAATGCACTAAAATGTATGTTTGCTATAATTTGGCCAGGATCTAATTGGGATACGAGTGCCATAATGCCAAATTTTCACACTTTGCAGTCTTTCCTGTATTTCCTTAATGTAGAAGTAGTTATGGGCCCCAAAAGATGAGAGTCTGAACCTCCACGTGGGCCCCAAAAAGAACCCACTAGGTGAGCCTGTAATATGTGCCCACGTATCAGTGCGACTATTTTCCAAACGGCTCTGGGAAAACAGTGTGTTGAGGGAAAGACACATTCCTTCATCCCTGTTTCTGAAAAAAATAGTGTTTTTTTATTCCATCTTATTTCGGTCAGTCAATAGTTAGTTACTATATATAAAACTACTGGAGCAGTGGTCCCCAACCTTTTTGGCACCAGGGACCAGTTTTGTGGAAGACAATTTTTCCAGGGGGGGTGGGGAGAGGCGGATGGCTCAGGCGGTAATTGGAGCGATGGGGAGCAGCAGAGGAAGCTTTGCTTGCCAGCCCACCGCTCACCTCCCGCTGTGCGGCCCTGTCCTGGAGTGGGAGGACCATGAAGATATTAGGGGTCCTCACATCCTTTCAGTGTAAACAGTGCTGATCTCTGCGTGTTGGGCCTGTGGGTGATGTTTACTATCTTCTATTGATTTTCTGTGTTTCTTGAGTTCCTGCTGTGAGCATGTATTCATTTCATGATTACAGGGAAAAGTTATTTTCCAAAGGGGTCCTCATACTTCAAAGAGTTGGGAACCACTGCTTTGAATCATGATTTAGCGCATTAGAGCAAGAAAAGCAAATTCAAAGGCTGATGGGGCCAGGCCTGGGGTGGGAATGAGGAAGCCGGCCAGTTGGTTTTAGAGCCACCAGATCAAATGGGAGCAAACGTGAGTCAGCCCCAGCCAATTTTGCCCTGTAATAATGCAGGCCTGATATCGTCAGATCTTTTGGTTAAGTGCAAATAGATATGTACATTTATTTGAAATCATAAGAGATTTGTAAATGCTGGCAACTAATTCCAAATAATGTTTCCACATGGTGCAGTTCAAACCAACCATCTGTGTAGACTGGATATGGCTCCTGGGTGGCTTCTCTATATCCCGTTTTAGGATCTGGTCTCTTTATCTCTCTCACCACCACGTGCAAATTCCACAGTCACTAAGATCAAGTCCAGCTCTGAAACACTGCTGAAATAGGAGGACCACACCAAAAAAAAAAGTCCATCTTCGGTTCAGATTATGGGCCAGCTCTCCATCCACCCTAGTTTCAATCACATTAAAGCAGTCAGCAAGTTTGTCTGTTCATCCATCCACCCATCCATCCATCCGTCCATCCATCCATCCATCCATCCATTCATCCATGTATTCCTTCAGACAACTATCTTATGGACATCTACCAGATGTCAAGTACTGTCCCAAATGATGGAGAGAGAACACGGAACGAGACTAGGCCCTTCAGGAGTGTATTACTTTCTGGGGGAGGAAATTGACAATTACAAGCAAATAATGTGATTTCAGATGGTGAGAAGTGCTATCTAAAAACAGGGTAAGACAGGATAACAGGCCAGAGTTGTGGGGAGAGAGGAGGATGAAGAGGTGACAGTGTTGGCAAGTGTGGTCAGGAAAGACCTTTCATAAGTGGTGTTTGAATAAGACCTGCTTGCTGATAAAGGGGCAGCTGTGCAAACAGTGGGACTGAACTTAGCTTCTAGGAACAACAAGTGCAAAGGCCTAGAGACCAGAGTGGAAAGATCTAGATTTGTTAGAGTAAACTTGTTAATCCTCTTCCTGAGCACCTACCCAATGTGACCCTCCTCCCTAACTCCACTATCAAGGGTTTCGTCCTGTGTTATCTCTTACACTTAGGCTGTGGGCAAGGCCCTTTTCCACTGGTCCATCCCACGGGACTGGGGCAAGGCCCTTCTCCACTGGTCCATCCCACGGGACTGGGGCAAGGCCCTTCTCCACTGGTCCATCCCACGGGACTGGGGCAAGGCCCTTCTCCACTGGTCCATCCCACGGGACTGGTTTCTGGGAACCTGGTTCCCAGGAAGAAGGTGGAGCTTCAGTTCTGGCTCTTCCACCCACAGCTAAGACCCAGGGCACTTTTGTGGTCTCCTCCTCTTTATCATCCATTAGCTATCTCCCCTGAGAGGGGCCCACCTTTGCCAAAGGGCCTCCTTCCTGCTCCTACAGAGTAGAACCAGTTCACGCCTTCCTCATGCCATTTGATAAAAGTCCAGCCTCCCTTAACCTTTCCACGCCCTTCACAGTCCACCCACCCTCCAACCCCAACCACGCCCTGCCCTCCCCCCCCCCGCCACACCCTTTCAACCTGGCCCAGTCCCCAAACTCCCAGGGCCCCTTTCTGCTATTTGACCTCCACACGAGTGGATGGATTTTTCCATCAGAAATGTCATCTCTACCTCTCCTTGACTCTTACATGTGCAAGACATCACTCAAATGTCCACTCACCTGAGAAGGAATCTACTTCATCCATCCTTCCTGGATATCGGGTCCATACGGTGGTCCTGATGCTGAGTGTCATCTCCCATCTGCCTCACCATGGACCTTGTCCCATCTTCCGGTCTCGCCCTCAAGTCCTATCTGTCTCCCACGGGCCTCTCCCTTGCTCCCACTTCTCCACGCTCCTCTACCCTTTTCTTGTCGCCTCTTCTAATCATTCTTTCCTCCCACAGTTCCAGGCTCGATTACTCGGTTCAGGAAATGCTTATAGGGTGAACAGCTGTCAAATAATCAAGTCTGTAGAGAGATCCAGGCACTCAGAATGGTCCACCGTTGAGCTAGGAGTCAGGCCATCTCAGGGAATGCTGCTTCTTCCCAGCATCGCTCATATGCATTTAACATGAGTACAGCACTGTCAGCGTTGGTCCTCATCTACACTTGCTCAGTGATTTGTTCAGTATAAATAGAGTGCTGACACTTGCAGGGAGTGCTTACTACCTGCCAAGCGTTCTGTCTGGAACTGGCAACCCTTCTGTGTTGAATGGGTTGAATGGATGGATGGATGAATGACTGCATAATACTCCATAAAGCACTTTACACAGATCACTATCTTTCATTTTCAAAACAACCCTAAGAGACAGGTTCCCTAGTCAAATCCCATTTTACAGTTTAGGAAACATTAAGGCTTAAAGTCATTAAATGATTTGCCCAACGTTCACAAAGCTAGTAAGTGGCAGGGCTGGGATTCGAAGCCACCACTGTCTGGTTTCACGGTCTAATCCTGTGCTGTTCTACGTGGGGGCCACCAGCCATTTATAGCAACTCTCTCCTGATCCAGGATGGAAATCAGGGTTTCACACTGCATTTAGCTGTCATGTATCCTTAGTCACCTCTAATCTGGAACAAATCCTTAGCCTGCCCTCCTCCTTCATGATACTGGCATTTTTTAAGGTCAGAGGGTAGCTGTTGCCTAAAGTGTTCCACCATCTGGATTTGTCTGATTGTCCTCATTATTAGATTCAAATTAAAAATGTTTTGCAAATACGCAACATGAACAATGCCGTATCCCTCCCACTGCATCCCATAGCGGGGTGGTAGGATCAGTCGGTCCTATCCCAGTGGGGGCAACTGCAGTCACTGATTGAGGGGGTATCTACTAGATTTTCTCCTTTTTGATTATTAAGAAATCTCTGATCTCTTTTTGTAATTGATTAGTAGTTTTGAGTCTGTATACATATCATGTTTCCTAATAATTTTCACCCAGAGATTTTAACATCCATCAGTGACTTTTGCCCTGGATTAATTTTTATGAGAACAGTTGCAAATTACATTTAAAGATGTAAAAGAGGTGGGCGGGGGGAACACAGGTGAAGGCTTGAGTTTGCTTGAAATAAAGGCCTGGAAAATGTTGCCCCACTGTATTGAGAATTTTAATCGGCAAAGCATGGCTTGGGAGGAGAGTACAAAGATAACCAAGATGTGGTCCCTGCCACCAGAGCAGCTCATGATCAGATGGGAGAGACAAAGCAGACACAGCACAGACGACACACATTGCACAAACATACACACACACACACACACACACACACACACACACATACAGGAAAGGAGTGGCAGTGAAATGTGAAGTCAGGGCTTCAGAGGGAATGCAGCCACCTGGAGGTATCTGCCAGAGCCTGAGCTCTGCCCAGCTTGCTGGCACCGTGTAGGGGAAGATTCCCCCATCCCCAATGTTATGAGTTGATGTGTCCCTCCCAAATTCATATACTGAAGTCCTGACCCCCAGGACCACAGAATGTGACCTTATTTTGAGACAGGGTCTTTATAGAGGAAATCAAATCTTTGACTTGATTAATGAGGCCAGTAGGATGGGCCTTCATCCAAAACGACTGGTGTCCTTATTAAAAAGGGGGAATTTGGACACAGACACACATACAGAAGGAAGATGCGTGAAGACATACGGAGAACATCGTCAATAACCCAAGGACGCCTGAGGCTGTTGGATGCTGAGAGAAAGGTCTGCAACAGACTGTCCCTCACAGTCTCAGAAGGAGCCAACCCTGCCAACACCTTGACTTTGGACTTCTGGCCTCCAGAACTGTGTGTCGATAAATTTCTGTGGTTTAAGTCACCCAGTTTGTGGCACTTTATTACAGCAACGCTAGGAAACTAATACACCCACCGTGGGTGTAACAACCTTGTGTTCCTGGGCTGCAAATCACGAAGGAAGGGACTGGGGCTGAGTCTGACGCTTGAGGTCATAGCCAGATTCTATACTTAGTAGCCACATGAGCTTAGGAAAGTCTTTCCCCAGTCTCAGTTTCTGCATTTGTCACCAGAAGGGAGTGACACTGATGTCTTCATGAAACTTCTGCAGAGACGGTGCCTGCACTCCACCGTGGTGGTCCCGGCGACAGGCCCATACGGGCTGGTCCAGCCCTTTGCTGGTCGTAGGGCTCCCTCTCGGGATGCCCTCACCTGAGTTTCACTCTGCTGGGTGTGGGGCATTCTTATTCCCTTTCACAGTCAAAGACAGCCCGGACGGGGCAGAACAAGATGACACAAGTCAGTTACCCAAAATGTCCAGGCGCTGCTTCAGTGGTGAATGGGGCTTGCTTACCTTTCTGAGAGGTAACATGGTCCACTGTGCGCCAGGTGTGATGGGCCTCGCCTGTCACTGTCATGGCCTAGGCTGTGTCCCTGAACGCGGAAAATCACAGAAACCTTCCTGGTGTCACCAGCCCACTGTGGAAGGGATCTCCCCTTCTGCTCAGTTTCTCAGCTCTGAATCATTCCTCTCTCTGGGGCCCTGGTTGCCTTGTGTCCTAAGCCAGGAGGTAGTTAAGGAGGGAAGAGTGGAGGGGCTCTGAATCACTCCTCTCTCTGGGGCCTTGGTTGCCTTCTGTCCTAAGCCAGGAGGTAGTTAAGGAGGGCAGAGTGGAGGGGCTCGCCCTGGAGCCACGCTGTCTGAGTCTGAATCCTGGCTTTGCCCTGAACAAACTGTGTGACCAGGAAACTTCCTCAGCCTCTCTGTGCCTGGGTCCTAGGCTGGTGGTGAGGACTGGATGGGGCCTGGCACATAATGATCACTCAATAAATGTCAGCTGTTTTTGTTAGCACTTCACTTATATGCTTAATCTCCTTCCACTTGCCTTTGGGAGCCAGGATTTTGGTGTAGGAACAAGGAAATAGAAATCTGAGTTTAAAAAGGTTAAATATAACCTGAATTTGGAATACAGGAGCAGTACAAACTCATGACTTATTTTATCTTTAAAAAAGTTTTTGTATTTTATTAAAACTGTTAACTCTAGATCCACTGAAAAGGACTAGAAATGATATCCAGTCAGTATAAATGAGCATCCCCAGTACCCAGAATATGGTCTCTAAATGCTGTCTCTCACTTAAAGAAACCAGAAATGGAGGGTTCCAGGTGTCGGGCAGGAAATGAACAAGATGATTCTGGAACATCTTGTCATACAAGAGGGCAAGGCAGCTGTGAAAGACTAATGGGGCCGGGTGGGAGGGGACCCCGCGCTGTGCCTGTGTGGTGCTCCAGGGCGCGTGCAGGGTGGAGGGCGGGGAGGACGGATAAGTCTGCGCTGCAGCAGATGTCCTACGGCCTGTGCTTTGGACCATGGTGCACACCCATGCTCCCTGTGTCACATTCCCGTGGCCTTCGTGGTCTGGGCTGTGCGCCACCACCTGGAATGGTTCATCAGGAGAAAGGATCCCCAGGCTGTGGAGGCGCAGAAGAGCATCTCAGAGTGGGGGCAGGATCGCAAGCTGGATGAGCTCCTAGACCAGGACCACAGCCAGGTGGTGAGCCTTGGGGACACGCTGGAAGCTGTCCTGAACCGAAACCACCCCAAAGAAGAATGAATTGAACACAGAAGAATCAATGGACGCAGGGCCCTATGGGTCCTTGCATGAGCCGTGACTGATCCTGCCACTATCTCCACCCAGCCCCAGACCCACGTCTGATGTGCTTCATTGCTTCTTCTGGTCCCTCCTGCACCACACAACCCCACACGCACACTGTCGTTCCTCCACAGCCAGGCAGACACGCGGGCAGCTGAGGAGCCGGTGAAGGGGAAGGCCGGTGAGCGTTCTGGCCCAGAGGCTGCATCTGCTGGACGGTGGCTACCACGCTCAGGCTGGGAGCGGCTGGGACTGGGGGACGCCTTTAGGAGGGATACCCACATGTCTTGTTCCAGTTTGCACTGGGGAGAATTCAAAAATCTACCTGGCTCCCTTAACTAGAAAGAAAGAGAAAGAAAGGGAGGAAGGGAGGAAGGAAAGGGAAGAAAAACTACTGTGGCCCTGTCAACTTGGGACTCAGGAGGAAAGATTCGCATTCACAAAAGATGGAAAATGCGAGCTTAATAAGAAAATTAATTTCACTCTACTGAAACACATAAAATAAATTTAAATCCATGAATTTGTGACACTCAGAGGAAAGGGGGGGAAAAAAAGAACTCATTGGGTCTCTCTTGGAGTATAACTAGGGAACTGCCTCATTAGCCTGAAAATTGGTGAATAAAGGTTAAAAACTACATAAATGTTCATCACTGAAGGGAATGCAAAATGATACAACCACTTTGGAAATCATTTTTGGCACTATTAAGAACCCACAGAATGAGAGAATATGTTTGCAAATCACATATCTAATAAGGGACCTGTGCCCAGAATATATAAAGAATTCTTACAATTCAATGACAACAGTACAAACAACCCGATTTTAAAATGCGCAAAGGATTCAAATAGATATTTCTCCAAGGAAAATATACAAATGGTTAATAAGCACATACAAAAACACTCACCACCATTAGTCATTAGGAAAATGCAAATCAGAAGTACAATAAGGTACCACTTCACACCACTAGGATAGTTACAATTAACAAAGACAGACACTAACAAGTGCTGGTGAGGATGGGGAAGAATTGGGACCCTCATACATTGTTGGTGGGAATATAAAATGGTACAGCCACTTTAGAAACAGTCTGGCATTTCCTTAAATGGTTAAAGTTGCCATATGACCCAGGAATTCTACTCCTGGGTTTTCACTTCTCTTGCGTATACATCTATGTCCACACGAAGACTTGTACACAAACATTCATGGCAGCATTAGTCAAAATAGCCAAAAGATGAAAATGACCCAAATGTCCATCAACTGACCAATGGATAAAAAAATGTGGTCTATCCATACAATGGAATATTAGTCAGCCTTAAAAAGGAATGAGATACCAGCATATGGTACAATGTAGAGGAACCTTGAAAACATGCTAAGTGAAAGAAGCCAGACACAAAAGGTCACATATCGTATGATTCCATATATATGAAATGTCCAGAATAGGCAAATCCATAAAAATAGAAAGTAGATTAGAGTTTGCCAGGGGCTTTGGGGAGAGAATGATAGTGACTGCTAATGGGCATGCAATCTCTTTATGGAATAATGAAAATGTTTTGAAATTAGATGGTGCTGATGGTAATGCAATCTTGGGAATATACTAAAAATCAATGACATGTACACCTTAAAAGGGTAAACTTTATGGGATGTGAATTGTATCTTGATAAAGCAATTTTTAAAAATTGTCTTTAAAGAAGCCCCAAGGGCATTATTTAAAAAGTAACCTTGAAAAAAGCCCCTTAAGCTATTTGTGCCTCAGTTTCCTCACCTATCAATTGGGGTAATAATAATAATAATACCTACCTTTGAGGGCTGTTAGGAGGATTAAATGAGAATATAAAAGCAAAGCCTCTGGCAAATGCCGTTTGTTCAAATGCCCAATAAATGGCAGCTTTTACTAACACCATGGTTCATATCAGACCCTGGTCCTGGGGGACCAGGACCATGTGGGAGTGAAAGTAGACCAGTTCCTTCCCTGGAGGACCTTATAGGAGTAGGATAGAAAAATGTGAATATGTAGTGAGCAGAAAATGCCATGTGACACATGCTAAAGTGGGGATGGGAGCTCCCAGGCATAGCAAAGGGAGGGCTCGGTAACTCATCTGAGCAAACTGATGTACAAGCAGAGAGCAGGTGGCTCAAGAATAGTAACCGCACAGTGTGTTTCTCTTAACCAAAGGTGCCATCCAACGTCAGATGCACCATTATTTCATGTGTACAAAGAAAGATAAATGTTTTGCCAATTTAATTATGGCTCCCCATAGGCGTAAGTCAACCCTAACATCGGATGCATTAGAATATAGATAACAGAAAAAGCGCATCTTAGGATTGATGAACTACAGGAAATGCCAAGCACTTAATCTGAGTGGACTCTTAACCCGACAGCAATTCTGGGAGACGCATAGTCATTGAGGTCAATCGAAACTAATTCTAAGACCCATCAAGCCCCCAGTGGTGGCCCCTAGCTCTGACTTCACTGTAGACCTAAGCCTGACCCTTGAGTGGAACCTGTAAGGCTAACCTGAAAGGCAGCCTTAGCCTTCAGGCTGACACCAACGCCATTGTCAGCCGGCACTCTACCCCAGCTCTAGCAGGTGTGTCTTTATTCCCATTTTAAAGAGGAGCGCAGTGAGTCTGAATCAGACTCAAAGGGATTTATTCACAATCCTATGGCTTCAAGTGCCAGAGGTGACAGCCGAACCTGGAGCAGTCTAACTGTGAAGTCTGTGCGGTTTCTCCGCCCTCCAGGGGACCTGAGCCCGTGAGAGAGAAGGAAATGCAACCTGCTACCCAGGCTGCGGGTCAGCCCCGATGGAGCTCAGACCCCACTCGACCCTGGGGCGTGAATAACTGATTCACACTGAAGGTGCTTCCTTCATGTTCCAGGGTGCTTGTTACTTCTGCAAAATATGTTGGAGCCAGGACCAGAGAGCCAGGCTACCCAGCAGGGGATGGGGGGGTCCCTCCAGCAGGACCCTCCTCAGAGAGGTACAGGGAAAGCTAGGGGGACCCCACCCATCATTACTGCACCCATTATTGCAGTGGTCAGTAACGTCTCACAGAGCGGGCCTCCTGCTCTGCAGAGGGCTGCCCATGTCCCAAGGCATGAGTGGCATTACCCAGGTTTCCAGCACATTCTTCCATTGTTGGAAGCAGCCTTGCTGGGCCGCATTCTCAGCTCTGCGCAGGTGACCTGGTTGGCCCGTGCCATCGGCTCCCCCAGGCCTGGTTGGGCACTCCAGCCCCACACAGCCCTCTTCCAAAGAGGAAGAGAGCTAATGGGATTTGGCCACATCCCATACCTGCGGTCAGCCACTTCTCTGAAACATTCCACCTGTCCTAAGTCATGCACAGGGGAAGGGCAGGGACGGTGAGGCTCCCGTACTGCACCGCCTGCAGCAATTTGCAAAGTGCTGCCGTAAATCCTTTCTCTGCTCGTCTCAGCAGCATCCACGGGAGGTAGAATGGTCTAGAAGACAGCCAGCCAGCTGCCCATGTCTGTTCAGAGTCAGGCACCTAGTTCAAATCCTGGTTTCACCTGCTCACCAGATCTCTTAATTACCTCTACCATAGCACCTGCTAAGCACCAGGCTAAGAGGTCACATGTGTCTGTGCACACAAAGGCCACTTAGCACCTTCATTCTCAGGTGATAAGATCTTGAGGCTTATGTAGCCATAGGGTAATCTTTGTCATCTATCACACTCTCATGTGCACATAAAGAAAAATACAAGCAACATAGGGCGGGATAAAGTAGGAGGTTGGGATTAACATATACATACTACTATATATAATACAGATAATCACCAAGGACCCACTGTATAGCACAGGGAAATCTACTCAGTATTCTGTAATAATCTATATGGGAAAAGAATCTGAAGAAGAATGGATATATGTTTATTTATAATTGAATCACTTTGCTGCACATCTGAAACTAACACAGCATTATAAATCAACTATACTCCAATATAAAATAAAAATTAAATTAAAAATTAAAAAAAAAAAAACAATGCAAGCAAAATAAATGTCTTTCCTCTAATCATAGAGTCTGCCTTCTGTGAATTAGGCCCATGTGTTTCCACATAACATCATCCCTCGGGACCACCATGTCGCTAAAGCCACTCACAAATAGCAACTTTAGTCCCCACGACAATCTATATGGATAGGACTACTATTAGCCCCATCTTATAGATGTAAAAACTGAGGATCAGGGGAGGTTACAAAACCTGCCCAAGCAAACTAACAGGCGAAAGCCCTTGCTGGAAATTTCTATCCTACTGCATTTCCTCCTTACCTCCCTGTGTGTTGCGTGAAAAGAATACAGGCTTTGGGCAGATTTGGGTTTACATCATAGTTCTGCTACTTTTTTACAATCTGTGTGATCACTTAATCTCCCAGGATCTCAGGTCCTCATGTGCAAATGGAGATAATAATGCAAGATAAAAGGGCTTTAAAAGATATTAAAGATACGGAAATACTATCAAGATCCTCTTTATCTTTCTCCTTCCCTTGAAGAGGACCGAGGTTGATCTTCTGAGTTAAATTGAGTCTCCATACAACGACTTGGGCCTTAGAAGTATTTAGGGCCTTGGTAAGTGCTAAATCTGAACACTCAGGGTGCCTCCGCAGGCTGCAATTTAGTGATCTGCCTCTGTAGGGGTGCAGGTTTCTTGCTGGCTGTCCCTCCTGCCCCGGCCAGAACGCCTCCCTTGGCTGAGCCAGTGTGTGCTGGGGACTTGCACCTATGTTAATTCTCTTCCATGTAGCAACAACCCCCAAAGCAGTCCTAACAAGCAATCTGAACTCAGACACACTGAGAACTTTCCCTGTCACCCCAATTACCCAGCTAAGAGATGGTGAAACTGGAGTTTGAGCTCAGGTCTGAGTACGATGGCTGGTCCAAGAGTTCATGGCATCAAAGTTACGTTCCCCAAGATCGTCAGTCAGCTGACAGATCTTTCCCTGATTGAAGATCAGGTAGGCTTATTAGAAAAAGCTCTATCAGGATATACAAATATGTATATGTAAAGATCACATGTGGTATCTACATTTGAGTTATGAGTCTATGTGACTCCCAATAACTCGCATGTTGCTCTGTTCATTGCAACCCTTTGAACTGTGATTAAAATGTCCTGTTCCCATTTGCTACACTGAGCAGCTAAGATCCCCTGTTTTATTTCCTCCTTAGGCATAGTTTTTTATTGCTGGAAATATCTTTTGAATGTAAGGTCCATGAGGTCAGGGACTTTTTCACTTTCATCACTTTTTTCCAGCACGTAGCACAGTGCCCGGAACACGGAAGGTAAATGATAAATATCTACTGAATGAGTATACTGCGAATACGAGTTTGAAAGATCAGAACGTTAATTCCAGGCTTTATAATAGCAATTCCTTTGTCATTAATTTAATTCCACATAAACTATTTTCAGCTCAGTTTCACAAATATCCACTGAGCATCTATGAGTGCCAGGCACTGTTAGTTACCAAGGGACAAAGATGATTGTAATTATAATTATGCTCACATGCACCCCACTTGTTTCTCAAGAATTAAGAGGTACACACTTTTTTAAAAAGTCAAATTTTTGAATGTGTATAGCCTTTGACCAAATAACTTCACTCACAGAGTTATGTTCTAAGAACATAATCAGACACACCCGTGTACATGTGTGGCACTAACAGCAAAACTTAATATTTTATAGCCAATAAAATGCATGCCTTTAAAAAAAAGAGTTAAGAGATATACAAAGATTGGGGTTCCCACTGCAGAGATCAGAAGAAGTGATTTACACATACGAAGGGCACATTTTGGGACTTGAATCCAGTCTTAAGACTTTAAACCTATAATTTGCCTACTTGGGACACCCCCCTCTGCCCCACTCCCCCAGCTGCTGTCCAGGAAGCCAGGGGAGTGAGTCATTAGTAAGGGGCACTCATTCCCAAGGACACTGTTTGCCTGTGAGGAGGTGTTAGTGAAGGAAATGAAGATGGGGGAGTGGGTGGCGGGTGGGTTTATCTCAGGGTGTCTGTTTGACCTTGGTGCTGTTTCCCTCTAACGCTGCCTGTGCGGAAGAGGAAAGGAGTTTCATATTTTGGAGTTACTGGGTTTGGATGCATATTTAATTTTAATACCACAATTAAAACATGAATGTCGTGTCTTTGTGCAAAAGTAAAACATTGGCGATAACGCTTGAGCCCCCTTTAATCATCAGTCCCTCCTACACAGAGGTGACCAGAACTCTGAATTCTAGAGTGGACCTGCCTGATTTTTTCTGTTGCATTTATATTTGTTTCTCAAACGCGGTACAGACTTACTATGTTCCAGGCATTGTTCTAACTGCCTTCCAAATATTATCTCATTTATATTTATTAACCCCTGGAAAATAGTGCTGTCACGTGTATGTAATACACACACACACACACACACACACAGTCATACCATGCAAGAGTTCCACAACTTGCCTCTGTTACTACAATCCATCCTGGAGATCCTTTCATATCAGTTACACGTATGTTACCTCATTCCCTTCAATGGCTATGGGGTTTCCACTATGAGTTTGCACTGGTTACTTAATGAGTACCCTGCTGGCGAACATTTAGGGTGTTCCTAATGAATTTTATTATCCTTCATGAGCATCCTTCCACAGACCTTGTGTATAGTAAGAGTGGAGGGGATTTCTAGGGTAAATCTACTTAGGGGGTCTTACATTTTAACCCTTACTTAGTACATTAATCTATGAATAGTGAATGCCTCACTGAAACAGGTTTGGGGCAGAGTTCTTAAACCTGTCAGTAGGTGGGGGAGGGAGGAGAGATGAGGTGTGGATTACAGTTGAACTCTGACCTAAAAACTGGCAGTTCCCCCATGCTTTTTTGGGAGGCGGAGATAGGCTAAGGGTGACCTCCACCTGGGCAGGTAGGTGTGCACAGCTTTGCAGGAGGACCTCACCCTCCCAGCAAGTGGTCCTGCAGCTTTTCAGACGCATCACCACTGGAAGTCACCTTGATTTTGACCCAGGAAGAGTTGGAGTGGCTGGTTACTTGAAGGAGCCAAAGGCCAGGCTGCACTCTCGGTTGTCTGCTAGACAGGAGCCCCAGGGCTACCAGAAAGCCCAGCCAGCAAGTAATTGGACTTCTTTAGCCCTCAGTTTCCTCATCAGGAAAGCTGAGTTACTAGTCCCTACCCTGTGGTACCCCCTTCTCCCCGTCCCCCATTGCTTCAATCTGAGCATTAAATGAAGACGTGGAGAATTGTGATTCCTAACTGAAGTATCATTTTCCTTGGAGATTCCCCCAGGATAGGATTTGAGCCTTTTGTTATGCAGGGAGCAAAGGGCAGGCCTCACTATCTAAACTGCCCCAGATATTTGGGCTTCTCTGTCCCTTGATGAATAACTTCCTTAATTTTTCATGTGGGAGAGCTGGGGGCCTTAATGGTGAAAATCCCTTGATGTGCTAAGGCCTTTAAGCCTGCAAACATTCCCACAGCTGTTCGATGACTGCTCACAAGCCCCGAGAAGGGGGTCAGATCATCCCCATTTTACAGAGTTGAAGCCTGAGACGCAGAGAGATTATAGGACTTCTCCAGTTCCCACGGCTCGTAGGCACAAGAGCTGGGAGTCAGCCTAACACCGGAGGCTGGACTTGTAGCTGCCACACCACCCACGGAGCCAGAGGCTCAGAATCCTCTCCCCGGCCACCACCGTGGGGATTAGAAGCTCTGGAATCAGACAGAGATGGTTGAGCTTTGCCAGTGTTCAATGCTATTCTTTTTTTTTTTTTTTAATTTTGGCTGCATGCAGGCTTTCTCTAGTTGCGGCAAGCGGGGGCTACTCTTTGTTGCGGTGTGCAGGCTTCTCACTGCAGTGGCTTCTCTTGTTGCGGAGCTCGGGCTCTAGGCGCGCGGGCTTCAGTAGTTGTGGCACGTGGACTCAGTAGTTGTGGCTCGCGGGCTCTAGAGCGCAGGCTCAGTAGTTGCGGCGCACAGGCTTAGTTGCTCCGCGGCACGTGGGATCTTCCCGGACCGGGGCTCGAACCCATGTCGCCTGTTCTGGCAGGCGGATTCTTAACCACTGCGCCACCAGGGAAGTCCTCAATGCTATTCTCTCGCTAGATGAACTGCCGGTGTCAGAGTTCCACCATTGGAATCATTCTTTTCGCTGGACCAAGCGATGATCTTTCCTTGACTTGCTCTGTCAATGTGGAGGGGCAGGGGGTGGGAACCATGGTCTTAAAATAGGACCCGCAAAAGTGGTTGAGGATCTCCCAACAATATGCCACTGCTTAGGTGTCAAGAGGCAGCCTTTTTCAACTACTCAAGGCCAGGAGGAAACATTTTGGGGGGTCAGTTGTGTCTGGGCAGCTCTGCTCCCACTTCCCCATGTGGCCCCTTACAGGCTGTACCACTGGGAAACTGGGATGCGTCTTCCCTGAACGCAGCCAGAACTCATATTAATGTTGGATCGTGGCAGGTGCCTGAGCTGAGAGGGAGCTGCAGTTTGTTTCCTGATTATTCCCCCCATTTCACAGACAGGAAAAGGAAGGCTCCAATGGGGACATAACCCAGGCTGGTCTGGGGAGTCTTCATGCTCTCTTCATTCAGGACCCACCCAGATGACTAAAGGACACTCCACCTGGATGTGTCCGTCCTCAGGTTCAAAGGTGACAGTCGGCCTGCCAGTGTACACAGGTGTGGCCGAAGAGACACAAGTGTGACCTGCAGGCTGACCACTTCGAGGCACATGCTGGCTGCGTGATGACCGCAGCCAACTTCTGGGCAACTGCTCGGCTGACAGAGGGACAGACCCTCTCCCTCCTCCTCTTTTTATCTACTTCAGGAGAGCACCTACTGTGGTTAACAACACTCTCCTGCTAACGGTCTTTGGCCTGGAATTTGGAGAGATCTAAAAGCAGCAGGGGGCGCTGGTGGGGGGTGGCAAGGGTGAAGCCGTATTCTTAAACAAGGAGTTATTTAGCACAGTCACTGCACCAAGGCCTGGGGTCAGCTGGTGGGAGATACAGAGCTGAATTGATGCTGATTCTGCCTGTGTGGTCCCAGGTCGGACACCTCCGACTCCAGACGGACTTGTGCTGGAGTACAGAAAAGCCCCAGCAAGGGCCCCAAGGTCTTCAGAGTGGCAGAGGCCGCATCCACGCGGCCAGACAGGGAAGCCAGTGTGCATGCGCAGAGCCAGCAGGGCAAGGCCATGTAGGAAGACAGAACAGAGCCAGCAAAGGCACAGAGACAGAGTGGCACAGAGCAGGAGCCTTCCACATGGCTGGAGTCCTGACAGACAACAGCGGGAAGAAAGGCAGGAAAAGTACTTGGTGCCAGGGAGCAAAAGGTCTTGCTTGCCAGGCCAAGGAGCTGGGCATTTCACTTGTTTTACCGGCATAATATGAGACCAAGAAGATGGCTTTGGAGCTAAACAGAGCTGAGTTCAAATCCAGACCTCAGCTGGAAGACTTGGGCAGACTCAGGACCCGATCTGACCTCGCTGTCCTACCTGTAACAGGAGACAGTAACAGGGCCCACCTCCCAGGAGGGCAGTGACCATCCACTGAGCACGCGCAGATGGCCCCCTCCTTCACCCTTCCTTTTGGGCAGGACTTTCAGAATTTTGTGCCAGGTCCATTTGCTCCATTTTCTGGAACAACCAGATTAGCATGATCGTGGCTAGCCCTCATACTAGCTTCTATGGCTTGATGCCCTGGGATGCAGATGTTTGCTCTCAGTTAGAACATGAACCCATAAAGAGGCAATTTGTTACTAGGTTGGGAGGCTAGTTCAGCCCCGACAGAGATCCGAGGAGTGAGATTTCACAGTGACTCCAGCTTTGTGAGCGAGAAGTATTCAATGAGGAACTTCCCTGAAATGTGGAGTGGGGGCATTCGCCACACATATTCAATATCCATCTTTTGTCAGAAGTGCTGGAATTCCTTTGCCAAGCAGAGCTGCTTTTCAAAGCAACTTTACCCCTCTGCTCCTCCTTTATTGAAGGACTTGAACGGTGAACAAGTTATTTTAAAAATTATTTGAAGTCAAACATTCACTGGATCAACCCGGTTTAACTTGGAAAGCTACTTTCTGAGGGTTTTGGAAAAAAAAAAAAAGAAAGAAAGAAAGAATGGCCACGGCTTAAATCAGAATGTGGATAGCATTATCAAAAACTTATGTTGCTGTCTCAAAGTCAACTGGAGATACTTTAAGATCCAAATAATTCCAGAATTCTAGAGTTTCAGAGAAAGTATTGTCATTAGTTGGGTATGAACGTGTTTTGCCATCACCATTTCATTTGCAAATACTGTGTTGACCTACCCGGCAGAACCAAAAATGACTACATCTACAAACCTTCTGAGAGGGGAATGAAATGTTCTTTGGGGACCTATTTTTAAAAAAATCCTGCGAGGTCTCATGTAGAGAAGAGGGGGTCTTTTCAGCTCAACTGTCCTACATTTGGCTCGTATACTGAATTCCCCAAGCTATCATTACTACAAACAGACTACTTTCCCCACATAATACATAAATTACACCAACCCAATGACATGGGAGATAGACTCTTGTGATTTTAAAACCAAGACCTTCTGGTCTGCAGAAAAAATTTTACTGCTAAGTGAAACCAAATCCTCATCGTGGATCAAGCATCCTTCAGTTTTTGTCCCTGACTGCAGGTAGATACCCCAAACAAGAAAATGTACACAAACTCCAGAAAGGAGGTGACCAGGGAGAGGCTTTGGAATTGACTGGCCCAGAAATGATCAGTGTACAAAAATGAAGGAGCAAGGGGTTGAGGGAGGAGGCGTATGCAAATGTGAGAAAGTGAGGAAGGTGGTAGATTCCAAAATTCCTCATCTCCTGGCTAAAGAAAAGACAATGAAAGCCCCAACACAAGTCAAACTGAAAGCGGAGGCTCTTCCTGAGAATTCTCCTCCTTTTTCCCATCACAGGCAAGCAGAGAACTGAATTATCCAGACAGGCTGGTAAGGGCTCAGCCTCCTCTGCCCAAGGCAAGGCCAGGCTATAGTTGAGTCACAGCATCAGATCCTTCGGATGGTGGGACTGAGCAGGTGACATGACCAGTGACCTCTGAAAATGGCTTTGTTTGTTTGTCTCCATTTCCCATGACTCTACCTGACTGTTTAGTCTAAGGAAGCCTTGATTTCTGCATCTAACCAGTGGGCAAGGGAGTCTAGCTGCTTCTTTAAAAAGCAGATGGGAATTTATGGGCCCAAGTAAGTGCCCTTCTAGAAGTTCAGAAAACTATTCAAAACCGCAGACAAACAGAGATGTTGGAGTCTCCTCCAGTGACTACTTTGAAGAACAAGACACATCTGGGAATGTGCTTGTTAGTTTCCTTACTCCAATGTTTAAAAAGAATCAACAATGCTAGCTAATATAAATTTCCATCCAGATCTTAAGATGACGTACCAGCAAATGACCATTTTATCGAGTCCTCTTTAAAAAGATGAATACGATAACAAAGTTCCACATTACACATAGCTTTACTGATACTAACCTTCCTAGATCCATAGCTTTATACACGTAATGTGGCCATCCAGGCATGGCTATCTTTTCATATAATTTTCAGTTTATTTTACAATATTCTTTCCTTCAAAAAAAAAAAAAAGCCCCCTCAATTTCCCAAATTATCTTTTAAGTATTAAGCGTCCCTCTTTTACCCAAAATACAGATCTTGCCTAGCTAACTTTGATCACGAATACATTTGGGGGGGTAAGTTTCTCAAAGTTAAGCAGCTAAAAGCTCCAGAACTATTTTATTAGCAAATCAATTGTTTTTCCAAGAACTTTAAAACTACAGCAAAGGAAAAACAAATTACCCTTATTCATTTCAAAATGGATAGAAAGGTTAGGCAGGAGGATAGACCGCTTAGAAAAAAAAGACCAAAAAAATCCGCTTGGTGTGTTCTTTATGTCATGAAATATGTCCTTTCTTTCCGGTTTGCTGACCACAATATGATGTGATGGAATGCATAAAAAATGTAAATAAAATACCTCCTCCTGTCTCTCTCTCAGCCAGTCTTTTTTCTTAATTACATTTCTCCCCAGCACCATCTTTACAAAGAGAATCTCAGTTTGCTCTGAAGACTCAAATGTATACAAAGAAACACTCCGTTGCCTGCTGTTCTCTCTCCCCCCAATTCCTCCAAAACGTCACAAAAGGGGCGATGTCTCTCAGAAAGTCTGTGTATGACAAAGCTGACTTGGAGGATAAATATGGGCAGGACCCGGAGAACAGAAGGGAAGGAGAAGCCTTAGCCCTGCCACCGGGATCCGGAAGCCAATGTGTGTAGCCCCGTCTAGCACTTGAGCAGCCCACCCTCCAATCCACATTCCAACGCTTATTTATAGGAGGCGGATATATTAGCAACAAATGGGTTTATGCAGATTTATACCTGTTTCAGGAACCCTGGCAGCGCAGAGCGGTCTCTTAATTGTGCCCTGCGCCAGCTTTGCATCTCCCAGCAGGAGCCTCCCACCCTGAAAGACCCCCGTGCATGGCTCAGTGCTGTAATTTGTGTCCAGTGATTTTGTGCCCAGGATGATTCTCCTCCGAGGCTGAGTGATTTTTTTTTTTTGCATCTTAATGTGACATGGAGCCATTTCACTGGTAGCATCCTGAAGTGATACCTAGATTTTTAACACCTATTTGTGTGTTGGACTAAGACAAGCGTTTAATGACATGCCAGTCAGTCCCAGCTCTGCTTAAGTGTCCCCTCAGCCAGGCCGGTTTAAAGGAAGATGACATAAAAGGTTCTTTAATAACTATGGTTTATCCATTTCTCTCAGATAGTAAGTGGCACATTCTCACCTCATTTGCAGCTTTTAATCCCGAATGGACATTGCTTTTGAAATATCCTCTTTCTTTCTTTCTTTCTTTCCTTTTTTTTTTTTTTTTTTTTTTCTCCCTGAGGCTGCCACTTGAAAGTTGAAATCTAGCAAGAATGTAATGGTAGGTGCCAGCTTTCTGAATTACAGGGTGACTGCCTGAACTGATCCTAAAAAGCAAGTGTCTTTTTTATACCGCATAAAAGGCTGAAATGTTTACATATCAAAAGGCTATAGGCCAATTTCTGTCAAAATTACACATGAAGTTAAGCAGTACAAGCAATTTATTTAAACACTAGTCATTGTAGAAAAATTCAAAACCATATGCTCTTTTAGCAGTTTTTCACAAATGCATTTGACCCATGACTTGGCTAGACATACAAGCTTCATAATTTACTCTAAATTTCAAATCCCCTTGACGTTTAAATAAAAGATCTTCATTAATGAGGTTTACATGAATGAAAACTTTAGAAGCTGATATCGGTTAGCGGGAGGCTTCGGGAACCGTCTGTGCAATCGCTCTAATTTTCAAATGACTGACTTTGCTAATCATTTCAAGAGAAAGTTCCACTGAGAACAAATTATCGTCATTTGCATTCTGTGATTTGCAAAAGCAACGGCGCAGTCACTTTGAAACAAACTTTGGTAAATAGCTCGGCTGAAAGCGGATTTCTGCAACCCTGGAAAACTAGAGCTTTTTTTTTTTTTTTTTTCTGATGCCTTGGGAACGCGTCATTTTTCGACACCCTCTCCTTCTCCCCCAGTGTTATGAGTTTTCCTAACACCTTGATTATTTTGTCCTCAGGGGCTAGGTGGGTTTATTTGGAATTTCCAAAACCTCCAGCGAAATTCAGCTAGCAAGCTTCCCTAAGTCGGGCTGAAAGCCGGAGACCCAGCCCTCCTAAGCGCTTCCCCTTAGAGGGGTGGCATTTGCGCTTCGTGTTCAACTCCATCCACCCAACCTCACACGGAAAATCCCCTGGGGCTCCCGAAGGTGTCTTCGAGGGAGCAGCAGGGCGGTGGAGCGGGTTTTGCGCACTGGTTTCGAGACACTGGATTTTTTTTTAAGTCCAAATGTAAACAATAAAACCGATAAGCGCTGTGCAGACTGCGCGGGTCTCTACGCTGCGCCCTGGCTGCAGCCGGGTCTGCGCATTGTTCCCAATTCCTCTGACCCGGCTAATTTGCCCTGCGAGGGGGGCTCCGTACCTTTGAAAAGGACACGCCAGATTTTTGCACGTGCCACGAAAAATCCTATTTAAACGCATCCGATTGTGAACTCTGCTCTGTGACCGGGCAAGAGGCCGAAAGAATTAAGAAAAGAAAGTTCCTGGAACGAACCGTAAGAAGCTGGGGCCACATATACATTTTTCTTTTTATAGCCATGGGTGTGTGTGTGTGTGTTTGTGTGTGTGTGTGTTTGTGTGTGTGTGGGGGGGGGGGTAGCGGGAAAACAGTTTTCTCCATGAAATATCTTTGGGCAGGAGGAGACACCCAGATGCACACTCCAAACTTGGGCACTCGGTTTGAAATCAGAGAAGCAATTTAATCTACGCTCTGTGAATCAATTTAAGGATGATCGCAGTGCAAAAGCGTCTTGATAGATGCTGAACCGCAAATATACCTTATGCATGTGGAATCCGCTGATCTATTCTTTAATATTTTAAAAATGAGGGCTATTACCAGGGTGACTGAATCCTCAACAAACACATTTTCATAGACTTCTGCGTGGTGATTGCTTTGTGTGAAATCGTGTTTGGGTGATAATAGGGAAAATCAGGAGCGTGTTTACTGCATTTCCGATCTAAGCGCTCGCCGGCCCCTCCAGACGCTCCTGGTCCTCCCATGCTGAGCGGCGCTTGCAGGGCGACAAACAATCGCTTAGCAACACGAGGCAGGCAATTTGCGTGCGTCGTATTTGTTATTCCAATGGCACCGAGCAACGCGAGGCTGCTGATTGTTTGTTTAGCGCGCTGTGGACACTTGTGGGTTTCGGCCCCGCGGAGGAGGCGCAGCGCCCCTGACTGCCTTCCACGGCTCTCGCCTCCCTACCGCCTCAGAGGAGCGTCTTTGGATTGAGGGGCAACCCGAAGGAAGAGACCCCATCGTATCGGGGTGAGCTCCCCCCGAGAGCCCTCTGAATAACTGGAGTGGGGTGGCCTCGGGGTCCCTGTGACTTCTTCCCGGAAAGCCACCACCCACGGCAAGACAGAGCTTTCAGCCTTGCATTTCGTCATCTTAGACCCGGCTGATACAGAGACCCTGCCCTCAGGTGGGGGTGGGGACAGCAGGCTCCTTTGTCCCAATGAAAAGTTCTAGAAATGCTTCTAATTCCACCCTCAGTCTCCTTGGCAAACGGGGGACAACTGCCCAGCCGCATTAAATGTTCGGGTTGTAAGGGACCCAATGAAGGTTGGCATTGGTTCAATAACTTAAAAACCTGAGGCCTGGAGAGGAGGGATGATTTGCAAGGTGGCAACGTTAGGTCTAGAACTGTGACGCTCCAGACTCGCTGGACCCCCTGCTCTTCCTTCCAGGAATCGGATGGCACAGTGGGGAGGCTGCAGAAAAACGAGCGGCGAAGCTTAGGGCTTTGCTAAATCTGATTATTAAAGAGAACTCTGTGCCCGGTGGAAGGAGGCAGGACGGCGTGTCGCAAGTTAAGAGAGGAGGTTGCCTTATTTAAAAATTCGGAGGTACGCTGAGATCTGAGGCTGAAGTCGCCCCGTGGTGCTGCTCCGAGCACTTTTGCAGAAACCCACGAGGAATACGCCCCGCTTTCCCACTGTACTTCTGCCAATGCCTGACTCATCAAAGGTCTTGAAGGAGCCACACGCGTGCGCGCGCACCGCTGCGTGCGCCCAGCCACGAACACAAACGCAGCCAGAGTCCTTGCTAAAGTTGCAGCCTCTAGTCGTGTTCCATCATTTGCCCTGTAGAATTAAACTTGGAAAAGGTTGGCGGGGAATGTGTGTGTCCAGAACCTACCTGGTGATTTTTAAGTCTTTAAGAACGGGGGAAAAAAAAAAAAAAAAAGCTTCCATCCCTAGTTAGTGGGAGAGGGAGAGGCGATACACTTCTTTCCCTAGATCTGACCTCTCTTGGGGGGGGGGGCGCGGGGGGGTTACACTCCTTCCTCTGGGAGCGGTGTTTATTGCAAAAAAAAAAAAAAAAAATCCAGCGCATCCCCAAATTGAGACCCATCTGCGTCCTACCCTAATCTCCTCCTACAACCACTTCTAAGTTGCTCAGCACTCATAGAAGCAAAGCTCTCAAGCCACGAGCGGGTGAGCGCGTGGGCATGAGGGCGCCGAGGTCCACGCGGGGAGGCCCAGGAGGAGAAGCGCCACCGCCTAGCTTCTGCCGATCAGCGCTGCGCGCCTCCGGAGTTCTACGCGCAGGCAGGACCAAACCTCCGCGCAATCTCTCCTCTGACCCGAAACCAGCAATTAAGTACCCTTTCCCCTTTGCCTCAGAGCCACGGAGGAGGCAGCCCACATACTTAGCCGTAGTGCGGCAACTTCAGATACTCTTGCTGGGGCCCCAGGTTAATTAGCCAGTAAGAAATAGCGAAAAATGGGCGTGAGTTAAAGTCGGCCATCCTTCGGGAAACCCGAGGTGCCCCGGTACCCCGGCGCTGGGCGGTCTCGCCTGGGCCCGGCACTGCCCTTTCCCCTGGAGTGGCCGGAGTTGCCTGCGCGAAGGGCCGAGAAAGTACGGCTCTGCAAGACCGGGACTTGCGCCGGGCTCGAAGGACCTCGGGGGCTGCTTTCGTTCCGCGCCCAGCGTATCCTACCTTCCCGCAGGGCGCTCGGCCGCCTGCGCTCCGTCGTGGACCGGCCGCGCCTCCAGCAGCTCCGGCTGACGGGCCGTGACGCGCCGAGGAATCGGCAAATCACCGTGGCCGCCTGCCGAGAGCAGAGCCGAACTTCGGCCAGGCCACCGGGGCGCAGGGGTCCCAGCTTAGGCCTGCCAGGGGAAGGACAGCTTAGGGGGCCTGTCCCAGTCAGGGAATCAGCAAGTCGAAAGGGAAAAATGCGATTCAATTGTTGGGAAAGGGGACAGAGAATCCCTAAAGTCCCATTTTTTGTATTTTGCACTGAAAACAAAAACGGTTAAGGGAGAAGACACCCTACTTCCGAAAAAAAAAAAATTAAAAAAAACCAAACACGAAACCTACTGACACCCACGCAGGAGGCAGTTGGAAGCATCGCCTCTGACTGCTACTCTGGGTGGCGAATTTTAAAGTAGTGGATGAATTTGGTCTCCGTAAGGGTAAGGGCCTACCTAGGTAAGGGCCTAGGGACTGCTATGCTAGTTTTCAGACCCAAAGTGACTGCAAAAAATAAAAAAATCTATCTATATGTGTGTATATATATATATATATATATATATACACACACACACAATTAAGAACCACGATGCACTTCTTTCGTCGTTTTGTCATTACAAATTTTGGCGTTTGCAAAAACAAAAGGGTTTTTTGGGGGGGGGGGTAACCAATTCCATTCGGAAGAGGATGTCAAGATAAAAAACAGAGGTGAAATTAGGCGGCCAGTGCGTGGGGGCCGAAGGAAGAGCGGAATTTCAAACTCGCTTGATTGAGGCCGCAGCCCCTCACATTTTCTAAAACAAAACACATTCCGAAAGGAAAAGAAAAATGTAGCCCCAAAGTAAAACTGGCCACAATGAATTTGAGTTTCATGGAGAGGAAATCGCACCCAGTAATAGGACCCAATCTGAGGAAAAAAGGTGGGGGGCGGAGAGGTCGGCAGAGGGAGTTGTTAACGGCGGCCTCACGGTGGAATTAATGAGATTAACCGGGGCAATTAGGACGCCCGCCCAGCTCCGCCGGCCCGCGGCGGGGCGGCTGAATGGAAAAGATTAGGTTAATTTCATTAATTCGCAATCCACAATCTATTTTCAGGCCCCCGTAGCCCCCTCCCCTTGGCACCTCTTCCCCTCCCCCTCTGTTCAAGCCCCCCCACCCAAAGGAACAGAAAGGGCCAAATCTGGTTCTGTTTGTCATCTGCATATTACCAGGAACTAAATCCAGGATGACGTCGACTCAGTATAAAACCAACAAGAGGTTCAGCTGGTCTAAACTCCGTCCTACCCGCGAGTTGAGTTCGGCGAACGCTGCAGCGAGGGGAGGGCGGGAGGAGGGAGAGCGGACGCAGGGGGCGGGGAGGGGCGCGGGGCTGCGCGCTCGCCGGCTCTCTCTTTCGGTTTGGTCCGCCGCGGGAGGAGCGTGGACCCCCCCACTTTGAGGCTTTTTCCTCGGCGCGTCCCCGCCGCCCCCCGGTCCCGGCGCGGGGCTTGGGGATGCCCGCCAGCATGTTCAGCATCGACAACATCCTGGCCGCCCGGCCGCGCTGCAAGGACTCGGTGCTGCCGGTGGCGCCCAGCGCCGCGGCTCCCGTCGTCTTCCCGGCCCTGCACGGGGACTCGCTCTACGGCGCCGGCGGCGGCGCCTCCTCGGACTATGGCGCCTTCTACCCGCGCCCCGTGGCCCCCGGCGGCGCAGGCCTCCCGGCCGCGGTCGGCGGCTCCCGCCTGGGCTACAACAACTACTTCTACGGGCAGCTGCACGTGCAGGCGGCACCCGTGGGCCCGGCCTGCTGCGGGGCCGTGCCGCCGCTGGGTGCCCAGCAGTGCTCCTGCGTCCCGACGCCCCCAGGTAGGGTCGCGCTCGCGCCGGCCTCGGCCTCGGCGGCCGGCCGCGGTCCTCAGCCCCCGGGACGTGGGTGGGCGGTGGCGCTCGCCTTTTTCACTTTGCACAAACTTTTCTCCTCTTGCAAACCTGCCCCCACCCGACCCCCGTCTTTTCGTGGATCGGGCGCAGGCGTTTGCACACTTGCTGCAAACTTTAGGCGAGAGTTAGCGGAGACTGTAACAGTGCCTGCGTGGAGGAGACTTTTAGGATTTTAGAATTTAGCCTTTTAGGATTCCCTAACCGGCTTTGGGCGTGTGCGGGTGGACGCGGTCGCACGGTCCCCCGGTTCCTCACACCCTGTTTTCCGCGCACCCCATTTCCCAGCACCCCCTTGCAGACGATTTTAAATCCGGAGTGGGTCGCGGGCGGGCGGGCGGGCGTGTGCGCGCGTGGTGGCAACGGAGGCGGCTGACCGTACGCCTTACTCTGTCGCAGGCTACGAGGGCCCCGGCTCGGTGCTGGTGTCCCCTGTGCCGCACCAGATGCTGCCCTACATGAACGTGGGCACCCTGTCGCGCACCGAGCTGCAGCTCCTCAACCAGCTGCATTGCCGGCGGAAGCGGCGGCACCGCACCATCTTCACCGACGAGCAGCTCGAGGCTCTGGAGAACCTCTTCCAGGAGACCAAGTACCCAGACGTGGGTACCCGCGAGCAGCTGGCCCGGAAGGTGCACCTCCGCGAGGAGAAAGTGGAGGTAGGCGCGGGACCCCGCCGGGGCGCGCCCCACGGCCCTTCCCAGCGAAATAAGGCTCCAGCCGGGTTTGCTCAGCTCTCCTTGGGTCTCCCTGCTCTTTAAAAACATCCCAGCAGCGGCCTGGAGGGCGCTTTAGGCCCAGGAAGTTGGATGAAAATACGGAAGCGGGAGCGGGCCTCCTTTTGATGGCGTGCGCGCGGGGTCCCCGGGTTCCCTCTCCACGCCGGGGTCGTCCCGGAGGTGCCCGGGCATGGCGGGGGCGCGCCTTTGATCCTAACCGTTGTTTCGTCCTCCGTTGCGCAACAGGTCTGGTTTAAAAACCGCCGCGCCAAATGGAGGCGGCAGAAGCGGTCCTCGTCGGAGGAGTCGGAAAACGCCGAGAAGTGGAACAAGACGTCGTCGAAGGCGTCGCCTGAGAAGAGGGAAGAGGAAGGTAAAAGCGATTTGGACTCGGACAGCTGACGGCCGCGGGCCGGCCGTGGCCCTTGCCTAACTCGAAGGACTTGCACACCCAGACGATGCTACTTTCTTGCACACGCGCTGCCTTGCGGGAGGGGGGTCGAGAACGAGGAACGAGGAGCTGTAAATAGTGTACCGTCCGGAGGGTGGGCGCCTGGGGTCGGGCCGCGCCGGGGCTTGCTGCCCCGAAGTCCGAGGCCGCCGGCGACTCGCTCCCCACCGTAGTATTTATAGTTAAATTAACGGTGACAATACAATAAAGTGACGGCGATGTAGACGGGCCACATTCTGTATTTCGTACCCCACCGCCAGCACCATCGGAGGCCCACAAAAAAAAAAAAAAAAGTCTGGTTAGTCTATAGCTTCAAAAGGAAAACTGGGCAGCTCTGATCTGCCCAAAAAAGAAAAAAAAAGAGAGAGAGAGAGACAGAAGGTCTGGGTACGAATGGTCACAGGACCAGGTGTCCTGGTTTAAACTTCGTCTGTAGGTTTCCGGGCAGGGGTGGAGAGTGGCATTGCCGGCTTGTCTGGGGGAGGTAGCGTTGCCCCTGCGAGCAGGCTGCCTGGGATTCCTGTTCCCCCTCGCCCGTGGGCAGAGCCAGGACCGTTTTCCTCCTTGCTGCCCATGGGATAGCGGATAAGCAGGATCTGCTTGGAGTTGAGGGATCCTGGCAGCGTCTCCAGAGTCCGTTTAGGCTGCTCACCCGGCCCTGCTCCCGCGAAATCCCCAGACCTAAGGCGGCGGGTCCGCGTGGAATTAGGCAGGCATGCCCTCTCTCCAGAAGCTTTCCTGGGTCTTTCCTGGTCTCCCTCGCCGCTCCCCTCCTCCCCGGCGAAAGTTTCTGCCCCACAGCCCTGCTGGGCAGCCGGAGCTGTGCGCCCAAGAGCCCAGTGGGGAGCCTGCCGGTGCGGGGGCCCATCGTGCTTCTCCCTGGGAGTTTGGGATGACCAGGTGCCCATCCTGAGCCCTGCATGCTGTCCGCCTTCCGGGCCTAGAGCACACCAGCGGCTGTGGCAGAGTCATAGCGAGGTGGGAGTGCTGAGCCTTTGGCTTTCTCTGCCTACTGTCTCTGCTCTGCACCTGATGGGGCCAGAGTAGGAGAAGCCCCGGAGCGGCTGGGGCGCTGGTCAGTAGCTTGGGAAGGCCTGGAGAAGCTTCCCGATGGTGCTGGAGAAGCGCTGGGGGCGAAGATGAGAGCATGCATTCTGTACGTTTCTCCAGACCATGGGGAGGATGGAGTGGAGGCCAAGGGCCAGCAGGAATGGCTTTGAATGTGTTAAACTTGATTGGGTTTGCATTAAATTCATTTTATAGACAAGGAAGCTCAGGTTCAGAGAGCGTCCCGACGTGTCTGCTGCCGAGGAGGTGAGCTCGTCCCTTCTCCTGGGCGGCCTCCGGCAAGGAGCACAGAACACACAAAGTAACCTTTTTTTTTTTTTTCCTTTTACAAGAAGCAGTAGTTTTTTTTTTTTTTCACAGCATTTATCAGGTTTAAAAGGTAGAAGTGACTCTTGGAGCAGGTGAAAGCACTTAGGAAATAAGGGGTGGCCCCCAAACAGCACCTGTTAAATAAAGAGGATCCGTAAATGAAGGAGATGGGGAGCAGTTTGGAGACCAGGTCTGCCTCAAGGGGCAAGATTGCCTGGGTTCCTCTCCAGACTCCGCCGTTTGTGACGTCGGGCAAATGACTGAACCTCCCGCTGTGCCTCACCTTCCATGACTGTAAAATGGGCACAGTAATAACATCTGCCTTTCAGGGGGGTTTTGGACATGAGGCACTATCTAGCTCATTAAAGGTAGAATGACACCTAGTACGGGGGAATCTTTCATGGCTACTTATTTGTTCTTAATGTGATTATGACATATTATGTCAGACATAGCACTTCAAGATTTATGTACCTTATCTCATTTTACCTTTCATGTACTCTGAGATGGGGAATGTTTTCACCGTTTTACAGACGAGGAACCTAAGGTTCAGAAAGGTTAAATACTTTTTAACAACATTCAGCTTGTAAGAAATAAAGGGGAGACAGCATCTTCGCCCAAGTAAATCTTATATTGTAATTGGAAATGTTTCCACTCATGTCAGTTCTGGTGAGAAATACTCAGAGAAGCTGTTCCATTAATTTCAAATGAATCTTGCAATGGCCATTATGGTACCTCCTCGTTAGATATCGGACTCCCAGGGGGAGAGCCTTGCCTGCCCGACACCCCTTCTGTATCACTGTTCCGAGGTGCTGCTGTCTGTCTCATTTAGAGAGGGGTGAGCCCTGTCTTCCACCCTTCCTCCAGTACTCCCTTAGTCTAGAACATTCTGACATACAACAGAAGCAGGCAGCATCATTTCACCCTGAGAAATCTGACGTCTCCAGAACTCTATAACCTCCTGTGTGTCTTTCTCCACAGCTTGTCCCTAGACTCCTTATAAGTAGGATCTTTCATTAAAAAAAAAAAAAATTGTATTTGTTTAGCCTGGAGAAGTGTCCTCAACAAGTGACAGGGAGGGGGATTGAGGGAGGGGTAGGTTCTCAGATACACCTCCCCCACGGGCACCTGGCGAAAAGCCACAGCTAGTGGGGTGTGCAAGGAGGGGGGCGGGATGGGGAGCGGGACAGCTGCTCCCAGCTTGGCCTGGGCAGGGCCAGGATGGCAAGAGAAAGCTCCCCCCCCGTCCAGGTCTTCACGCAGAAGGACCCGGCGAAGCACTTTAGTATCGGCCCAGCTCACAGGAAATAAACATAACAGACATCTGGAGCAAAGAGGGAAATGTCAGGATGGTCTGATTCCAGTCCGGCCACCTCCTCCTGCATTCCCCAGGCAGCTGTGAGGCTCAAACCTTCATCTTAGCCCGGCTGTTGGGGTCAGGGACGGCCACACGGTGTCTGGGAGCAGAGGCTTTCAAGAGCTGTCTTTGCACCTTGTAATTGTCTTGGGTGAGAATTTGGATCCCGGTGTTAGAAAAGTGATGTGTATGTGTTCCCGTGGGTGGGACGTAAGCCAGGTGACGGGCGAAGTGGTTTCCAGTCTTCACAACATCTCCCCCTTCCCGCTTGAAGGTGTTCTCCCCATTTCACCATTGAACAAACTGAGGCACAAAGTTATCACAGAGGGCCAGGATGAGAACTGCCATCTCCAAGGGACAGGGCTCTTTTCCATAAATCAGGCTGCCTCACAGAACCCAGGCTGTTCTTTTCTGGTGGTGGTTGAAGCTGCGTTTATAAGTTCCGCAGGAGTGAATGCAGTTGCCCCTGGGGGACACAGGAATTAATCTGCCACAAGGTGCCAGACAGGCTCTGGCAAAGAACAATGATGACCATTAGAACCCCTGACATCAGTCTAGCACTTTCGACTGCCAAGCCCTTCTGCACGCCTCTCGAGCCTTCAGGAGGTGGGAGTCGCAGCCCATTTTGCAGATTGGAAATGGAGGTTCAGAGAGACTAAATGCCTTCCCTGGGACACTTAGTAAAGGGCAGAGCAGACCTGAGCAGAGCCCCCACCTGCCTCTTGGGATTGGTGGCAAGATATGGGGTGACGACTTCCGGGTACCCCAGGTCACCTGAGCCAAGGAGGCCCTTGGCTGCAAGGAGCTGACCAGTAAGAGACCACGGAGTGTATGGGGGAAGATGGGGGGCCCCTTGCCCCAGGGAGGGTGTGTTCATCTTCTTAGCTATGGGCTATGCAGGGGGGATGGGGGAGGGGGAAGGGCTTAAAACAATTGCTTTACAAACCGCACCCTTGGAGAGTGTATCTCAATGACAGTTCTTCAATCAAGTTTGCCTTTTACTGACTTTGGAACTTTGAGCTTACATTCTAAGCCTTGTGCAAAGGATGTCGTTTCAATGGGTGTGTGTGAGATCAGGTTGGCAGGTTCCTCTTTTCATTTCTTGGCATGTGGGAGAAAACGGGGGCCGAGAGGTAGGGGTGACAGGGCATGCTTTTTCTGAACTGTACGAGGTTTTCAGTAAAATAGTTCAGGCACCAAGTCCCCCACCCAAAGATCCCTGCGTCTGTCACCTAGGGTCCCCCAAATGAACCCTCCTTTGTTCATTGCACATCCAATCGGTCACCTCTTTAAGTGAAACAGATGCTAACTTTCACCTGTACGAAGATGGAATTCCAGCCCAGGGAGGGCAGGGCAACATGAGGTGGCGAGTGGACAGCTGGGTGGCTGGCCCTTAAGTCACACTGGTCCAAGCCTCCATCCGGATGGGGCTGTGTGCTTGTCAAGTGACCTGGGAGAGGTTCCTTCTTCACCTGCAAAATGTGCTTGGGTAGAGGATTAGAGATAATATAAGAACCCAGCAGAGTGTCTGACACATTTATTATTGTGTGTTTTGAAAAACCACTCAAATCAGCTGGCTAATGCTCTGCCTAAGTAGATTGGAATTAGAAATTCAGGAATGCACCTTGTTGTTAATTGTTGCTGGCTTAGGAGTTTATGCATGACCACAGGACACAAACTCTAACGAAATTAAATGTGATTGCCATGGATTTAAGACAAGGAAGTATCTGATAAGGTATAATGGATTGCATTCTGTTTAAGAGCTTTAGGACACGGCGATTGACAGTGAAGAAGGGGCGAACTGGGAGTGGATTTGGATTCGATTTCCAGGTTTTGTGAAATGACCTTGAAGTTTTTCAAAAGGAAAATGAAAACCAAACACAGCATCCGGTGCAAAGCTCCTTGAAAGTTCTGGGAGACATGGATCGGGCTGGGTCTTTTGGTTGTGAGAGTTTCTCACTTGTCGGTGGGACATGGGGTATCCCCGAGGTCTGTCCCTTGAGCCATGTGACAACACGGAAGACCCCTGTTTGTCACAGCTGGGTTTTAAATCTGGGCAAGATAAAAAGCCATTGTCTTTGCCGTGCAAATGACCCACAGAACAAACAGAATGAATTATGGCATGTTGTGGTATTTTAAAGTGCGTCTATAATTTTTGGATTCCAGCAGCCCTCATTTGTTCTCAAGTGTCCAGCCCTGGGACGCATCAGTGAAGAGAGATCTTAAGAATTCCTCTCCCAACCCCTCCTCCTCTCCTTAGGCATTCGTTCCACTTACACCTTCTGTTTTCCTAATTTTGAGGTCCTCTGGCATCTGCTGACCAAATCAAGCGGCTGGGTTCAGTCGGATGAACTTCATTTAGCTGGGCATTTGCACGCCCTCCCTTACCCTGAGCTGATTTATAGAAGCTATAATTAGTGAGATAACTTTAGCCGAGATGGACAGAGTTGCAAAGTGTCCGTATCATTTCCTCCCTGATTTACCAGTTGTATGATGCCGAGCCCAGGAGATGCTTCACCCCTGCTGCGTGATCAGTGAGACTGACCCTGCAAGGGAGCGCTGCAGGTTCAGGGGACAAATTCTCCTTGTGGAACTGGGGAAGGCTGAGCGCTCTTTCCTGGCCACTGCCACACCCCCCACACACACTCAGAACTAACACAGGATAGCTGGTTTAAAATTTGGGGGAGGGCACAGAAATATCTAAAAAATAAGAAATCTTCGGAGAAAAGACCTGTGTTTTCCAGCAGCCTACAGTGAGAAATACAGAGTGTCATAAGTGCGGTGTCCACAAGCCGTCCACAGCACAGTGGCAGCGGTCCCACATGGCTGCAGGGCTGCACAGAGGATGGAGAGGCTGTCAAGGGCATCCTTCCTGAGAGGGGGAGCTTGTGGGCTTGGGAGGGCCTGCGCCAGCCGGGTAGGAGCTCACTGCAGAGACAGCCCTGGGGCCAGCGTGGTCTGAATCACACCAGTTAACGTCTGACCAGCCAGCCTCACGGTGACTGTGCCTGTTTTATTCGTGTCCTAAAGAAATTCTTGACATCACCTGGCAAGACCAAGCAATGCTTCTTTCCAGATGGAGTAGGGCTAATCCTCCTTTGAAAATCCTCAAAGTGCTAACTCTGGGACCAGAAAAATAAAACTGCCCTTCTCCAAGAAACAGGGAAGCCCAGAGCATTTGGAAAGATCCCCCCCCCCTCCTCTGCTAAGAAGACTCAGGACTCTGTGAAGTCGGAATCCCATCTGCTCGTTTCATCTGAAGATGTTCCGACCGAAGGCCAGATGGCTGGGACATTGTTTTGTATTTGAGGAATAAATATTTAAATCTGAAACCAAGGGAATCACTTTCTACTGAAGTGGGCAAGGATGGAAAGTCGTGTGTGTGTGGGGATGCCGCCCTGCCCCCCGCCATCCTAACCATAATCTGGGCGTGCATGATGATTCCTGCCATGCTTGAAACCTTCAAAGAGGTGTCCCCCCTCCACTGGTGCAGGGTGCCAGGAGCAGGGTGACTCTCCCTCCGTTTCAGGGTTGCTGTTTTCATTTCATGTCTGCTTCTGCTGCAAGAAGATTCCCGACGTGCATGGGTTGAAACGGAGACCCCATGCCTTAGTGTGATGAAACCCCCTTGGTTTTGTTTCAGTTTCGGCCTGTATGGTAACTGGACTCTGATACAAATGTGAGTGGATGGAAACTTAACCCTTTTCTTGGCTGCAATTAAAGCTCTGAAAAGATCGTAGGTCTTTATGGTTGATTTCTGTCTTTCTGGAAGAGGTTTGCATTGTAGTTTTTTGGTTTTGTTTTGTTTTTTTTTTTAAGAAGAGAAGTATTTTCTGCAGTGCCAGGAGGGTGTGGTAAAAAAATGCATCTTATGTTTGGGAGGATCAACAGTTTCATAATCACATCCTTATCTAATCCCTTCTAAGCCTTATGAGGCCGGGTGGAAGTGTTTGCTGTCATCTTGTTACACAAGGACAGCTACTTCAACGGCTTTTGCCGTGTCCAGCACTGAGTGCCTTATCATCTGTACCTTATTTAATCCCGTTCCTGCCCCTGTGAAGTTGGCATTATTGTCGCCATTTGGCAGAAGGTGAAACGATGTCGTTCTTTCAAGTAAGGTCGCATCTGAGACTCTATGTCCAGTGCTCTCTCTACACTGCCAGGCTACCTCCCTTAATAAGGACCCACCAGGAGGTCTGGGCTCCAATCTCTGCCTGGTCACCAGCAGGCGGCGTCATCTGTGAGCTTCAGCCCCCTCATTTCCAATGTGAGAGGAATATAATTTCCTGCAACACATGAAAATCACCTGGGGTTTTGCAAACACAGATGATTAGTCATGGTAAATATATCAACGCATTAAAAATACAAGCACATAAACAACATTATTCATTGAAGATTTTCAACAATGATAATAATAACAATGGCCTCCATTCAGTTCACAAACGTTAAAAGGGTGCCCTGTCTGTGCCAGGCACTGTTCTAGGTGCTGAGGATACTGGAGTATCCTGGAGTTCCTGGTTCTGTTGGGGGACACATTTAGTCCCCAAGCAGACAGGCTGTGATTTCAGATTTCAGGGGTAAATGCTGAGATGAAAACCAACTCTTCTGCGGAGATGGAGGGAGCTAGGGGTTGAGGCAGAGTTTGGGATATTTTATGGTGTGGTCTGATGTTGTCTGTGTGGAGAGGGGTTTCAGTGTCATCTCAAGTAATCCTCCAAAGCCGGGGTGGACAAACTACAGCTAGAGGGCCAATCTGGTTCACTGTCTGTTTTGTCAATAAAGTTTTATTGGAGCACAGCCATGCCCGTTCATTTATGAGTTTTCTACAGTTGCTTTCCCCCTTTAATGGCAGAGTTGAACAGCTGCAGTAGGGATAGTAGGGCTTACAAAATGGAAAATATTAACTGTCTGGTCTTTCATAGAAAAAGTTTGCTCCTCGCCAGTCTAAAGTTTAGAGTTTAAGCCAGAAATGGAGTCTGTTGTCAATAAAGGATGGAGGCAGCGTTTACATCTGTTTGCCTAATGCTTTGTTTCCTTTCTCTGGGGTCTTAGCACAGTGTAGGCCCCCTGTGATGGGGGTAGGGGGCGGGATATAAGGCAGCATATGGAAGAACACAGTACGGTGCCTGCTGCCTGGGAGCTGCTCTCTTGGGGCTGTAGTCTGTGTGTGCAAGAAACAATTTCAGGACAATAGAAAACAGGACGTCAAGAAGGGCTCGATTATGTGACTTTGACTTGGAGACCAAGAGGAAAGACGGCTGCAACCCCGGAAGGCTTCCTGGAGGAAGTGGGAGTTGCAGACCAGTTAATATTTGGCCAGGCGGAGCAGAGGCATGAAGACAGGCAGGTACGGTGGCAGCAAGGAAGCCACCCTGCTCAGACCAGAGAGGAAGCTGTCTGGCTGTCACACTCCAGTGTTTCTGTGCGCAAGCCGTTCATCCAATGCTTGCCAGTCCTACTGAGTGCCGGGCCCTGTGCTGAGTTGGGTCACAAACAGGAACGGAGCAGCGTCCGTCCTCAGGCAGGAGGATTAGGCTGATTGGATACGAGATGACCAGTACTGAGGCGGAGGATGCTGGGCACCCCATGACATCCTGTGGTTGGGCAGAGGACGGGTCCTAGAAGACTTTTGCTGGTGGATCGTTGGAGCTATGTGGTTTGAGGCACCTGGTGATGGGCAGGGGGAGCGGGAGAGAGTCCTTCAGGAAGAGGGAACAGCTTGATCAAAGGCTTGGAGGTGGGTGGGCAGGGTGCCACCAGCGAGAGGGTTTGGCTGGGCAGAGAATGGAAGGAATGGAAGGTAGGAGCTTGCTGGGAATCCACAGTCTGGCACTGTGTAGTGTTCAGTTCACTATTTAAAACTAACCTGCAGAAGAGGCTTCTGTCTCCTCCCAGGTGTCGGGAGATAGTCAAGGAGATGACCAGGGCCATGCTAAGACAGCATTCACATCCACCGTCAGCCACAGGCCTTTCTGGCCCAGAGTTGCCTGCGGGGCCATATCTCACCAGCATCTGCTCAGCGTCCTCTCCATCTGCCATCACAGAACGAGAGAAAAACGTCTCACTCAGGGCCTTCTGCAAAGAAGATTTTTTTTTTTTTTTTTTTTTTGGAATGAGTTTTAAAATACACTGATTTGTGGCTGGTAGTCGAGTTCATCAAAGTGATTTTTCCAGATGCTATAATTCTTGGGCCGCTGACACATCAAGGCTCCCCCTATCCCCCAGCTCCAAGTCCTGAGCCGGCCGTAGGCACCAATCCTCACCCACGGGCACTAGCCCAAGCGTGCGTGCGGCAACTTACAGCTTCTAGAACTGTTCACTCCCTGTCTCTGCAACAACCAGGGGATGTGGCCATGGCAGGGGCTGTTCTTCCCATTTGACAGAGGAAGGAACTGACAGGCCCAGGGCAAGTGCTTCTGGGGACAGGTGGGAGCCAAACCCTCCTCTGAGCTCAGGGCTGGGCAGAGAGGGTGGGACCCCCTGGAGCACAAAGCCAGAGGACAGACGGCAAGGATTTCCCAACACCTTCCCCTTGCTCTTCCTGGGGGTTGAAGGACAACTCTCAGGCCTGAGAAACGGGGCTGGGCACGGGGCGATGGAGGTCAGGAGGTCAGGAGGGTGTCGGCAGAGAGGCTCGCTCCTGAGAGCTGGGCCCCGGCAGCACCAGCCCCGCTCAGCCCTCTTTGTCTCTTTCATGCTGATGATTGCCAAGTTAGCCTTCGAATTAGGACTAAGCATGGGGGTGGGAGGAATGGGGGGAGAACTGGATCGGCCTCAGAAGGTAGGCCTCTGCCACCTCCTGGCTTGGTGACCACTGGCCACCACACTCAACCTCTGGACCTCAGTTTCCCCATCTGTTAGGGAGAGTCATTAATCCTGCCTTGTCCACCTGCCAGGGTTGTGGAAGGGCCCACATGATTTGACGGATGGGAACAGGCTGTGTGACAGGTCCTATGACCCCATGTTGACCAATGTCCCCGGCTGCTTGAGGACTTTGGATTATTCCTAGCAGCGCCCCTCTCAGCTCTGACATTCTTTTTTTTTTTTTTTTTTATAAATTTATTTATTTATTTATTTATTTATTTTTGGCTGCGTTGGGTCTTCGTTGCTGTGCGCGGGCTTCTCATTGCGGTGGCTTCTCTATGTTGCGGAGCACAGGCTCTAGGCGTGCGGGCTTCAGTAGTTGTGGCACGCGGGCTCAGTAGTTGTGGCTCGCGGGCTCTAGAGCGCAGGCTCAGTAGCTGTGGCTCATGGGCTCAGTTGCTCTGCGGCATGTGGGATCTTCCCGGACCAGGGCTTGAACCCGTGTCCCCTGCATTGGCAGGTGGACTCTTAACCACTGTGCCACCAGGGAATTCCCCTCAGCTGTGACATTCTTTACTTCTTATTTGTTGGCCTCTCCCACATCCAGGCTGCTTCATGGAAGCATCTGTTTTTCACCTGGCCTGTCACTGTTATGGCCCAAGACATGTGGCCCCTGCCACGTGTTAGGTGGCTCCCTGACAATGCAGGCCACAGAACTGGCCGTCCCTTAGAAGCCCTTTGTGGGCCATTTAGTTTGTATCCTCTGCGGAAAGTGTAGGGCCTTAAAAGCATTTGGCCTCCTTTTTTTTTTTTTTTTTTTTTTCCTGCAGTGGGTTGCATTGTGTTCCCCAAAAGATATGTCCAAGTCCTAACCCCTGGGACCTGTGACTGTGACCTTGTTTGGAAAAAGGGTCTTTGTAGATGTAATTAAGCTAAGGATCTCAAGAGATCATCCTAGATTTAGGGTGGGGCCTAAGTCCCATGATGGGCATCCTTATAAGAGAAAGGAAAGGGGGATTTGAGGAAGGGGAGAAGACACACCAGGGGGAAGGTTCTGTGAAGCAGAGGCACGTTGGGCTGATGCTGCCACAAGCCATGGACACCTGCAGCCCCCGGGAACAAGAAGAAGCAGGGAGGATCCTCCCCTAGAGCTTTCAGAGGTGCCTTGGTCCTGCCAACCTGTCAGTTTGGGACTTCTGGCCTCTAGAGCTGGAAGATAATACACTTCCATTGCTGGAAGCCACCAAGTTTGCAGCAGGCGCCCTCATCACCAGCACAGATATCTTGGGCACTAATCCAGAGTCCCTGACACAACCTGCAGATGGTCAGGGTCTTCCTCTTCTTCCCGAGCCCTTGGGAAACTCCACCTCTGGAGAGTGCCTCCTGCTAGAAGCTGAAGGGATGTCAAAGTCATACTGTAGTGGGACGGAACGGGTGAGCCTGATGGCTGATGGGAAGATCTTTGTGGGAAGTGGCAGCAGTGGGGGCACTGAAGGGCCGGTCATGAACTCGGATATACTCGGTGCTACCACAGAGGTTCTGATTGAAGATTCAGACTCTACTGGACCTTAGAGGAAGGGAAGACTTTGGGCACTGGGACAGCTAAGACTTTGTATTTAAAAGACAAAAAGGACAAAAAAAAAATTTAAAGCATTTAAAATCTAGTAAAACATTTGTTGCAGCAACCCTAGGACATTAATATCCTGCTTTGCCCTGCAATGATGTCCCCAAATCTAACTCCTTCTACAGTTGTTTGTAATGATACTTAATAAGGGGATGGGGCCTTGTTCTTTCCCATCCCCGTGGCTGGAGCATTTCAGTGTTCCATTTAATTTTAGGATCTGTGAGAAGGCAGCAAGGAAAACTGTGAGCACTCTTGTGAAGTTAGGAAATCTTCATTATCTTTCTTCTGAAAGCATTACAGGATGACATTTAGAGGGAAATACTTTGAAGCCCAGGGGGTTGAGCGTGTGACCTTCAAGAAGGGAGTAGAGGACTTCCCTGGTGGTGCAGTGGTTAAGAATCCACCTGCCAATGCAGGGGACACGGGTTCGAGCCCCGGTCTGGGAAGATCCCACATGCCGCGGAGCAACTAAGCCCGTGCGCCACAACTACTGAGCCTGCACTCTAGAGCCCGCGAGCTGCAACTACTGAGCCCGCGCTCCACAACTACTGAAGCCCGTGTGCCTAGAGCCCGTGCTCTGCAACAAGAGAAGCCACTGCAGTTTGAGAAGCCTGCGCACCACAACAAAGAGTAGCCCCCACTCGCCACAAGTAGAGAAAGCCCACGCACAGCAACGAAGACCCAGTGTAGCCAAAAATAAATAAATAAATTAATTAATTAAAAAGAAGGGAGTGGAAAGGCCAGTACCCAGGCGGTCGGGCTGGCCTGGCCCCTACATGTGCCTCGGAACATCCGTCCATGCTGCTCCCTCTGCCAAGGATACCTCTTTTCCCCATAGTACTGCCTCTTGAAAATCCTATCATCTTCCAGCAGCTGCTCAGGAGGCAGTCAGGTGAGCAGGGAAATAGACACTGGCCCCAGACCCAGAGCCTCGGTGCGGCAAGAGAATGTGACCGGGCTCTATGCAGGCTTGACATTCTGGTCCCTTTGTGAGCTTGGGTAAAGCTCCTGCCTCTCTGGGCTTCGGTTTCCCCTTCTCTAAGTTCAGTTCAGTTCAACAGGTATTTATTAAGCATCTACTATGTATCAGGGAGTGTGTTTGGAGATTAAAGAGCATACGAACTAGTTCCATAGTTGTTACTTCTAATATTAGGACGTAGAGACATCTGTAGAAAGAGTGGGTGAGTGAGTGAATAAATGAGTACATGCCTTTCACCACCGGCTTGAGGTTGCTCTTCTTGCTGGGCCCTGCTGTGTGGTGGAGCCTGCTGCGTGCATGTCTGCCTTTCCCTCCACTTTCCTGCCCTGGAGGCAGCACCAACTGCAGAGTGGGTAGCAGACAGAACAGAAGCAGCTACAGAGGCTACAGAATTTGGATTTTTGCTGAATGATTGGGCTCATGCAGTGTGACCAGCTGTTTGGATCTTTGTAGGTCACCAGGAGACCCAAAGGCATTATGATCATCCTTCACAGACCCTTGTATGTTCATCGAGATAAAATCCTCCTGCTACAAACCCCAGAGAACTACCGCTTCCTCCTCTGTGCTGGGGTTTGTTACATCAACTCTGTTTGTGGTCCTCCTGCCACGGTCTGGGGCTCACAGAGCGTTTTGTTGCTGTTACCCACAGATCTGATTCAGTATCCCACTGGCTTTGGCATTGGACTGATTCCGTTCTCATTCTGACCCTGCCAGGTGTGAGCTTTGCGACTTGGGCAAGTCACCTCGCCTGAGCTTCATTTTCTTCATCGCGAGGGAGAGAATGGGTGTAATACACTTACCCCAGGGTCTACAAGGAGCAAATCCTCCAGAAACGGGAGCTGTTGTCATTAGGAACTCTGTGTTATGACATTACTTGCTACTTCTGATTTCACTTGTCCATGAGTCTAAGATTAGGGATTGAACTGGTTGGGGATGGGGAGGCATATCAGTTTTCTGTGGCCATCGTAACACGTTATGGTAAACGTGGAGGCTTAAAACAACAGAAATTTATTCTCTCACAGTTCTGGAGGCCACAGATCTGAAGACAAGGTGCTGGCAGGCACGTGCTCCTTCTGAAGTCTCTTGGGGAGATTCTGTTGCTTGCTTCTCCCAGCTTCCAGTGGCTCCAGGTGGTCCTTGGCTTGTGGCTGCATTAACCCCAATCTTGTCTCCATTTTCACAGGGCTACCTCCCCAGTGTCTCTCTGTGTGTTAGATCTCTCTCTGTTTTTCTCATATTTAAAGGACACTTGTCTGAAACTGAGTTATTTGTAGTGAGGTGGATGGACCTAGAGTCTGTCATACAGAGTGAAGTAAGTCGGAAAGAAAAATAAATATCGTATGCCAACGCATATATATGGAATCTAAAAAATAAAATGGTTCTGAAGAACCTAGGGGCAGGACAGGAATAAAGATTCAGATGTAGAGAATGGACTTGAGGACACGGGGAGGGGGCAGTGTAAGCTGGGACAAAGTGAGAGAGTGGCATGGACATATATACACTACCAAATGTAAAATAGATAGCTAGTGGGAAACAGCTGCATAGCACAGGGAGATCAGCTCGGTGCTTTGTGACCACCTAGAGGGGTGGGATAAGGAGGGTGGGAGGGAGACGCAAAAGGGATGGGATATGGGGACACATGTATACATATAGCTGATTCACTTTGTTATACAGCAGCAACTAACACAACAAAGTAAAGTATTTATACTCCAATAAAGATGTCAAAAAAAATAAATGACACGTCATTAGTTTTAGGGACCACCCTAAATCCAGAATGATCTCATCTTATCCTGGATTAGATCTGCAAAGACCCTTTCCCCAAATAAGGTCACATTTACAAGTTCCCAGAGTTAGGACATGGACATATCTTTGGGGAGCCACCCCTGAACCCACCCCTGGAGGTAAGGAAAGGGAGGAATTGCTGTGAACCTATTTCTCTTACTTGCACATCATTCTAAGAAGGTCCAAAGCAGACCTCTCCCCTTGGCACTCACCATCCGGCCATGCAGAAGGTGACCTGCATGTACCTGTGATGCTCTGGGTGGGGCTTCAGTGCTGTCCTTGCAAGTTCCAGGGAGATGAAAACCCTGGAGGCAGCAAGTGACAGATGGGGCTCAAGACCCCCTGTTTTTGTCACTGTAACAAAATATCAGGAACTGGGTGGCTTAAAGAATAGAAATTTATTTTCTCCAGTTCTGGAGGTTGGAAGTCCAAGATCAAGGTGCTGGCAAGGTTGGTTTCTTGACTTGCAGCTGGTCACCTCCTCTCTTTGTCCTCACGTGGCCTTTGTGTGCAGGCACTCCTGGTTTCTTTTCCTCTGCCTATAAGGACACTAATCCTATCAGATCAGGGCCCCACTCTTATGACCTCATTTAACCTTAATTACCTTCTTAAAGGCCCCTTCTTCAAATACAGTCACACACTGAGGGTTAGGGCTCCAATACTGAATTTGAGGGGACACAATTCAGTCCATACCACCCCTTTGATTAGCTTCACCAATGGAACCAACATCTAGATTGATCTGGCCTACAGGATGTTGGATTTCTTACGTTATACATGGTTTTTCCCAGTGTTTTTGTTTATTTGTTTGTTTTTTTAGTATTGGAGTATCGTTAATTTACAATGTTGTGTCAGTTTCAGTTGTATAGCAAAATGATTTAGTTATATATATTCATACATCTTCCCAGTTTTATTAATCAATACTGCCCATCAGAGCTTCTGCCATCTGTAGACATTTCATTAAGATCTTCATGGGTCTCTGCTTAATAATTCTACTAGAAGACCCCCACACATGGAACACTGAAAGCAGTGCAGGGACCATGCTGGGCATTTATACACTCTATGTTCAGGCCTTACTTCACCCTCCCCCTATCAGCGGGGATGATTATGTGTTCCATTTGATTGATGAGGAGCTTGAGGCTCAGAAAGGGGAGATCTCCCAGCTAGGAAGTGTCAGAGAGGCACCAGGAAACCACATCTATCTGACTCCAGGGGCTGTGTTTCTCCCCCTGCCCCTTTCCTTACCTCTGTTGGTTCAGAGAGGAACCTTGAACACCCAACTCGGGCGCTGTTACCCTTCCTTTTACTCCAAAAAAGGTCTGCTTTCCCCCATCCAGCAACTTCTTCATCTCTCTTTGGAAGGTTGCAGGCCTGGCCAGATAAATTGCTGTCTTCATTAATCCAAAAGCCAGCTCCACGGGGACATCCGCTGGCCCACGCAGCCTTCTCACGGCCTGCTATTACGTTCAGTACTTGAGGGAAAAACCTTCCCCACACGTAGCAACTGTTTCCAGGCCAAGCCGAGCTGAGGGCTTCCAAGTAGAGGGGTCATTTGGATATTGACCAGCATCTTCATGGGATGGAGGTGACCACCAGCCAGCCAAAGAGCTGGCCATGAAGAGTGGGTGTGTCTCTTTGCTGCGAAGCGGGGTTGACTTCAAGGATGCTCATTCTTTCCAGTGCGTGGGACATTCTCATCACCGCCACTGGAAATCTAGATGCATTCGCCTTTTGTGAAGAGTGGCTTGTTTTCAGAGCAAAGATGAAGAGATCCAGCATGCAGCAGCCTCTCACACACGGTTATCCCCAGAAGCATCTGTTGCCAGAATGACAGAATGCGCTTCAGTTTGCTTTTGTTTTTCTTTGCATCCTCACTGGAAATGAGCGATTTTCAGTCATTGCGATCCCCTTTAGTTGAATTGTTGAGGCCGTCTCTTTCTTTGCCGTCCTGAGGGGTTGGTCTGCATTTGGTCCAAATTATGTGACTGCCGACAGAGGCACTAAAAGTGCTTTAGCAGGCAGAGCAGGACAAGGTGGTGGGAATAGCTCTCGTCTGGGGAAGGAGAGCCAGGCTGCTTGGCTCTGCTTCCCAGGCCCCGTGAGGCTGATGACACAGGCGAGCGTTTTCACCTCTCAGAGGTATGGTTGCCTCCGGCATAAAAGCAGAGTTAATAACTCACGTGCCTTTGTTCTTTCCAGGGCAAAGGACAGCAATCCTGGAAGCACAAAAGCTACTTTTTTTCCCCTTTTCCCTCTGAGAGGGAGGGCTGAGTGGACTCTTCAAATGAATTGGAAGTGAAGTGGGAGAATATGATGTTGATAACAGTTCATACTTTTGCCTGTGGAATATTGCATCTAAGTATTCTGTTTCTAGACCCATGATAGAACATCTGGGAGGTCAAATGCAAGCTATAGGAACATGGTCTTTCTTGAAAAAACAAAAAACAAAAAACTCATCCACCCTGGACTGCTCGGCAATTATGAGTGAGGCATTTTCCCATTTAATGCTGGTGATAACAGATGAGATAGAGCGATGAATGTTCCAGATGAGGAACGGAGGCTTGGGGAGAAGGGGCAGGTCCAGGATCTCACTGTAACTGGCTGCATCTGTGAGGCAGGGGCAGCTGAGCTCAGAGTACAGGACAGGGGTCTCCCAGGAGTGCCCAGAACACCAGGAGAGGGGGCTGAGCAGACAGGGCCAAGAAGGGATCCTGAGCCTCAGGTCAGGAGAGGAGGAGAGGCCACGATCGAGACTTGGGTCTTCAGTCCAGGGCCAAGTCAACGGGAACAGCTTTGCAAACTGGGTGTGGGGTGCACCGGGGCCAGAGGTTCAGGAAGGTGCTGTGGGTTGGGTGCGTGGGTCAGCAGCCTGCTCCTGCCGGCCATGAGGGCGGGGGACAGGCCTGCCAGATGGAAGATTCTGGGTGTGAGAGGCACTCAGGCAGCACGTGGTGAAGCCTGGATTGACATTCCTGCACCAGGTCCACTTAAGACTCCACTGAGGGCTGTGTGAACGCAGAGTCCCCATGGGGACAGCACTATTTTTAGCCAACACTGGGACGAAGGTCCATGATGAAAAGTGACCACTTCTTGTCTTGACCATCATTGCTGCTGTTCCGTCCCAAGGGGCTGCCCACCCCTGCGCCCGTTCAGCCTTGTTCTCGGGACCCTACGTCATGCCCTCACTTTCTTTGTCCTTTCTGAATCTCTCTCCTCCCCCTTCTCTCCCATGCTCTGTTCCTTCTTCTCCATTTCGTGCCCTTCCCTCCTCCAATGCCTTTGTCCTTTGCTAGGAGCTGGGGATGCAAAGATGAACAGGGCAGAGCTCCAGCCAAGGCAGGAGACAGACTCTGAAACATGAATTCTATGGAGAGAGTGACCAATGTGGAGTGAGCGGTTGGTGCAGGGCCCAGCCTGGGGAGCCAAGGGGGCATGCAGCCTTCCCTGGGAGCCCTGGCCCTGCCTCGGTTTTCGTATCTGTGCCCTGAGCCTACTGATACCAGCTGCTTCAGGGGGTGCCCAGGACCTAATTGGATGCCGCCTATAAATAGAGCCCTTAGCCCAGCACCTGAGCAGGACACATGCCCAGCCCGTGCTGGCTGCTCTGTCATCCCCATCATTGTTATTCTACCTGGGAAGGGAAAGAGATGGAGTCAGGAAAGACTTCAGGATTAATAAAGGTTTTAAACACTCACGCCTGAAGCCTTTACCGAGGGGACCACATACCACACGAAGGATGTCCAGGTGGAATTTAAAGAGGCTGGGGTGAGGGAGCCCGGGGGCCACAAGAGAGGGGCTGAATCCCGGGATGGGGGCCGCAGGGCCGGATTAGCGGGGCTTTAGTGGGACAGCGCTCATTAACAGGGGCTGATCCCCAGCTTTTCTTCTCGTTGGAATGACGCTCCCAGTGTCCTCCCTGAGACAAAGATGTCACCGGATCAGGCTAATGAGGTTGATTGTGCCTTAAATTGGTGACGGCTCTCTTCACGGCTTAGGACACACACAGTTCTGTGGGTCACTTGGGAAGGGCTCCTAGGTTTTAAAGACAGTGAATTTATATCAGAAAGTGGTGAGGGACTTAAAATCTGTATCCATATCTATTTCATATCTCTCTCTATCATATCTCTATCTATATATCTATATCTATCTATGCAGGCTTACGGAGAGATATCTTGGGTTTCGTTCCAGGCCACCACAATAGACTGAATATCACAGTAAAGGGAGTCACGTGAATTTTTTGGTTTCCCAGTGCATATAAAAGTTATGTTTACACTATACTATAGTCTATTAAGCATGCAATAGCATTATGTCTGTCTCAACTTTCCACATGCCTTCCTTACAAAGCTTAATCATTTCTAGCTTTTGATTTAAAGTAAGAAACATGCGACTCTTCTTTCACTTGAACACTTAAAGGGTAACCATTGTAGGGTTATTAATTGGCCTAATTTCAAGACTGTTGTATCTCAGAGAACAGGGAGACTCGAGGAGAAGGAGGGAGATGGGGGAATAGCTGGTTGGTGGAGCAGTCAGAATACACGCATCATTTATTGGTCAAGTTTACCGTCTTCTGTGGGCACAGTTCTTGGTGCCCCCAAACAATTACAATAGTAACATGAAAGATCACCGACCACAGTCACCATCACAAATATAATAATAGTGAAAATGTTTGAAGTACTACTAGAAGTGCCAAAATGTGGCACAGAGCTGTGAAGTGAGAAAATGCTGTTGGAAAAATGGCACCAATAGACCTGCTCAACGCAGGGTTGCCGCAGTTAAACCAGGTGTGCCTGTATCCCTATCTCTATCTCTATATCCAAATCTGTCCCATAGGAAAACACAAGTATTCATTCATTTCTATTTTTTTTCTTTCTTTTTTTAGGATTCCATAAACCATTCATGCCCGTGTAAAATTTTAAACTATACAGGATGGTGTAAGTAAGGAGTGAAAATCTTCCCTTCCTCTTTTAAAAAAATTTTTATTGGAGTATAGTTGGTTTACAATACTGTGTTAGTTTCAGGCGTACAGCATAGTGATTCAGTTATACATATACATATATTCATTCTTTTTCAGATTCCTTTCCCATATAGGTTATTATACAATATAGAGTTCCCTGTGCAGGGTCCTTGTTTGTTATCTATTTTATATATAGTAGTGTGTGTATGTTAATCCCAAGTTCCTAATTTATCCCTCCCCATCATGTTTCCCCTCTGGTAAGTTTTTTTTTGAAATCTGTGAGTCTGTTTCTGTTTTGAAAATAAGTTCATTTATATCATTTTTTAAAAAATTAGATTCCACATATGAGTGATATCATATGATATTTGTCTTTCTCTGTCTGACTTACTTAGTATGAAGATCTCTAGGTCCATCCACGTTGCTGCAAATAGCATTATTTCATTCTTTTTTATGGCTGAGTAATATTCCATTTTATATATGTACCATGTCTTCTTTATCCATTCCTCTGTTGGTGGACATTTAGGTTGCTTCCATGTCTTCTTGGCTATTGTAAATAGTGCTGCAATGAACATTGGGGTGCGTGTGTCTTTTTGCATTATCGTTTTCTCTGGATATATGCCCAGGAGTGGGATTGCTGTATCATATGGTAGTTCTATTTTTAGTTTTTTAAGGAACATTTAATGCTTTTCTTGAGGGAGAACCACTGTTTAAAGTTTGGAAGTCCCAGGCCATCTCTCTCTCTCTCTCTCTCTCTCTCTGAACGGGTGTGTGTGTTTTCATTAAACAATGCATCGTGAACAACTCATGAACTTCTCCATGTGTCATGTACATCAGTCTCCTGCTCTCAGTGGGAACCAGTGTGCCTGATTTCTTGACCCATCTCCTTATTGCTACTTAGGAAGCCATCTCTGACCTTTAACTGTCACAGCTGACACTCAGAGACCACTGTGCAAGGCTCCTATTTGCCCTTTCCCCTGGGGGACAGGGTCCCACAGGAGGAGTTGCTGGCTAGTCACACTGCCCCCCTGCAGGTGTCAGTCTTAGCTGTGCCAGGCTGAGAGGTGGGGGTGACGACAGCCTGGCACAGCCTGTCTCTCACTAATAGAGAGGTTGGCATGTTTTTTACTGCTTGTTGGCATTTCTTCTCTCTTACATGAATTGCCTGTTCGTACCCTTCCCCATTTTTTGATGGGACAGTTGGCCCTTTACTGTCAGAGCTTTAAGCCAGTCAGGGCAACCTCTGGCCTTTATGTGTGTTCCAAATATTTTCTCTCAAGCTGTCATTTGTATTTCCACTTTATCTGTGGTCTTTTGCTGTATAGAACATTTAATCTTTATGGAGTAAAATTTGTGAATCTGTTTCTCAAAGGCTTCCAGATTCTGTCTTGCTTAGAAGGGCCTGCTCTACTCCAAGATTATGACACTAGTTGTCTGTACTTTTTTCTAGTACTTTTATAGCTTGATTGATTGCATGTCGGTCTTTAATCCATCTGGAATTTATTTTAGGGTAATGTAAGAGTTTAATTTTACATTTTTCAAAGTGATGGTCAGTTGTTTCAATACTATTTACTATATAATCAATTGCCTCCCACCACTGATTTGTAATATAGCATTATCTCTATTTTTCTGTGACATCCTATCCCTGTCTGTCTATCTATCTATCTATCTATCTATCTATCTATCTATCTATCTATCTATCTATCTATCTATCTATCTATCATCTCCCCCTTGGTTGTGTTCCATTGGTTCATTTGTCTGTTACCATGTTGTGTAACTAGCCTAGTTTTATGGTACCTCTTAATATCTGATGGGGTAAGACCTTGTTCTCCTCTGTTAGTTTTTTTACCTCCATAAATTTAGCAGCTAATTTTGTTTTGCCATTTAATTTTTAAATCCCAGAGAAGTAAATATCTGTCGGTATTTTGATTGGAATCACACTGAACTTTATAGATTAATTTGCAGAGAATGCATCTTTACAATATTGAGTATCACCATCCAGGAATATGGGTGTATCAGTTACCTCTTGCTGTGTAACAAAGCATCCTGAAACTCAGTGGGCTTAAAACACATCTATTTATTATTGGTCACAAGTCCATAAGTTGGCTGGACGTGGCGGATCTGGGCTGGGCTTGGCTGGATAGCTCCCCTTCAAGTTACAGATACATCTGGTTGGGCTTAGCTCCTCACTGAAGTTGGGGCTTAGGTCAGCTCCCTTTTTATTCCTTTTGGGCATCAGGTCTGGGATAAGCTTCTTTCTTGGCAATGGAAGAGATGCAGGAAAGCAAGCAGAAGTCTCTTAAGACCTAGGCTCCAAATTGCACACTGTTACTTCTGCTTACATGCTGTTGGCCAAAGCAAGTCACATGGTTTAGCCTAGAATCAAGGGATGGAGGAATACACTGCCCACAGGGAGGCCAAGGTAAGGAATGGATTCAGACAGAGATGAAGAATTGGGGCCAGTAATGCAGTTGACCTCAGGGTATACCTTGTATTTAGCTAGTTCTTCTTTTTTGTTTTTTAGTAAAGTTTTATGGTGTTTTGCATATAAATTGCACAATGCTCATTAGGTTTATTCCTAGGTATTTTACAGTTCTCATTGTGTTAGTGAGATCTTTTTTCCATTACACATTACAATCGTTTTTTATTGGCATACGGAGAAAAAATTGATTTTTGGTTTTTTATATCATATCCAACCACTTTATCAAACTGTTACTGGTTCAGCATGATATTCAGTGGATTTACTAGGTGGATAATCATATTATCTGAAACTATAATAATTTTGCCTGTTCTTTTCCTATATTCGTTTCTCTTATTTCTTTTCCTTACCTTATTGCATGCACCAAGTCCTCCAGAAAATAGTTAATGTAATGGTGTTGGTGGCAGGCATCCTTGTTTTCTTCTTTAAAGGGATTGCTTCTGGGTTCCACTGACAAATATTATATTTGCTATTGGTTGTTCCATGACAAATAATGGTAAATACTTGAAGTGAAGATAGGCCTCCTTCTAGAAAATTAAAAAGTTTCAAAGTCAGTGTGAGGAAGGTACATTCATGCAGTAACAAATTGTTTGTTTGCAATCTTTTGGCTGCAAGAAACAGATATCAACTCAACCTACCTTAATTTAAAAAAAAAACGGCACTTATTATAAGGATGTAGGGCAGGAACACAGGTAAGATTTTTTTTTTTTTTTTTAATATGGAATGCTTCACAAGTTTTCATGTCATCCTTGCGCAGGGGCCATGCTAATCTTCTCTGTATTGTTCCACTTTTAGTATATGTGCTGCCAAAGTGAGCACAGAGCTAAGCTTGATGAAGGCCTTAGAAGGTCACTCAGATTCTCCCTTCATCTCTCATCTCCATTCCTTTTTGTGTCTCCGCTTTATTTTTATGTGCCTGCAGACCTACGTTCTCTCTTCCCCATGTCATAGGGCAAACCATGATTACCAGCCACATGAACAAGGTCTCATTCCTTCTTTCTCTGTCTCTCATCACTCTTTCTATTTCTCTATGACTCAACTCCAGATTCTAAGGGAAGGAACTCTGATCAGCCCTAAATGAGTTGGATATGCTCCCCCTTCCTCCCCAAAAATCCATGGTCAGGGCACAGATATGCTGCATTCTACATGGTCAAGAGCATCCCCCCTCTGGATCTAGGGAGGTAAGGGGAGGTTGTTTTGGATGGACAGACATTCCATAGATGTCACTTGTACAGAGAGTGCCCCCAACACAGTGGTAGGAGTACTGGATTTAGAGCTGAGAGACTTCAAGCCAGATCTTGACTCTGCTTTGGACTCTCTCTTTGACCCTGGAAACGTCAACAGCCCCCAGCCCTCAGTTTCCCTATTTTTTCCAGCTTTATCGGCAAATAAAAATTGTAACTATATTTAATGTGTACAATGTAATATTTTAATATACAAATATGTTGTAAAGTAATTATCACAATCAAGTGAATTAATACAGCCATCACCTCACATTGTTAACCTTTTTTTTTTTTTTTGGTGTGGCGAGAACATATATGATCTACTCTCTTAGCAAATTTCCAGTGCACAATACAGTATTATTCACTATAGTCACCATGCTGTACATTAAATCTCCAGAACTTATTCATTCTGCATAACTGAAACTTTGTACCCTTTGGCTAACATCTCCGCATTCCCCTCCTACCCTCAGTACCTGGCAACCACCATTCTACTCTCTGCTTCTATGAGTTTGACTTTTTCAGATTCCACTTCTAAGTGAAATCATGCACTATTTGTCTGTGTCTGTCCTATTTCACTAAGCATAATGTCCTTCAGCCTTATCAAGGTTGTCCCAAATGGCAGAATCTCCTTTTTTTAAGGGTGAATAATATTCCATTGTATTAATATATACATACCACATTTTCTTTATCCATTGACACACACTTAGGTTGATTCCATATCTTAATTATGGTGAATAAACATCTTCCCCCATTTTAAACATTGAATTAACAACGTCTATGCTTCTTCCTTGCGGGCTATTGAGAGAAAGCAATGTATTATTTAATGGAAAGTATTTTTTGGCCCCGTAATTACATAATTGCATAATTGCTGTGATGATTTCTTCTGCTGTTTTCTTCCCCTTCCTCCTTCTTCCTAAAATATAACTTGTTTCCTCATCATTATAAAAAATGTACAGTATTATTGCCAGAAAACAAAGGGAAAACCAGTGCCAAAAAAAAGACAATAAAACACCCTGAATCCTGCTGTCAACACTATGTCATAAATGGGTTGTGACCTCAGTTTTCCCTCCTTTTTCCTTTTTTTCCCCTACATTCACTGTTTTTATTTTTATTTATTTATTTATTTATTTTGACTGTGTTGGATCTTCATTATTATGCACGGGCTTTCTCTAGTTGCAGCAGGGGGGGCTACTCTTTGTTGTGGTGCACGGGCTTCTCATTGCGGTGGCTTCTCTTGTTGCGGAGCACGGGCTCTAGGCGTGTGGGCTCAGTAGTTGTGGCTTACGGGCTTAGTTGCTCCGCGGCATGTGGCATCTTCTGCACCAGGGCTGGCACCCATGTCCCCCTGCATTGGCAGGCAGATTCTTAACCACTGTGCCACCAGGGGAGTCCCCATTCTCTTTTTTAAAATAAAACTAGAATCATTCAAGGGAGGTCTTTGTCCCAAGTATTTCCTCCTCTGGGGACTGAGTGGGAATGGCACTTGGAGGTAGAATCATTAGGGACCCAACATTTTGGAGAGAAAATGAGAGAGAAGGGTGAGGGGAAACCAGCCTGGACCTCTCACACTGCCTGTGCCCCCATTGTGGGCTTTCCTTCCTCTCTCCTTCCAGGTTCCTTCGAGGGGCCAAGGGACCACTGCTGGGTGGGGGTGGGCTGAAAGCAACACCCCTCCTGTCTCCCCCCTTCTCCTCTCTCAACATGCATCTTCTCAACCTCCCCGACCTGTGAGGCAAAACTCCACTGGCCTTCCTCTTACCTCCAGACTCTGCCATCTCTTTATGACTTTTTTCACCAAGAGCACCTACCCAATTTAATTTATCCCACTTAAACTGTACGGACATCCACTGGTGGGGAGACCCTACAGGAGGCTGGGCTTGGGCAACAAAGCCACTCCTGACTCTGCTGACGTACCTGACCCGTCAGAGGCCATGGGCCCTGCTGGTGGAGCATTATTTTGGCCTCCTTTTTAGGCTGCTGGGGAAGAGGGGGTGGGGTCCTGGGGCCGGCCAGTTGTTGGGGAGGCGGTTGTGCTTTCCAGGAAGGTGGGTGGAGATTCATGCCACAAGCCTAGGAAAGATACAAAGAAAAAGCACAATATGCCCATTGGTTAAAAACTTGGGCTCCTGAGTCAGCTGTCTGAGTTCAGACTGTGGCCCTGAGATCATGGGAAAGTCATTTAATCTCCAAACCTCAGTTTCCTCATCTGTGAAATGGGGAGGTCGAAGGTCTGATCTGGGGAAGTAACGCCCGATTTGTAGTGTTTGCCAGCTTCCACGGTATAAACACTCTCACTCATCATGGATGATTTCAAACCACCAATATGAAGCCAGGGAAGGCAGAGCTGGAAAGAGACTACAGCCACACACCATGATATATTATTTCCAACATACTGATACAATGTTTGTCAATAGCTCCCAAAGCATAGGTGATAGTAAAATGTAGTAAAATAATTAGAAAGTGACGAGTTTGAGTACGTATTACCTATGCTTTTAATATAATTTACTTAATTGTAAGTTTCATATACTTTAATTTTTAATAACAACTATGTTTAACAGACAGCTCACAAAATTCCCCAAAATTTAACAATTTGCTCGTGAGAGTCCATAGGAGCTGACTCAGGCGCAGGCGTGATGGGTCGTCCCAGAGATTCAATGAAATAAGCAGAGAACTCAGCATCGTGCTTGACCTGTCACGGGGCATCTCAAACTTCGGTGTATGCAGCCTCGTCTACAGGGCTGATGAAAGACACAGAGGCTCAAGTGAGCTGAAGTAAGATGAGGCCTGGGCCTTCGTGGTTTTTCCAAATTCCCAGGTGATTTTGATATGACCTGAGTTTGAAAACCACTGGTATGTGGTGTTAGAATATGAGGGTGCCCCATAAATATTAGCTTGAACTGTACAAAATTGTCGATATCCTACTGACCTGTTCAGTTGGCAGTTTCACATGATTCAGCCTAGTGACTCTTCCCTGTTCCTGATTGGAACCAATTAAGAAATTACAGAAATAAAGCAGGTGGAAAATTGACATACAGATGAGGCTGATATTGAGAACGTGGCCTCCATCTATGGGCTGTTGGCTCCCTAAGACTGCACCCCGTAAGGAAGCACTTCCCGGGGTGGGGGTCACAGGGCACGTGGGGTTGAGCCAGAGGAGGGAAGCAGGTGGTCCCATGGGGAACCGCCCATCCTGTTAGCCAGTCCCCTTCCCAGACTCACCAGTCAGGTAGCCAGGGCTGATCTGCCAAAAAAGAGTCAACAGCTGATATGGGGCATGAAATATACCCTTTTCTCTCCTCTCCAAGATGTAGTGCAGCCTTACTCCTCAAGGTGTGGTCCATGGGTCAGCAACATTGGACTCACCTGGGAGCTTGATAGAAATGCACCCCGACCTGAGGCCCACGGATTCAGATGCTAGACCCCCAGGGATGCCCGTGCACATTCACGTTCCGTCCCGGAGGAAGCAGACGACTCACATGGAAAGGAATAGGCACTCCTGGATGATGAGCAACGTGAGTTCCCCGGGGGTGGGGTCCGGTCTGTTTCGGTTTTGTTGTTGTTATTAACGGCTTTATTGAGGTATAGTTTACATCTTATAAAACACACCCATTTTAAGTATATGAATTATATACTTAATTATATACTTACGATTTTTAGCATATTTACAGATTGGTGCCACCATCACCACGATCTAATTTTAGAACATTTCCATCATCCCCAAAAGAATTCTTGTGCCCATCTGCAGTCATTCCCCATTTCCACTCCCAGCCTTAAGCAAACAGTAATTGACTTTCTATCTCTTTAGACTTTTTGGACATTTCATATAGATGGAATCATACAATATGTGTTGTTTTTTCCCCCATCTTTAATGAGGTATAATTGACCTATGACACTGTGTAATTTTAAGGTGTACGGTGTGTTGATTTTATACGTTTATGTATCGCAAAATGATTGCCCCATAGCATTAGCTAACACCTCCGTCCCGACACTTACTTACCCTTTTGGTTTTGTGGTGAGGATATTTGAGATCTACTCTCACAGCAACTTTGAAATATGCAATTCAGCGTTGTTAGCTATAGTCACCAAGTATGTAATACAGTGCTCTTAACTGTAGTACATCACATCCACAGAATTTATTCATCTTATAACTGCAGGTTTGTACCTTTGACCAACACTTCCCCATTTCTCTCACCGCCCAAGGCCTTGGTCTGGTTTGTTCATTGCTTTATTCTTAGCACATAAAACAGTGTGGATGGAATCAATGTGGGTTAGTGTATTTTGGTGGGAAAGGTGGGGACCTGGATCTGGACTCAGGGGAGGGATTAACATCCCTGCTGGGCTGCTTGCCGACTGTGGAACCTTGTACCAGACATTTAATATCTCTGGGGCTCCGTATTCCTGTCTGCAAAATGGGATTAGCAACAACTGCCTTGAAGGGTTACTGTGTGAAGAAAATGAGATAATACTGCAGCTGAGAGCACTTAGCCGAAGGACTGAGTGGTGAATACATGCAACATAGTCTCTAAAAACCCTGTGCCCGAGGGTGTATGTGTGTGTGACTCTGTGTATGTTTCTGTGTGTGCGTGTGTGTGACTCTGTGTATGTTTCTGTCTGTGTCTGTGTGTGTGTGTGTGACTCTGGTATACTTCTGTGCGTGTGTATGTGTGTGTGTGTGTGTCTGTGCATGGAGATGGGGTGAGAGGTGGGTGGAAGGAGTAGGGGCAGGCCAGAAGGTAGAAATCCCCCAGATTTGGGTTTGGGGAGCCCATAATTTAAACTCACGTCTCCTGGGTGACCTTTGAGTGCAGCTGCCTCTTTGGGGATTACACCCCAAGATGGTTTTCATATTTTCGGGTTTCTTTCCCTTTCTGGTTTTCGTCTTCTCTCCTGGACCACGGTTCTGCCTCTGCTGCTGCCTCTGTTGCAAGCCTGTGCACAGGGTGCTGGTTGTTCCATTGTCCGGATCTCAGTGACAGAGTTTTTCCCTCTGTTTATCCAGCAATCACACCTGATTAATCTAAATCAATTTGCAAATGTCTTTATTTACATGGAAAATTCTTTGGATAAACAGGAATTCTGTGATATAGTTCACAATGGAACAAAAAATTCCCAGTTCCTTAAAAAAGTTTCCTGACATGCAGACACGCAGGCCATCCCAGACAATTTTCAGTCTGGCCAAGTGGAATCTGTGTGTGTTCGGCCTGATGTGAGCACAGAATGAGTCCTTTCCAAGTTTCTCTAGAACATGCGCTTCCTACTGCAGATTGTCAAGGTCGTGATAAATCATCGGAATCAGGCCTGTGTGAGCCCCTTTGGAGGTCAGAGCTCTAGGGGACCATGGTGTGTATTAGTTTTCTGGGGCCCCTGTAAGAAAGTACCAAACTGAGTGGCTTAAACAACAGAAATTTATTCTCTTGTACAGTTCTGGAGGCTGGAAGTTCAAAATCTAGGTGTCGGCAGGCCTGTGGTCTTTCCAGTGGCTCTAAGCGGGGGGATCCTTCCTCGCCTCTCCTAGCTTCTGGTGATGGCCGGCAATCCTCGGCGTTCCTTGGCTTGTAGCTGCATCCCTCCCGTCTCTGTCTCCATCATCACATGGCCTCCGCTCCTGTGTGTTTCTCTCTGCGTCTCTTCTCCTTTTCTTATAAGGACACCGGTCCTATTGGATTAGAGGTCTGTCCTATTCCATTATGATTTCATCCTCACTAATTACATCTGCAATGATGTATTTCCTGCTATTCTGAGGTCCTGGGGGTTAGGACCTCAACATATCATTTGGGGGGAACACAGTTTGCTCTTTGTTCTTTGTTTTGTTTTGTTTTGGTTTTGGTCGCCCGGAGCGGCATGCGGGATCTTAGTTCCCCAACCAGGGATTGAACCCATGCCCCTTGCATTGGGAGCGTGGAGTCTTAACCACTGGACCGCCAGGAAAGCCCTTGGGGAGACACAGTTTAACCCGTAACAGAAAGAGGTTTGGGGCAGGGACATCTGGTTTCACATCCCAGCCGTGCTTTCTGCTGACCATGGGCAGATGGTTTTCTCCTTGAGACTTGCTTCCTGTCTCTGGATGATGACTGTCACAGGATCTGCCTGGCAGGACTGACCTGTGATCAAATGAAAGGATGTAAATTGCTCGGCCTAGAGCCCATCCTCCACAGCATTTCTTCTGTCTCCTTCCTACAGGCCAAATTGGGAAGTAGGAAATATTTGTCTTCTAAGCTTCCCATGAGAAAAGTTTGCAGTATCTGGAAGAGTTTCTGTGGCAAATGAAATCCACGTTCACATTTTCAGAATGCACAGTGCCATGTGGATTGGATGGTAAGGAGAGTCAGTCCTTAAGTGCCATCCTAAGCCCACAACCATCCACCCGCTTGTTGCAGACGACGCGGGAGCCCACTGGATTCAGTGTGCTTCAGGAGTGCTTTAGTCTGCTAACATTTATGAACATAGAGCTGTTTCTAAATAAAAGAGCTTAAAAAACCCCACAAGATGTGAGATCCCTCATTATTCAAATGTGGAAGTCAGTCTTGCCTCTGTGCACCCTCTGAGCCTTGAATACATCCCATAGGGCCCTGACAAGGTATTGAAACTGTGATTCTGTCTCCCTATAAACTGTGAGTCCTGAGAGCAGGGTGACGGTGCTATTTATTTCTCTACCCAGAATGTTCCAGTTATTTATTGCCATATAACAAACCACACTGAAACTTGGTGGTTTAAAATAACATGTCATTACCTCGAGGGTTGCGGAGGTTGAGTAGGCTCAGCCGGGCGGTTTTCACATAACACAGTTGTGACGGGAGGGGGGCTGGGGTTGGACTCATCTGAAGGGCTCGCTACGTGGCTTCTCCTGCATAGTGACTTCTGGGTGGTTGGAGTCCTTCTGGGGACTCAGGGCTCCAAAAGCACATGCCTGAAAGAGACAGAGCCAGGTCGAGTCTATATTGCTCTTATGAATGAGCCTCCAAAGCCAAGCTGGGTCTCTTCTAAGAGAGTCACGGAGGCCAGCACATAGTCAAGGGGAGGCCAATCAGACATGCTTTTTAATGGGAGGAGCATCAGAGAATTTACAGTCATGTTTTAAGACCTTCATGGAATAGGCAGGGGGGTTGCTGTCTTACTTTTTAATTTTTTAAAAAGGTGACAAGAACGCTTCTCAAGCAGTTCCCAATCCAAACGTTAGGTATAAATTAAACTACTGTTGAAATTCTAAAGATGCTGATCCATGTTAGCATGCTAGATTCTTTTTGTTTTTTTAAAGAAACTCAGGAACCTAGGGGTAAGACGGGAATAAAGACACAGACCTACTAGAGAATGGACTTGAGGATATCGGGAGGGGGGAAGGGTAAGCTGTGACAAATTGAGAGAGTGGCATGGACATATATACACTACCAAACGTAAAATAGATAGCTAGTGAGAAGCAGCAGCATAGCACAGGGAGATCAGCTCGGTGCTTTGTGACCACCTAGAGGGGTGGGATAGGGAGGGTGGGAGGGAGGGAGATGCAAGAGGGAAGAGATATGGGAACATATGTATATGTATAACTGATTCACTTTGTTATAAAGCAGAGACTAACACACCATTGTAAAGCAATTATACTCCAATAAAGATGTTAAAAAAAAAAAAGAAACTCAGAATTGGGCAATTAGTTAGATCTTAGCCTCTTAGGAAATCATCACACACACACAAAAAGAGTTATGTATTACTGCTGGCACCCATGGGTCATTTTTATCACCCAATGAAAGGTCTAGTTTCGTTAAAAACACCTGGAGGATTAATCTAATACGAAGTTGCTACAACTACAAGCATAAACTTTTTGTTTTTTACCTTATCTCAAGATTTTCTTTTTTCTTTGTCATTATAAAAGAGGATTATTACTAGTGTGAGGGCAGACCTCACAGAGAGCACACAGTAGGTGCTCAATACGTGTCTGCAGAATTGACTTGCTGTAAAACTGCATCAGTGAATTCCAATCTATAGTTAAGCAGACATAGTCTAAGCGATGGCCATAGGAACAGCTGGTCTTAGTATATACCCTGAAGGCTCAAAGCTTGCTTTATCATAGAGCTAGATGGAGAATAATTGTGGTGTACAATATTAGGGTTCCCTCAGAGAAGCAGAATAGCTGTGAGTGTCATAGGGGATTTATTATAGGCATTTGACCTTACACATCTTGGGAACCAGTTAAACTGTCTACGTCATTGTGTTGTCCCCAAGTCTGCTGTGGGTCTGTGGCCAGCAGGGTTGGCAACAGGAAAAGAAGATGACCTTGCAGTGGAGAGAACAAGGTCAATTTGGAAGCCAGGAGGATATGCTGGAACCCCCAGGAGGCTGTGTCTCATTGGATCTCCAGTTGGTCTTTTATTTCCTCAAAGCCCACGACCTTGATGCTTTAAGGTGAGCTGCAGACGAGCTGGTACTTCCCCAGAGAAGCACCTGTCCCAGGTGGACACGAACAGGTTCAATCACATAAAGTGACCCAGGATTTGGGACCCCGACAGACAAGTTGAGCAGCAGCTGGGGGAGCTGTGGGCGTGGATGCTGCTGTCCCCCCAAAGTGAGCCAGGAGACCCGTAATGATGGGTGTGAGCCCCAGTGCCATCTGCTCTACACCCTCCATGGGGGCTGGGGGTGCAGAATTCATGTTGAACAGGTGGCATCTGCTTCCTGTGCAGGGAAGAGGGTACACACGCCCATGGTTGGTGGACATGTAGTTACTACAACCTCTCAGGGAGTAACTTGGCAAAATGTATTAAAATTACACACACATGCCCCGTTGACCCAGAATCCCACTCCTGGGAATCCTTATACTAATAATGAAAGGATATATGTTCAACGTTGAATAAATTGTGGATAATTCATAGTAACGGATCGTTCTCAACAGTTCATTAAAAATAGTGAATTAGCACGATATCTGGGGACCTGGAGCAATTTGCATGAGGTATTAAAAGAGAAGCTGGAGCAGAGTGTGTATGCTTTGAACCTATGTTTTCCTAAAACAATGACAAAAATATTTTGTATATGTATATATACATGTATGTGTGGTCTTATATGTTTAGAAATAATTTTACAAGCATAGGGAAATATGGAAAAGGTCAATACTAGGTTGCTAAGATTGGTTAAGTGGGGTGGGGTGGGGTGGGGTGAGGAAGTGGACAGGAGCCACATGAAGAGAAAAAGGCAAATGTAAGACTGGGCCAAACACAGATCTAACACCATTTGATGAAGATGATCTCTCTTAAACCATCAATCAGGGTTATGCGTGTGTGTTTATACGTAATTTATCTCTACGAATACTCTATACCTTGAAGTGTATTTAGCCTGTTATTAATATAGTCACTCCATCCTTCTAAGTCTTACTTTTTACATGACAAATTATTTTCCATCACTTTTCTATTCACTTTCAATCTGTGTGCCTTTATAATTAAAGTGCATCACTTTTAGACAAGCTGAAGTTGGGTCTCTTTTATCCATTCTGACCATTCTACTTTTTAATTGGAGTGTTTAGGCCATTAACATTTAATATGATTATTGATGGGATTGGATTTATTTTATTTATTATTTATTTTCTGTTTGTCCCTTTGCTACTTTTTAACTGTTTTTAAGAATAATTTTAAATTCCCAGAGAAGGTACAAAGATAACTACGGACTGAATGTTTGTGTCCCCCCTCCATATTCATGAAAGTTGGAATCCTAACCCTCGATGTGATGGTTTTTGGAGGTGGGGCCTTTGGGAGGTGAATAGGTCATGAGGAGGGAACCCTCATGAAGGGGATTAGTGCCGTTATGAAAGAGGAGGAAACACAGGATCCCTCTCTTTCTCTTTGTTGTGAGGATACAACAAGAAAATGGCCATCTGCAAACCAGGAAGAGGACTCTCACCGGAACCCAACCATGCTGGCACCCTGATCTTGGACTTCCAGCCTCCAGAACTCTGAGAAATAAATTTCTGTTGGATATAAGCCACCCAGATTATGGTATTCTGTTATAGCAGCCTGAACAGATTGAGACACTAGTACAGAGAATTTTGGTTCCCCCATTGTTAACATCTTACACTATAACTTACAATGGTACAATGGTCACAAGTAAGAAGGCAACATTGGCACATTACTGTAAACTAGACTCCAGACTTTATTTGGATTTCACCAGTTTTTCCATTGATGTCCTCTTTCCAATACAGGGTACCACGTTGCATTTAGTCATTATGCCCTCTTAGTCACCTTTGGTCTGTGACAGTTTCTCAGTCTTTCCTTGTTTTTCATGACGTTGGTTGACAGTCTCAAGGAGTCCTGGCCAGGTATCCTGTAGAATGTTTTCCAACTTGGGCTTATCTGATGTTTTTCTCATGCTTAGACTGGGGTTTTAGAGTCTTGGAAAGACTACCGTGGATATGAAGTACCTTTCTCATCACATCATGTCAGAGGGTTCATATCATATCAACATGACTCATCACTGGTGATGTTGACCTTTATCACTTGGTCAAGGTGGTGTTTGCCAAGCTTCTCCACTGTAAAGGTACTATTTTCCCTTTTTTATACCCTCCTCTTTGGAAGCCAGTCACTAAATCTACTCCACCCTCAAAGGAATTAACCTCTACATCCTAGAGAGGGAGCTTCTGCCTATGTTATTTGAAATTCTTTTGTAAGGAAGATTTGTTTCTTGTTCCTATTTATTCCATCATTTGTTTATATTATTAATAGGATGGACTCACGTATATTTCTTTTATACTTTGGGTTATAATTCAGTTCCGTGTCATTTATTTTGTTGTTCAAATTGTTCTAGCTTTGGTCACTGGGAGCACTTTCAGGTTGGTTCCTGTGTCCCTTTGACTTGTCCCTATTCTAAAGTTTTATGATTGGATCTACCCTGAACTTTTCAACTTTTCAGATATATGAGCCAATAAGAATCCCCTCCCCACTTTTTATTGCTTAACCTAATTGAGTTGGCTATCTGTCAACTGCAAGCAAAAAGAGACCTGATATAATATATACTATATATATATCTGATATGTAACAGATGTAATATATACCAGACTCAGACAAAGTAGGACTGTTAAAATTATTACTGAGGATTATTAAGCAAATATTAAAGTAAGTGGAAAAATGATCATACCCCAAATTTAGGCCAATAGAGTTACTGGTCTTGAACAGATAATTTAACTTTGAATTTCCTGGCAGCCAAAGCAAAAATAGAAATATGATGAGTTATATAACACTTGTCTGATTAAAGGAAACATACCAACCTCTTAAGAGAGATAAAGTTATCCGTGATTCAAATGTCACAAATAGTTTCTCATGAGGATCCTTACTTGTGAGAATATTAAACAGCATCAGGATTTTTCTAAAGATGCCATAACATTCCAATATAAAAGCAAAAGACCTTATTATTTCAGTGCAATTTAGTAAAGGCATTTCTGTAAGAAGTTAAGTTCTTATACTCTATAAATTTGATATACACTGAGCACTTAGGAAACTGGAGGAATGGATCAGTAGTCTGTCTTAGACTATCTTTTCCAAATACCCTTGGATATTTGAAGGATAGCAGCCAAACTATTTCTTTAAAAATAATGCACACAACACACACATATTACTTAAAGGGTAGTCTCTAGGTCAGGTGCACACACACACACACACACACACACACACACACACAGCCTGGCAGGGTTGAATCCCAGTTTGTAGCTGTTCAGAATAAGACTAGTAAGAAAAACATTCATCTCTGGTCAAGAGTATAAACTGTAGAGATTAAAAAAAAAAAAATCTCTAGATCAGGATTCCAACTCTAGTATTTGACCTGGAGACTTAGCATTTCAGTTTCCACTGATGCTAGTGAATTTTGTGTCTATTTCTCTACCTATCAGCCCAACAAACTCCTTCTAACTTTTCTGTTGGAAAAGCATTTTCTGCAGCATTTAGTGAAATTATTCCTAAAGAAAGTGCTCCTAACACGCTAAAGTTAATAGGTTTGAATGCAAGGGGAAGTGAGCCCAAAGAAAATCCCCTCCCAGGGAATTCCCTGGCAGTCAGGTCAGGCTGTCGGATTCTCTTACACAGATGCCAACAAGAACAAAGGCATCACCTGGGGAGAGGAGACACTGATGGAATGTTTGGAGAATCCCAAGAAGTACATCCCTGGAACAAAAATGATCTTCGCTGGCATTAAGAAGAAGGGAGAAAGGGCAGACTTGATAGCTTATCTCAAAAAAGCTACTAATGAGTAATAGTTGGCCACTGCCTTATTTATTATGAAACAGATGTCTCATGACTTTTTATGTGTACCATATTTAAATTGATCTCATACACTAGAATTCAGATCATGAATGGCTGATGTAATATTTCTGTCCTGATTTAAATAAGATTGGCTTGTGGCTAAATGAATATGGTCAGCTTTTTGAATTTTGCTCGTAATTCTGGTTCAGCAAGCACTATCACTGTTTTCCCCTTCTAAAGAGATGATTAAACTTGAATAAGGAAGGTTAAACTTTTCAGGGATATGGTGAATGCCTTCTCAAACCCTATAGGAGATTGGTTTTATATTTAGATTTCTAAAAGTGGTTATATTAATATATTTAAATCTTGAGAAGCTCCCTTCACTGTCTCATAGGCCAGCAAGAGTCACCTGTGTTTCAGTTGTGTTCATTTGCCTGTTAAGGCAAGGGCTGAAGATACACTGACAATGTCTACTTTATCTTTTCGGTCTAAACTATGCCAATTTAATTAAAATTCTCTACCTGATAGATAAACAAATAAATAAATAAATAAGAAACCACCTGGGCCTGATCAGCCAGGGCTGTAGGCCCTCCCAGCTCCATGGGGGCTTTGGCTGTGGAGCTGGAAGGCCTTCAGGGGCAAAGGATGGATGTGGTCATTAACTCCAGGGCCGGTCAGAGCCCAAAGGGGGCTCAGAAGGGAGAAATGGGGAGAGGCCAAGCCAGCTGGGCCTAGGCAATGGACCTCTCATATCTCCATAGGGCCATGTTACATCCTTCTCCCACCCACTGCCTTGCACAGCTGCCCCAGACTCAGGGACCGGCAGGGGTAACAGATGGTTATAAAGCAGGTGAACTTGCAGTAATGGAGGGTGGGGCAGTGCTAGAAGCCAGCTGTGGAAAAGACATAGGCCCCATCCACCACATTTAAAAAAAAAGAGTTGTCAAACATATCTCCCTGATTCCACTTTCTGAAAGTCCACTAGGATTTCCCAAACATGGGGAGAGGCAGGGTATAATGGAAACCACAGCTGCCTCTGGCCTGGAAGGCTGCTTGGGGAAGGTGACCCTCACCTAACCTGTCCTCAAGTATTCTTGCAGGTGAACAGCCAACTTCATCAACAGCCCTGGGAGTCTGTAGATGGCCTTGTCAAATCACAGGGCTCTCAGATGCTGCTAAGATCCCATCGGGGCAAAACCGAGTGTGTCCCCAGAGGGATTCAGCTTCCTTCATTTCTTCCTGAACGGTTTGTTAATAGTGGAGAACACGTTTGAGGTGGAATTGTTTTGAATTCAGAAACATTCCTTTGTCCCAGAAGTGATTTTGCAGCCAAGAATGTGCACAGCTTTGGACACTGAGCGGGCTATGGTGGCATTGTGTGGTGGGCGTTGGAAGCTGTTGGTTGTGTTCCCAGCATGGTCCAGCCTCTGGACCTGAGGGAGGCTGTGCTCCGAATATCAGCCCCCTCAAAACAGCCCCTTCCATATTTGTTCACGAAGGTAGGAGACAGGGCTGAACTCACAGAAGGCTTGCAAAGAAAGATACTGTTATCAACATTGGCAGGTGATGCCGTTTTTGGTACTTTGAAAGGAGACTTTGTAAAAACGAACCAAGGGTGGAAGGACAGGGGTGCATGGACCCATTTCTGCAATTCTGAGGAGTGAAAGTGCCTAACTTTGTTCAGTGAATTGGTTGAAACTCTGAACCAGCGAAAAGGCTGGATGGCTTTCATTGTAGTGATGGACGCGAACACCTGTGATAATGTGTAGTTAAGTGGACCAGGTATAACTTGACCAATGAAGGGCTCCAGTACACGAGGCTGGGGGCGGGGATGATCCTGAAGTTCTCACCTTATGCTGGGGAGGGGGTGACGTGGCGGTGTGGAGGGCTAGGAAGTGACCATCTCGGTATCATATGAGACGTTCTCAGTTTAGGGTATAGGATAATTTTCACTGTCTATACTTTTGTGATTTTTGTGACTGTATAGACCACCTATAATATATCCATTTCCACTAACCTCATAATAATGCAATGCATCTTTTGCGATTGAATATTTGGATCCTACTTGCCCTATGATGGTGGGGATTTTAGGTGTTTTGTAATAGAAAACACTGTGACGGGAGGTGTGGTTAAACCCAAGGTCCCAGAAGTATGAATCCTGAAATATACACTTAGAGAGGCACATTCTGAAATTCATAGTAAGGGAAGAGGAAACGGAAAGGGCTCTTTACGCCACTACAGTCAATGGAAAACAAGTATGGCTTCCCATGCAGAGATGGACATGACCAGTGAAAACTCGGCAACGTTGCTCACCTCTAGCTCACCTGGGGAGGGTTCTCGTCCCCAGGACTACGTTCTCTCTGTTAACAACGATCCTCTTTCTTCTAGAGGTCATCAGAAGTCCTGTAAGGGGTTGAACAGGAAGGACGTTTGCAGTGCCATTCAAAGCTGTTTAATGCCCTCTTCCATGTCCCAGTTCTTTGGGGGACACTGGGTGCTGGAAGGAGGCCAGACTTTGTGCACAAATCATGCTGGGCTTCAGCCCCAACTCGGCCCTTTTTAACCACATGACCCTGGGGCAAGTTCCTTTCTCTCTCAGTTTCCCTTCTCCAGAGACTGTGATGCTGATTCCTCCCCTTGAGACCTGTTCACCAGGGACTGGAGATCCCCATCGGCACAGCAGAATGTGCCCGGCACAGTGCCCATTAACATGTAGTAGGTGCTTAGTGGGTGGCTTCAATTGCAAAAAGATCAGGAGGTCCACAGCTGGACAGACTCTAGGTCTGAGCTTCAACTGGTGTGCAGAACACAGTATTTCTCCCTGACGTGCGTGTATCATAAAAATGGCAGAAAAATAATTTAAAGTCTACCCTAATCTTATGATTCTGACACAGCCATTTTCATTCTCCTTTTGATCCATCATCACCTCTGTAACATTGCTTTTTTTTTTTTAATAAATTTATTTATTTTATTTATTTATTTTTGGCTGTGTTGGGTCTTCGTTGCTGCGAGCGGGCTTTCTCTAGTTGCGGTGAGTGAGGGCTACTCTTCGTTGTGGTGCGCAGGCTTCTCATTGCGGTGGCTCCTCTCGTTGTGGAGCACAGCTGTAGGCACGTGGGCTTCAGTAGTTGCAGCACACGGGCTCAGTAGTTGTGGCGCACGGGCTTAGTCGCTCTGCGGCATGTGGGATATTCCTGGACCAGGGCTCGAACCTGTGTCCCCTGCATTGGCGGGCGATTCTCAACCACTGCGCCACCAGGGAAGCCCCTGTAACATTGCTTTTTGTGCTTAACATTATAATGTGAATGTTTTTCCTTTTGCTACCCAGTCTCTCCCAAATACCATTGAGTGAGGATTTCTCATTTCTCTATGTGTCCTGATGGCTGGGCCTGGAGATTATCTTCAGTTATCCACAGCTCCATTGACCGCTCCAGTGGATCTCGACCCTTAGACCTCATCGTCCAACCCATTACTTCCTATAATTCTAGAAAACCTTTGTAAAGCACTTTCCAATGTACACAGTGAATTCAATATATTATTTCTTTTCATTTTTTTCCCCTACAAGATTGGGTCCTTAGAAAAATTCCCAGGAGAGTTGTCAAAAAAGAACAAAGATAATGGACATCTTTAATGGCCTCCAGACAATTGACAAATTGCTTTCAGCTCAACAGTTCAACAAACATATATGGGGATTCTACCGTGAGACATGCTTTCTCACCTGTAGTAACAAGACTGACCCATCACTTTGAATGTGTATTTGTTTTACTACAACTAGGCCTAACACTACATATTATTATGTTTATTTTATTTTTTTTCCTGGTTAAATAATATCCTCTGGTTTGTACTGGAGATCTGTTTTTAATAAGTTTTCCCTTAGATTTGATTAATGGGCTTGCATCTTAGCCAGCCATAGGAACCTCCCAAAGCAGCGTCGTGCTGCAAATCAATTCTCCTGTCCAAGCTTCAGTTTTGTCGTCCAGAGAACAAAGGGGAATTGATGCCCATTAACTCATGTGCAGCTGCCCTGGGAAAGAGGTGTTATCGTTATCCCATTTTTCTGATGTGGAAACTAAGGCTCGGTGATGTTGGGTGACTTGTGCAAGGTTGCTTGTGTGGTTAAGTGCCAGCTCTACCTAAATTGTGGGTTCTCCAACACGCTGCATGGTTTGTTCGCAAAGACACTTGGGGGACAGAATTTTGTTGGCAAATGTAGAAGTCCTACAGAGATTAGTTGGGAAGGGGCCCATTTCATCTCTAGGATGGGCCAAAGTGGATTTTTTTTTTTTTTTTTAGTTTTTGTGTCTGCATGGCACCACCGCATCACCCCTCCAGACCACCTACTTCCTGAAGGTCTGCTTGTGCCTGGTGAAAAAAAAGGGGGCCCCCCAGCAGGGATAGATTTGTACTACTACCTAACATGGTTGTGCCCTGGAGCACTTGGAGACCACCAGTTCCCTGTGAGGCATCCCAGGTCCCTTACTTTTCAGCCCGGGATCTGCCCACTGTCTTCATAGGCTTTGCAAATCAAAGGACCCTTTCCATTAACTTGAACAAGTTGACCATGGATTTTTTTCAAAAGAGACATTCTTTCCCTTGTTGGAAGATGGAATCAGAGTCTAGGAGAGCTTCTGTTTTAAGTAAAGCCTGTAGCAAATCATCAGTAGTTAGTTCTCCTCTGGTAATTTATCAAGGAAATTTCCGCTATGGTTTCCAGGGTTCATAGCCCAGAAGAGATGAAAGGAGCCAGAGAGCCCATATATCTTAAGAATTATAAAGTCAAATGTCTACAGGAGCCGGAAGTGATACAAGTGAGTGAAAACAGGACAATAGGGACTGGTGGGGATTGTGGGGAATGGAGAACACATGTCCTCTGTATGCGAGCAACACTGCTCGCTTTCCCCAGATTGTTGCCATGAGTGAAATAGGCCCAGTATCGCTAAACCTTTTATTCTTCAAGAGATGCTAGATCTCCAGATTTTTAGGTAGACTATCCCATTTTTATAAATGAGAAATAGATTTGACTTCTAAGAGGCAAAAAAAAAAAAACAAAAAAAAAAATGCAGGCCAAACACCAAACATATCTGCAAATTGACTTTGGCTGAGGGCAAGCAGTTTGTAAGATTTGATTTAGTGGCACCATCTATTTTACAGATGCATAAGCTGAGACCCAGAGAGAGGGAATGACCATTATTAATCACTTTCTGCCAACAGTTTAGGGGCCTTCCGATAGAAGAAGCTGTATCACCAAAGTGCAGAATTGTAAAGTCACCTGGATGCAATAATAAGGGATAACTGCAAAAGATATCTTTTATTGACCACCTGCTACATTCTGGGCCCTGTGCTAGGATATATCTCATATGGTCATCATAGCTACATATTTGTCGACTTTACAGATGAGGAAACTGAGGTTTACAGATGATAAGTCAGAATAAAGGGTAGACTAGTGTTCAAGAGTGCCTGACTCCAGTGTCTGTGCTCCTTCCACTATTGTTACCTATCTTCTTATGTAGTGAGCCTCCCGTCCCTGGGTGTACCCAAGCAGAGGAGGTATTGGGGAAAAGATTCTTATATTCAGAAGGAGACAGAACCAGATGCTACTGGAATTTCCTTCAAGGGGGAGTTTCTCAACTTTGGCACTCTTGATATTTGGGGCCGGATAGTTCTTTGTTGTGCAGGCTGATCCCATGACTTGTCGGAAGTTTAGTAAATAGTATGCCTGTCCTCTACCCAGGGATCTTCCCTAGATGCCAATAGCACCCCTTTCCTCCCCCAGTTGTGATGACCAAAATTGTCTCCAGATATTGTCGAGTGTCGCCTGGGAAGCAAGACTGTCCCCAGCTGGGAACCACTTCTTGAAAGTTTTGAGATTTTCATGAATCTATGATTAGCAGTTTTCTAATTAGTTTTGGAACGAGGGAGGGGAAGGGAACTAAGATGTGGGGATCCTCCAGGTGCCTCCCACACGTTATTTCATAAAGTTCTCACAGGAGCCAGGGAGAGAGGGTCATCAACCCCGTTTCACAGTTTAGGATACAGACACTCAGAAAAGTGTCACCCAGGTCACATGGCCAAGTCCTGTAGGATGTGATCTCCATCTATGTCATAGTGCACTGGACTTTTTACTGTATTAAGAATTTCAGTGTGAAACAAACATGCTAAACATTCAAATCAAGAGATTAGAAAAAGATATGTTTGATAAGAGAGAAGACAATAATAAAGATAAGGGTGGAAATCAGCTAGAGAATAACTAAAATAACAAAAGTAGAGAAGAGTAATGACACAAAAAGTTGGTGTTTTAATATATTAATAAGATTAACAGGAGAAACATCATTTGTAAGGCTGATGATAGAGTGATGCAAATAAACAAAATATAAATAATAAAGGATAAATAGCAACAGATACAATTACACATATAAAGGAAGAAAAGATTGCTATAAATATCCATTACTAATAAATTTGAAAATTTAGATGACATGGACATATATCTTGAAAAAATATAAAATGCTAAGTTTTGGCACAAGAAATATTTTAAAAGAAAACTTGAATAGTCTAAAAAGTATTAGAGAATTTGAAATGTTAGGCAAAGACATTCCTCCCAGAATGCTTCAGTCTCAGATGTTTTTATAGGTGAGTTTTAACAAAGTTTATAAAGAATGAATCATCCAGATCTCTAGAAAGATATTGTGGAAAATATAAGAATGAAAACTGCTTGGCTTATTTTATGAAGCCAGGATAATATTGGTTCCAAAACTAGAAAAAATATATGACTAATCATTCAGGAAAAAAATTTAAGAAAATAGATTGCAGGTCAATATATGTAATGGATGAGATACAAATAACCTAAATAAAATATTAGCTAAAAGAATCCAAGAGCCTTTAAAATAAATAGTACATCATAATCAAATAGAGCTTATCCCAATAATATCAGTATTACATCAGAGAATCTATTTGAAAAAAATCATATCTACTTGAAACAATTCAGATAGAGGCAGGAAAATATATTATGAAGTGATAAATGTTGTTTTTAAACCACTTACCAATAAAATGGAAGTTTTGTTAAGTTGGTAAAAGTCATGTATCTAAGTTCTATAGCAACCTTTATTTTAACAAAGTAACTTTATATATTTTCTTTATGATTTTGAAAAACACAGCAATGCCTCTCTATCACCACTCCTCTTTAACACAGGAAGTCCTGCCAATATTAGAAGAAAAAACAGGGACTTCCCTGGTGATCCAGTGGTTAAGAATCTGCCTTCCAATGCAGGGGATGCGGGTTCGATCCCTGGTCGGGAACTAAGATCCCACATGCCGCGGGGCAACTAAGCCTGCGTGTGAAGAGCAACTACTGAGCCCGTGCCACAAGTAGATAGCCCACGCGCCACAGCTACAGAGCTCACGTGCTCTGGAGCCCTTGCACTGCAACGAAAGATCCTGTGTGCCGCAACTAAGACCTGACACAGCCAAAAATAAATAAACAAATTTATAAAAAAAAAAAAAACTAAAAAGAGAGTCAAGCATGGAATACAGATACACGATCAACTTTTAAAAAATCTATAGCATTTCTCTATATCATTAGTAACCAACTAGAAAATATAATAATGTATATAAACAATATAATACAATAATTATGTATAATAATGCATATATAATATAATAAAAACCAAGATACTATTCACAATAGCAGTAAAAACTAGGAATTAACAAAAGAATACACAAAACCTCTATGGAGAAAGTTTAAACATTTGATATTAAAGAACAAAAATAATATCTGTAAAGTGGAGAGACAGTCACACTCTTTATTTTATTTTTTATTTTATTTTATTCTTTAACATCTTTATTGGAGTATAACTGCTTTACAATGGTGTGTTAGTTTCTGCTGCATAACAAAGTGAATCAGCTATACATATACATACATCCCCATATCTCCTCCCTCTTGCGTCTCCCTCCCACCCTCCCTATCTCACCCCTCTAGGGGGACACAAAGCACTGAGCTGATCTCCCTGTGCTATGCGGCTGCTTCCCACTACCTATCTATTTTACATTTGGTAGTGTATATACCTACCTTCCCCCTTCCCGTGTCAAGTCCCCCTTCCCCTTTCCCGTGTCAAGTCCATTCTCTACGTCTGTGTCTTTATTTCTGTCCTGCCCCTAGGTTCTTCAGAAGCTTTTTTTTTTTTTTTTTAGATTCCGTATATATGTGTTAGCATATGATATTTTCCTTTTTCTGACTTACTTCACTCTGTATAACAGACTCTAGGTCCATCCACCTCACTACAAATAACTGAATTTTGTTTCTTTTTATGGCTGAGTAATATTCCATTGTATATATGTGCCACATCTTCTTTATCCATTCATCTGTCGATGGACACCTAGGTTGCTTCCATGTCCTGGCTATTGTAAATAGAGCTGCAATGAATATTGCGGTACATGACTCTTTTTGAATTATGGTTTTCTCAGGGTATATGCCCAGTAGTGGGATTGCTGGGTCGTATGGTAGTTCTATTTTTAGTTTTCTGAGGAACCTCCATACTGTTCTCCATAGTGGCTGTATCAATTTACATTCCCACCAACAGTGAAAGAGGGTTCCCTTTTCTCCACACCCTTTCCAGCATTTATTGTTTGCAGATTTTCTGATGATGGCCATTCTGACCAGTGTGAGGTGATACCTCATTGTAGTTTTGATTTGCATTTCTCTAATGATTAGTGATGTTGAGCATCCTTTCATGTGTTTGTTGGCAATCTGTATATCTTCTTTGGAGAAATGTCTATTTAGGTCTTCTGCCCATTCTTGGATTGGGTTGTTTGTTTTTTTGATGTTGAGCTGCTTGTATGTTTTGGAGATGAATCCTTTGAGACAGTAATACTCTTTAATAGCATTACTTAATGTTATAAAAATGTCAATTGTCCCAGGTTAAGCTATTGTTTCAATGTAGGCACAATCAAAATTGCAGTTGGATTTTTTGGGAACTCCATAAACTTATTCTAAAAAATTTTTTTTCAAGAATAAATGTCCATGAATAATTGAGGCAACTTTTAAGAAGAAAAGCAGAGGATGTAGTAATGAAAAAAGTATAGAAAAAGAACATTCCATTGGGCCAGTGGAACAAAATAAAGAGCTCAGAGGCTGACCTGTGTGTGCATATGGAAACTCAAGATATGAGAAAGATGCTCCCACAAATCAGTGGGGGAAGGAAAGGACAGTCTAGTGGTTGGAGTTGGGAAAACTGACCCACTGAATGGAGGTAAATAAAACCCTAGATTCTCTGTCTAATACCACTTACAAAGGCAAGTTCCAGATGGAGTGAGACTTAAATTTGAAAGGTAAGGGTAGAATATCAATAGAAGATAATATAGGAGTGCATTTTTGTGGGACACTGTGGCGTGTGTGTGTATGTGTATCCCAAAAGCACAGAGTATAAGACCAAAAAAAAAAAAAAAAAAAAAAGGGACGGATTTGATCATAATACAATTAAAGATTTCTGTTCAGTGAAGGACACTCTGGAGTAAGTTCATAGACTGATGACTGATAACCAACTGAGAGATGTTTGTAACATCAGCAATGGACAAGGACTAATGAAAATATCTGAGAAATTTCTGTGAAACAGGAAAAAACAGGAACTTCAAGGGAAAATTGGGCAAAAGATATGAGCAGGCAGCTCACAGGAGAGGAAACCCCAAAGACTAAGAAGCCAATGAAGAGAAGTTCAAACTCAGCGGCAAACAGAGAAATGCAAATTAAAACAACAAGGAGATAGCACTTACACCCATCAGGTTGGCAAAAACAATAACATAGAAAGCAGGATAATGCAAAATATTGGTGGGGATGCAGGGATACAGAAAACCTCGTGCAGGGCTGGTGGGAATGTTTAGATGGATGCAGTTATCTTTGACAGTCCCCTTGCTGGCCTTAGTGTAGTTGGGGTGTATATGTGCACCCCATGACCCAGCAAGTCCTCCCTGGATATTATTTCTCAAAGCAACTCTTACACACATCTCCAGAGGGTGACATATACAAGATATTCATCATAGGATTGTTGAAACATTCAGAGGTATTCTAGGTGTTTGTCCATCCCCCCAGGAATGGGTACATAAAACGCAGTGGACAAACACTGTGGAATACTGTGCAGTAGTTAGAATCAAGCCCCATGTCTGCACAGTGAGGGTGGGTGTATTGTCATGAACAAGCCCAGGAAATTCAGAATGATGTAATGGCCATGGGCCTTCTGGGCAAAAATGAAAAAAGTCTCCACTTCACATCCCTGCCAACATTTGCAGACCATAAATAGGAACATTTGAGGTGAAAAAGAAGGAATAGCTATGTAGCTGCCATGGAAATCTTTGTCCTGGGAGACAAAGGAAGAAGGGGACAGAACAAAGGACTGTAAGACATACTTGCACTGATATTTTTTTTTTAAATCCCCTCTCTCCATCGAAGGCCTCTGGATTTTGTGTGCTGCAGTGCAGACCATTGAATATGGAAGCTATGATGAAAATGGTAGTAATAGCAGCTGGTACTTATTTATGTATTCTCCTGCTATTTATTTATTATACACTTTGTGCCAAGTACCAGGATGGGATCGTCACATAGATTATTGTTGACTCTTGTGACACCTCCTGTGGGGAAGGAGTTTGGGTCCCATTCTGACCTGAGAGAGAAAGTAGATTTCTGAACTCTTTAAAGACCCTCCAGACTCTCCCTTCCCGAAGGCATCTACTCTCCATGGACAGGGCGATGGCAGGAGGCCTGGCTCCCATTCCTAAAGCAGGATGCTGTGTGCCCTTGGGCAAGGCCCTCAACCTCTCTAAGCCACAGATTTCTCACCTATGAAATGGGCATAGGGTCTCTTCCCTGGCCACTTCAGCAGGTTGTTCGGAGGGTCAACTGGTGGCTTGCAAAGCATTCTCTGAATGAAGGAATGTGTTAATAATTTACTTTTGGGCTCTGTGGTATCACATGGGTTCACCTTCACAGTCTCATTAATTTTAAATTACCTCTCCCTACCCTCTTATGTCCTGTGCCCCTCCTCCCTCACCTTTGACATATGACTATTTCACTATCACATATACATCATTTATGGTTATTATTATAACAACTACCATTGTTCCAATATGCATGAAATATACATGCACTACTAGGCAGCTTATGTGCATTTTCTAAATATTCCTAGTGTGTATGTGTGAGTGTGTGAGTGTGTAAGACAGCAGAGGGAGACTGGCGTGAGAGTGTTGGGGAGGAGGAGAAGCAGAGCTTGAACGGTACCCATTACTCTGATCTTGTGCTCGTCCCTCTATCTGGGCAGCCTCTGTCCTTTCCTTGGTGTCTTTCAGGGGGTCGATAGAGCTCAGCTTTGGGTTCAAAAGAGACCTGGGTTTGAATCCTGGCTCTGCCAAGGATTAGCTGTGGGACCCTGAGTAAGTGACATAACTGTCAGGTGAGGACATCAATATCACCCTCACAGGGGTCGAGTGTGACGTGAGATCGTCTTTGCACAATGCCTGGTGCACAAAAAGCATTCAGTGAATGCTAATTGCCTCCTTTCGATGTGAAACCTTGTGTATCTTCCCTCCCAGCATGTTTGTTCATTGGTCTTTCAGAGAGAGAAAGAAGAAACTGAAAATTAAAAAAAAATTTAGACCTTGTGATGGTTAATTTTATGTGTCAACTTGACTGGGCCACAGTACCCAGATATTTGGCTGTGAAGGTATTTTTTTTTTGTTTTGGGTATGAGATTAAGATGTAAGTTGGTGGACTTTGAGTAAAGCAGGTTGTCCTCCATAATGTGGGTGGACCCTGTCTAATCAGTTGAAGGCCGGAACAGAACAGACTGATCTCCCTCAAGCAAAGAAGCAATTCTGCCAGCAGACAGCCTTTGGAGTCAAACTGCAACTCTTCTCTGTGTCTCCACCTGCCAACCTACCCTGCAGATTTTGCATGAGGCAATTCCTTAAAATAAGTCTCTTTCTATGTATGTATATATAAAATACACACACACAAATATACATATATTATATGTATACACATATTTATACACACACACACACACACATACACACACACACACACACATGCACACACACACACATATCCTGGTGGTTCTGTTTCTTGGGAGAACCCTAAAACAGACCCCCAAGTCAAAACTCTGTGTTACGCGATGCCTCTCTTGGAAGAGTCAGCCCTGAAATGGATTTGGGGTAGGTCTGCCCTGGACACCTTGGAAGGCAGGTGAAGGGCGCAGTGCTGGTGCCTCTGAGTTGCTCTGCTGAGCAGTGAGCTCTGGGTCCTGATACTGAGAAGCTGAGCACGAGACAGGGGGCATCATGGGATTTCCCCAATTTGTCTGAGTAATGAAGTGTTGCCCATTGCCTGCATAGCTGACTAGGAACAAAATCTACGTTCCGTGCTTTATCCACCATTTGGAGGACGAAAGAAAAAAAGTATTTGGATTTTTTATGAATGCTTTCATGAAAGTATGTGCTGTGTTCGTCCACTTCTCTACCCCAAAGCCTTGCTAATTACCAAAAGTTATGTTCTTCCGGTGTTGTATTACAGTTGCTGTGGAAGCTCAGACATTAAGTTTCCAGGCTTCGACATTCTGGAGTTTTCCTTTATAACAGGTTTCTCAACCTCAAGACTATTGACGTTTGGGCCCGGCTGACTTCTTGTTGTTTGGGGTTGTTCTACGCATCGGAAGATGTTTAGCAGGCTCCCTGGCCTCAACCCAGGTCTTACTTGTCCACTAGTCACAGTAGAACCAGTGCCTAAGGCTCATGGTAATTTTAGGGGCTTACAAAAATGTTTTAATTTTAATTTAATTTTAAAATCAGAAGAAAAAAATGACTATAATAATAAAGAATATATACTAATGAATCCAGCCTGGATTATATTTCTCTTCACACCAACTTTGTTTTAAAATATAATTTTTAATGTATTTTTTTATGGAGGAAGGGGCCCAGGCCCACAAAAGTCTTACTGTATAGCTCTGCCTCTAGCCACTAGATGCCAATAGCATTCCCCTTTCCAACTGTGACGACCAAAAATGTCTCTAGACGTTGTCCTGGTTTGGGGGCAGGTAATGCAAAAATTGGCCAGTTGAGAATCACTGCTTTACACTGTACTATACTATGTAAGTACTAAGTACTATACACTGTAAAAATAATAATTATTCCGTCAACAAGCATTCAGAGGGCGCCTCCTGGGAGCTGTGTGCTTGCTCTGGGTACTGTAGGAAGAATGGAAGAATAGTATTCTTCCTGCCCTGGAGTTGCTTGGGGAGTGACAAAGGAACCAGGTGAGGTCCATAAGCGAGCTGGGAAGACATAGGGACACGTCAGACCCTCGGTTACCAAGGAAGAAGTGAGTAATTGATTACAGTAGTCAGGAAGGATTCTCAGAGATGGGCATTCTGAACTGAGTCTTGGAGGTGGAGTAGAAGTTTTTCGGGTTGGAATGAGAATGAGGGGAAGGTCTTTGGTCTGTGAATAAGCGTGGAGGGGTGTAAGGGCAACCCACTGTCTGCCGCTGGGGTCACCACAAAGTTTTAAGGGCTGGACATAGGCCCCTTTGTAATAAGTAGAATAGGTGGGTATTTAGTTCCCTGGAATCAGGGAAATACTAATTTCTCCTTGAATCTCCTGAAAGATTCATTTCTTCTGTCAGCACCAACAATAACATACGACGTGAAATACCACGGGCTCTGACACCATGTCCAGACCCCGTGAAGTCCAATTAGAAAATTAACATTGATTTCAGATTTATCAGATTCGAGTTTTGACTTTTGTCCAGAGGAGAACAGGGGCACGGTGTTATTACAGGCTTGTATTTCACCTTCTCGAGGAAGGAAAGGAAAGACACACGTCGTTTTGATGGGATCCAGAGCCCAGGTCAGAGAGAGGCACCCTATTTTATAACGGGGCTGCTGTCTAGCAGGAGTCTGGCCCTGGGGACGCTGTTTAGTTTCTGGGCCGTCATGCCAGAGATGTGAAATAGAATGCAGTCCCTGCGCCGACGCCGGCCTTTGCAGGCGAGGGGATCCGCTGGCTGCAGGGCTCAATGGTCCTGGCACAATGAGAGCTCTCAGACTGGCACTGGGGGCTGGGAGGGAGGGTGCTTCTGGAACTTTCAAATTAGCCCCAGTTTGCACTCTGCCTAGGAGGAGTGGTGCCTGCCTTTCTCAGTGTACTCATAAAGGCAGGCCTGGAAACGCGGGAACTGGGTGCAGCTGGGATGACCTGGAGCACCCCTGCTTCTTCGGGGCTGTGGGATTTTTTTTTTTTTTTTTGGCTGTGCCCCACGGCTTGTGGGATCTTAATTCCCCAACCAGGGATTGAACCCCGGGCCCTGGCAGTGAGAGCGCTGAGTCCTAACCACTGGACCGCCAGGAAGCTCCCTCATCCTCTCTCTTAATAACAGAAGAGCCTCCTCCCCACACCCTCTTCCCTTCCAGGAGCCACACAACATGGCAGAAGGACGAGGACGTGGGGGACTGAGTCCCTCCTCATCACCTGAGCGGCGGGGCTGTACGGGTTCGAATCCCTCTGCTGCCACTCAGGTCCATGGCCTTGGGAAAATTGCTTGACCCTGTCGGATGATGGTGGAACCAGGCACTGTTGAATACGCTCTTCGTGTCTTCACCTGTTGGCCACTGCAGCAACCTAGGAGGTGGTGCTGGGCATAGAATGAGCATTTGGGAAACATCAGTTCTTGGCGTTACCATTATTCTGAATTATCATCACTGCGAGCATTAGCGGTACCAGGCATACACTGTTGAATCTCGAAGCTGATGGGGCTGATGCCTGTAGGAGTTGGTACTAGTATTTGCTGAGCTGTTCTTAGCTCCTCTGTTATGACTGGGATTGTGGCTGGAGGGATCTGGACACGGAATAGTGGTCATTCTGCAGGAGAGGAGCCCAGCCTGCCTGATCCTGTAAGGAAGGAGGGGAGGGCCTCGGGGTTCCCATTTTACAGATGTGGAGACTGGGGCTCCTGAGCCAGCCTGTGCCTTGCCCAAGGTCACACGTGAAGTGCAGCAGAATCAGTAGGCTGTAGACTCAGGGCCACCTGCCCCTGTCCCAGGCGGCCTTAGACAGTTTCCTTGGGTTCACAGCTTAGGTCCCTCCTCAAACCTCTTTCCCCACGGCCCACAAATGTCCTCTGCATTCCCTCCTGGGCCAGTGACTCGCCCGGTCCCCCTCTCGTTGGGTACACCGGCAGCCCCGGCCAGCATCGCTGTGACCACAGAGGGAGCAGAGCCCATTGCCTCCAGAACCATCTAAAAACAAGAAAATAATACTTGCAAACGCAGCCCTCAATATCTCTCCGGGCAACAAGACCTGTCTACAAACCTGAGAAGTTCAGATTACCAACTTTCCAGGCCTTTTTACCAACCCAATCCAAAAACAATCCTGGTTTTATAACTCAATAAAAAGGACTCAAGAGCTTTCATGCAGAGCAGGAGGGCCGCGCAGGCCCAGGGGCAGCTGGGGGAAGCGATCAGTCTCCCGAATTGGGAGGGGGGCGGAGACTGCCAGGCAGGGGGCGGGCAATCTCCAGGCCCAGAGTCCTTGTCTGGGATGAAAACCAGCCAGAAACGTCTGCTTCCACGTCCTTGATGGGATTTATCCTCAAGAGAGGTGACAGGCGACAGGCCCGAAAGGCAGCAGGGCAGATCACTCTCTTCTCTGACAGATGCGGAACCCGAGGTGCAGGGCAGGCGCGGGTTTCCCGGAGGAGATGTGGCCGGATGAGGGTGGGCGGCTAGTCTTTGCTGGGCTGGCAAACCTGCTCCCTGGCGCTGGGCTGCCTCCGCCTGGAGGGGGCGCCCCGTTCCCGTTAGTGCGCACGCGCCCCGTGGGTGCGCACTTGGCCTCAGCTGCCTGGGCAGCAAGTTTTCTGCGGGGTTTCTGTGGAGTCCCCCGGTCGGGAACCAGGTCAGCCCAGAGCACGTTTTGTTCTGTCCTTGCGTGCTTTTTTCCTGCAGCCAGATGGTTCTGGGTGGATTATGGGAGTGGCCAAATCTCAGACGGTAAGGATTTAGCCTCAGTTTCCTCCGGGCATGGGGGAAATGAAGCTCTTCCTTGCAGGGTTAGCTAAGGTTTAAATGCGGTGCTGAGGCCAGGGGCTGGGGAAGAGGTCCTGTCCTGCACAGTTAGCGGCTATGGAAATTGGATCAATGATATTGACTGGGGGATTCGAATCAACAACCTTTATATTCTTTGACCCAGTAATTCCACTTGTGGGATTGATCCTGGGGAGTAATTTGAACAAAGAGCAAAGATGAATGGAGGAGGAGGCTCAGGACCACCCTGTACGGTGTAGGAATGAAAACCGACAAATACCCAGCCGTTGATAGAGCGCGGGTTCAACAAAGAAGGTGCCCTGCACCTACTCCCCTGCCCCAAACATGCTACAGTCATTGAAGAAAATCAGGTAGATTACATTCAGTGACCAGGAGTGAAACCTAAGTTAGCACACACACACACACACACACACACACACACACACACACACACGCATGCACAGTAGATTATGGAACACTATGAAGGGTATTGTTTGATTTTTATGTTGATTTATATATTTTCTTAATATACGTAGATAAATCTGGAAGTACATACCAACCGAATTGTTAACAGTGTTTATCCCTTTGGGATAAGCATATGGGGACTGTTTGCAATCTACGGAATCCATTTTATAGTGTATGATTTTTAAAAAATGTAGCCTGCATTAATTTTATAAACAGAACAGAAAATATTCCAGTTTGGTTTAAAAAAAATCTGAGAGAACACAGGAAAAGCATGAGAGCAGTGACCAGCGCAGAGGAGCTGCTTTAGTACACGAAGTTCTGTTCACAGGGCCTCTTGACCTCATCAGTCACAAGGAGCAACTTTGAAATTTATGTGACCATTTGTCCCCTACTGAAAGCCCACAGATCCAGCTCAGCAATATTTGGATAAATTACAATGGAAATATTCAAGCAAAAGTAAGTCTCATTGAAAGAAAAAAAGAAAAGAAAAAAACCTGACTACACATGTATATAAAATCCATATTACAACATGCTAGACTGGAAACTATAAATTGGAAACATGTGAAGTCACCCTATATTGGCCTATGGATCGCATTTTTAGTACATCATCTTGAAATTGAGCCATCTTCATAAAGCACCTGAGGATGGGAAGACGAGCACCAGCCTTAGGGCGCTGGGTGAGAGACAGGCTGCTGCCTGCTGCCCTTGGGCACATTCGTGGCCTCTTACTTCAATGAAAAGAAGTTGAAAAGGAGCTTACTTGGCACCCCTGCCCACCTTCCCAATCACACCAGGCAAATGCCAAACAGATGTCCTCAAAGGGTGGAAATATGAAATAAAAGGCACATTTAGGATTTATAGAGCTGAAAACCAAAAACCAGTGGAAATTAGAACTCTGATGAGCACAAAGCTTGCCGTTAATTCATTTTTTTTTCCACCATAGCACTTGCAAATTGACTTCCAGATGTTCAGTCAGCAGGAGATAGAAGAGTGATGTAGCCTAGTATGATAAAGTGACGGGTCTGAGCCAGGCAGACAAAGTCTTCAGGATCTAGCAGAAACCTACCTGTGCAACCTCGATCCTCCTCCCCTACAATCTTATTCCCCACTCCCTAGCATACAATCTTTCATCTTCTCCACGCTCTAGCTTACCAATCCTTGATCCCCCACTCTCTAGCATACCATCCTTTGTCCCCCACTCTCTAGCATACCATCCTTGGTCCCTCACTTTCTAGCATACCATCCTTCATCCTCCACTCTCTAGCATACCCATCCTTCATCCTCTGCTCTCTAGCATACCCATCCTTCATCCTCCGCTCTCTAGCATACCCATCCTTCATCCTCCGCTCTCTAGCATACCCATCCTTCATCCTCCACTCTCTAGAATACCGTCCTTTGTCCCCCACTCTCTAGCATACCCATCTTTGATCCCCACTCCCTAGCATACCATCCTTTATCCTCCTCCCTTCTCTAAACTATCTAACAGTCCCATCCATGTTAGCCCAACATTTAAGACCCTGCATGATGCTGAGTTATACATAGGCCTCTGTCTGAATCTGTCATGCCTTCATAATGTTTTTCCCTTATCTAGAATGCTCTCATAGGCTCTGCAAACCCCTGGGCACCTTGTGGACTCAGGAAAATGTTACCTCCTCCTGTGGGCAGCCCTTAGCCCAGGAGAGACCTCTGTTCTGGCACTTCTTGCACCTTATTGCCTTTCCTGTTCAGACCTATCTCCCCAGACAGGAGCTTCTTTTTCAAGGCAGGGACTTTAGTCATTTTAGTTCTGGAAGAGAGGGTAGTGGTTTTCAGTGATGAGGATTCTCACAGGCTTTACCTTCCCACCTATCACATAGTGTGCACTTTATTCAATGAATGAATGAATGAAATGGGTTCTCTCCCAGATACCCCCTATCCTCCCCACCCCACCAGAGAACATTGGGAAATTTTGGTGGCAGAAAGAAAGCAATCCCTGGAGGGAGCAGATCGCCATTTATCTAGATCTACTGTCTGCCTTCCCTCTAGGAACTTAATAGATGTTAATCTCATTTAATTCTCCCATATCCACTTTACAGATGCAGAAACAGATACTCAGAGGGAAGAAGTGCTTTGCCTAAGGTCACCTTTGTCATGGCTCAGGAACCTGGGGTTGGGGACAGGTGAGATTGAGACCCTGGGCTTGGCGAGTCGAGGGCGGTCAGCAGGTTGAGCTCTTGGAAAAGCCTGCTGACTGCAGGAGTAAATGTTAATTTTAAGTTCATGATTGTCTTTGTGAGCAAATGTCTGCTTATCTTCCAAGACTAGAATTCCGGGAATCTGTGATCTTGATGTGATTTCCCTCTTAATAGGCTGATAATAGCACAATGATATTTTGTCCTCATAAACACCCAGTTTAAGCAGATATTATTATTATTTCATTTCAGATGAAAAAACTGAAGCTTAGAGGAGTTATTAGGTTCCCCAGTAATTTTAGATGGTTGAGTCAGGCTTTGAAACTGAGGGTCTGACTCCCAGCCTGTATGCTTCCAACTGTCCCACACGGCTTTTATTTCCCTCTTCAAGTTTGGTGACCCCAGCCAGGGCCAAATGTGGAAGTCCCAGCTTGGTCTGGCAGGTCCCATGATCCCTTGGAATTGGAGTCAGGGTAGAGGCAGGTTCAAATTCCCCCCCAGGGCACTGTGCCTTTCAGAGGTCATTCAGTCCATCTGGAAACACGCACCTACTATGTGCCGGGTCCTGTGCTCAGCACTGGGGAAATGTCCTTGTCCTGGGACCCACGGAGCTTACAGACAATGAATGACTGAACAAATGCATGAGCAAGATCATTGCAAGTAGCAGTAAGTGCTTTGAAGGCGCTTCATCCCAAACCACCCAAGTGATGACTTGATGAATAGGATAGGCACCCTGCATGCCAAGGAACACCAGCGTGCTGCCTTCCAAAGACAAGGGCACATGCTGTGTCCGAGACCAAGGGCATAGCCACACTGATTCAAAACCCATCTTTGTGGGCCTCTCTCCTGCGACTTCAGCTGGGGTGCATCCAGGAAAACAAGTCACAGGAGGCATTCCGGGGAAGGGGATTAACATGGGTATGGACTTCACAGGTGGTAGAGAGCTGAAAGAGTGGAAAAAGGACTGTTGAGCTGAGCCAGAGGTCAATGCGGGAAGCAGCTGCCACCCACACTGGGGAGGGTGGGGGGCGGGAACAAGAGGACTGGGGCTGGGGAGCTTGGAGGAAGGGCTTGGGGAGTTGGGGATCAGACCCCTGAGATGGGGAAAGAAATGAGGCTGCAACTGAGTGCAGAGTCGGGGTGAAGGGTGATACTGCCGGGTGATACCATTAGGAACAGCAGGCAGACAGGAAAAAGGCTGTGCCTCTCGCTTCCTCCTGCCACCCAGTCTCCTGCTGGTGCCCCTCTTGGCAGAGTCCCCTGGGACAAGCTGCCTGATGGATCTGAGGAATGACATTTGCACGTCCCCAGCCCGGCATCCCTGAACACAGTGTAGACGAGTGGATGTAAAGCTGAGAGAAAATAACTGATGCTGTCACTTACTAATGCTCTGACCTCTGGAAGTTAAACCCGACCTGTGAAACAGGCTGGTACTGCTCCTATGGTTGCTATGGTGATTACTAGAGATACTGATGCAAACTGCCTGGCACCTGTAGGCACTCATTGACTGGTAGTTAGTGTTCTTTTTTTTTTTTTTTTAATTGAAAAGGACCCAAGTAAAGTTCCACACTATAGGATTTTATAGCTGTGAAAGGGCAGTAAATCCCTCCCACCTCCAACTCCCACTTTCTAAACAACTTCCCTGCTTTTATACTTCTCAATAACACTTACCACTGGCCAAATTGCAGCATAATTTACTTCTCAAAAATCCTTCTTTATTTATTGTCCTTCTCTTCCCACTAGAATGTGAGCTACAGAAGGGCAGGAATTTTCATCTGTTTTGTTCTCCCAGGACCAAGAGCAGGGCCCAACGTTTAGCTGTGCTTAATAGCTATTTTTTGAATGAATGAAACAGCAGAACCTCTGATGAAAATTAATTCAGTGTTTTCCTTCCTTCTTTCCCTCCCTTCCTCCTTCTTTCTTTCCTAGAATACTTGTTGATGGCTGTTATATTCCAGGTGTCATTTAAAGCACCGGAAGTTGTAGACGTTTTAACTTTTAATTACCAGTCACCTCATTGCTTGTCAGCCCCTTGGCCTCAAGGCTGAGTCTGATTCTCTCATTGCAATCGGACCATCTGTGTTCAGGTCCTAGTACCACCACAAACCGCTGGTGTGCTCTTGGATAAGTCATTCATTCATTCATTCATTCATCCAGCAAATATTGAGTTTGCTTATGTGTCCAGTGCTTTGTCCAGGACTGGGGATAAATTGATCTATGCCTTCATTTTTTTTTTTTTTTACAACCAATTAACTTAATATCAGCTGTGTAACTTACATCTCTGAGCCTAAGGTTACTCATCTGTGAAATGGGCATAGTAATACGAGCTGTCAAGTTTGTTGTGTAGAAAGGTACTTAGACAAGGACAAGCACATGCCTCCTGCCAAGAGCAGTGACCGGGCTGTGGGCTGTGGGTTTCTGCAGCATGAGGTGGGGTGTAATTAAGTAATCATCTAACAGACCTTAATCTAGGCACTGACAATATATTCTTCTAAGTGCTTTCCCAATATTCACTCATTCGACCCCCATCACAGTCCTGGGAAGTAGATGTACTGTCGTTATGCCCATTTTACAGATGAGAAAACTGAGGAAAAGTGAGGACATGTAACTTGACCAAGGTCACGCCACCAGTAGAGGGCAGAGCCAGGATTCCAATCCAGGCTATTAACCATGATGATATGCTACGAGAAGCAGGGGCAACAAGGCCCAGCATTTCTGTGTGGCAGGATCTGGGGGGCAGTGGGGCTGGAAGTGTGGTGGATGTGGGCTGGGAAGGTGGTTTTCAGGGGTTTGGACCTTTCTTTGCATCACATGTACATTAGACTTTAAAAACGTCCATATCAAAGAGTGGAGGGGCTTGGAAGGGAAGCCCTTGTGCCTCTTGCCCCCTACTTCCACTCAGGTCTAAGTGGGAGTGGAGGGTCTGGAGGGAGGGTTGCTGGGGGAGGGAAGGCCCTGACTAGAAGGAAAGGCTTGGGGAAGAAGAGCCCCGTGGGGGGGTCCCACTGCCCCTCTAGGCAGGAGGTTTGTATACCAGCAGCACCAGCCTCACCTGGGAGCTTGGAAGAATGCAGAACCCACCCGGACCCACTGCCCTAGACCCTGCCTTTCATACAGTCCCAAGGCTTGGTGTGCACCTTGGGGCTGGTGCAGGACTGCCCTGGCAGGAGTGTGATTGTCCCAGGGCATGAGCACCAGTTGGCGGGTTGGGAGGAGGGAGTTCTAAAGTCTAGTCCTGGAGAAGAAGGTCTCAGCTGGAGAGGTCTTCCCTGGCTACATTCTTTAAGGCCCAGCCCTCTTTTATTGCCTTCTTTTCACTTCCAGTGCATGTGCACACGCACACCAAAAGCCCTCTGAGGACTGGGAAGTGGGATGCTTGATTCAGTGTGAACTCTCCAGCTTTCCATACAGTGTGGACTGTGGTGAAATCCTTGACTTTAAATGCAAAATTTCCTCTCTGAGTTTGGTCTGCCCTAAGCAGGTGCCCTGGGGATTGGCTGACCCAGGAATTTGGCTATAGTTAGAAGGAAATGCTGGTAAAACACATCTGAGCTGGGGTTGCTCGAGATGGAACCACAGGGTAAAAATAGAAAAAAGAAGTGACAAGGCTTAGCTGCAGGTAAGCCATCACAAACCCGCATTCCCGATTAGGCCCTGCCACTTCTTGCTGTGTGATCTGGGGCAGGTGACCTAACCTATCTGAGCCTCAATTTTTATAATCTGCAAAATGGGGAGAGTAATATCTTGTCAAGTTTTGGCTCACCTCTCTCTCCACACACAGAATTTTACCTCCTGGAAAGCAGAGATTATATCTTTCTTGAATTTCTCTTTTGTTTCCCTTACCACCTATATTCAGACTCAGTTTCAGGTAACATCTATTAAGTCAGTTTAATTCCTTTTATCTAGCTGACACTGGTGGAAATCCTATTGAGGTGTGGGCCCTGGTTCGGTGCTAGGAGGATGGAGGAGAGAGGAAGTGGGTCCTGGCCCCAGGGAAGAAGCCGGTAGGTAGAGACCAGCCTGGGAGGTCGTCATTTCAAAACAATGATAGAGGGACTTCCCTGGTGGCGCAGTGGTTAAGAATCTGCCTGCCAATGCAGGGGACGTGGGTTCGATCCCTGGTCCAGGAAGATCCCAAATGCAGCGGAGGAACTAAGCCCGTGCGCCACAACTACTGAAGCCTGCGATCTCTAGGGCCTGTGCTCTGCAACAAGAGAAGCCACCGCAATGAGAAGCCTGCACAGCGCAACAAAGAGGAGACCCGCTTGCTGCAACTAGAGAAAGCCTGTGTGCAGCAGCGAAGACCCAATGCAGCCAAAAAAACAAAACAAAAACAAAAACAATGATAGAGGGAAGGTTAAAGCTATGCGGCTGCTTTGAGATCCCAGAGCAAGATCCAGGAGGCCTTCCTGGAGGAGGTGACTCTTGCAGGATGAGTCGGAGTTGGGCAGGGGAAGAGAGACTGGTGCTGTTGTTGAGGATGATGATGGTTGCTCACAAGAGAGCTAGCATTTAGGGAATCTATACTGTCCGCCCGGTGCCTGTGTTAGCACTTCACATGTGTTGTCTTATGTAATCTGCACAACAACCTGATGAAGTAGGCACTATTTTATCCCCATTTATAGATGAAGGAACTGAGGCACAGAGAGGGTAAGTAACTTGCCCAGGATCACACAGCTCAGTAAAATAACCACAGGTATTTTACATTTAAAAGTATTTACTGTATGCTTTTTATACACCATTTAGAGGGTTAACTCTTTTTCAATTCTTACATCATTTCATATCTTTCACCAATCCCATGAAGTAGGGACTGGTCATTTGGTTCATGTTTATTATTCTTATTTTACAAATTTAGAAAACGAGGCTGAAAGGCCAATCCTTGTCCACTGTCACACAGCCAGTGAGCAGGGAAACCAGGATTAGAACCCAGGTCCTGAGGCCTGGAGCCCGTGGCATTCATCACCTGCTATACGTGTGTGAACACCTGGGTCTGTGTTGGGCATTTTCCCTGGAGGGAAATACAGTACAGTAAGTCCCCTACATATGAACCTTCAAGTTGTGAACTTTCAAAGATGCGAACGTGCATTCCATCAACGTCAGGCGTGAGTGAAATTGCAGCTTGCCCTTCGTCTCCTATTGCTGACGATCCTTCAGCTCTACCATCTCCCACCTCCTCTCCCTCCTCCAGTCAGTAACTCTTCTTGCCTGTTCACTCGATGCCAGGCCCTGTATGCCAGCCGTTATACTGTACTACTGCCCTTTTCAAGGTACTGTGCTGTAAGATTAAAAATGTTTTCTTTATTTTTGTGTTTGTTTTGTGTTTGTTTTGCATTTGTTTTGTATTTTTTTTGTTTTTAATGTATTATTTGTGTGAGGAGTCTTATAAACCTATTACAGTACAGTACTGTATAGCCGATTGTGTTAGTTGGGTACCTAGGCTAACTTTGTTGGACTTACAAACAAATAGGAATGTGTTCTCGGAACAGAACTCGTTCGTGTGGGGGGGAATTACTGTACTTACAGGCACAGGGCACATGCTCAACCATTTCAGAACAATTTATGAAGCACCCACTGTGTGCGGAAGCCAAGAGCAGTGTCCCTCCACCCCCTCCTCACTGCCCCCAACGACAGAGGATTTTCTAGCCTCTCCCTTAGTGCTGGGGGCCCTCCTCACACCCTTCCCGCTCTCCTGTTGTTCTCAGCTGTCGGTACAGTCATCTGAGCGCTCCCGAAGGGGAGCGTCGGAGGGCTTCACGAGCCACATGCTGAACAGATGCTTCTGGATGTCTGGAGAAACGAAGTGAGGGGTGCACTCGAGTAATGAAGCCGAAAGCGCTCAGAGTCAACGGCCTTTGGGGCTTGATTAGCAGAGACTCACACTTTACTGCAGAATTGGCAAATAAAAAGGTGCTTGGAATGAATGCAGGATGAATTTATAAAATGTTGGAACAGTCAGTCAGGAAAAGCCAGCCTTTCCCCGGCCTGGCAGGGACCCAGCCAGAGCCCTGGGAAGCTTGGTTACCCCTCATGGGGTCTGCTGTGGGAGAGAAGAAAGATTCTAGAGATGGAGGTTCCAGTATTGGCCCCAGCAACTCTTTCCTGTGATCCTTTGGCCACATTTCCAAAGCTCTCTGAGCCTCAGCTTTCTCATCTGTAAAAGGGGCAGATGTCTCCTACCTCAAAACATCCTGGGAGGATTAAATGAAATACTCTACATAAAGCACATGTCGTAGTCAGCTTCTGAGCTCTTCATTCGCCGTTTTTTGCTGGCCTGCATCTCTCCCATGCCCCCAGGACCCTCCAGATCCATTCCTTCTTGCTCTGTGCCTGGGGGGCTCACACCTGTGGACTTCATTTCCCAGGTTCCCTTGCTCTGTGTCATCAGCCAGTGGGCGGTCCAGTAGGAGCTCAGAGGGTGGCAGCAGAGAGAGGTCGGGGTGTTTGTTCCCCAGTCCCTCCTTGCTTCAGGGCTGGCACCCAGGGGGCGAGTCCCTCTAGAACTATTTCCACCAGGCAGCCCCTCCGCCAGGCTCTAGCTCTCACCGGGATCCAGGAACACAGTTTTCTCCACATCTGTCCTGCTTCAGTCCTAAAGAGCAGTAATGCATCCTCTTTTGCTGGTCTTCTCGCTTTGCCCACATTCTATGACTAGTCCCTTTATGACCTTCTCCCCAGATTCCAGCTGTGGAGTGAGCTGCCTGTTTCCTGCCAGGCCTCTCGATATGCTGTGGTCGATAATGTCAGTTTTTCTTTCCCTTCTAGTTCCAACTCTGCCACCAACAGCCCATGTGTGATCTGAGACAAGTCTCTTCTGTTAATTCTGCTCTCCTCAAGTGTCCACAGAGGGGGCGAGTTTTCGCCCTCCCCTCTGCAGGATTAACCAGTGAGAGGTAAATAGTCTGGCCATCCGCCAGCCCCTGACTCAGTCTTTTCTTCAAGAGGAGGAGTAACTTAGCTGACGGTGACTTTGGGATGGGAAAAAAGGGCGCAACCCAGCCCCTCCTTTGGGGAGGAAAGAGGCCTGCGGTTGTGTGGTTGAATTTAACTCCGTGCAGGAAGTCTTAGGGACTCGGATTTGGCCACAGATCTAAGCCTCACTTTTCAGTCAGTTCTTCCAATAAACCTGATGTTGCAATTTACGTTTCCATGATTCCTGCGCCTACGTCTTGCCGCTTCCAAATTCAGGAGGGCGGTGGACATTGGCCCCCTCAGTCCCCAGCACCTCTCTGAGACGAGTCTCTTCCTCTACAAATAGCAGGAGTACTACCAAATACTCACCAAGCTCAGCTGGGACATGCTGCAAGTCTGTGAATATTGGAACCCACAGGATTCGGTGCTTGGAATGTGGGAGGGGTGCTGACTGTTCCCCCGTCCAGACAAGCACTCAAGGCTGGTGACCAGATCTGTTCATCTTGAGATGAATGGGTCCCCACCCCCAGCTCCTAGCCCAGTGATCCTTATACAGTAGGTGCTTGATAAACACTTGCTGAGGAGTTGGTCCCCGTGGCAGTTCAGGTCCTGCAGAAAGCAGTTGCTGAGGTGGTTTTAGGAGTGAAAGAGGCTTATGCAGATAATGCCTGTAAAAAAGACGAAGGGAGAGGAAGCAGGCATGGCAGGGGGAGACTCAGATCCCTGTGAACGTCTGACAGTCTTGGCCAGCCCAGTGCGGAGCTCCAGAACAAATACTGCACGTTAAGGTGTCCCATGCTGGGCACGAGTGGCCAGTTTTTGGCCGGGGACTGGCCCTGAAATGCCTGGTGGAGCTCGATGGTACCCACAGCTGAAGGTTGTCAATTAACCTCTGTTCTTGCAGCTGAACCGCAAATTCCTTCTTGAAGAGAGACCTGAATGGCACATCTCCATGACCGCCAGTCACTGGGCAATCTGCTTGATGACAGCCGAAGGAGACATGTGGGTCACAGGCCTTGAGGTGACCCCAATCCACCAGGCATGATCAGCCATCAAAGCAGGCAGGGCGCTCAGAGATTCAGTCACTCATTCATTCAACAAGCATCTAGGGGAAGCCTACTAGATTTCCGGCTCTAGGCTCTGGGAAAATAGCATCAAACAAGATAGTCTCTGCCCGGATCTGCTAGGACACGGGTGGGAAACTTTAAAGGGTCAGATGGTAAATGTTTTAGGTCTATCACAAGTACTCAACTCTGCCGCTACAGGGCTAAGGCAGACAGGGACGATATGTGAGTGAATGGGTGAGGCTCTGTTTCAGTAAGACTTTACAAAACTCTCCAGATTTGGCCCGAAGGCTGTAGTTCTCTGACCCCTGATCTGGGATAACATCTGTCTGTTTACTGATGAGAAGACTGGGGCCCAGAGAGGGCAGGGACTAGGCTAAGATCACACAGCAGGCAGTGGGGGAGCCAGGGCAAGAAGTTCGGAGGCTTGACTCCCAACCCAGTGCTGGTTTTGATACGTTTGTTTTCAGCGTGCTTCTGGCGGGGAGGCATCATTCTGCCATCAACAGAGGAGGACACTCTGGCTGGAGTGGGGCTTACACTGACAGCAATCAAATCCTGATCCGCTGCTTCTAGTTGTCCCACGTGGATCACCCTTCCTCAGTCTCCTCATCTGTAAAATGGGTAGACCCACAGTACCTCCCCCTAGGCATGATGAGGATTAATTGAGTTAATACTTCTGAAGAACCCCAGGACACGTAAGAAGCATTCTGTTACTGTTTATTGAATAAATACATGGTAACCTTGGCTGGAGGAGAGACCAGACCCAGACCCAGAAATTCAGTCTCCTAGAGTTTGGGTACCCATCATACAAGGGGAAATCAGCACTGTCACCACACAGCACAGGGGACAGAGGGATTCCATGTTCTTCTTGATGGACAGAGAAGTCAGCATGGGGTCCCTGCCCCAAGGTCCTCGGCTAGGGCAGAGAGGACTGGAGAATGGAGTCCCCTTCCTGTCCAGCCTCAGAGTCAAGAGACACTGGAGTCTTGCTTTGACTGTGCACGTGCTAGGAATGGGGTAAAGCGGGGGGTGCCAGTCACCGGGCTCAGCGCTACCCTGTGTGGCGACAGCAGGACATGCAGTCGTGGCCCCAGCCTTGTGCATTATCCTCGTCTGGATCAAGTGCAGTCTGAACCAGAGCTGTGGAGCTGAACAGGACTCGTTTACCATGATCCCTGCGGGAGCCACAGCTGCAAAGTGCCTGATCTATTGTTTAACAATTTAAAATTAAATTTAAATAAAATGAAATTAAAATTTTATTTTGTTTTTTAATTGGAGTATGGTTGATTTACAATGTTGTGTTAATTTCTGCTCTACAGCAAAGTGATTCAGTTACACACATATATATAATACATTCTTTTTTTTTATATTCCTTTCCATTATGGTTGATCATAAGATACTGAATATAGTTCTTTGTGCTATACAGTAGGAAAAACTGAAATTTTAAGTCCACAGTTAACTAATATTTTTTCTTAGCTCAATCCTCTTTCTTTTTTTTTTAAATTTATTTATTTTTGGCTGCGTTGGGTCTTCGTTGCTGCATGCGGGCTTTCTCTAGTTGTGGTGAGCGGGGGTTAGTCTTTGTTGCAGTGTGCGGGCTTCTCATTGCGGTGGCTTCTCTTGTTGCAGAGCACGGGCTCTAGGCACGCGGGCTTCAGTAGTTGTGGTGCGCAGTCTCAGTAGTTGCGGCGCACGGGCTTAGTTGCTCCGCGGCACGTGGGATCTTCCCGGACCAGGGCTCAAACCACCCGTGTCCCCTGCATTGACAGGTGGATTCTTAACCACTGCGCCACCAGGGAAGCCCTCGATCCTCTTTTTACTTGAATAAATTTCCTTACAGAGGAAACTGTATATAGAAACAGAAAACCGTACCCCCTGCAATAAACAGAAAGTAATCTTAAAAATAAACAAAATGAAGAGCAAGGTTTATCATCCTAGCTGTATACTTTTGTCTTTTGTCTGCTGAAGGATGTGACCCCCATATACGCTTTCTCCCAGTTGGAAAACAGAGACGAATAGGTGTCGGGGAGGCGTTAAAAACATCAGCACCAAGCTGAGCCTTTCTTGTCCTTGACAACATCAGCAAGACTGGAAAAGAATTGTAAAGGAAATAACTTTCCCACTGGGTGATGCTCTCTTCTTCAAGGTGGTGTCGGGTCCCCCATGGCTGGCACTTTCCCACCTCTGGGTAACTCTGCTCTGGACAGACAGAGGTAGCTGCGTACCTTGGGCGTTTCTTTTGCAAAGTGGAGCTTTACATGAGACCAGGGACTCATCTGTGGCAACGCCTAGCTTCAACTCTGGAGTGATCCACAAACACATAGGTCAGTCAGTCTCTCTGAGCCTTAGTTTTCTCCCCTGGACACACCTGAGGTCACTCCAGCTCTGACCTGAGCATCCAGTGGGGGCCTCCGTAGCTTAGTGGCAGCAGCCCAGGTTTTAGTACCAAAGAGACGTAGGTTTGACCCCTGCTGTGTTTCTTATCGGCCTTGGTTAAGTCGCCCACACTCTTTGAGCCTCATTTCTTCGAACGGAGATAAGACTACCTTCCTCAGGAGATCTGTGTAAGAATTAATGAGATAGGGCTTCCCTGGTGGTGCAGTGGTTAAGAATCCTCCTGCCAAAGCAGGGGACACAGGTTTGAGCCCTGATCTGGGAAGATCCCACATGCTGTGGAGCAACTAAGCCCGTGCACCACAACTACTGAGCCTGTGCTCTAGAGCCCACGTGCCACAACTACTGAGCCCACGTGCCACAACTACCGAAGCCCAAGTGCCTAGAGCCCGTGCTCTGTAACAAGAGAAGCCCGTGCACAGCAACGAAGAGTAGCCCCCGCTCACCTCAACTAAAGAAAGCCCGCGCGCAGCAACGAAGACTCAATGTAGCCAAAAATAAATAAATAAGTAATAATTTAAAAAAGAATTAATGAGATAAATTTTTCTGACCACTTAGCTCACAGCAGACTACTAATAAACACGTGTTGAATGAATGCACATGTGAACATGGATGCCCCCAGGGTCTCTGGCCCCCGATCCTTGTGGGTGGCGACCCCATCACACAGATGAGGAAGCTGAGGCCACAGAGTGAGCGTGCTTCACCCAGGGTCACTCCAAGGGCGGGAGCCAGAGTCAAGACTCTCCCAGGTCCGGGCCTCCAGCTTTTTCCATGATGCCACAGTGCTTCCCAGATTCCAGTTCGCTGTCCTCAGGTCTGGTTTTTATGGCCCAGGTTTCAGATTTTCGTTTTGGAGACTCTGGGAAAGGCTTGGTCTTTCCACTGACTTGGGAGCCATAATTACCGTATTAACCGGAGAAGACCTTGGGGTTTTACTGGGGCACATAAAAAGCAGAGGCAGACCCTGGCAGGGAAGCCTGGGCCCCTTTCACTTGACACTAACCACGCTCTTGGTTCAGGCACCTAAGTGGGGAATGAACATTGATCCTGAGGGTCTAAAGTTACAGCCTGTGCTCACAGTGAATTGGGCACCTGCGGAGGCATAAAGAGCCTTAAACACACCGCTTGGCTCAGCCTGAAAGGATTACTCTAGCTCCCCACCATTCATGCTTGGAGATCAGAAGTACCGGGACCCAGGGCTGGCACTTACTCGCCTTGTGCAAGGAGAGTGCATGAATGCTCGGCTTATCAAAGGAAATGGTCCAGTCTCCCCCGTTTCTTAGCCTGGACCTGGATGAACCCTTTGGGAAAGGGCTGAGCGTGGGGGCAGAAGGAAACCAAAATTTAATGAGCACCTACTCTGTGCTAGGTACTGTACATGCGTAATCATACCCCTTTGTGCAGTCAAGGAAACGGAGGCTCAGCTAGGATCAGTTCCTTGCCCCAGATCACACAGCTAGGAAGGGAGTGGGTGCTGGGGAATGTTTGGGGAGCCATGTGCATCTCAGCCCCTTCCCCCAGTAGGGTCCCATTATCACGGGAGGTGGCTCTTCCTGATCTCACTGGAGGGGTTTAGGAAATGTGGATTCTGCAGCAGGACTTGGGGATGGCTCTGTGATTAACCTAATTACATTGTTTATACCTGATCAAGGTGTGAAGGGGAAAGAAAGGTAACTCCTCCCACCCCACACCCCACCCCCAGCACACACACACCCAGTTTAAACTGGTTTTGTTGCTAACTGTGAAACTAACCCTGTTTGGGCATCTCATTTAACTGCTTAATGGAAATATCTGGAGTCTCTGCAGTGATGGGAAGAGGGAAAGGGAAGAAAGATTACGCTGGAATTTTCATGAGGGAAAGGGTTCTTCAGATCCATTCATCATCCATCCATCTACCCATCATCCATCCATCCATCATCCATTCAAACAGCCACCCATCTGTCCCTCCATCCACCCATCCACCCACCATCTAGCCATCTATCTATCCATCCAACCTCCACCCATACCAGGGCAGGCTGGAGTGGGAGCTTTCACCACTGGATTCTGGAAGCCCTGGGAACGCTTCCAGGCTCTGCATGTGATACTGGGCAAACAATATCCCGAACCTCTGTTTTACACCTGCAAAGCAGAGCTGATAATACGAGAGTGTTAAAGTGACATTCATGTGACAAAGCTCATTAAGTGCCTGGTGTGGTTCTTGCTACATAGTTGACACTCAGTAAATATTGGTTCCCATCATCTTTCTTGCTAAGAACATGCAATTCATTCATTCTTTCCTTCATTCATTCTTGCCCAGAATCGTGCTAGCCACCCCTCCCCGCCCTGGGGGATACAGCAGTGAACAAGAGCAGCAAGGCTCTGCCTTCATGGAGTTTACAATCTAGTTGTTGAACAAAAACTGTGCATGCCTAAGATAACAGACAGGTCTTCCTTAGCCAGCCTGTATATGTGCTTTGCTTGGCCAGCAATATGTTGACTTTCTTTTTTTTTTAAATAGACTTTATTTTTAGAGCAGTTTTAGGTTCACAGCAAAGTTGAGCACAAGCTACAGATATTTCCCATATACCTCCTTCTCCCCCAACACACAGCCTCCTCCAGTATCAACATCCCTCACCTGATGGTACATGTGTTATAATCAACGAACCTATATGGACATGTCATTACCACTCAAAGTCAATAGTTTACATTAGGGTTCACCCTTGATGTTGTACTTTCTATGGGTTTGGACAAATGTATAATGACATGTATCCATTGTTATGGTATCATACAGAGTAGTTTCACTGCCCTAAAAATCTTCTGTGCTCTGCCTATTTATCCCTCTCCCTTCCCTGCATCTCTGGAAACCACTGATCCTTTTACTGTCTGCATAGTTTTGCCTTTTGCAGAATTCATACAGTTCGCGTTATACATATGTAGCCTTTTAGATTGGTCTCTTTCATTTAGTAGTATGCATTTAAGGTTCCTCCATGTCTTTTCATGACTTGATAGCTCATTTCTTTTTAGCACTCAATAATATTCCATTGTCTGGATGTCCCTCAGTTTCTTTATCCATCACCTACTGAAAGAATCTTTGTTGCTTCCAGGTTTTGGCAATTATGAATAAAGCTGCTATAAACATCCATGTGTCAGTCTTTGTGTGGACAGAAATTTTCAATGCATTGAACTTTTCTAAATTAGCTGCCAATATTTGAAAGTTAAGAGATTTTACATAAAAACAAACACTCAGAACTTCTAGCTTCTCTTGAAAATGGAAAGATCTGGTGTCTCCTTCCCACAGAGCAGTGAGCTCGGAGCTAAGCAGCTGCCGCCCTCCCCCTGGTGGTGTTGGACCTCCCATGTTTGCCACAGTCCACACCCAGCCCTCTCGCTCACTTCCTGTCTGATGTTGTCTGATGTCTCTAGGCATGTGAGTCTATGATTCCTAGGGGCATGATGTGTGCCCTACTCTACTAATGCCTTATTCACTTAAAACAATACCGTTACATAGTGTTTACTCAGGTCAGACACTGTTCTAAGAGCTTTATAAAAGTGAGGAAACTGAGTCACAGAGAGGTTAAGTTGTCCAGAGTCACACAGCCAGAAGCATCAGAAGCAGGATTTGAACCCAGGCAATCTGGCCCTTAAGCACTAAGCTAGGCGTATTCAAGGGGTGGTAGTGTGAGCAGGGGGAGAGACAAAGGTGAGAGAGGGTAGATAGCAGTTCAAGAGAAGCCACAGGGCAATGGAGCCAGTGATTGGAGAGGGAAACTTCACAGGTCTCCTGGCTCTCTAAAGCGCCTGTGCGGTGTGGATGACCAGGCCGTGCTGGTCAGAAGGAGCTTGCAAGCATTGAATAAAGCTGGTAAAGTCAGGGAAGGCTTCCTGGAGGCAGTGCCTATTGGCTAGGCCTCGAGGGGCTGGAAGAGACTAGGAACGGCTTCCTCACCAGGGGACAGGTTCCTTTAGAATCTCTTAGACTCAGCAAAAGTTTGCTTCTTAGACCCTTGGTGGCATAATCCTATTTCAAAGGCTGAAATACAGGATACGTGCCCTGCACGTACACATCACTGAGAGCAGGCAGATGTTTCCATGATGACTTTCCAAGCAGAGTGAGCTCAGATGCCTGAAGCCCTGTCACAGACACTGAGGGCAGTTAACTCGAGGTGGGCACTGGGCAGCGGGCTGGCCTGGTCCATGAGCAGCCTGTGGCAGTGTCAGGAGCACCAAAAGAGCAGTGGCTGGTGTGAACATGGTCAACTCACAATCATGACGCGTGGGAAATGCTGCCTTCTGGACTAGGGTCAGCCTTGCAGAGCAGTGAGCCACATGGGGATGGGGCACGTCCCAGCTGTGTGGCTGCAGACCCTTGGCAGCCTAGGCCTTCCTGTCGAGGGGGAAACTGAGGCCCAGGGAGGGAAGCGGGTCACTGAGTTGCAAATTTGGGATTCAAGGTCCCCAGAAATGTTCGCTTCAATCCAAAGGCATTCATTTCACTGAATCAAGGCCACCATCATCTCCTGATCTCACCATGTCATGTCACCATGACAGTTGACACTGAATCCTGGTTTATCAAGGATGCAGGTGGCTTTAAAAGCACGCAAGAACAGCATTTAGTGACCTCTGAAGGTGGTCACACACATACACGTGCACACACACACTCACACACACTCACACCACCCTCCTGTACTCTCTCCCAGCCCAGGGTTGCTCCCACCCATGTCCTTTCAAAGCCCACCAGGAGGACAGGCGGCTGTGTTTCCCCAGGAGGTCCTGGCAGAAATGAACATGTGGGGTGCCATGATGTAAAATGGAGCAGGGATGTCTTGGGCTTTTGCCCTCCCTTTTCCCCCTCCCTCTTTTAAACCAGGCTTTTAAGCTATGGCCTTCAGCCTGCTGAATTGCCTCGCTGCAAAGCTACTTAGAAACTTCCTGTTTCACATGCTAATTAACAGTCTATGAATTTTAAGTTCCATCCAGGGCCTGTGGAGCTATAACCTTTGTTCGGTGGAGGGCTGCATTTGCCATTCGAGGTCCTTAGCGTGTTTTTCTCCTTCCTTTTAACCTGGATGCACAGTGGGGACCTTAGCAGGGTTATCTGAGTCTTAGGCCAAAAGACCCAGGATTGGATCCTTTATGCTCACTCGCCTTGCCATTCCTGGCAAGTTCAAGGCAGATGGGCTCGATTCACCAAACATGGCTGCCGGACAGGAGAGTCTGTGCTGGGCCCAGACCCTGCCCCAGGGAGCTCCCAGTCTTAGAGGAGGCAGACAAGTAAACAGCAGTAATTCTGGGGAACAGTCATGTATTTAACCTTCACAATAACCCGCACAATGACAGGATCTTTATACAGACAAGACAGCCAAGGTCCAGAGAGGTCTAGTAACTTGCCCAAGGACACACAGCTAGTAAACGGCAGAGCTGGGATTGTTTTTTTTTTTTTTGGCTGCATTGGGTCTTCGTTGCGGTGCGCGTGCTTCTCGTTGAGGTGGCTTCTCTTGTTGCGGAGCACAGGCTCTAGGTGCTTGGGCTTCAGTAGTTGTGACGTGTGAGCTCTAGAGCGCAGGCTCAGTAGCTGTGGCGCACGGGCTTAGCTGCTCCGCGGCATGTGGGATCTTCCCGGACCTGGGCTCAAACCCATGTCTCCTGCATTGGCAGGCGGATTCTTAACCACTGCGCCACCAGGGAAGTCCCAGACCTGGGATTTGAACCCAGACAGTTCATGTCCTGGGTCGATTTTTTTCTATTGGACTTCTGGTCTCATTGATTTGTAGGAGGTCTTTAAATATCAAGGAAAGTGTCTCTTCATCTGTGATATGAGTTGCAGATATTTCCCCCCTGTTTGTTGCTTTCCTTTCAATTTTGTTTATTTGATTTTTTCCCCTTGCAGTTTCAAAAATTTCATTTATGAGAATTCAACAGTCTTTTATGGTGTTTGAGTTGCATGTCATGCTTAGAGACATACTCTTCCCCGTTCTGGAAGTATATGTAAAATGCTGTGCTTTCTTCTAACATTTTTAGAGTTTAGTGTTTTGTGTTTTTGTTTTTGTTTTGCATATAAATATTTGTTCCATTTGGAGTTTATTTTGATGTATACTTTGAGGTGTGTTTATTCGCTGTGACATAGTCTTTTCAATTAGGAGACCCACAGCTCAGAGTCTAGGGGTAACCATGAATATCTAGCAATTGGTGGTACTGGAGATTCTAGAAAAAAGTAAGGAGTTTATTGTCTAAGCTTGACATCATAACTTAGATGAGGCCTTCTCTATTTCCGAGACCTCTGCCACTCAACAGCAACTGAAGTTTGAGGGCTCCTTGAGCCAGAGGCCTAGACCCTCTCCCTCGTGCCAAGCCTGGGACTGATGCTGGGGATGGGAGATGAATGTCAGTCCTGCCCTAAAGGATCATGCAGCCCAGTGGAAAGCCAGCCAGCCAGACAGACCCAGTATGGGGAGCCACTGAGAGAAGGCCAGCCAGGAGAGGTTGAGAATTTCCAGCCACTCGAGATGTGCCCACTCATTATATAGCGGAGAAGGATGTGGACAGCAGGGGCCAGAGAAAAGTCGCTGCAGAATCAAAACAAGAAGACAGAGAGGGAATTTGGTTCAAACTCAAATGGAGGCATTTCTCTTTATCTGACAGAGGTTTTACTAATATTTTAGTGAGAAGCGACTGGATGTTAAAAGCAGGATTATGATTTATAGGATTTCTACTATATTTGTGCACATGTAGGTACTATTGCCCTTGCCAACCATCCAGAAGCTTCCTCGAAAGACAATCACTACATTTCCTTCCAGTTTGAACAGTCAGGGTCCCCCTGGCTCAGGAAGCCCCAGCACTGGCGTTGGCTATGACACCAGCCTCGTTGGTTATTAGCTGTGGGGGGCTGGGCACGCTGCCTCCCCAAATCTTTTCTCTCCTGTAGCGTGGAGAGGACGACATACACTTCTGCAGAGTTATCATGCCTAGCGGGGGACCAGTGCTACGCGAGTTAATAACAGCGATGCCGATGGCAATAAGTATTGGATAATCAGTGTTCCATGCATGCAGGTGTGTGTGTCAGCTCTTGGTTCACTGTTCTCATGTGAGAAGAGACTTGACACAAGGTGGAAGGGGTACCAGAATGGTGCCCCCCTGCCTTCTGAAATGTGGCTTCCTCTGACGTGGAGAAGAGAGTCTTGCTTCTTCTCTAATGAATTCCCTCCTCTATTTCCCATCCTTTTGTCTCTCGGGCTTCTCACAGGTGAAGGATGGTTCAAGTCATTCCTGCAGCCCTCACAGCACAGACCCTGGACTGAGGAGACACCCCAGCCCCACCCCATGGGAGTGTCAGTTGTCAGTGAGCTCACGTCTGCCACGTGGCCCTGGGCAGTTACACCTCTTGGGTCCCCAGTGCATAGAATGAACTGTAGGACCAAGCGGCTCCGAGTTCCCTCCGAATGGATGATTTCACAGCTGGCTTTGGGGAGATGCCCCACAAGCATGTCTGACATCCATGTGGCTTTTGTCTTAAAGCTTTTTTGAGTGTCTTCTTTCAACCCAAAGCATACGTATGTCTGGAAGAGCAACTAGAAAAGTTCCTTCTCGTATATTTGCAGGAAACTCCAATTATTCTGAAAAGTGTTTTCGCAGGAGGAGGTGGGGTGGTGCAGAGGGAGACCTCCAGGACTGGCTGCCTCTCTGTCTGCTCCCGGCGCCACCCACCGGGGCGGCAGCAAGATGCAGAGGAGCCGGACGAAGACCACAGCCCCGTGGTGGCTGTGTGGCCCCGGGCTCACGATGGCCTCCTCTGAACTTGGCAGCAAAGTTGAGGGGCTGAGCTCCCGGTACTCCCTGGCTGGAAAGTTCTACATCTGCGGCCCGAGCGGGTGAGGGTCTCTGTGAAAGGGTGGGGAGGGACAGCAGGAACCGCCCCGTCTCCCTGCGTTGTGTCTGATCATGCCCCCCACTGCCTCATTCCATCCTTCCTGGCTGATAAATGAGGTCAGGGAAGCTTAAGGAAAACTCAGGACATTTCGGGATGCGGAGGCAGGGTATCCTTTAAAAAGCTTCTAATCCTCGGCCAGAGCCTTCTCCTCCTACCTGGTCTTTTCCCAGAAATCTTGGTCAGAGGCCCTGGGTTGGTGCCCTGGGTTGGTTCCCTGGGCCCCTCCTCCGATCCCAGCCCGGCTTGACCGACCCGGCATCGGCGTTGCTCTGGCGCCGCCTAGTGGTTGGCGCGGCGAGCGCAAGCGCCCCCTTAAATCCTGCAGCGGAGGCGCCCTGGACGCCCCGGGCGGGAGGACAGGGTGGGACGCAGGCGCTCTCAGTTCTTTCTGCTTCATGTTTGTAAAAGCCAGCCCACAAAACCCCTTTCATCTTCCTTAAACGTTTAGTTTCTCTATTGCGTGTGAAATGTTCTTTGCCGTATTTGGTTGGTTGGTTGCGTGTTTATATTTTATGCTGTTTTCTTCCTCACAGTGAAACTCTATAATGAGGGCAGAGAGCCCAGGGGCCAGTGTTTGAGGTGTGATTTCACTGCCACGCTCTCCGAGCCTCAGTTTTCTCATCTATAAAATAGAACAAAAAAAAATCAGGGTTTTTTATAGCCTTGAAGCACGATGACTACGGAGGTGTCTCCACGATGTGGGGAAACACTTGCACTGTACTGTTAGGTGACAATATGGACCCCGCAGTTAAGATCTCACCTACTGTGATAAAATTATATTAGTTTCCATTAATGTATTAATATTATTTAATGCATTTATTATCTATATGATATGCAGTGTAATATACAATGTATATATACACGATGATGATGATATTGATGACAATGTATTAATTGTGTGAAATCCACCAAAGGGCAAGAATGTTCACAGCAGCTGTATTCATAATAGCCCCAAACTAGAAACAGCCCAAAAGTCGGTCAACAGAATGGACACGTTAATGACGGTGCATGAAAAAGCACAAACCCAGACACAGGCAGCAACACAAAGGCCTCCCAGTCATTATACTGGGTGAAAGAAGGGAGATACAAACAATCTCATGCACATAAAATCCTAAAACAAGCAACACTCATTTATGGTGACAGAGGTTAGAATGACCGCTCTCTCAGGCCAGGCGTGGGTGGGGCGAGGAGCGTTCTGGGGAGCCGAATTACTCTGCAGCTTAGCTTGATCTAGCTGGTGGCTACATCCATAGAAATATTTAGCAAGCTGTATACTTCAGGTTATGCACTGTCATGGGCTAAACTTTTGTGTGCCCCCCAGTTCATATGTTGAAATTAAGGTGAGGGTATTAGGAGACGGGACCTTGGGGAGGTGATTAGGCCATGAGGTTGAAGCCTCATGAATGGGATTGTGCCCTCATAAAAGGGACCCCTGAAGGCTTTCTCTTTCTTTCTGCCCTGTGAGCACACAGCGAGGAGACGTCCATGTACAGCTCAGAAGAGGGCTCTCAGCAGAGCCTGGTCACTCTGGCATCCTCAGCTCGGACCTCCAGCCTCTACAACTTCGAGAAATAAAGTTCTGTCATTTATAAGACGTCCAGTCTATGGTGTTCTGTGATAGCCGTCCAAAGGGACTAAGGCATGCCCTGTACATAGTTTTTGGATGTTATACTCCAATAAAAAGTTTTTTAAAAAATAGCAAAGGGAGTAGGAAAAAACATGCCAACATATTAATAAAGGTAGTTGCTTCTGGGGAGAAAAATTGTGGGTAATCTTTCTTCTTTTTATACATTGCTGTGCTTTCAGTATTTATAATCAGAAAAATCATCATTAAGAAAGATGACTTATATGGAGACTTCCCTGGAATCTTCCAGCGGTTAAGATTCTGCGCTTCCACTGCAGGGGGCGTGGGTTCAATCCCTGGTCAGGGAACTAAGATCCTACAGGTCATGTGGCGTGGTCAAAAAAAAAAAAAAAAAAAGACATCTCAGGACTTAGTGAAGAGACACAGATGATAGGCGTCTCTGTGCTTTGTCAGATGCAAAGCGTTTTGAAAACTAAGTTCGACACGTGCTTTAGGAAGATTCTATGTGTGAGTGTTCACTGGGCACCTACTGAGTGTTGCTGGGGGATGGAGACAGAGCCACCACTGGGATTTCTGGGTCTCAGCCAGGCCCAGAGGAGTAGGAACAGCCCGGCAGGGGGGTCCCCTGGGCGGCTGAGCTCCCACAGGGCCTGCAGCCAATGGGAGCTCACTGCATCCTCACACAGCCCCGAAAGATGGGTATGGCCATTTCACAGATGAGGAGACTGAGGCCCACACAGGGTCACATGGCTGTAAGTGGTGAGCCATGACCCACACACTAGGAGCCAGTGCGCTAAGCCACGTCACCTCTCACAAGAGGGCTGAAGGTCAGCCTCATCCCAAGGGCTCTTGGGACCTGCAGGCAAGGGCCCTCCCACAGGCTCACCTTTTTGGCTTGACCGCAGACCGGCTGCGACAGGTCTGGGGGGAACTGATCTAGACCCTCCCTCCAAGGTGTCTATTACCAGATTCAAGCTGAAAGGGAGCAGGGGGCTTGGAGCCCCAGGGCGCCCTCAGATGAACATCTGACAGAGGGGAGAGTGAGGTAGTGACTGACCCAAGGTCACAAGGAACTGAGCACGAGAAGGGAGACTGGGGTTGAGAAGGCCCTGAGTCTCCTTTTTTTCTGAAGCTGACGACAGACCTTCCAGGTGCCTGTGTCTCTAAATGCAACATCTCCCTGCATCCTCATGACAACCCTCCGAGGGGGAGCACTCCCATTTTACAGAAGCAGAAATGGAGGCACAGAGAGGTGAAGTAACTTGCCTAAGACACACAGATGAGGTCTGAACCGTGTAACTCCAGAGCCTGCGCTTTCACCTGCCTCAGTTTCCTGGAGAAGCTCTGCTGATTGAAGTTGGCTTTGTCGAGTAGAGACCTTGCTTTCTGAGACACTGGTCTGGGTGCATTGGAAGATGGGGGGGTCCACCCAGGGTGTGCTTTTGGGCCTGGATATCACCCCCTCCATGGGACTGTGGTTTGGCTTTTGGGGACCCCTTCCTCCATAAAAACATTTAAACTCGTATTTTACAACAGCATTGGCAAGAAGAAAAATATAATCCAGGCTGGATGGCATTCAGTTTTTCTTCTGATTTTAAAAGAAATGAAGACATTTTTGTGGCTCCCTAAAAAGTATCTTGGCCTTCAGGCACTGGGCCTGCTGTGTGGAGTGGAGAGGTTGGCCTGCCCATCAGGCTCCCTGCTCCAGGTGGGAGAACCCATGATGGGTCCCCTTCTGCAGGCCAGGCAAGGTGCTGTCATGCTCTACAAATTCTTTCAGCTGTATCTCATGCAGCTGCATCCCCTCTTCCCCGCCATTGCTCCTCTCCCTGCCTTGTGGCCGAGCAAGCAGGCTCTGAGAAGCAGGGGGACTGCCCAGGGTCACACATTGGGCCATCATGCGCCAGACTCCAGCCCTGTGCTCCTTCAGCCCCAGCCTCTAACGTGCCAGCCATCAATGCCTTCATGGGCTGGACACCCGGGACAGGAAGCAAGGACTCCGCCCTTGGGCTCTGGGTGCTGAGAGCCTGGCGAGGCACATGCTGGAATCAGCAGTCACAGCAGGCTTCTTGGAGGAGTCAGGTCTCGTCGGAAATGGACATCCAGAGACATGGGAGCAAGAACCACGACGATGGCGGTAGGATCCTCCCTGAGCCTGCTTTCACTGTTCTGGGAATTTGCTGCCACACTGCTGTGGAGAAAGGCTCTTAACTTGTCCCCAAAGCAAGGAGGCTGCCAGGACAGGTAGTGAGTTCCCCGTCCCAGGAACTCACCTGGGCTCCGTAGACTAGAGGTTCCCAACCTCGGCTGCACATTAGAATCACCTGGGAAGGTTTTACACATCCAGATGCCCAGGCCCCGCCCCGGACCAATTTAATCAGAACATGGGAGGTGGGACCCACCCAGCAGTTTTGAAAGCTCTAAACGGAAATCCTAAATTGGACTAAAGTCTGAGTCTGGGGTTGGGTGATCTTCATATTATAATTCGAAGGGGGTCAGGCTGGCATGTTGGTCATCATCTGACATCCAGACAGCCAGGGCACAGTGCTGGCCCCTGCCTGGGTTCCTTGGGCCATCCTCCATCACCCCCCAGTCCGTCCCCCAGTGTGGAGTGTGCCCACCCTCCCTCCCTGGGCCCCACTCCACACGCCCCCATCTTTCTCCTGCCCACCTCTGAGGGCTGCAGGGCTCGCTGTGTGAGAGCATATTCTGAGGTTTCCTGCTGAGTTTGGAATCTGCAGTGGCCAAAACACCAGGAGGGAGGAGAGGGGTCCTACAGAGGCGCTGGCTATGTCTGACCATGCAGGTGCCAGCACAGGATTCCTTCTTGGGGCTTCCAGCTCAGAGCTCCGTTAGGCTACGTGTGTGTATGTGTGTGTGTGTGTGTGTGTGTGTGTGTGTGTGTCAGTGCACACGTATGGGGAGCACTGGTGTGGCCATGCGTGAGTACTCACTCGCCATCGGGGTGTGCAGCTGTGTGAACGCATGTGCACATCCCTGCCAGGTCATCCTGAAGGCAGAATTATGCTCACACGTATCCGGGGCTCCAGCAAAGCAGGGGTGCTGAAATGAATGAGTGAATGAATAAATGAACGAACAAATAAATATGCGCAGGGAAAATAATTTAAAGTTCTCATCAGAAAAATTAGAAAAGCATCTGCTTCATTTTTAGCACACACATAAGTTTTCTGACGTTTCCAAAAAATAACCTTTTCTTTTAAATTCTGCGTGAGGGCTCCATGAGCTTTTCCGTGCTTAGGGCCTCTTAAAGGTGACCTTGGCACACGGGTGCTAATACCTGAGCCTGCAGTGAACGCATGTGATGCATAGTCAAGGATCTGCTGTGGGGTCCTGTCTGCACGAATCTGTGCATGCACTTGCGTGGGTGTGCATGTGTATTTTCACACGTGGTACAGGCACATGCAAGGGCTCCTATGTATGTATGTATTGCCATATGTACCTGGACATGCATGAGAGTGCTGATGGCATTTTTGTGGGTGTATGTGCTTGTGGATGCACGCTTTTCTGCCTACAGTGAAGAAATCTTTTGTAACTCAGCCACCAGCTCTTAACTGCAAGTGTAAAAGGCAAGAACTGAGTTATTAGAGTGATTAGAAGATTCTGAAGGTTTGCATGCATCTTCCTTGTCTGCAGCCTCATTCATGCACTAGTCCAAACACAGGGACCAATGAACACGGACATGAACATGAAGACAACCTTGGTAAATGGGAATCAGCCATCTCACCCTGCCAGAACTTGCCATTCCAGACTACTGGGATGGGGAAGATTTCAGACTTCTGGATCTGCTAATAAAGGATGAACACAACTAAATGGGAGAGAGGCAAGAGGATTATTCCAGCAGGTAATTACCATTACAGCTGGTGACTAAGGCCTGCAGGAGGGTGAGGGCTGGATAAATAGGAGTGATCACGTGGTGCCTCTTAGCGCCCCCTGCTGATGGGTTCCTCCTCCTGCAGACAGATTTGGGGAAGGGGAGGGGAGAGGTTCTCCCTCTAGTCATGCCCCAGAAGGACACGGACTGTTAGATGTGAGGTCCTCGGGCCCATCCCATCCACCTGACCTGGCCAAGAAAGACATGTGACCTGACCGAAGTCACCTGGGCAGCAGCCAGTGTATCTTGGACCAGGTGCCCTTCTCCCGACTTGGCTGTACTCACACGCCCCAAGCCCCTCACCACTTCACCTGGCCCCCTGGCTCTCCTGGCTCCCCCTTGATCCCCAGCCAGAGTGTGGGCAGAAGGCAGAAGCAGGTACCAACTATGATTTCAAAGTGTCTGGACGCTGGAAATGCCCACTGTTGTGTTTAGCCATTGTCTCAGAAGGCTCCCACTAAAATGAACCTTCCTCTACGTCAAGGGTCAGCAAACATTTTCTGTAAAGGGCCAGATAGTAACTTTTTTAGGCTTTACAGTCCAGACAGACTCTGTTGCAATTAATCAGCTGCCACTGGAGTGTGAATGCAGCCTCAGACAATACACACATGAATGAGCATGGCTGTGCTCCAATAACACTTTACTTACTAAAACAAGTGTTTGGCTAGATGTGGCCCCCAGACCCTGCTTGCCCACCCCTGCTCTACATGGCAGACACCTGCCCTTTGCTTGCCCAGCGTATCCATTCTTGCTTCTTTGGGTAAAACAAGTCTCCGCTTTGGGAACTACTCTTCCCTCATTTTCAAATGGATGGCGTATATGGACTTGACCTACAGTTATCCACTTGACTCAAATTGCTCAGCATGTTCTGCCCCCTTCCCTACCCCTCAAATACCAGTTGGTTCAAGAACAAACACCTGACCCAATGGGTGCAGTGAGAGTTGGAGCTTTTGTTCAATGCTTGGGGAAAAGAGACAATCTTTCTTTCCCTGAGGCTGTGAGGTCTGGAACTGGTGCAGCTGTTTTGCTTCTTGAGGGAGAAATCCTAGGACTGCCAGTGGGGCTGAAGTGGGAGGTGAAGAAAATTGGTGGAAGACAACTTCTTCCTGGTGACGTCATTTGAGCCGCTGGATCAAACCTCGCCTGAAGCCTAAACGATCTTTGGACTTTTCATTTATGTGAGCCAGTAAATTCCCTTTATGGTTTAAGCTGTTTGACCTGGGTTTTCTGTCACTCACAGTCTAGTCCCCTACCTGATACATCAGCCTCATGCTCTCTTGGGGCCCACACAGGCCAGCCTCCTGCATGATGAGGACCTTCTGTAGGCTTAAGATGCTTTCAAGTTGCCTCCAAGATGCTGGCTACAACCTCTGAGGCTTCAACACACTCTGCTTTCCAGGGCAGCCTGAGCACGGACCCCCCCTAGGCCCTAGGACCCAGGGTCAGGGCTCTGGCTTTGCCTCTAGCTAGGGCTGAGCTTCGCTGTATTAGCTGGGAAGCCCAGATTCCCCAGTCTGTGAACTCTAAAATGTTCTGTAACGGAAACATCTGGGCCCTCTGCTGGTCCCAGGGTGCATACCCCTCAGACTGCTATAAGTCACAACGGCATGTCGAGGGTTTTATTGCGGTTATGAATTATGGATATGGCCCGGGCTGTGCACTTTTTATTATTTTTTTCCTGCTGCAATTAAGCCACAAATCATGCTTGAGAAATGGGATGGTGACCGAATTAGTCAGGATTCGTTCCTAATAAGCTGACCAGGAAAAGTCATCCAGGACGGGTCAGATGTTTGCCAGGTCCCAGGAGCACGGGCCAGGAGATACACAGTGTCTCCTCGCCCAGGTTTCCAGCTGAGAAACATCTGAGAGGCTCACGCTGCCTAGAAACACATTTAAGCCACTCGGTGCCTTTGTCCGGCCTCGGCCGGAAAGCAGAGAGACCCCATGGAGAATGGATGAGGGCGGAGGCTGGTTTGGTCCTGCTCCCTCGACTGATGGCTGTCAGACTTAGGACCAGCTTTCTGATTCCCTGAGGGATTGTGATGAGGGGCGAGTGGAACACCCCCAACTTCTGAGAATCAGGAATAAGAGGGTTTCTGCCCTGCTGGAGTGTGTGAGTCCTTACTTTTTAAAAATTAACTTCTTATTGAAATACAATGTACATATAGCAAAAGTGCACAGCTTGATGAATTTTCTGCCTATGCAACCAAGACCCAGATCCATGGGAGGCTTTGCTACTATAGAGAGGAGTGAGTCAGGCTCTTGGCCCTTGAGGATCTCACAGTCGGCCAAAGAAAAGGATGCATAAATAACTCACAATGACATTAACCAAAACAAAGCCAAGGTACAGTGGTGCAGGCCTGCTTCTCTTTACACAGGACATGCTTTGTGCTCAGATCTCCTGCTGCTGGTCAGAAGGTGATGGACGCAGCTGGGCTTTCTGGCTCCCATGCAGTTGGGCCAGGTGACTAGTTCTGGCCAATCAGTGTGAGCGGGCGTAACCATGTCCCTTGTGGGTGAGATATTGCTGGAGGAGTCTCTCCAAAGCTGTCTTTCCCTCTCTAATGGTGATTAGTGACATTTGAGATGGGGGTCACGGAGGGGGAAATGGTGGAGCCAGAGCCCTCTGCTGACCTCAGAGGACATGCCGACAGAGTACACTTTCCTGATAAGTCACTGAGATTGTAGGGTTGATGGCTTTCTTTTTTTTTTTTTCATTGTGGTTTAACTTCTAACATTTTTTTGTCTTTATTTTTTAATCAAAGTATAGTTGATTTACAATGTTGTGTTAATTTCAAGTGTACAGCAAAGTGATTCAGTTATAAAGGTATATAAACCTATTCTTTTTCAGATTCTTTTCTTTTTAATATTTTATTTTATTTGCTTTGTTGGGTCTTTGTTGCTGTGTGCAAGGCTTTCTCTAGTTGCGGCCAGCGGGGGCTACTCTTCGTTGTGGTGCACAGGCTTCTCATTGTGGCGGCTTCTCTTGTTGCGGTGCACGAGCTCTAGGCACGCGGACTCAGTAGTTGTGGCTCACGGGTTCTAGAGTGCAGGCTCAGTAGTTGTGGGTCACAGGCTCTAGAGCGCAGGCTTAGCAGCTGTGGCTCACGGGCTTAGTTGCTCTGCAGCATGTGGGATCTTCCCGGCCCAGGGATCGAACCCATGTCCCCTGCATTGGCAGGCAGATTCTTAACCACTGCGCCACCAGGGAAGTTCCCAGATTCCTTTCTATTATAGGTTATTACAAGATATTGAATATAGTCCCCTGTGCTATACAGCAGGTCTTTGTTGGTTGTCTATTTCTTATATAGTAGTGTGTATATGTAATCCCAAACCCCTAATTTATCCCTTCCACCTTCTTTCCCCTTTGGTAACCTTAAGTTTGTTTTCTGTGTCTGTGAGTCTATTTCTGTTTTGTAAATAAGATCGTCTCCGTTTTTTTAAAGATTCCACATATAAGCGATATCATATGATATTTATCTTTCTTTGTCTGACTTACTTCACTTAGTATAATAATCTCCAGGTCCATCCATGTTGCTGCAAATGGCATTATTTCATTCCTTTTTATGGCTGAGTAATATTTGTAGGGTTGATGGTTAACACAACAGAACGGAGCACATTCCTACTGTTACGAGGCTTATTTCTGCTCATCCTTGTAAGATGTTTGATGGTAACTATGATATTAGCTGATAACCAAGGCTGACAATTAAGAATGAGTGATTCGTGTCATTTAGTGATTGCTGAAATCAGTGAGATATTGGTGTCTTCATCTTCCCGACACCCAGGTAAACCATGGGGACATTTTCTGATGCACCATCTCTGTGTCCCTCCTCTCCTGTTCCCATGGCCAAGCCAATGCTCCCCCTGAGCTGTCTCTCATATCTGCCTCCCTCTCTCCATCCCCATGGCCACTGCCTGAGTGAGGCCTGGTCACCTCTCACCTGGATGCTGGAGGGGCTGAGGTAGCCTCCCTACCTCCAGCCTTGCCCTGACACCGGTGCTCAATCCCTCCTCCCCGCCACGTCAGCAATCTTTCTGAAACACAAATATGACCATGGCTGCCCCTCTCCACTTCCCCACTTAAAAATCCTTCAACGACTCTGTTGTTTACAGAGGGACTTTTCAAGAAAGTCAACATACCATTGTGGTAACATGTACTGACTCTAAAGCCAGAGAGTCTGTGTATGAATCTTAGCTCTACCACCAGCCACCTGTGTGTCACTGAGTAAGTTACTCAACCTCTCTGTGCCTCAGCTACTTCACTGATAAAAGTGAAGAGAATAGTAACAATAATGGATAGTAATAATACCTACCTCACAGGACTGTGGTAAAGACTAAACAGCGTGTTCCCGTTATCTATTGCTGCAATAATAGAATGCCCCAAACGCTAGCAGCTTAAAATGATGATTTTATTAATCTCTCTCACATTTCTGGAGATTGACAGGTCTCATCTGGGTGGTTCTTATTTGTGTCTCTCACACAGTTTTAGTCTGTAAAACCATCTCCCAGCTTCGTCTCTCCTCTGTCTGGCAGGGGCGGCTGGCTGTGGGCCGGGGTCTCAGCTGTGGCTGCAGGCTGCACCACCTACACTTGGCCTGGGCTTCCTTACCGTGCAGTGACTAGGCTCTGAGACGGAGGAGCCCAAGAGAACCAGGTGGAAGCTGCAGTAGCTTCTATGACAAGTCACACAGTGGCACTTCTGCAGTAGTCAGAGGCCTTTCCACATTCAAGGGCTGGGAGAAGCAGCTTCATGGTGGGGAGGGAGGGCTGTCAAGACCATGTTATAAGAAAAGCATGTGAGGGCTTCCCTGGTGGCACAGTGGTTAAGAATCTACCCGCCAATGCAGGGGACACGGGTTCGATCCCTGGTCCGGGAAGATCCCACATGCCGTGGAGCAACTAAGCCCGTGCTCCACAACTACTGAGCCTGTGCTCTAGGGCCTGCGAGCCACAACTACTGAGCCCACGTGTTGCAACTACTGACGCCCGCGTGCCTAGAGCCCGTGCTGTGCAACAGGAGAAGCCACCGCAATGAGAAGCCCTCGCACCACAACGAAGAGTAGCCCCTGCTCGCTGCAACTAGAGAAAGCCCACATGCAGCAATGAAGACCCAATGCAGCCAAAAATAAAATAAATAAATGTATGAAAAAGAAAAGCATGTGAGATGGGAGAGTCTGTTATGGCCATCTTGGGAAATACAATCTGCCACACAGTGCCCAACACGTAGCAAGTGCTCCATAAATGTTAGGTGCTATTATTACTGTTATTGTATTATGAGTGCAATCTTCATTTGGAAGGGCAGTGTATGAAAGAGATGGGGGTAGAGCAATGGGGTGGGGGAAAGGGTGGAGGTGGCACAGAAGCCCCTACATCAGCCCAAGCTTTGAGGAAATGCCCCCAATTGTAAGGTCTCTGCCGCACCTACCGGAAAACCACTGGGTTGTACCAATCAGCATGCTTGGTTATAAACAACAGAACACATCTAGTAAGTTTAAAGAGAAAAGGAAGTTGTAAAAGGATACTGGAAGCTCTCCAGGGCTCCAGGAGAGCCCAGCGTGCAGGCTTGGAGCCTTACAATCGGAAGCAATGGCTCCACCCCAGTAGAGGAACCAGTGCCACTGCCGCTGGACAGACAGGAAGCTGGTGCTGATGATGCTGGGCATTGTGTCTCACCACCCTCAGCAGGATGGATTCTGCATGGCCAGCCTACAAGGCATCCCTTGTCATACCATCAAGTCTCCCATGGCTGTGTTTGATTGGTGGATTCAAGGTCATGTGGCTGTGCCCTAGCTGCAAGAGAAGCTGGGAAGAAGAGTTGCTGGCTTCTACCTTGGGAAGGCTAGGACTCCTAAGAGGGACACTCTAAAGTATAGGAAGAGAGCTCAGAGGTTTTGGGCAGTTAAGGAGCAGCACACACGCCCCCCATTTCCACGTCAGTCCCTTTCCAGTCCCGTGAGCTTTCTCACACTTCACTGCCCCACTGCCTCTCACGGCTCCCCCTTGTCCTCGTTCTCTGGTCATCTCTGATCCAGCTCCCCTCCACAAAGTTTTTCCCGCTTCCTCTCCCACCCCCTCCTTTGTGCTTCACGGTGCCCGTGCAGACTTCTGTCCCAGCATCCACAGAAACCGATCACTCTTATTTATTTTCCTGTCTGTCTTTTCCTTGGACTGAGTCTCTAGGGCTGTGGGCCTACCCTTTCTATCTCTGACTCTACAACATGTGTAGCATGGAGCTGGCACGAAGTCAGTGCCCCGTGCATGTGTGTGAGGGGAAGGAATGAATGACAAAGTCCATGTCACAGAGTTTTGTGCTGCCCACCTCAAAAGCATCTGCAAGTCCTTACTTGGTCTGAGATCTGAGGTGTCAAAGTGAGCCCATATTCGCCAGGCTGCTTTTCTTTCGATTCCCCCAAGAAAATAGCATTCTAGGAGGTCTTTCCACCTAGAATAATACTTGGGGCTAAAACCAAAGGAAAATACGCCAACAGGAAGTGGGGCTGTTTCCTGGCTGAGTAATACCCCTCGACTGTGTGGTGACCCTGCCTTCCTAGCTAAACATTTTCCTACCAGAGTCAGGGAGTGGGTGACAGATCCAGGCTCATCGGGTTTCCTCTTGATTCATTCTGACCTCCCCGAGAGGAAGGCCGTGCTGTTGGCGGGGATTGGCAGTTAATCCGGCACTAAAGTGAGTAATTAAAAGTGAGGCCTTGGATATTTGCGTAATGAGCTGAGAATATTTTCCACTGAGCTGTCAGGCAGTTTCTCCAGTCAATGTCGTCTTCACATTTAATGGCAAATGACAGTGTTTATATAAAAGAAAGAGAAGAAGGCATATGGCTCTCCCCCAGCCCAACCTGTCTGCCCCTCCTTCTTCTCTGTGTTTCCTTCTCCCTCAACCCTCACTGCTGGGCTGGGCCATGGCAGGCCAGAATTTGGGTCAATGGTGGCAAACATTTTTTTTTTTTTTGGCTGTGTTGGGTCTTCGTAGCTGCCCGTGGGCTCTCTCTAGTTTCAGCGAGTGGGGACTGCTCTTCGATGAGGTGCCTGAGCTCATTGCGGTGGTTTCTCTTGTTGCAGAGCACAGGCTCTAGGCACACAGGCTTCAGTAGTTGTGGTGCACGGGCTCAGTAGTTGTGGCTCGCAGGCTCTAGAGCACAGACTCAGTAATTGTGGTGCACGGGCTTAGTTGCTCTGTGGCATGTGGGATCTTCCCGGACCAGGGCTCGAACCCATGTCCCTTGCATTGGCAGGCAGATTCTTTTTTTTTTTGTTTCAATTTTGAAAAAGTATTTTATCTTTTTAATTGGTGATGCACACACATAGAAAAAAAAAATCAGAAAGTACAAAAAGGGTTACCGTCAAATATAAATCTCTCTTACATCCCTGTCCCCTAATCTTGCAATTCACTTCCCCAGAGACAATTGCTGGTCCTAATTTCTTGTGTATCCTCCCAGAGATAGTTTGTGCATATGCAGCCTGGCAGTCGGGCTTTTTTTTAAAACACAATAGTATCATACTCCATACACTATTCTGCTTTTGTGTTATGTTTATTTAGTTTGCTTTTGTTTTACTTAGCAATATATTTTTTATATCTTTTAATATAAATACATATGGAACCATTTCATTTTTCCACTAATTTTTCTTGATTTTCTTTTTTTTAAAAATTAAAGAGATAATATATTCATTGAAGAAGCAATATATTAATTATTCATTTTTTAAAATTAAGATATACAGTGTAAACTCTCTAGCTCTTATTCCCCTTTTGCCCAGTTTCCAGCACCAAACCAGGAACCCCTATTTCTATTTTCTTGCAATGTTCCAGAGTTTTTCTGTGTAAGTACAATACAAATGTATCTATTTTTCTCCTCTTTATTCACAAAAGATAGCATAACGTATACTTGCCTTTTCACTTAACAATTTATCTGAAGAGAACTTACCCATAGAGTTTCTACATTCATTTTTACAGTGGAATGGTACTTCATCATTTACATGTACCACACTTTACTTAATCAATCTGCTATTAATGGACATTTGGTTTAATTCTAACTCTTGACAATCACAAGAAATGCTTCAATAAATAACCTCTTTCGTATATTATTTCATTCACTTTGCAAGTCTATCTGTGCAAGTACATCACTTATATGCAAGAATATTTGTAGGATAAATTCCCAAATGTAGAATTATACTCTCCTTTAAAAACATGGTTTTTCCTTGTATGGATTGCTATAATTCATTTAACCAGTTTCCTATTGGTAGGTATTCTGATTGTTTCCAATATTGTGCTAATCAAAAAAAATCTGCAATTGATATTTTTACATACACTCAAGTAAAATTTCATTTGCGTACATGCATATCTGTAAGCCAACTTCTTAGAAGGGCAATTGCTGAGTCAAGGGCACTTATAACTTGACATGTATTGCCTAACTGTCTTAACTGCACTTCATACAGAGTGGGCTGACATTACTCTCACCAGCAATGCAGGGAGATTTATCTTCTCACACTTTTACCAAACCAATGTGTTAGCAAAGCATTCAAACTTCACTAATTTATTGGCAAAAATGTTATCTAATTGTATTTTTAGTTTCCATTTTTCTTACCATGAGTGAGGTTGAGTATATTGTCAAATATTTAAGAACCATTTATATCCTCTTATTCTTGCCCATTTTCCTATTGTACTGTTGGGTTTTTATTGATTTCTTTTTTAACATCTTCATTGGAGTATAATTGCTTTACCATGTTGTATTAGTTTCTGCTGTATAAAAAAGTGAATCAGCTATATGTATATATATATCTCCATATCCCCTCCCTCTTGCGTCTCCCTCCCACCCTCCCTATCCCACCCCTGGCAGGTGGATTCTTAACTACTGTGCCACCAGGGAAGTCCGACGGTGGCAAACATTTACGGGATGGTTCCCAGAAGCCGCTTATATCTGCAAGTGGGGGTCAGGGCCAAAGAACAAAGATTGACCTTTAAGGGGGGGAAACATGGTGTGTGTATGTGTGTGTGTGTGTGTGTTTGTGTGTGTATACATATATAGATATAATTTTTTTCTGTAATTCCTGAAGTGACATTTGTCTACACATTCATTTCAAAAAGCACCCCCAAATACAAAAGCACCTAGGATAAAAAGCTGAGTCGCCCCCTTCACTAGCCCTGCCCCTACTGTCCCCCGGACCCCCCTACACATATTATGCTTCTGTGCACAGTTATGCCCACTTGGGGCAGGTTGGAGTCCTTAGGAATCCATCCTGAAGCTTCTGGATGTCTCCTCCCAGCGATGGTCTACGTCTTTCTCTACCCACAGATGCTGTCTTGGGCAAGTCCCCTCCCATACATTTTCTGGTCACTCCTGGATAACAAAATGTCCTCTGTCTACTTTTAGCTAAAAAGCCCCAATTCCTTTGTTTTGTCCAGTGTAATAATGAAAACACTGAATCTCACCCAAGAGGTAAACTCCTCCTTGTCTCCCTGCAACTTTGAGCTGGGAGCCATGGGGGTGGGGGTGTGAAGGGGTAGGGGGGCCTGGGAGGCTTCTTCCCCCTTTTCTCGCCGGCAGGCATCTGAGCCCCCTCAGCTGTCCTTCCTGCTGCCCCAGGGCTGAAGGAAGGAGCAGTGAGAGGCAAGGTGCAGAAATGCTCTGCTAGACGGAGCAGCGGCAACCTGGGCTTGGCGATATTCGCTGAGCATCCTTCTTGCCTTTGCGGGATTCTTAGCGATCCCCCCACCAGGATCCCCCAGGCGCACTTCTCCCTGTGCTCCCGGATGCATCTCTCACCTTCACCCTCAGGCTCTGGGCTCTGTAGCCCACCCTGTCCTGGGTATTCTGCCCCTCCAGGTGCCCTCTGGGCAAAGTCCCTTCCAAGATGACCCCGAGCCAGCTCCCTTGCTTTGTGGAGGAGCAGCCTCCGTGTGTGTCCTTGCTCCGCCCGCAGGGGACGTCCTGTGCAGCCCCTCTCCTTCCTCCCCGCAGTACCTCTGCTCTCTCCCACTCCAGGCTGGAAGCTCGGCCTCTTGCCTTGAGGGTTTCTCAGGCATGAGACTGACACCCGCCAGCTCTGCATCCACAGAGGGCATCCCCTGGGGGCATAAGCTGTCTGGGGGTCCCCTGAGACCCCCTCCCAGGGCAGAGGATTGTTCTTCCATGGGGCAGGAGATACCCCAGCAGCTGTCCCCAAGAACTCCTTTCTGTCCTGTCCCTTCACCTAATATTGGGTGTTGGGCTGAGAGTTACCCAAAAAGGTTTCATCCACCTTCTTTGGGAATCTCACACAGGTAAGTAGAGCCTCATCTTCAAGTATGGGGATGTCTGGCACCTATTGCTTTGCTACTGGCCTCTGGGTCTGCAGTCCAGACTTGAGATGGAGTCACATTTTAACCTCCTGTGCTTGGAGTTAGCGCCACAGTGGTTGCCCTGCTCACCTCTGGCTATGCCACAGCTGTCACCTCCACCCACGCTCACCATTACCAGGTGATCTTACACATCAGCTCACTGACACTCCCCATCAATATGGGGGACATAGGAGGGCAGTTAGTTTTGTTCCCATTTTACAGATGAGGATACTGAGGCTCAGGGAAGTCAAGGAATTTGTTCAAGATCTTACCACCAGGAAGCACGATGCCTGGACTTGGACTCTGGTCTCCTGACCACGTGCCCTTTAAAGAACATTCTTGTGGGGCTCATCAGAGCCATTTTATGCCCCCTGTTTTCCACGGGTTTTCAAAGGGCTCCAGAATGGGAATCCTGGAATAGATTATAACCCACACCACCCGCTGCCTTTTCTGAGCTCTGTTAGCTGGTGGCTCCCCTCATTCGCTGCTCCTTTAAGATGACACACAAATATTAATAAATTAATTTACACTAAATTGTAGGGCTCTTCATGCAGTTGCATTCCAACTTCAACGGGACAACGCCTAACCCAGGGCTCTGTGCCAGGCCCTGAGGACCTGTAGATGAACAAGGCTCAGTCTTTGTCTTTGAAAAGGACACTGTGACCCACAGGCTTAGAGGACGAGCTTATGGTTACCAGGGGGCAAGGGTGGGGGGAGGGATAGGTTGGGAGTTTGGGATCGACATATACACACTGCTATATTTAAAATAGATAACCAACAAGGACTATATAGCACAGGGAACTCTGCTCAATATTCTGTAATAACCTAAATGGGAAAAGAATTTGAAAAAGAATAGATACATGTATATGTATAACTGAATCACTTTGCTGTACACCTGAAACTAACACAACATTGTTAATCAACTATGCTCCAAGATAAAATAAAAACTAAATAAAAAAGAAAAGGACAGTGTGATGAACCCCCAATGCCATGAGATGGGGCACCTTGGTCCCTATTTTATAGATGAGAAGACAGCGGCCCAGAGAGGTTAAGTATTGATGTCCTTTGACCTCAATTGAGTGTTGGGGTCTGACAGCAGGCGGGTGGCAGAGCTGGTTCTGTTCGCCTTCCCATCCAGGACCTCGCAGCCCGGTGCTGGCTAGAGGTGGCTCAGCCTGCATCCGACGGTCCTGCACTGATGTGCACTTTGTCTTGAAGACATCTCAGCAGAGAAGAGAGACTGGAGAACCACGTGTCATCTTGACAGTGATGGTCCAGCCCCAGGAGGGGGCAAGAAACACAAAGGTGTTGAGACTCAGTGTTTTCTTACCAGGGGAGAAGCCAGAACCCAGCCGAGTCCCTCTGGCCTCCATGGGGAGACAGACTGGAAAATTCTTCTGATGGAGCTGGGGGCTCACTCCTTGTGTGACAGCCACTACCCCTTGGCAGCCTCATGGCTCTTTTCACAGCTGTTCCTAGAGCTTTGTCTCTGACCACAGGACACCCATATTCTCCAATCCCCTTCAGGGCTGGATCTGACCCAGTGTGTGTGTGTGTGTGTGTGTGTGTGTGTGTGTGTGTTAATTTAATCCTATATTGCCTTTCAAACTTGGACTTCCCCAAACTTGAGGATCGGCACATTTAGGGAACTGACATTTCTGGTGAACTAAGGTTCTAGGAAGCAAATCTTTCCAGCAGTGATGGGCTCTTGACATTAAAAGGGATCCACAAGGTACTTGTTCCTGGGTAGGGCATTGCCTCCACAGACCTTTTGCCAATGTCATCTTGCCTTTGCGGACACCCGCAAATGCCTTGGGCATCAAAGTGTCCTTATCAAAATGTGAGTCCCAAATCTGGAGATCAAGTGTCCCATCCAGTCCAGGCCCAGTCCCAGTAGAGAGGTCACCAGTGAAACTGCCGGGCTTCCTCTTTGAATATCTGTCCTTGCTTTCCCTCAAGCACACCGAGCACTCTTGCACGGGGTTCATGCTCAGGTTTGCCCCTGCCTGGCCCGTCTGTCCCTGGTTCTCCACAGATTATCCCCAGATCTAGGCTCAAATGTGGCTTTCTCAGTGAGACACTCTTTGAGCACCGTCTCCCACCCCCGCATCCCCCAGCCCTCCCCACCAGCCTCGTGCTTTTCTGACCACACTCATCTCCATCCCATACGCTATACATCTCACATTTACACTGTTGTTGCCGCTTGTCTGACCCCTAGAATGGAAACACCATCAGGGCAAGAATTTGGCTGTTTGCTCCCTGGTCCCAGCCCCTGGGACATTCCGGGCAAACGGTAGGATTCCACAAAGACTGAAGAGGACAGGAAAAAGCCATCCCAGCCCAGTGGGCTTTCAGCTTCCTTGTGTCAGCAGCCTCTGTGGCCCTGGAATTCAACCTTCCCACCATGAGTTTCCCACCTGATGTCCTAGGCGTAGGTTCCCGGTCACGTGCGTGTCCTCTAGACCCACAGGACCACCGCATTTGTGGACTTCTAAAAGGTTTGTGGTACTTTCCCTTTTGTTTCTTCTTAAGGCTAAGTCAGATTTTCAAAAGGTGATGGTTTATGATATCGCTTATATGTGGAACCTAAAAAAATGATACAAATGAACTTATTTCCAAAACAGAAAGAGACTCACAGACATAGAAAATAAACTTCTGGAACCAAAGAGGAAAGGAGGGGAGGGATAAACTAGGAGTTTGAGAGTAACAATACACACTGCTATGAATAAAATAGATAACCAACAAGGACCTAATATATAGCACAGGGAACTAGACTCAATATCTTGTAATAATCTATAAGAGAAAAGAATCTGAAAATGAATAGATATATATCTGTATAACTGAATCACTTTGCTGTGCACCTGAAACTAACACAACATTGTAAATCAACTATACTTCAATTAAAAAATAAATTAAATTAAAAAAAATTAAGTTGATGGTTTAGATTTTTTTCTTTCTTCCTGCTTCCCTCTTTCTTTTTTTTTTAAAGTATCATTTAAACTTTTATTTATTTATTTATTTATTTATTTATTTATTTATTTATTTATTTATTTTTGGCTGCGTTGGGTCTTTGTTGCTGCGCACGGGCTTTCTCTAGTTGCGGCGAGCGGGGGCTACTCTTTGTTGCAGTTTGTGGCCTTCTCATTGCAGTGGATTCTTTTGTTGCGGAGCACGGGCTCTAGGCACACGGGCTTCAGTAGCTGTAGCACGCAGGCTCAGTACTTGTGGCTCACGGGCTTTAGAGCTCAGGCTCAGTAGTTGTGGTGCACGGGCTTAGTTGGTCCGCAGCATGTGGGATCTTCCCAGACCAGGGATCGAACCCATGTCCCCTGCATTGGCAGGCGGATTCTTAACCACTGCGCCCTCCCTCTTTCTTTTTCTCTCTTTCTTTCTCTCTTTCTGCTTTCTCAGATAACATGACCACAAGAATACTGACATCTCTTTTCTCTGAAATTACTGAATGGCGTTGCCAAGCCTGACCCCTCCTCTGTGTTCCAGACCTTTATTTCCAACTGCTAACAGCACATCTCCACCTCTATATGCACACTGCAAAATTGAGGTGGGGTTCTGATTTATAATCCAGATGAAGGTGAGGCTGAGCTCTTCCCCTTCTCTCCCTACATCCCGCCTGGAAGCCCCACAGCCTGCACCAAGGCTGTAACTTCATAGGACCCCTGGGCTCAGAGTTGGAAAAGCAATGTCTTGTACCAGTTCCCAACAGAAATCCCGACTGAATTGGAGAGCTAAATGTAAAAACAAGTGAAATATAAATGATTATTTATCTGATCTCAGGGTGGGAAGACATTTCAGATGTATTTATTTGAGTAGTTAATATGCAGTAAGTAATTCAACAGGCCCCAGTGCATGTCACTGTCAAGTATGTTTCTAACCGTCCCCCCTCTCCTGCACCTTCTCCCAGCCCCTTACCCAGAGGGTCACCGTTTTAACAATTGTTGCCAGTTTTTGGTTTCCTTTTAAAGATAGCATGTGTATTAAAAAATATAGAAGCACATTACACACACTGTTCTACATCTTTTACCTTTTCACGCAGCAATTTATCATTGATCAGTAGTTGTAGCTCTGCTTTCTTTTTTAAAAAAATAGTTTAATGTGTTTTAATAGCAAACTTATAGGAATAGCACAGAGGACAGACAACATTAAAAATATGTACCTGCATGCAGGTCAACTCAGAAAAGTATAGTGAATGATAAAAATGCTACAATCGCCATTTAGTTGCTGTCAATAAAAAAAATTCACTTGATTTTTTAAAAAAATCCAAATTCTGGCATTGCCCAGAAAATTTTAACAGGTTTATTTATACTTTTTATAAAGTTGAACTGCTGAAACTCGTTCCCTGAAACATTCTGATCTGCATTAGTGCTTTATGTCCCCTCACTTCTATTGAAAATTCACACACTATGAAAATGGAAAACTGCCAATACTTGATTTCTGGTCCCTATTTTTTCTACTTACAGTCATCCACTTAGGTACCTTTGATCCCATGGCGGGGAAAAATCGAACATTCAGAACTACCAATAACAGGAAGAAGAGATTTTTCTTTTTTTTGGGAGAATGAAAATTTCCCACCATAGTGAGGTCTTGAGTGTGTTCTCCATGAGTGTGGAGTGCAAGCTGCATGTCTTTTGGCATAATTTTTACCCCTATTGCATGGAGAGCACAAGCTCGATGGCTTCAAAAACCTTAACCAGATAGGTTCTGCAGCCAGGAAGCCATCTGCTTTGTAAGAGCCATGGATTAGAGACCTCCTTATTGATCCTCCTTCTCCTTGGGGTGGAGCTCTGCCAGCTGGAGTTTCATGGTCCCTTTGCCATATTGATTGAATATAGAAGTTTTACATAGTCCAATTCATCATATTTCCTTTGATGGCTTTTGGATTTAGGATCATGCCTAGGAGAAAACATACACACACCCGATACACACAAACAAATTTGTCCTATTTTTTAAAATTTATTTATTTGTTTGTTTGTTTTGGCTGCTTTGGGTCTTTGTTGTGGCGTGCATGCTTTTCTCTAGTTGCCGCGAGTGGGGGCTACTCTTCGTTGCAGTGCATGAGCTTCTCATTGCGGTGGCTTCTCTTGTTGCGGAGCATGGGCTCTAGGTGTGCCGGCTTCAGTAGTTGTGGCTCGCTGGCTCTAGAGCACAGACTCAGTAGTTGTGGCCCACAGGCTTAGTTGCTCCGTGGCACGTGGGATCTTCCCAGACCAGGGATAGAACCTGTGTTCCTTGCATTGGCAGGTGGATTCTTAACCACTGAGTCACCAGGGAAGTCCACTATGTTTACTTTAATACATTTTTTAAAATTTCATTTTTTACATTTAAATTGTTGCTTTATTTGGAATATATTTACATAAAGGATGAAGAAGGAGTCAAAATTAATTTTGTCAGCATAGTTACCACATTATCCAAACAATATGGATTGAAAAGTTCAGCTTTTCCCCCACTTTAAAATGTCACATTTATCATAGGTTAAATTGAGGAAGATTTTTTAGCCTAAAAATATTAGAAGAAATTACAAGGTAAAAGATCAATAGATTTGTCTGCCTAGAAGTTTAAAATTTCTGTGCATTGCAATATGCTATAAATAAAATTTACACATTTAAAAAAGATGCAAACATTTGGCCAAAAGGGACAGAGGACTATAATTGTACCATTAAAAGATTAATATTTTTACATTTTCCAAATATATGACTTTATAATAAAAAGTTACAAATCAAGGAGTATCTTGTAGATTATACTGTCACTGAATTGGTGCTAATGATGGATTTAGCAGGTCAGCAGCAATTGGAATCGGGGAAGAGGGTTGGAACAAGATTGTTAAAGAGCTATAGACAAATGGGCTTTTGTTTTTCCTTGGAGGGATCTGTCATCACACCCATACACAGTGTTTTAATTAATGAACATTGATAATACGTTTTGATAACTGGAAACTTAATGACTGTGTTTTCCTCTTACTTGAAAGAATTCTATTAACTACTCTAACTTTTTAAAAGAGTCACTTTATATCCACTTCTGTCAAATTATGAAAACCTCCTTTTGGTTTGACTGTTACTGCATTAAATCTTTATTTAATTTGGGATGAATTAGCAGCTTCTCCCCATCGTGTCTTCTCATTCAGGGACATGGTCTCTCAATTTTCTTAAGTCTTCTTTTATGGCCCTCAGTAAAGTTTCATATTTTTCTTTATACAGATTCTTCCATTATCTTTTTAGAGTCGTTCTTAGAGATTTTATGTTTTTTATTGTTATTATGGAGGGAATCTCTTTTTCTCTTTAGGGCCTCTCATCTGTTATTTCTGGTATATAAAGAAAGCTATTGACTTTGGCATACTTATCATAGATCTGGCCATATTATTGAACTCTCATTACTTTTTAATAGCTTTTCAGATGATTCCCCTGGGTTTTCTTGATATATCACACTATCTAAAAAAACCTGATTTCATCTCTTCCTCCAGAAATTATATCTCTTATTTCTACTTCATACAGAATTGCATGAGATGGGAATTCAAGAACAATGTGAACTAATAAAAACATCCCCTGACATCCTTTTCTTGTCCCAATTTAATGGCAATATCTGCAATATTTCACCATCAAATATGAGATTAAGTTAGATGTTCGACTCTTCCTAATTTTCCAAAATGTTGCAGACATTTAAATTGAGAATAAATATCAAATTTCATCAACTGCTTTTGTGGCATCTGTTAAGACTGCTTGGTTTTATAAATGCATCATATTAAATTAATAGTTTATTAATTATTAAACCACTTTGCCTTCCAAGTTTCTCTACTACATCCTGGGGAACATTGTTATAACTAATCTGAGTTTTGCCTTGTTAATATGTATTTGTTTTTCCATTCACATCTTATATAAATGAGATAAGTGTATATGTCTCAAGGTCTGTGTGTGCAGGCTTATACTGACATTTGCAGAACCTAGAATGAGACTATAAATGGAGACCCTGGGATCAGAGTATAATTAGAAGCTCACAAACCATATGCCTAAATATTTAAAAGTTGTAAACCAAACTAATGAACCACTAAATAATGCATAGTCTATCCTACCTTTTCAAATATACTTGTACAATGACAAAACAAATAATCTATAAAGCTATAATTTTATATGATTAAGAGCTGGCAAAATTTTTAAGAAAAAGCTGAATTTAACTATTATCATGCATTTCTGCATGTTCTGATGATGGACTGTCAATGTTTGTGTAACATGGTGTATAAAATTCTTAACTTGCTATATATCGATATTTATTTTAAAATATTTTATTCCTTCGTTTACTCTTTTATTTCAGCAAAACCACTGATTATATTGCTATAATCAAGATTATTACACAATATTTTCTATTGGCAGTAATGAGCTAAAGTATTAAACAATGAAATGTCATTAATTCAAAGTTTACAAAATGTGAGCGTACTTTCTTTAAAGTGTAAATGAAAAATGTTCTGCACAGAAAATTAAAAACTTCATGTTTTCAAATCATGATTTTCTCTTCCAACATATTTAAATTGTCTTTCATTAAATGACAAAATGCAAATTGAAATTAATAAATATAAAATTTTAAATAAGAATTTTTAAAATAAAGCAGATTTTATTTTTAAATCTAGTTAAATCTTATTAAATGTTTAAATAAATATAAAGCCATTTGCAATTCTAGCATAATTGATAATGTGAAAAATCCATCTCACGCTTCATGTGTGTTTTGTCTAGACCTATGTTATACAGATTTGGGAGTATATAATTATTTAATATTGAAAAATGTTCCTCAGCTGCCATTAGCAACTATTTGGGAATATTGTGCTAATTTCTGAGTACTTCCAGAAACACAAATGGTAACACAAATAAGGCAGGAAAATGAACATCTGTATTTCTATAAAATGATACATTCCATGCAAGAATCTATTGCATTCTCACTATCCGAATCAATATATGTCTTTCTTCTTACCTAAGCACTCAGATCCTCCCTAAACTCAGAAACAGGGTCCGTCTCCAGAATCAACAGGGGCACAACACATGATCCTTTCCAGCATCTGGACATACTTCTCCTTTGTTTTGATGACATGGGCCAAGAGAGAGGGAGACACATTTCTGATTTCCTGCAGCCTGAACGGTGCTAGTCATGAGAGTGGGTGTTTAGGATTGTGCTGAGCACCAATCCTGAGAGTCAGAGATATCTGCCCGGTGTTCTTCACTACATTTGTGTGTGTGCACACTCAGGAGTGTGTATAAGCATAGATGTATATGTGTGTGCCTTGATGTCTGCAACTTACTTTCAAATGGATTGGCAAAAAAGTGTGTGTGTGGGACTTCCCTGGTGGCACAGTGGTTAAGAATCCACCTGCCAATGCAGGGGGCACGGGTTCGAGCCCTGGTCTGGTAAGATCCCATGTGCCACAGAGCAACTAAGCCCACGAGCCACAACTACTGAGCCCGGGAGCCACAACTACTGACCCCACGAGCCACAACTACTGAGCCCACGCTCTAGAACCTGCGAGCCACAGCTACTGAGCCCACGTGCCACAACTACTGAAGCCCACGCGCGTAGAGCCCCTGCTCCCCAACAAGAGAAGCCACTGCAATGAGAAGCCCACGCACCACAACGAAGAGTAGCCCCTGCTCGATTCAACTAGAGAAAGCCCGCATGCAGCAACAAAGACCCGCAGCCATAAATAAATAAATACATAAATAAATAATAAATATATTTTTTTTAAATGTGTATGTGTATATATATGGAGAGAGAGAGCAAGACGGCACAAATATAGCAAAATGTTAAGGACTGGTAAAACTAGGAGAAGGGTATATGTTTCTTTTTTTTTCTTCCTATTTTATTGAGATATAATTGACCTACAGCTTAAGGTGTATAACATAATGATCTGACTTACATACAGCATAAAATGATATTCACAATGAATTTAGTGACATCCATCATATCATAGAGATACAAAATTAAAGAAACAGAAAAAATATTTTTGCCTTGGAATGAGAACTCTTAGGGTTTACTCTTTTGACAACTTTCATGTATACCCTAGAGAATACAGTGCTAATTACGTTCATCATCTTGTGCATGACATCCCTAGTGCTTAGTATCTTACAACTGGAAATCTGTACCTTTTGACTGCCTTCATCCAATTCCCACCCCCCCCCCCACCCCCCCGCCTCTGGTAACCACAAATCTGCTCTCTTTTTCTATGAGTTTTTTTGTTTGTTTGTTTTTGAAGTATAATTGACCTACAACACTGTTAATTCCTGTTACCCAACATGGTGATTCAATATTTCTATACATTTCAAAATGAGGGTATGTTATTAATTGTGTTATTCTGTTAACTTTTCTATGTGTTTGATATTTTTCAAAATAAGATGGGAGGGATATTTTACTTGCTTCTTCCCTCTTTTATTTGTAGAATACTAGAAACTTCTGGTTTGATTTCAATGCTTGTATGGAAATATCTCCAGAATGTCTAAGCTGTTCTATCTTGGAGCATGGTAACAGAACTAAATCTCCTGTGCATTGATTGGATCTGTGAAGGGCATCAGGCATCCCCAGAATCAGTATCCTCTCTGTAAAGTGATTCAGGTGTCAAAAGGGATACCAGGTGCATACTTTGTGGGGTGAAGGGGGAAAGAGAATTGGAGAGAAATGCAAGGGAATGACTGTCAAAAAATGGATATTGACACTCAGCTGGGTGAGGAGGGAAATGAACACATGAGAGAGTCTGAAGAAGGGGGAAAAGTTGGTAGTCAGGGACTGGATAATTTAATAGAATGAAAAAGTACTGGAATGGGCTGCTTAGAGTGAGTGTGTTATAAATATAGAGGGTAGTGATCAAGGGTGAGATGCTGATGCTTCTGAAAGCCTCATGTGAACTGTAGTCAGTTATTGGCTGTGACCAAAGCTAGGGTGCAGCCATGGGAATGGTGGTCCCAGAGGGTAGAGGAGAAGATGGCTGGAAATATAGGTATTAACAGATACGCAGAAGGGGTTCAGCATATTGTCTAAACCCAATAGGAACACACTACAAGCTTCCTGACCTTGGACAAGTCACCTTACCTCTCTGAGACTCAGTTTCCTCATCAGTAAAACAAAGATAACAGCCCTCCCTCAAAGGATGTTTGCATGTAAAGCATATAGGACAGTGCATGGTATGTGACGAGTGCCCAATGAATACCAGCTACTACCACTAGACTGAACCATTTGAATTTACCAATATTCAATCATTTTTTCCCTCCAAAACTGGCAATTTCATAGGGTTTAATCTAATCTTATAACATTTTATTTTTTCAATAAAAGTCATGTATTATATTTCCAATGCAATATGGCTTAATACTTACTGGACTATTTTATAACTTCCTGATTTGAGGGTAGCAAAATAGGTTGACTCAGGCCTTGGGGACCAAGCTGCTTGGAAAAAATGCAGGTACCGGCCTCTAGTGCCTCCCTCACCTGTGACCCTGGGTCTGCATGTCTTGGGTTCAGGGAGTTGATTTCTGCCAACCCATGAATGGATTTCTCTGTCTGGATGTTAGCCTGCCTCAGGGCTGGCCTCCAAAGACCTGGGCCTGGGTGATGAGCTATGTCATGGTGGAGGGGGAACCAGGATTCGAAGGGCATAAGGAGGTCATGGGGCCTGGAGCACAGGGAGGAGCTGAATCACAGCAGATACCTTAAGAATAGGGCAACTCAGATAATCTCCATGATTATGGCTTCTTGGGCAGAGGTTTCTGAGTCCCTGAGGACCTCTGAGTCAGGCTGCTTCCCTACTGTGCTAGAGAATGCCATTAACAATCTGATTATCGTCAGCACAGGATGTTGAGTTTCTCTGCTTGCTGAACATCAAGCCCCAACATCAGAGAAGAATTTGAAAATGGACTTTGTGTGCACACCAAGGAATTGCCTCAATGAAGTAGGCAGTTTTCCATAACCGTGTAGGATAAAAATGACACATCATTGGTTTTTGGAAGTTGTTTGGCATTTTTACTCTAATTTGGAGGAGCAGAAGGAGATGGTAATAAGAAACTGGGGGTCCTTTCTTGGAAATCATTGAAACATATTTGCCGAGGCAACTATTGTGTGCTAGGTGGTGAGGGATGACCTAAACTTGAGACAATAATAATAATTATAATTATAGCTATAGTTCATGGCGGCTATTATATGACAGGCACTATGTGAGATACTCTCATTATGTGGTCTCATTTAGCACTCACAAAAACCCTTTAAGCCATGGCCCAGAAGATGGGAAGAATTTGAGAGCATCTAGTCCAAACCAGATATGAGTCAAAGAAACCAACAAACAGACAAAGTCATCCCCAGAGTTTAAAGAGAGGCAAAGAAAAGGCACCCAGTGTAATGTGTTTGTTGAGTAGATGAATTACAGCATCAGCCAGAATTTTAAGAGACATATGAGAGGGAGATGGAGCTTCCAGTAACATTCTACTTGAAAGGAACTTGAGCATTTCCAAGTGCAGTTGT